>NC_091980.1:151387429-152013183 GCF_044704955.1 Pristiophorus japonicus | reverse complement strand
TCTGCCTCTCTCTCTCTCTCTCTCTCTCTTTCTCGCTGTCTCTGTCTCACTCTGCCTCTCTCACTGTTTGCATACAATCTCCACTTCCTCCCCACCTGTGATGTTTATGAAAGTTGCAGCCAATCAATGTCCTCCAGGCGGGACCTGGAATTGCAACCGACCAATCAGCGGGTAGGTCCCGCCCCCGTAAAACATTCCTCCAAATTGCATCAGATCGCTGACTGACTGATGCAACAGACAGAGGAACAGAGGGAAGGACAGGGGAAGATAGACAGGGGAGGGGGGAGGGTGGTGGCGGAGAGAGACGGGGGGGGGGAGGGGAGAGACAGGGGACAGGGGGAGAGTGACAGAGGGGGAGAGGGACAGGGGGGGGGGACCGGGGAAGATAGATGGGACCTGGGGAGAGAGACAGGGGAATGAGGGAGAGAGACAGGGACAGGAGGAGAGTCAGAGGACCGGTGGAGGAAGACAAGGGACAAGAGGAGAAACAAGGGGGACGGGGGGGAACGAGGGAGAGAGACCGTGGGAGAGGGACAGCGGGGGGGAGAGTCAGGCGACGGGGGAGGAGACAGGGGACAGGGGGAGACAGGGGTCGGGGAGACAGGAGACAGGGGACGGGGAGAGAGACAGGGGAGCGGGGGAAGAGAGACAGGGGAGCGGGGGAAGAGAGACAGGGGAGCGGGGGAAGAGAGACAGGGGAGCGGGGGAAGAGAGACAGGGGACACGGGGGAGAGAGACAGGGGACACGGGGGAGAGAGACAGGGGACACGGGGGAGAGAGACAGGGGACACGGGGGAGAGAGACAGGGGACACAGGGGAGAGAGACAGGGGACACGGGGGAGAGAGACAGGGGACACGGGGGAGAGAGACAGGGGACACGGGGGAGAGAGACAGGGGACACGGGGGAGAGAGACAGGGGACACGGGGGAGAGAGACAGGGGACACGGGGGAGAGAGACAGGGGACACGGGGGAGAGAGACAGGGGACACGGGGGAGAGAGACAGAGGACACGGGGGAGAGAGACAGGGGACACGGGGGGGGAGAGACAGGGGACAGGGAGAGAGAGAGACAGGGGGAGGGAGACAGAGGACGGGGGACAGAGGGAGAGCGACAGGGGACCGGGGGAAGAGAGACAGGGGACAGGGGGGTGGAAGAGACAGGCGACAGGGGGTGGGAGAGAGACAAGGGAAGGCGGCGGGGGGAGAGACAGGGGACCGGGGGAGAGGGCCAGCGGACCAGGGGGGAGAGAAGGAAAGGGGACCGCGGGAGAGTGATGGTACCTGGGGAGAGACTGGGGGAGAGACAGGGGAATGAGGGAGAGAGACGGGGACAGAGGCAGGTTGAGAGTCAGAGGACCGGTGGAGAAAGACAAGGGACAAGGGTAGAGAGACGGGGGACCGGGGGAGAGAGACAGGGGACCTGGGGAGAGAGACAGGGGACCTGGGGAGAGAGACAGGGGACCTGGGGAGAGAGACAGGGGACCTGGGGAGAGAGACAGGGGACCTGGGGAGAGAGACAGGGGACCTGGGGAGAGAGACAGGGGACCTGGGGAGAGAGACAGGGGACCTGGGGAGAGAGACAGGGGACCTGGGGAGAGAGACAGGGGACCGGGGGAGAGAGCCAGGGGACCGGGGGAGAGAGCCAGGGGACCGGGGGAGAGAGCCAGGGTGAGAATCAGGCGACGGCGGGGAGAGACCGGGGGAGAGAGACAGGAGACCGGGGGAGAGAGACAGGAGACCGGGGGAGAGAGACAGGAGAGCGGGGGAGAGAGACAGGGGACTGGGGGCGAGGGACATGGGACCGGGGGAGAGAGACAGTGGGAGAGGGACAGCGGGGGGGAGAGACAGGGTGATAATCAGGCGACGGGGGGGGAGAGACGGGACGGGGAGAGAGACAGAGGAGGAGAGACAGGGGACTGGGGGAGAGAGACAGGAGACCGGGGGAGAGAGACAGGAGACCAGGGGAGAGAGACAGGGGACTGGGGGAGAGAGAAAGGGGACAGGGGGAAGAGAGACAAGGGAATGGGGAGAGAGACAGGGGACCGGGGAAGAGAGACAGGTGACCGGGGGAGAGAGCCAGGGGACCGGGGGAGAGAGCCAGGGGACCGGGGGAGAGAGACAGGGGACCGGGGGAGAGAGCCAGGGGACCGGGGGAGAGAGCCAGGGGACCGGGGGAGAGAGCCAGGGGACTGGGGGAGAGAGCCAGGGGACCGGGGGAGAGAGCCAGGGGACCGGGGGAGAGAGCCAGGGGACCGGGGGAGAGAGCCAGGGGACCGGGGGAGAGAGCCAGGGGACCGGGGGAGAGAGCCAGGGGACCGGGGGAGAGAGCCAGGGGACCGGGGGAGAGAGCCAGGGGACCGGGGGAGAGAGCCAGGGGACCGGGGGAGAGAGCCAGGGGACCGGGGGAGAGAGCCAGGGGACCGGGGGAGAGAGCCAGGGGGCCGGGGGAGAGAGCCAGGGTGCCGGGGGAGAGGGCCGGGGGAGAGAGCCGGGGGACCGGGGGAGAGAGCCGGGGGACCGGGGGAGAGAGCCGGGGGACCGGGGGAGAGAGCCGGGGGACCGGGGGAGAGAGCCGGGGGACCGGGGGAGAGAGCCGGGGGACCGGGGGAGAGAGCCGGGGGACCGGGGGAGAGAGCCGGGGGACCGGGGGAGAGAGCCGGGGGACCGGGGGAGAGAGCCGGGGGACCGGGGGAGAGAGCCGGGGGACCGGGGGAGAGAGCCGGGGGACCGGGGGAGAGAGACGGGGGACCGGGGGAGAGAGACGGGGGACCGGGGAGAGAGACGGGGGACCGGGGAGAGAGACGGGGGACCGGGGGAGAGAGACGGGACCGGGGTGAGAGAGAAAGACAGGGGACAGGGGGGGGAAAGAGACAGGCGACAGGGGGTGGGAGAGAGACAGGCGACGGGGGAGAGGGCCAGCGGACCAGGGGGGAGAGAGACAGGGGACAGTGTGAGAGGAACAGGAGACCAGGGGAGAGAGAAGGAAAAGGGACCAAGGGAGAGAGAGGGTGACTGGGGCAGAGACAGGGGAACGAGGGAGAGAGACGGGCAGGGGGAGAGTCAGAGGACCGGTGGAGAAAGACAAGGGACACGGGGGAGAGCGACAGGGGACACGGGGGAGAGCGACAGGGGACACGGGGGAGAGCGACAGGGGACACGGGGGAGAGCGACAGGGGACACGGGGGAGAGAGACGGGACCGGGGGAGAGAGACAGGGGACACGGGGGTGGGGGGGAGAGACAGGGGACAGGGAGAGAGAGAGACAGGGGTGACAGGGGACACTGGGAAGAGAGACAGGGGACACGGGGGAGAGAGACAGGGGACACGGAGAGAGAGAGACAGGGGGAGGGAGACAGAGGACGGGGGACAGAGGGAGATTGACGGGACCGGGGGAGAGGGACCGGGGGAGAGAGCCAGGGGACCGGGGGAGAGAGCCAGGGGACCGGGGGAGAGAGCCAGGGGACCGGGGGAGAGAGCCAGGGGGCCGGGGGAGAGAGCCAGGGGGCCGGGGGAGAGAGCCAGGGGGCCGGGGGAGAGAGCCAGGGGGCCGGGGGAGAGAGCCAGGGGACCGGGGGAGAGAGCCAGGGGACCGGGGGAGAGAGCCAGGGGACCGAGGGAGAGAGCCAGCGGACACGGGGGAGAGAGCCAGGGGACCGGGGGAGAGAGCCAGGGGACCGGGGGAGAGAGACGGGGTTCACGGGGGAGAGAGACGGGGGACACGGGGGAGAGAGACGGGGGACACGGGGGAGAGAGACGGGGGACACGGGGGAGAGAGACGGGGGACACGGGGGAGAGAGACGGGGAGAGAGACGGGGGACACGGGGGAGAGAGACGGGGAGAGAGACGGGGGACACGGGGGAGAGAGACGGGGGACACGGGGGAGAGAGACGGGGGACACGGGGGAGAGAGACGGGGAGAGAGACGGGGGACACGGGGGAGAGAGACGGGGGACACGGGGGAGAGAGATGGGGGGCACGGGGGAGAGAGACGGGGGACACGGGGGAGAGAGACGGGGGACACGGGGAGAGAGACGGGGGAGAGAGACGGGGGACACGGGGGAGAGAGACGGGGGACACGGGGGAGAGAGACGGGGGACACGGGGGAGAGAGACGGGGAGAGAGACGGGGACACGGGGGAGAGAGATGGGGAGAGAGACGGGGGAGAGAGACGGGGGACACGGAGGAGAGAGACGGGGGACACAGGGGAGAGAGACGGGGGACACGGGGGAGAGAGACGGGGGAGAGAGACGGGGGACACGGGGGAGAGAGACGGGGGACACGGGGGAGAGAGACGGGGGACACGGGGGAGAGAGAGAGAGACAAGGGACAGAGGGAGAGCAACGGGGGACAGGGGGAGATGGACAGGGGACCGGGGGGAGGGGGACACGGGGAGAGAGAAAGACAGGGGGTGGGAGAGAGACAGGGGACGGCGGCGGGGGGAGAGACGGGACAGGGGGAGAGGGCCAGCGGCCCAGGGGGGAGAGAGACAGGGGACAGGGCGAGAGGAACAGGAGACCAGGGGAGAGAGAAGGAAAGGGGACCGCGGGAGAGAGATGGTACCTGGGGAGAGAGAGACCGGGGGAGAGACAGGGGTCCGAGGGAGAGAGACGGGGACAGGGGCAGGGGGAGAATCAGAGGACCGGTGGTGAAAGACAAGGGACAAGGGTAGAGAGACGGGGGACCGGGGGAGAGAGACGGGGAGAGAGACGGGACCGGGTTAGAGAGACAGGAGATCGGGGGAGAGAGACAGGGGGAGAGAGACAGGGGGATAGTCAGGCGACGGGGGGGGGAGAGAGACAGGGGACCGGGGGCGAGAGACAGTGGACCGGGGGCGAGAGACAGTGGACCGGGGGCGAGAGACAGTGGACCGGGGGCGAGAGACAGTGGACCGGGGGCGAGAGACAGTGGACCGGGGGCGAGAGACAGTGGACCGGGGGCGAGAGACAGTGGACCGGGGGCGAGAGTCAGTGGACCGGTGGCGAGAGACAGTGGACCGGGGGCGAGAGACAGTGGACCGGGGGCGAGAGACAGTGGACCGGGGGCGAGAGACAGTGGACCGGGGGCGAGAGACAGTGGACCGGGGGCGAGAGACAGTGGACCGGGGGCGAGAGACAGTGGACCGGGGGCGAGAGACAGTGGACCGGGGGCGAGAGACAGTGGACCGGGGGCGAGAGACAGTGGACCGGGGGGCGAGAGACAGTGGACCGGGGGCGAGAGACAGTGGACCGGGGGCGAGAGACAGTGGACCGGGGACTGGGGGAGAGAGACAGGGGACCGGGGACTGGGGGAGAGAGACAGGGGACCGGGGACTGGGGGAGAGAGAAAGTGGACCGGGGACTGGGGGAGAGAGACAGTGGACCGGGGACTGGGGGAGAGAGACAGGGGACCGGGGACTGGGGGAGAGAGACAGGGGACCGGGGACTGGGGGAGAGAGACAGGGGACCGGGGACTGGGGGAGAGAGACAGGGGACCGGGGACTGGGGGAGAGATACAGGGGACCGGGGACTGGGGGAGAGAGACAGGGGACCGGGGACTGGGGGAGAGAGACAGGGGACCGGGGACTGGGGGAGAGCGACAGGGGACCGGGGACTGGGGGAGAGAGACAGGGGACCGGGGACTGGGGGAGAGAGACAGGGGACCGGGGACTGGGGGAGAGAGACAGGGGACCGGGGACTGGGGGAGAGAGACAGGGGACCGGGGACTGGGGGAGAGAGACAGGGGACCGGGGACTGGGGGAGAGAGACAGGGGACCGGGGACTGGGGGAGAGAGACAGGGGACCGGGGACTGGGGGAGAGAGACAGGGGACCGGGGACTGGGGGAGAGAGACAGGGGACCGGGGACTGGGGGAGAGAGACAGGGGACCGGGGACTGGGGGAGAGTGACAGGGGACCGGGGACTGGGGGAGAGAGACAGGGGACCGGGGACTGGGGGAGAGAGACAGGGGACCGGGGACTGGGGGAGAGAGACAGGGGACCGGGGACTGGGGGAGAGAGACAGGGGACCGGGGACTGGGGGAGAGAGACAGGGGACCGGGGACTGGGGGAGAGAGACAGGGGACCGGGGACTGGGGGAGACGGGGGACCGGGGGGAGAGAGACGGGGGACCGGGGGGAGAGAGACGGGGGACCGGGGCGAGAGAGACGGGGGAGAGAGACGGGGGACACGGGGGAGAGAGACGGGGGAGAGAGACGGGGGACACGGGGGACACGGGGGAGAGACGGGGGACACGGGGGAGAGAGACGGGGGACACGGGGGAGAGCGACGGGGGACACGGGGGAGAGAGACGGGGGAGAGAGACGGGGGACACGGGGGAGAGAGACGGGGGCACGGGGGAGAGAGACGGGGGACACGGGGGAGAGAGAAGGGGGAGAGAGACGGGGGACACGGGGGAGAGAGAAGGGGGAGAGAGACGGGGGACACGGGAGAGAGACAGGGGACACGGGGGAGAGAGACAGGGAACACGGGGGAGAGCGACAGGGTACGGGGGGAGGAGAGAGACAGGGGACAGGGAGAGAGAGAGAGAGAGAGACAGGGGGAGGGAGACAGGGGACAGAGGGAGAGTAACGGGGGACAGGGGGAGATGGACAGGGGACCGGGGGGAGAGGGACCGGGGGAGAGAGACACGGGGAGAGAGAAAGACAGGGGGTGGGAGAGAGCCAGGGGACCGGGGGAGAGAGCCAGGGGACCGGGGGAGAGAGCCAGCGGACACGGGGGAGAGAGCCAGGGGACCGGGGGAGAGAGCCAGGGGACCGGGGGAGAGAGACGGGGTTCACGGGGGAGAGAGACGGGGGACACGGGGGAGAGAGACGGGGGAGAGAGACGGGGGACACGGGGGAGAGAGACGGGGGACACGGGGGAGAGAGACGGGGAGAGAGACGGGGGACACGGGGGAGAGAGACGGGGGAGAGAGACGGGGAGAGAGACGGGGGACACGGGGGAGAGAGACGGGGGACACGGGGGAGAGAGACGGGGGACACGGGGGAGAGAGACGGGGGACACGGGGGAGAGAGACGGGGGACACGGGGGAGAGAGACGGGGGACACGGGGGAGAGAGAGAGAGACAAGGGACAGAGGGAGAGCAACGGGGGACAGGGGGAGATGGACAGGGGACCGGGGGGAGGGGGACACGGGGAGAGAGAAAGACAGGGGGTGGGAGAGAGACAGGGGACGGCGGCGGGGGGAGAGACGGGACAGGGGGAGAGGGCCAGCGGCCCAGGGGGGAGAGAGACAGGGGACAGGGCGAGAGGAACAGGAGACCAGGGGAGAGAGAAGGAAAGGGGACCGCGGGAGAGAGATGGTACCTGGGGAGAGAGAGACCGGGGGAGAGACAGGGGTCCGAGGGAGAGAGACGGGGACAGGGGCAGGGGGAGAATCAGAGGACCGGTGGTGAAAGACAAGGGACAAGGGTAGAGAGACGGGGGACCGGGGGAGAGAGACGGGGAGAGAGACGGGACCGGGTTAGAGAGACAGGAGATCGGGGGAGAGAGACAGGGGGAGAGAGACAGGGGGATAGTCAGGCGACGGGGGGGGAGAGAGACAGGGGACCGGGGGCGAGAGACAGTGGACCGGGGGCGAGAGACAGTGGACCGGGGGCGAGAGACAGTGGACCGGGGGCGAGAGACAGTGGACCGGGGGCGAGAGACAGTGGACCGGGGGCGAGAGACAGTGGACCGGGGGCGAGAGACAGTGGACCGGGGGCGAGAGACAGTGGACCGGGGGCGAGAGACAGTGGACCGGGGGCGAGAGTCAGTGGACCGGTGGCGAGAGACAGTGGACCGGGGGCGAGAGACAGTGGACCGGGGGCGAGAGACAGTGGACCGGGGGCGAGAGACAGTGGACCGGGGGCGAGAGACAGTGGACCGGGGGCGAGAGACAGTGGACCGGGGGCGAGAGACAGTGGACCGGGGGCGAGAGACAGTGGACCGGGGGCGAGAGACAGTGGACCGGGGGCGAGAGACAGTGGACCGGGGGCGAGAGACAGTGGACCGGGGGCGAGAGACAGTGGACCGGGGGCGAGAGACAGTGGACCGGGGGCGAGAGACAGTGGACCGGGGGGCGAGAGACAGTGGACCGGGGGCGAGAGACAGTGGACCGGGGGCGAGAGACAGTGGACCGGGGACTGGGGGAGAGAGACAGGGGACCGGGGACTGGGGGAGAGAGACAGGGGACCGGGGACTGGGGGAGAGAGAAAGTGGACCGGGGACTGGGGGAGAGAGACAGTGGACCGGGGACTGGGGGAGAGAGACAGGGGACCGGGGACTGGGGGAGAGAGACAGGGGACCGGGGACTGGGGGAGAGAGACAGGGGACCGGGGACTGGGGGAGAGAGACAGGGGACCGGGGACTGGGGGAGAGATACAGGGGACCGGGGACTGGGGGAGAGAGACAGGGGACCGGGGACTGGGGGAGAGAGACAGGGGACCGGGGACTGGGGGAGAGCGACAGGGGACCGGGGACTGGGGGAGAGAGACAGGGGACCGGGGACTGGGGGAGAGAGACAGGGGACCGGGGACTGGGGGAGAGAGACAGGGGACCGGGGACTGGGGGAGAGAGACAGGGGACCGGGGACTGGGGGAGAGAGACAGGGGACCGGGGACTGGGGGAGAGAGACAGGGGACCGGGGACTGGGGGAGAGAGACAGGGGACCGGGGACTGGGGGAGAGAGACAGGGGACCGGGGACTGGGGGAGAGAGACAGGGGACCGGGGACTGGGGGAGAGAGACAGGGGACCGGGGACTGGGGGAGAGTGACAGGGGACCGGGGACTGGGGGAGAGAGACAGGGGACCGGGGACTGGGGGAGAGAGACAGGGGACCGGGGACTGGGGGAGAGAGACAGGGGACCGGGGACTGGGGGAGAGAGACAGGGGACCGGGGACTGGGGGAGAGAGACAGGGGACCGGGGACTGGGGGAGAGAGACAGGGGACCGGGGACTGGGGGAGACGGGGGACCGGGGGAGAGAGACGGGGGACCGGGGGGAGAGAGACGGGGGACCGGGGCGAGAGAGACGGGGGAGAGAGACGGGGGACACGGGGGAGAGAGACGGGGGAGAGAGACGGGGGACACGGGGGACACGGGGGAGAGACGGGGGACACGGGGGAGAGAGACGGGGGACACGGGGGAGAGCGACGGGGGACACGGGGGAGAGAGACGGGGGAGAGAGACGGGGGACACGGGGGAGAGAGACGGGGGACACGGGGGAGAGAGAAGGGGGAGAGAGACGGGGGACACGGGGGAGAGAGAAGGGGGAGAGAGACGGGGGACACGGGAGAGAGACAGGGGACACGGGGGAGAGAGACAGGGAACACGGGGGAGAGCGACAGGGTACGGGGGGAGGAGAGAGACAGGGGACAGGGAGAGAGAGAGAGAGAGAGACAGGGGGAGGGAGACAGGGGACAGAGGGAGAGTAACGGGGGACAGGGGGAGATGGACAGGGGACCGGGGGGAGAGGGACCGGGGGAGAGAGACACGGGGAGAGAGAAAGACAGGGGGTGGGAGAGAGCCAGGGGACCGGGGGAGAGAGCCAGGGGACCGGGGGAGAGAGCCAGCGGACACGGGGGAGAGAGCCAGGGGACCGGGGGAGAGAGCCAGGGGACCGGGGGAGAGAGACGGGGTTCACGGGGGAGAGAGACGGGGGACACGGGGGAGAGAGACGGGGGAGAGAGACGGGGGACACGGGGGAGAGAGACGGGGGACACGGGGGAGAGAGACGGGGAGAGAGACGGGGGACACGGGGGAGAGAGACGGGGGAGAGAGACGGGGAGAGAGACGGGGGACACGGGGGAGAGAGACGGGGGACACGGGGGAGAGAGACGGGGGACACGGGGGAGAGAGACGGGGGACACGGGGGAGAGAGACGGGGGACACGGGGGAGAGAGACGGGGGACACGGGGGAGAGAGAGAGAGACAAGGGACAGAGGGAGAGCAACGGGGGACAGGGGGAGATGGACAGGGGACCGGGGGGAGGGGGACACGGGGAGAGAGAAAGACAGGGGGTGGGAGAGAGACAGGGGACGGCGGCGGGGGGAGAGACGGGACAGGGGGAGAGGGCCAGCGGCCCAGGGGGGAGAGAGACAGGGGACAGGGCGAGAGGAACAGGAGACCAGGGGAGAGAGAAGGAAAGGGGACCGCGGGAGAGAGATGGTACCTGGGGAGAGAGAGACCGGGGGAGAGACAGGGGTCCGAGGGAGAGAGACGGGGACAGGGGCAGGGGGAGAATCAGAGGACCGGTGGTGAAAGACAAGGGACAAGGGTAGAGAGACGGGGGACCGGGGGAGAGAGACGGGGAGAGAGACGGGACCGGGTTAGAGAGACAGGAGATCGGGGGAGAGAGACAGGGGGAGAGAGACAGGGGGATAGTCAGGCGACGGGGGGGGAGAGAGACAGGGGACCGGGGGCGAGAGACAGTGGACCGGGGGCGAGAGACAGTGGACCGGGGGCGAGAGACAGTGGACCGGGGGCGAGAGACAGTGGACCGGGGGCGAGAGACAGTGGACCGGGGGCGAGAGTCAGTGGACCGGTGGCGAGAGACAGTGGACCGGGGGCGAGAGACAGTGGACCGGGGGCGAGAGACAGTGGACCGGGGGCGAGAGACAGTGGACCGGGGGCGAGAGACAGTGGACCGGGGGCGAGAGACAGTGGACCGGGGGGCGAGAGACAGTGGACCGGGGGGCGAGAGACAGTGGACCGGGGGCGAGAGACAGTGGACCGGGGGCGAGAGACAGTGGACCGGGGACTGGGGGAGAGAGACAGGGGACCGGGGACTGGGGGAGAGAGACAGGGGACCGGGGACTGGGGGAGAGAGAAAGTGGACCGGGGACTGGGGGAGAGAGACAGTGGACCGGGGACTGGGGGAGAGAGACAGGGGACCGGGGACTGGGGGAGAGAGACAGGGGACCGGGGACTGGGGGAGAGAGACAGGGGACCGGGGACTGGGGGAGAGAGACAGGGGACCGGGGACTGGGGGAGAGAGACAGGGGACCGGGGACTGGGGGAGAGAGACAGGGGACCGGGGACTGGGGGAGAGAGACAGGGGACCGGGGACTGGGGGAGAGAGACAGGGGACCGGGGACTGGGGGAGAGAGACAGGGGACCGGGGACTGGGGGAGAGAGACAGGGGACCGGGGACTGGGGGAGAGAGACAGGGGACCGGGGACTGGGGGAGAGAGACAGGGGACCGGGGACTGGGGGAGAGAGACAGGGGACCGGGGACTGGGGGAGAGAGACAGGGGACCGGGGACTGGGGGAGAGAGACAGGGGACCGGGGACTGGGGGAGAGAGACAGGGGACCGGGGACTGGGGGAGAGAGACAGGGGACCGGGGACTGGGGGAGAGAGACAGGGGACCGGGGACTGGGGGAGAGAGACAGGGGACCGGGGACTGGGGGAGAGAGACAGGGGACCGGGGACTGGGGGAGAGAGACAGGGGACCGGGGACTGGGGGAGAGAGAGAGGGGACCGGGGACTGGGGGAGAGAGACAGGGGACCGGGGACTGGGGGAGAGAGACAGGGGACCGGGGACTGGGGGAGAGAGACAGGGGACCGGGGACTGGGGGAGACGGGGGACCGGGGGGAGAGAGACGGGGGACCGGGGCGAGAGAGACGGGGGAGAGAGACGGGGGACACGGGGGAGAGAGACGGGGGACACGGGGGAGAGAGACGGGGGACACGGGGGAGAGAGACGGGGGACACGGGGGAGAGAGAAGGGGGAGAGAGACGGGGGACACGGGGGAGAGAGAAGGGGGAGAGAGACGGGGGACACGGGAGAGAGACAGGGGACACGGGGGAGAGAGACAGGGAACACGGGGGAGAGCGACAGGGTACGGGGGGAGGAGAGAGACAGGGGACAGGGAGAGAGAGAGAGAGAGAGACAGGGGGAGGGAGACAGGGGACAGAGGGAGAGTAACGGGGGACAGGGGGAGATGGACAGGGGACCGGGGGGAGAGGGACCGGGGGAGAGAGACACGGGGAGAGAGAAAGACAGGGGGTGGGAGAGAGACAGGGGATGGCGGCGGGGGGAGAGACAGGGGACGGGGGGGGAGGGACAGGGGGAGAGGGCCAGCGGCCCATGGGGGAGAGAGACAGGGGACAGGGCGAGAGGAACAGGAGACCAGGGGAGAGAGAAGGAAAGGGGACCACGGGAGAGAGATGGTACCTGGGGAGAGAGACGGGGACAGGGGCAGGGGGAGAATCAGAGGACCGGTGGAGAAAGACAAGGGTAGAGAGACGGGGGACCGGGGGAAAGAGACAGGGGACCGGGGGCGAGAGACAGGGGACCGGGGGCGAGAGACAGGGGACCGGGGGCGAGAGACAGGGGACCGGGGGCGAGAGTCAGCGGCAGTCGGGAGCAGCGTCGAGGAGGTGCGTGGTGAGGCGGAGCCGGTGCAGCTACAGGGAGAAGGCAAAAAAGAAGTAGAAAGGTGACGTCACAGCCAAGGGGCTTGGTGATTGGTGAGTAGTTTTTCTTTTTTCTTTTCTATAACAGTGAATAAACTTTAGCATTGTTGTTGCTTATCTAAGGGTTAAGTCATGGCAGGACATCTCGGTCACGTGTTATGCTTCTCCTGTACCATGTGGGAACTCAGGGACGACACCAGTGTTCCTGATGACTACGTGTGCAGGAAGTGTATCCGCCTCCAGCTCCTGACGGACCGCGTTGCGGAATTGGAGCCAAGGGTGGACTCACTCTGGAGCATCCACGATGCTGAGAATGATGTGTAGCGAGTTGGTTGTACCGCAGGGAAAGTGTCCACAGCCAGATAGGGAATGGAAGACCAGCAGGAAGAGCAGTGCAAGGAAGGTAGTGCAGGAGTCCCCTGTGGTCATCCCCCTGCAAAACAGATACACTGCTTTGGGTACTGTGGGGGGATGACTCATCAGGGGAGGGCAGCAGCAGCCAAGTTCATGGCACTGTGGCTGGCACTGTTGCACAGGAGGGCAGGAAAAAGAGTGGGAGAGCGATAGTGATAGGGGATTCAATTGTGAGGGGAATAGATAGGCGTTTCTGCGGCCGCAACCGAGACTCCAGGATGGTATGTTGCTTCCCTGGTGCAAGGGTCAAGGATGTCTCGGAGCGGGTGCAGGACATTCTAAAAAGGGAGGGAGTTGTCGTGGTGCACATTGGTACCAACGACATAGGTAAAAAAAAGGGATGAGGTCCTACGAAACAAATTTAAGGAGCTAGGAGCTAAATTAAAAAGTAGGACCTCAAAAGTAGTAATCTCGGGATTGCTACCAGTGCCACGTGCTAGTCAGAGTAGGAATCGCAGGATAGCGCAGATGAATACGTGGCTTGAGCAGTGGAGCAGCAGGGAGGGATTCAAATTCCTGGGGCATTGGAACCGGTTCTGGGGGAGGTGGGACCAGTACAATCCGGACGGTCTGCACCTGGGCAGGACCGGAACCAATGTCCTAGGGGGAGTGTTTGCTAGTGCTGTTTGGGAGGAGTTAAACTAATATGGCAGGGGGATGGGAACCAATGCAGGGAGACAGAGGGAAACAAAAAGGAGACAAAAGCAAAAGACAGAAAGGAGATGAGGAAAATTGGAGGGCAGAGAAACCCAAGGCAAAGAACAAAAAGGGCCACTGTGCAGCAAAATTCAAAAAGGACAAAGGGTGTTAAAAAAACAAGCCTGAAGGCTTTGTGTCTTAATGCAAGGAGTATCCGTAATAAGGTGGATGAATTAACTGTGCAAATAGATGTTGACAAATATGATGTGATTGGGATTACAGAGACGTGGCTCCAGGATGATCGGGGCTGGGAACTCAACATCCAGGGGTATTCAACATTCAGGAAGGATAGAATAAAAGGAAGAGGAGGTGGGGTAGCATTGCTGGTTAAGGAGGAGATTAATGCAATAATTAGGAAGGACATTAGCTTGGATGATGTGGAATCTATATGGGTAGAGCTGCAGAACACTAAAGGGCAAAAAACGTTAGTAGGAGTTGTGTAGAGACCTCCAAACAGTAGTAGTGATGTTGGGGAGGGCATCAAACAGGAAATTAGGGGTGCATGCAATAAAGGTGCAGCAGTTATAATGGGTGACTTTAATATGCACATAGATTGGGCTAACCAAACTGGAAGCAATACGGTGGAGGAGGATTTCCTGGAGTGCATAAGGGATGGTTTTCTAGACCAATATGTCGAGGAACCAACTAGGGGGGAGGCCATCTTAGACTGGGTGTTGTGTAATGAGAGAGAATTCATTAGCAATCTCGTTGTGTGAGGCCCCTTGGGGAAGAGTGACCATAATATGGTGGAATTCTGCATTAGGATGGAGAATGAAACAGTTAATTCAGAGACCGTGGTCCAGAACTTAAAGAAGGGTAACTTTGAAGATATGAGGTGTGAATTGGCTAGGATAGATTGGCGAATGATACTTAAGGGGTTGACTGTGGATGGGCAATGGCAGACATTTAGAGACCGCATGGATGAACTACAACAAATGTACATTCCTGTCTGGCGTAAAAATAAAAAAGGGAAGGTGGCTCAACCGTGGCTATCAAGGGAAATCAGGGATAGTATTAAAGCCAAGGAAGTGGCATACAAATTGGCCAGAAATAGCAGCGAACCCGGGGACTGGGAGAAATTTAGAACTCAGCAGAGGAGGACAAAGGGTTTGATTAGGGCAGGGAAAATGGAGTACGAGAAGAAGTTTGCAGGGAACATTAAGACGGATTGCAATAGTTTCTATCGATATGTAAAGAGAAAAAGGTTAGTAAAGACAAACGTAGGTCCCCTGCAGTCAGAATCAAGGGAAGTCATAACAGGGAACACAGAAATGGCAGACCAATTGAACAAATACTTTGGTTCGGTATTCACTAAAGAGGACACAAACAACCTTCCGGATATAAAAGGGGTCAGAGGATCTAGTAAGGTGGAGGAACTGAGGGAAATCCTTATTAGTCGGGAAATTGTGTTGGGAAAATTGATGGGATTGAAGGCCGATAAATCCCCAGGGCCTGATGATATGCATCCCAGAGTACTTAAGGAGGTGGCCTTGGAAATAGCGGATGCATTGACAGTCATTTTCCAACATTCCATTGACTCTGGATCAGTTCATATGGAGTGGAGGGTAGCCAATGTAACCCCACTTTTTAAAAAAGGAGGGAGAGAGAAAACATCGAATTATAGACCGGTCAGCCTGACATCTGTAGTGGGTAAAATGATGGAATCAATTATTAAGGATGTCATAGCAGTGCATGTGGAAAGAGGTGACATGATAGGTCCATGTCAGCATGGATTTGTGAAAGGGAAATCATGCTTGACAAATCTTCTGGAATGTTTTGAGGATGTTTCCAGTGGAGTGGACAAGGGAGAACCAGTTGATGTGGTATATTTGGACTTTCAGAAGGCTTTCGACAAGGTCCCACACAAGAGATTAATGTGCAAAGTTAAAGCACATGGGATTGGGGATAGTGTGCTGACATGGATTGAGAACTGGTTGTCAGACAGGAAGCAAAGAGTAGGAGCAAATGGGGACTTTTCAGAATGGCAGGCAGTGACTAGTGGGGTACCGCAAGGTTCTGTGCTGGGGCCCCAGCTGTTTACATTGTACATTAATGATTTAGACGAGGGGATTAAATGTAGTATCTCCAAATTTGCGGATGACACTAAGTTGGGTGGATGTGTGAGCTGCGAGGAGGATGCTATGAGGCTGCAGAGTGACTTGGATAGGTTAGGTGAGTGGGCAAATGCATGGCAGATGAAGTATAATGTGGATAAATGTGAGGTTATCCACTTTGGTGGTAAAAACAGAGAGACAGACTATTATCAGAATGGTGACAGATTAGGAAAAGGGGAGGTGCAACGAGACCTGGGTGTCATGGTACATCAGTCATTGAAGGTTGGCATGCAGTTACAGCAGGCGGTTAAGAAAGCAAATGGCATGTTGGCCTTCATAGCGAGGGGATTTGAGTACAGGGGCAGGGAGGTGTTGCTACAGTTGTACAGGGCCTTGGTGAGGCCACACCTGGAGTATTGTGTACAGTTTTGGTCTCCTAACTTGAGGAAGAATATTCTTGCTATTGAGGGAGTGCAGCGAAGTTTCATCAGACTTTCCCGGGATGGCGGGACTGACCTATCAAGAAAGACTGGATCAACTGGGCTTGTATTCACTGGAGTTCAGAAGAATGAGAGGGGACCTCATAGAAACTTTTAAAATTCTGACGGGTTTAGACAGGTTAGATGCAGGAAGAATGTTCCCAATGTTGGGGAAGTCCAGAACCAGGGGTCACAGTCTAAGGATAAGGGGTAAGCCATTTAGGACCGAGGTGAGGAGAAACTTCTTCACCCAGAGAGTGGTGAACCTGTGGAATTCTCTACCGCAGAAAGTTGTTGAGGCCAATTCACTAAATATATTCAAAAAGGAATTAGATGAAGTCCTTACTACTAGGGGGATCAAGAGGTATGGCAAGAAAGCAGGAATGGGGTACTGAAGTTGCATGTTCAGCCATGAACTCATTGAATGGCGGTGCAGGCTAGAAGGGCCGAATGGCCTACTCCTGCACCTATTTTCTATGTTTCTATGAGACAGGGGGAGAGAGACAGGGGGAGAAACAGGGGACAGGGTGAGAGAGACAGGGGTAGAGAGACCAGAGACAGGGGACAGGGGACCGGGGGAGAGAGACAGGGGACCGGGGGAGAGAGACAGGGGACCGGGGGAGAGAGACAGGGGACCGGGGGAGAGAGACAGGGGACCGGGGGGGGAAGAGAGACAGGGCACAGGGGGGGAAGAGAGACAGGGCACAGGGGGGGAAGAGAGACAGGGCACAGGGGGGGAAGAGAGACAGGGGACAGGGGGGGGAAGAGAGACAGGGGACAGGGGGGAAGAGAGACAGGGGACAGGGGGGAAAGAGAGGCAGGGGACAGGGGGGGGAAGAGAGACAGGGGACAGGGGGAGAGAGAGAGGGGACCGGGGAGAGACAAGGGACAGGGGGGGAAGAGAGACAGGGGACAGGGGGGGGAAGAGAGACAGGGGACAGGGGGGGAAGAGAGACAGGGGACAGGGGGGGAAAGAGAGACAGGGGACAGGGGGGGAAGAGAGACAGGGGACAGGGGGGGGGAGAGATACAGGGGACAGCGGGGGGAGAGATACAGGGGACAAGGGGGAGGGAGACAGGGGGAGAGAGACAGGGGACAGGGGGGGGGAGAGAGACAGGGGACAGGGGACGGGGGGGGGGGGGAAGAGAGAGACAGGGGGGGGGGAGAGAGAGACAGAAGAGAGAGACAGGGGGGGGGGGAGAGAGAGACAGGGACAGGGGGGAGGGGGAGAGGACGGGACGGGGGGGGAAGAGAGACAGGGGACGGTGGGGGGGAAGAGAGACAGGGGACAAGGGGGGGAGAGAGACAGGGGACAGGGGGGGGGAGAGAGACAGGGGACCGTGGAGAGAGAGACGGGGGACCGTGGGAAGAGAGAGACGGGGGACCGTGGGAAGAGAGAGACGGGGGACCGTGGGAAGAGAGAGACGGGGACCGGGGAAGAGAGACGGGGGACACGGTGGAAGAAGAGAGACAGGGGACAGGGGGGAAGAGAGACAGGGGACAGGGGGGAAGAGAGACGGGGGACACGGGGGCGGTGGGGGGAGAGACAGGGGACACGGGGGGGCGGGGGGTGAGAGACAGTGGATATGGGGGGGGTGTGGGGGGAGAGAGACAGGGGACACGGGGGGGGGGGGAGAGACAGGGGACACGGGGGGGGGGGTGGGGGGGGGGAGAGAGACAGTGGACACGGGGGGGGGGGGGGAGAGAGACAGGGGACACGGGTGGGGGGGGAGAGACAGGGGACACGGGGGGGGGGGGGAGAGACAGGGGACACGGGGGGGGTGGGGAGAGAGACAGTGGAAACGGGGGGGGGGGTGGGGGGAGAGAGACAGTGGACACGGGGGGGGGGAGGGGAGAACAGGGGGACATGGGGGGGACGGAGAAAGACAGTGGACACGGGGGTGTGGGGGGGGGAGAGAGACAGTGGACACGGGGGTGGGGGGGGGGGGAGAGAGACAGTGGACACATGGAGGGGGGGGGTGGGAGAGAGAGACAGGGGACACGGGGGGAGAGAGACAGGGGACAGGCGAGAGAGACTGGGGAAAGACAGGGCACCGGGGGAGAGAGACAGGGGAAGAGAGACAGGGGAGAGAGACAAGTGGCAGGGGGAGAGAGACAGACAGGGGAGAGAGATAAGTGGCAGGGGGAGAGACAGAGGACAGGGAGGGAGAGAGAAAGGGGACAGGGAGGGAGAGAGACAGGGGACAGGGGGGGAGAGAGACAGAGGGGGAGAGATACAGGGGACGGAGGGGGAGTGATACAGGGAACAGGGGGGGGAGAGATACAGGGGACAGGGGGGAGAGATACAGGGGACAGGGCGGGAGAGATACAGGGGACAGGGCGGGAGAGATACAGGGGACAGGGCGGGAGAGATACAGGGGACCGGGGGAGAGAGACAGGGGACCGGGGGAGAGAGACAGGGGACCGGGGGAGAGAGACAGGGGACCGGGGGAGAGAGACAGGGGACCGGGGGGGAAGAGAGACAGGGGACAGGGGGGGAAGAGAGACAGGGGACAGGGGGGGAAGAGAGACAGGGGACAGGGGGGGAAGAGAGACAGGGGACAGGGGGGGAAGAGAGACAGGGGACAGGGGGGGAAGAGAGACAGGGGACAGGGGGGGAAGAGAGACAGGGGACAGGGGGGGAAGAGAGACAGGGGACAGGGGGGAAGAGAGACAGGGGACAGGGGGGGAAGAGAGACAGGGGACAGGGGGGGAAGAGAGACAGGGGACAGGGGGGGAAGAGAGACAGGGGACAGGGGGGGAAGAGAGACAGGGGACAGGGGGGGAAGAGAGACAGGGGACAGGGGGAGAGAGAGAGGGGACCGGGGGAGAGACAAGGGACAGGGGGGGGAAGAGAGACAGGGGACAGGGGGGGGAAGAGAGACAGGGGACAGGGGGGGAAGAGAGACAGGGGGGGAAAGAGAGACAGGGGACAGGGGGGGGAGAGAGACAGGGGACAGGGGGGGGAGAGATACAGGGGACAGCGGGGGGGAGAGATACAGGGGACAGGGGGGGAAGAGAGACAGGGGACAGGGGGGGGAGAGATACAGGGGACAGCGGGGGGGAGAGATACAGGGGACAGGGGGGAGGGAGACAGGGGGAGAGAGACAGGGGACAGGGGGGGGGAGAGAGACAGGGGACAGGGGACGGGGGGGGGGGAAGAGAGAGACAGGGGGGGGGAGAGAGAGACAGGGGACGGGGGGGGGGGGGGAGAGACGTGACGGGGGGGGGAAGAGAGACAGGGGACGGTGGGGGGGAAGAGAGACAGGGGACAGGGGGGGGAGAGAGACAGGGGACAGGGGGGGGAGAGAGACAGGGGACCGGGGGAAGAGAGAGACGGCGGACCGTGGGAAGAGAGAGACGGGGGACCGTGGGAAGAGAGAGACGGGGGACCGGGGGAAGAGAGACGGGGGACACGGTGGAAGAAGAGAGACAGGGGACAGGGGGGGGAAGAGAGACAGGGGACAGGGGGGAAGAGAGACGGGGGACACGGGGGCGGTGGGGGGAGAGACAGGGGACACGGGGGGCGGGGGGAGAGAGACAGTGGATATGGGGGGGGTGTGGGGGGAGAGAGACAGGGGACACGGGGGGGGGGGGGAGAGACAGGGGACACGGGGGGGGGGGCGTGGGGGGGAGAGAGACAGTGGACACGGGGGGGGGAGAGAGACAGGGGACACGGGGGGGGGGGGAGAGACAGGTGACACGGGGGGGGGTGGGGAGAGCGACAGTGGATACGGGGGGGGTGGGGGGAGAGAGACAGTGGACACGGGGGGGGAGGGGGGGGGGAGAGAGACAGTGGACACGGGGGTGGGGGGGGGGAGAGAGACAGTGGACACATGGAGGGGGGGGGGGTGGAGAGAGAGACAGGGGACACGGGGGGAGAGAGACAGGGGACAGGGCGAGAGAGACTGGGGGAAAGACAGGGCACCGGGGGAGAGAGACAGGGGAAGAGAGACAGGGGGAGAGAGACAAGTGGCAGGGGGAGAGAGACAGACAGGGGGAGAGAGATAAGTGGCAGGGGGAGAGACAGAGGACAGGGGGGGAGAGAGACAGGGGACAGGGAGGGAGAGAGACAGGGGACAGGGAGGGAGAGAGACAGAGGGGGAGAGATACAGGGGACGGAGGGGGAGTGATACAGGGGACAGGGGGGGAGAGATACAGGGGACAGGGGGGGAGAGATACAGGGGACAGGGGGGGAGAGAGACAGGGGACAGGGGGGGAGAGAGACAGGGGACAGGGGGGGGAGAGATACAGGGGACACGGGCGGGAGAGATACAGGGGACGGGGGGGAGAGATACAGGGGACAGGGGGAGAGAGATACAGGGGACGGGGGGGAGAGATACAGGGGACAGGGGGGGAGAGATACAGGGGACGGGGGGGAGAGATACAGGGGACACGGGGGGAGAGATACAGGGGACACGGGGGGAGAGATACAGGGGACAGGGGGGGAGAGATACAGGGGACGGGGGGAGAGATACAGGGGACAGGGGGGGAGAGATACAGGGGACAGGGGGGGAGAGATACAGGGAACAGGGGGGGAGAGATACAGGGGACGGGGGGGGGGGGGGAGAGAGACAGGGGACCAGTGGAGAAAGACAAGGGAGAGGGGGAGAGACGTGGGGGAGTGCAGGGGGGGGGGGGAAGAGGCAAGGGACTGGGGGGGAGAGAGACTGGGAACCTGGGTACAGAGACCGGGGACAGGGGGAAAGACAGGGGACACGGGGGGGGGAGAGAGACAGGGGACAGGGAGAGAGAGACAGGGGACAGGGAGAGAGAGATGGGGGAGAGAGATAGGGTACCTGGGGAGAGAGACAAGGGACAGGGGGAGAGAGACAGGGGACCAGGGGAGAGAGACCGGGGGAGAGAGATGGGAACAGGGGGAGAGACAGAGGACCGGTGGAGAAAGACAAGGGACAGGGGGAGAGGGGGGAGTTCAGTGGGGGAAGAGGCAAGGGACTTGGGGGGGAGAGAGATAGGGGACAGGGGCTGGGGGAGAGACAGGGGACAAAGACAGGGGACGGGGGGGGGGGGGGAGGAGAGACAGGGGACAGGTCGGGGGGGGGGGGAAGAGACAGAGGACAGGGGGGTGGAGAGACAGGGGACGGGGGGGGAGAGACAGGGGACAGGTGGGGGTGGGGGCAAGAGACAGGGGACAGAGACAGGGGATGGGGGGGGGGGGGAGAGACAGGGGACAGAGACAGGGGATGGGGGGAGAGAGAGACGGGGGAGAGACAGGGGACAGGGGGGGGAGGGGAGAGACGGGACAGCGGGGGGGGGGGGGGAAGAGACAGGGGACAGAGACGGGGGGGAGAGAGACAGGGGACAGAGACGGGACAGGAGGAGAGAGGGGGAGAAAGACAGAGGACATGGGGAGAGAGACGGGGGACAGTGGGAGAGAGACAGGGGTCAGGGGGAGGGAGACGGGACAGAGACAGGGACAGGGGGAGAGAGACGGGCCGGTAGAGGGACAGGGGACAGGGGGAGAGACGTAGGGGACAGGGCAGGTACAGCACGGGTTAGATACAGAGTAAAGCTCCTTTTTCTTGCAGATAGACCTAATGCTCAGATTTGGTCTGTATTCGTCACTCAGTCGAACTTATAACGGGTTTGAGTGACGATTTAAAGTGCGGTTTGTGCTCAGTGTTGCTGGCAATGCTCCGGAGCCACTTTTAGGCATGGTGTTGATGTTCAGCAAGTAGATGGGTTTAATGAAGGACACAGGCACCAGATGTTGTAGCAGGAATGATTTCATTGTTTGAAAATCAAAATTCAAACTCTGCCATGAAGTTAAAACCATGGGTGAAGTGATAATGTATTTACACCTCAAGACATTTATAAATATACATTATATACAAAATAATTTTTATAAAAGTATAAAGTTCAGTGCTTCACATTTAAATTAATTATGAAATACCAACCCTAAAAAAATGATTGATTGTCTTGGTCGCTCATTTACTACTTGATTTAAATGGACCAGCAATGGGCAGTCTATACGTGAGGCTCTGCTCCCAGTCTGCTCCCTCAGTCGGCTCCCAGTCTACTCCGAGTCTGCTCCCAGTGCCTGCTGTCGGTCCGCCCCCTCAGTATCTGCACCCCCACAGTGTCTGCTCCCTCAGTGCCTGCACCCCCACAGTGTTTGCACCCCCACAGTGTCTGCACCCCCACAGTGTCTGCACCCCCACAGTGTCTGCTCCCTCAGTGCCTGCACCCCCACAGTGTCTGCACCCCCACAGTGTCTGCTCCCTCAGTGCCTGCACCCCCACAGTGTTTGCATCCCCACAGTGTCTGCACCCCCACAGTGTCTGCTCCCTCAGTGCCTGCACCCCCACAGTGTTTGCACCCCCACAGTGTCTGCACCCCCACAGTGTCTGCACCCCCTCAGTGCCTGCTCCCTCAGTCTATTTCCTGTTTGCTTCCCGGGGGAATATTGCTGTAATCCTGGGGGTGGGGAGGGTTGAATCTCTCTGCAGTGGATCCAGTTTCACGGTCTGTGGTTCATCTCAATCCCAAATCCTGGCCGCTTCAGTCACTGCTTCAGATTCAAGATGGAGCCAGTTAAATACACCTCGCTCTTCACGAGTAATAAACCTATATCACGTGGTGAGTTTGCGATGGATGTCACTCCTCTGCTGTCTGAGAGGTGCCTGGTTCAGTGTTTATCACATCGAGCCTGCACTAACAGCAACGGCTCAGTAGGTCAAAGGCTCCAGGGAGATTTTCATCATCCCATATCCCATATTCTCAGCTCCTTCAGAAACAGAGGGCTGGCCCCTCACAAAGTTGCAGACTCCGGTTTTCAAATGTTCCTCTTTCCAGCAGTAAATCGCAAAGAAATAAATACCAGTCCCATTTTGTGTAAACAGACAGACAGAACTGGCGATGCCAGACAGACTAGCCTCTGCTGTATTGCAGCCTTAAACCTGCAGGGAGAGAGAGAGAGAGTTATTCAAAACAGCTTTCACTGGCTCATTTCCTCTTCATATCGACACCTTCCCATCCTGTGATCCTGCTTTTAAATGGAGACAAGCCATGAATGGTGCGGAGACTAAAACCTTCATTCAAAGAACCTGCAACACTCTCACCAGCCCAACTCTCCCAGCAGCCCAACCCTCACTCAGCAGCCCATCTCAGTGGCCGAGATCAGAGCTGCAATCACCCAGTGAGAGCGTTCTGCCAGCCTACCCCTCAGTTCTGTCGAGTTGAGAGTACGCCCTAATTCTTAAAACAGAACAATGTTCTGCTATTCGATGGTACAAGCAGCCTGAAACTTTCACTTGAAGAGCAGTCAGTCCCAAAGTCCCTCACTCGCCCATCCAGCCCAGGGCCACCAGAGCCAACGATCAGCAGTCTGGCTCTGATCTGACTGCAGGCCATGGGGTGGAAGAGCATCGTATTAACCACAGCTTGATGCCATCACCCCCACCCACTCTGTATACCCCCCACCCACTCTGTGTACCCCCCACCCCGTGTAAGCCCCCCACCCCGTGTACCCCCTATCTTGTGTATGCCCCCACCCCATGTACCCGCCCCACCCCGTGTATCCCCGCCACCCCATGTACCCCCACACCATGTACCTCCCACCTTGTGTATGCCCCCCCCCCCGCCCCGCATACTCCTCGCCTCATGTACCCCCTGCCCCGTGTACCCCCCACCCAGTGTACCTCACTCAGTGTACATCCCCAGTGTACACTGTACCCCACCCAGCCAGTGTCCTCCACACCCTGTGTCCCCCCTGCCCCAGTGTACCCCCCTGCCCCCTGGGCCTTTCTCTCAGAGCTCCACTTTGGCCTGCTTACCTCAGTAATGACGTCCTGCTGCCGGCCCTCTGCGGCCCGGTATACAGGCTGGTACATCAGGCCTTGGGCTTCCGCTATCGTGGCGATTCTGCACTCCAGCTTTTCACTACTGAACAAAAGGGAGGAAATCAGGTGAGAGAAAGCCCGAGCGAGCACGGTGCAGACCCGCAGGCAACGCTCTGACACTCGGCAGGGAAAGGTCAATATAAACAGTGCCATTCCTGCTGGAACACAACTGACGCCCGATAACTGCCTGCACACTTCCGTCTCTTTCAAATCAGTGGGTTTGAGTGCAGGCCAGGAATGATCCTGTGGGTCAACCACTGACCTCCGAGGGTTTGACTGGGGAGCGAGCGGGGCTAAATCAGTGTGTGACCAGTCCGGGAGTGTGGGCAGAGAAAGGGGCAGGGCTGTAGCTGACACACTGAGCCACACCCCATGGGCCCACGGTGTTGATGGTGCTGACAAACACGGAGCCATATTCCCACAGGCTGGTGTAGGGAGTATATACTGCAATTAAAACAGCACCTAAAGAAGGGTCAGGAAGGGTCATCAGGCAACAGGTCTGAATTAAAGAGTCACGGCCCGGTGACTCACTCCACCTAGAATGTGAGCTTTATAGGGACCATTGCATGTGATTGCCATACTGCAGGCTGATCACTTATTGAGGAAATGGGACTATTCACAGTTAAACACCTGCTCCAAGTGCAGCTGTCCCTCAGTACTGCCCCTCCAACAGTGCGGCGCTCCCTCAGTACTGCCCCTCCGACAGTGCGGCGCTCCCTCAGTACTGCCCCTCCGACAGTGCGGCGCTCCCTCAGTACTGCCCCTCCGACAGTGCGGCGCTCCCTAAGTACTGCCCCTCTGACAATGCAACACTCCCTCATAAGAACATAAGAAATAGGAGCAGGAGTAGGCCATTTGGCCCCTCGAGCCTGCTCCGCCATTCAATAAGATCATGGCTGATCTGAACCTGGCCTCAACTCCACTTCCCCGCCCGTTCCCCATAATCCTCGACTCCCTTATCGTTCAAAAATCTGTCTATCTCCGCCTTAAATATATTCAATGACCCAGCCTCCACAGCTCTCTGGGGCAGAGAATTCCATTGATTTACAACCCTCAGAGAAGAAATGGGCATTCCCTTATTCTGAGACTAGTTTCCCCCATGAGTAGAAATATCCTCTCTGCATCCACCTTGTCGAGCTCCCTAATTATCTTATAAGTTTCAATAAGATCATCTTCCATTCTTCTGAATTCCAATGTGTATCGGCCCAATCTACACAACCTATCTTCATAAGTCAACCCCCTCATCCCCGAAGTCAACCTAGTGAACCTTCTCTGAAGACCAAAACTGTATGCAGTACTCCAGCTGTGGCCTCACTAATACCCTGTACAGTTGTAGCAGGACTTCTCTGCTTTTATACTCTATCCCCCTTGCAATAAAGGCCAACATTCTATTTGCCTTCCTGATCACTTGCTGTACCTGCATACTAACTTTTTGTGTTTCATGCACAAGGACTCCCAGGTCTCTCTGTACTGCAGTACTTTGCAATTTTTCTCCATTTAAATTATTTGTTTTTCTATTTTTTTTGCCAAAGTGGATAACCTCACATTTTCCCACATTATACTCCATCTGCCAAATTTTTGCCCACTCACTTAGCCTGTCTATATCCCTTTGCAAATTTCATGTGCGTTCCTCACAATTTGCTTTCCCATCCATCTTTGTATCATCAGCAAACCTGGCTACATGACACTTGGTCTCTTCATCCAAGCCATTAATATAGATTGTAAATAGTTGAGGACCCAGCACCAATCCCTGTGGTACCCCACTAGTTTCTGTTTGCCAAAATGGAAAATGACCCATTTATCCCGATTCTGTTTTCTGTTAATTAGCCAATCCTCTATCCATGCTAATATATTACCCCCAACCTCATGAGCTTTTATCTTGTGCAGTAACCTCTTATGTGGCATCTTATCAAATGCCTTCTGGAAATCCAAATACACCACATCCACTGGTTCCCCCTTATCAACCTTGCTTGTTACATCCTCAAAGAACTCCAGCAAATTTGTCAAACATGACTTCCCTTTCATAAAACTATGCTGACTCTGCTTGATTGAATTATGCTTCTCCAAATGTCCTGCTACTGCTTCCTTAATAATGGACTCCAGCATTTTCCCAATGACAGATGTTAGGCTAACTGGTCTATAGTTTCCTGCTTTTTGTCTGCCTCCTTTTTTTAAATAGGGATGTTACATTTGCAGTTTTCCAATCTGCTGCGACCGCCCTAGAATCCAGGGAATTTTGGTACTGCCTCTCCGACAGTGAGCACTCCCTCAGTACTTCCCCTCCGACAGTGCGGCGCTCCCTGAGTACTGCCCCTCCGACAGTGCGGCGCTCCCTCAGTACCGCCCCTCCGACAGTGCGGCGCTCCCTGAGTACTGCCCCTCCGACAGTGCAGCGCTCCCTCAGTACTGCCCCTCCGACAGTGCGGTGCTCCCTGAGTACTGCCCCTCCGACAGTGCGGCGCTCCCTCAGTACTGCCCCTCCGACAGTGCGGCGCTCCCTCAGTACCTTCCCTCCGACAGTGCGGCACTCCCTCAGTACCTCCCCTCCGACAGTGCGGCACTCCCTCAGTACTGCCCCTCCGACAGTGCGGCGCTCCCTCAGTACTGCCCCTCCGACAGTGCAGCACTCCCTCAGTACCTCCCCTTCGACAGTGCGGCACTCCCTCAGTACCTCCCCTCCGACAGTGCGGCGCTCCCTCAGTACCTCCCCTCCGACAGTGCGGCACTCCCTCAGTACCTTGCGTAACCACCCTGGCAATTAGTGGCCTGCAACATGAATGAAATCAAAGGCCCTGTATATCAGACTGGATGCTGGAGTAGAACTCTCCTCGACAGTCTCAGATTGCCAAGCTTGTCCCATCAGGATTTCATTACATTCTCATCGAATTACATGCTGGTCACATCGACCTTCAAAATACTCCAATATTCATGTACTGGAAACAGGTCACTGCTCCAGGCACCAGGCCCCACCCCCAGGCTCCAGGCCCCACCACGAGCCCCGCCCCAGGCCCCACCATGAGCCCCAGGCCCCAACCCCAGGCTCCAGGCCCCACCACGAGCCCCGCCCCAGGCCCCACCATGATCCCCAGGCCCCAACCCCAGGCTCCAAGCCCCATCACGAGCCCCGCCCCAGGCCCCACCATGAGCTCCAGGCCCCATCACGAGTCCTGCCCCTGGCCCCACCACGAGCCCCAACCCCAGGCTCCAGGCCCCAACTTCACCCTTAGGCCCCGCCCTCAGGCACCAGTCCCCACCCCCATGCCCCGCCCCCAGGCTCCAGGCCCCGCCCTCAGGCACCAGTTCCCACCCCCATGCCCCGCCCCCAGGCTCCAGGCCCCGCCCTCAGGCACCAGTCCCCACCACATGCCCCGCCCCCAGGCTCCAGGCCCCGCCCTCAGGCACCAGTCCCCACCTCCCATGCCCCGCCCCCAGGCTCCAGGCCCCGCCCTCAGCCACCAGTCCCCACCCCCATGCCCCACCCCCAGGCTCCAGGCCCCGCCCTCAGCCACCAGTCCCCAGGCTCCAGGCCCCGCCCTCAGGCACCAGTCCCCACCCCCCATGCCCCGCCCCCAGGCTCCAGGCCCCGCCCTCAGCCACCAGTCCCCACCCCCATGCCCCGCCCCAAGGCTCAAGGCCCCGCCCTCAGGCACCAGTCCCCACCCCATGCCCCGCCCCCAGGCTCCAGGCCCCGCCCTCAGGCACCAGTCCCCACCCCCATGCCCCGCCCTCAGGCCCCGCCCTCAGGCACCAGTCCCCACCCCCCCATGCCCTGCCCCCAGGCCCCGCCCTCAGCCACCAGTCCCCACCCCCAGGCTCCAGGCCCCGCCCTCAGGCACCAGTCCCCACCCCATGCCCCGCCCCCAGGCTCCAGGCCCCGCCCTCAGGCACCAGTCCCCACCCCCATGCCCCGCCCCCAGGCTCCAGGCCCCGCCCTCAGCCACCAGTCCCCACCCCCATGCCCCGCCCCCAGGCTCCAGGCCCCGCCCTCAGCCACCAGTCCCCAGGCTCCAGGCCCCGCCCTCAGCCACCAGTCCCCACCCCCATGCCCCGCCCCCAGGCTCCAGGCCCCGCCCTCAGTTACCAGTCCCCACCCCATGCCCCGCCCCCAGGCTCCAGGCCCCGCCCTCAGGCACCAGTCACCACCCCCCATGCCCTGCCCCCAGGCTCCAGGCCCCGCCCTCAGCCACCAGTCCCCACCCCCATGCCCCGCCCCCAGGCTCCAGGCCCCGCCCTCAGCCACCAGTCCCCAGGCTCCAGGCCCCGCCCTCAGCCACCAGTCCCCAGGCTCCGCCCTCAGCCACCAGTCCCCAGGCCCCAGGCCCCGCCCCCAGTCCCCACCCCCCATGCCCCGCCCCCAGGCTCCAAGCCCCGCCCTCAGCCACCAGTCCCCACCCCCATGCCCCGCCCCCAGGCACCAGTCCCCACCCCCATGCACCGCCCCCAGGCTCCAGGCCCCGCCCCCAGTCCCCACCCCCCACCCCCCCATGCCCCGCCCCCAGGCTCCAGGCCCCGCCCCCAGGCACCAGTCCCCACCCCCCATGCCCCGCCCCCAGGCTCCAGGCCCCGCCCTCAGCCACCAGTCCCCACCCCCATGCCCCGCCCCCAGGCTCCAGGCCCCGCCCCCAGTCCCCACCCCCATGCCCCGCCCCCAGGCTCCAGGCCCCGCCCCCATACTCAGGCACTCTGAGTTTACCGAGCTGGAAGTTGCTGGGACTTGAGGCTGGCCGAGGATCGGTGGGTCATCTTTCTGAGCCTGTGAGTGACTCAGGGTGGGACCAGCGCCTGAGATCTGGAGCAGACTCTTCCCTGAGCTCACGCTGGGACAGAGTCCCGAACCCCCCGTGTTCCCTGTCAGCGGACCAGCCCCGATCACCCGCACCACAGAACCCATCGGCCCATCACCAGGTCATCACCCTCCTCCCGCGGAGGGGCAGTGATTGCCATGGCGACATCGAGTGCCAGTTGAAGTGGTGTGATGGTGAAGGAGGAGCATTTATATAATGCAAGGTGTTTGGTGTTATGACAGAGGTCGCTCTGTCTGAAACATAACCCCTGTGTGTTTTGCAGGACATTTAATCGCTGCGATGTATTACATGTCTAAAGTTACAGCTCATCAGCTGCAGGTTCCAGAGACTCCGGGTCTCACTCCGCTGGAGATTTAGTATCAGGGAGGCTGCAAGGATCCGCTGGACACGATTGAAGACCTCCCCCTCCCCCACACCCATCCCCTCCACAGACCCTCCCACGCAATACCCCCCCACAATACCCCCCCCCCACACACACACACACCCACCCCCCCCCCACACACACACACATCCACATCCCCCCCCCCACACACACACACACCCCACCCCCCCCACACACACACACACACACCCCACCCCCCCCCCACACACACACACACATCCACATCCCCCCCCCCCCACACACACACACACCCCACCCCCCCCCCACACACACACACACACACCCCACCCCCCCCCCACACACACACACACATCCACATCCCCCCCCCCCCCCCCACACACACACACATCCACATCCCCCCCCCCACACACACACCCACCCCACCCCCCCACACACACAAACCCACACTCACCCCACACACACCTCCATCCCCCCCCCCACACACACACACCACACCCCCCCACACACACATACCCCACACACACATCCCCCACGCACACACCCCACACACACATCCCCCTACACACCTATACACACACATACACCCCACACACAAACACCCCCACCCCCACACACACACTCCCCTACACCCCCCCACTCACACACTCCCCAGACACACACTCCCCACGCACGCACACCCACACACCCCCACGCGCGCACACACACACCCCACCCCCCCCACACACACACAGCCCACCCCCCCCCACACACACACACACATCCACATCCCCCCCCCACACACACACACACATCCACATCCCCCCCCCACAAACACACACCCCACCCCCCCCACACACACAAACCCACACACACCCCACACACACCCCCACCCACACACCACACCCCCACACACACACACCCACCCCCACACACACACCCCCTCCACACACACACACACACCCCACCCCCCCACACACACCCCCTCCACACACACACACCCCACCCCCCCACACACACAGACCCCACCCCCCCACACACACACACCCCACCCCCCCACACACACACACCCCACCCCCCCACACACACACACCCCACCCCCCCCCCACACACACACCCCACCCCCCCCACAAACACACACCCCACCCCCCCCCACAAACACACACCCCACCCCCCCCCACACACACACACCCCACCCCCCCCCCCACACACACACCCCACCCCTACCACACACACACATACCCTCCACATACACACCCCCCCGCACACACCCCCCGCGCACACTCCCCCACGCGCACACTCCCCCACGCGCACACTCCCCCACGCGCACACTCCCCCACGCGCACACTCCCCCACGCGCACACTCCCCCACGCGCACACTCCCCCACGCACACACCCCCCCCGCGCACACTCTCCCCCCCCCCCCACGCACACACACCCCCCCCTACGCACACACCCCCCCCCCACGCACACACACCCCCCTCCACGCGCACACCCCCCCCCACGCACACATCCCCCCCCCCACGCACACACCCCCCCCCCCCACGCACACACACACCCTCCCACGCACACACACACCCTCCCACACACACACACCCGTCCCACACACACACACACCCCGTCCCACACACACACACACACATCATGCACACACCGCACACACACACCCCCCACACACACACACACCCCACACACACACACACCCCCCCACACACACACACACACCCCCACACACACACACACACACCCCCCACACACACACACACCCCCCACACACACACACACCCCCCACGCACACACACCCCCACGCACACACACCCCACCACCCCCACCTCATGCACACAACTCACACAACACACCACACGCACACACATACACCCCACGCGCGCACACCCTACACCCCACGCGCGCGCACACACCACCCACGCGCGCGCACACACCACCCACGCGCGCGCACACACCCCAAACACACCCCACATATACGCACCACACACACACATCCCCACACATACACACCCCACCCTGCACAGAGTGTACAGCGCAGGGAGTTAATGTCCAGAAGATGCTGACAGACCTTGTTTAGTCAGTGCCAATATATCCCTGTACGTGTGATTGTGGACACAAGACTAAAGTAGCTGCAATTGGCCTTGGCCACACTGAGCCTCACTGGGCCCTGATCTGAGGAGCGGAGTTGCTCTGAGACCGTGCTGTTACTTCACTTCCACTCACGGCAGATATTTAAGAATTTGTTAAAGAAATGGCGAGTAACTTACCACGAGCTTCTGAGGGGCAATGTTTCCTCTTTTCTACACTTGTGGTTTTTATGGCATTTGAGTTCTTTAGAGGGATCAGCCTTGAGGACCGTGGCTAAGTTCCAATCCATGGCACAGTTCCTCGGTTTTTGATTGGACTTGGCCGCCCTGCAGTCCACCTCCAGCCCAGCCGCCTTGTTGGTGATCTTGAGCTGGGCCGCTGCCACTAGGTTGTCCCTCTGCGACTCGCTCAGGTTGTTCATAGTCTCGGTGTCTCGGTGCTGCCACCCGCGAGGTCTCTGGATGTGCCTCACAGCCATGGCCAGGACACACAGCAACATGATGAAAGCCATCAGTCCGAAGGCCAGTGACACAGCCACCCAGGGGAAGGGGTTGGGTGGTTGCTGCCGCTTTTGCGACGGGCTGGGAAACACCGGGATCTCGCAAAGCCCGCCCATGAAGTGGAACGGGCATTGACATACAAAGCTTTTGCCGTATACGCCAGCGTGGCACGTCCCGCCATTGTGGCATGGCCTGGAGTCACACTCGTCCCCCAGCCGTTCACTGCAGTCCCGGCCCGAGAAGCCAGCTGGGCACACGCAGGTGTAGTTGTTGATGTGGTCAAAGCAGGTGGCTCCATTGACGCAGGGGTTCCTGGCGCAGTCATTCACGTTAATCTCACACCGTAGCCCGGCAAAGCCTGCCTGACAACCACACGTTCTCGTCAGCCCCAGAGCGAAGCACTGGCCCCCTGCAGGAAGGGAGGGAAACTGTTCAGCAGCAGTTCACAAACCAAAGAGCAGCTTTCAAATTTAACCGAGCAGCCCATGTCCCACCAGAGATTCACGGGTCAGGTCACGGGGGATGGGGAGGCATCAGCCCCAAATCTCCAGCTACACATCCTTCCCCAGCCAGCAGGGAACTTAGGCACTGGCTGAGCGGCCACTGCCCAACAGTTGTGGGATTAGATTCAGTGACACTAACATACACACACACACACACAAATACACACACACACACAGAGTGGTGAACCTGTGGAATTCTCTACCACAGAAAGTTGTTGAGGCCAATTCACTAAATATATTCAAAAGGGAGTTAGATGAAGTCCTTACTACTAGGGGGATCAAGGGGTATGGTGAGAAAGCAGGAATGGGGTACTGAAGTTGCATGTTCAGCCATGAACTCATTGAATGGTGGTGCAGGCTAGAAGGGCCAAATGGCCTACTCCTGCACCTATTTTCTATGTTTCTAAACACACACACACACACACACACACACGCGCACACGCGCACACATACCCACACACATACACACACACATCATCATCATAGGCAGTCCCTCGGGATCGAGGAAGACTTGTTTCCACTCCTGAAGTGAGTTCTTTGGTGGCTGAACAGTCCAATACGAGAGCCACAAACTCTGTCACAGGTGGGACTGACAGACGTTGAGGGAAGGGGTGGGTGGGACTGGTTTGCCGCCGCTCCTTCCGCTGCCTGCACTTGACTTCTGCATGCTCTCGGCGTTGAGACTCGAGGTGATCAGCGCCCTCTCGGATGCACTTCCTCCACTTAGGGCGGTCTTGGGCCAGGGACGCCCAGGTGTCAGTGGGGATGTCGCACTTTATTAGGGAGGCTTTGAGGGTGTCCTTGTAACGTTTCCGCTGCCCACCTTTGGGCTCGTTTGTCGTGAAGGAGCTTCGATTAGAGCACTTGCTTTGGGAGTCTCGTGTCTGGCATGTGGACAATATGGCCCGTCCAATGGAGCTGATCAAGTGTGGTCAGTGCTTCAATACTGGGGATGTGAGCCTGGACGAGAACACTGATGTTGTTGAGCCTGTCCTCCCAGGGGATTTGTAGGATATTGCGGAGCCATCGTTGGTGATATATCTGCTGTACATAATCCACGTCTCTGAGCCATACAGGAGGGCGGGTATTACCACAGTCCTGTAGACCATGAGCTTGGTGGCAGTTTTGGGGGCCTGGTCTTCAAACACGCTTTTCCTCAGGCGACCGAAGGCTGCACTGGCGCACTGGAGGCAGTGTTGGATCTCGTCGTCGATGCCTGCTCTTGTTGATAGGAGGCTCCCGAGATAGGGGAAGTGGTCCACGGTGTCTAGGGCCGCACCGTGGATTTTGATGACTGGGGAGCAGTGTTGTGCAGCGAGGATAGGCTGGTGGAGGACCTTTGTCTTACTGATGTTTAGTGTAAGGCCTATGCTTTCGTACGCCTCAGTAAATACGTCGACTATGTCCTGGAGTTCAACCTCTATATGTGCGCAGACGCAGGCATTGTCCGCGTACTGTAGCTCAACGACAGAGGTTGGGATGGTCTTGGACCTGGCCTGGAGACAACGAAGGTTGAACAGTTCCCACGGGTTCTGTAGTTTAGTTCCACTCCAGCAGGGACACACACACACACACACACATATACATACACATACACACATACATACAAACATACACACACATTGTGTAGTTGTGGTCACCACATTACAGGAAAGATGTGATTGCACTGGAAAGGGTGCAAAGGAGATTTACAAGACTGTTGCATGGTCTGGAGAATTTTGGCTATGAGGAAAGATTGGAGAGGCTGGGTCTGTTTTCTTTGAAACACAGGAGGCTGAGGGGGCGACCTTATTGAGGTGTATAAAAGCATGAGGGGCCTGGATAGAGTGGATATAAAGGACCTGTTTCCCTTGGCAGAGGGGTCAATAACCAGTGGGCATAGATTTAAAGTAGCTGTGGGGAAGTTTAGAGGAGATGTAAGGGGAAATGTCTTCACCCAGAGTGTGATGGGGACTGGAACTCTCTGCCTGAAAGGGTGGTAGAGGCACAAAGCCTCACTACATTTAAAAAGTACTTGGATGTGCACTTGAAGTGCCGTAACCTACAGGGCTACGGACCATGAGCTGGAAAGTGGGAGTAGGCTGGGTAGCTCTTTGTCGGTCGGCCGGCGCAGACACGATGGGCCGAAATGGCCTCCCGTGCTGTAAATTTCTATGATCCTATGATATGCATACACACATACACACACACACAGATACACAGACGCACACACACATACATGTGCAGATGCATACAGACACATACACACACACGCACACACACGCTGCAGCATACTAAAACAGATCTAGGACTATATGGTCAACTAGACACGCAGACTAGTGGTTAATGTTTAAACCCATGGTTGTGGTGTCTTTAAGTGCAGAGAAGAACATAAGAACATAAGAATTAGGAACAGGAGTAGGCCATCTAGCCCCTCGAGTCTGCTCCGCCATTCAACAAGATCATGGCTGATCTGGCCGTGGACTCAGCTCCACTTACCCGCCCACTCCCCATAACCCTTAATTCCCTTATTGGTTAAAAATCTATCTATCTGTGACTTGAATACATTCAATGAGCTAGCCTCAACTGCTTCCTTGGGCAGAGAATTCCACAGATTCACAACCCTCTGGGAGAAAAAATTCCTTCTCAACTCAACTCAACTCAACGAAAAAAACAGAAACAGGAAACACTCACTCTCCCAACCTCCCTCAACTGAACCAATTTCCTGCCTTTTATCCTTCCAGGCTGCCAGTCCTTCCTGATTGACCTTAATTGCCTTTAAAGATTCCTGAAAGCTATACCTTTTTGTCTTGGTCATTCTGACATTTTATATGGTTTCTCAAAGCTGTCCCCCTTTGGCGGATACAGAGCTCACAAGTGGTCCCTCTCTCACTGTTAAATATCCCCATCCCCCTCCCGCCAGCAAAGAGCCAGGGGCTCCAGTGATTCCTGTCACAAGTCACGACATTCGGGAGAGGGCATCGCATCACATGCCAACCCAGCTCCATGATCAATGGTAAAGGCACATGGTTAGCGGAACAGAAACCAATGTGTAACCAGGGCGTGATCCCAAACCAACGGGGAGGTTCTCCCTAATAAATGTACTTTAGTGTCTCCACCACCCATTTTATCACATAGTTGTGTTTTCGAAGCAGCAACTTTCTACTCAAGATATTATGGGGTGCTGGGCACCTTTGATAATGGGTTAGTTCTGCCCCTAGCCCAATGTACAATGCATGTGGCTGGAAGATGAACTCACAGGTGAAAACTGGGACCATCAGTACTGGGTCTGAGCATGAGGCATCCCAGAGATCCCCAAATGCTGTTTCCCCTCCGGGGATCCGGGGGTCCATATTCGGCTCCAGAGATTTGATTGGATCTGGCAAAGGGACTGCCCTAGTGGTGGTGTATGCGATCAGTCATAGAATCATAGAAATTTACAACACAGAAGGAGGCCATTTCGGCCCATCGTGTCCGCGTCGGCCGACCAACAGCTACCCAGCCCAATCCCACTTTCCAGCTCTTGGTCCGTAGCCCTGCAGGTTACGGAACTTCAAGTGCACATCCAAGTACTTTTTAAATGTGACGAGGGTTTCTGCCTCTACTACCCTTTCAGGCAGTGAGTTCCAGACCCCCACCATCCTCTGGGTGAATAAATTTCCCCTCATATTTCCTCTAAACCTCCCCCCAATTACTATAAATCAACGCCCCCTATTTGTTGACCCCTTTGCCAAGGGAAACAGGTCCTTCCTATCCACACTATCTAGGCCCCTCATAATTTCATACACCTCAATAAGGTCTCCCCTCAGCCTCCTCTGTCCCAGAGAAAACAAACCCAGCCTATCCAATCTTTCCTCATAGCTAAAATTCTCCAGTCAAGGCAACATCCTTGTAAATCTCCCCTGTACCCTCTTCAGTGCAATCTCATCTTTCCTGTAATGTGGTGACCAGAACTGCATGCAGTACTCTAGCTGTGGCCTAACCAGTGTTTTATACTTCATTGCTCTTGTATTCCATGCCTCGACTAATAAAGGCAAGTATTCCATATGTCTTTGTAACCACCTTAACTACCTGGCCTGCTACCTTCAAGGATCTGTGGACATGCACTCCAAGGTCTCTTTGTTCCTTTACACTTTTCAGTGTTGTACCAATTAATGTGTATTCCGTTGCCTTGTTAGACCTCCCCAGATACATTACCTCACACTAATCCAGATTGAATTCCATTTGCCACTGTTCTGCCACCTGACCAGTACATTGATATCTGCCTGCAGTCCGCAGCTTTCTTCTTCTTTATCAACCACACAGCCTATTTTAGTTTCATTTGCAAACGTCTTAATCATACCCCCAACATTCAAGTCCAGGTCATTGATGTATACCACATAAAGCAAGGGACCCAGCACTAAGCCCTGTGGAACCCGACTGGATACAGCCTTCCTGTCATTAAAAACACCCATCAACCATTATTCTTTGCTTCCTGCCTCTGAGCCAATTTTGGATCCAACTGACACTTTGTCCTGGATCCCATGGGCTTTTACTTTCGTGACCAGTTTGCCATGTTGTACCTTATCAAAAGCTTTGCTAAAATCCATATACACGACATCAAATGCACTGCCCTCATCGACCCTCCTGGTTACCTCCTCGAAAAATTCAATCAGATTAGTCAGACACGACCTTCCCATAACAAATCCATGCTGACTGTCCTTGATTAATTCTTGTCTTTCCAAATAAAGATTTATCCTGTCCCTCAGGAGATTTTCCAATAATTTTCCACCACTGAGGCTAGGCTGACTGGCCTGTAATTACTCGGTCTATCCCTTTCTCCCTTTTTAAACAAAGGTACGACATTAGCAGTCCTCCAGTCCTCCGGCACCACACCTGCAGCCAGAGAGGATTGGAGAATGATGGTCAGAGCCTCTGCTATTTCCTCTTTTGCTTCTCTTAACAGCCTGGGATACATTTCATCCAGGCCTGGGGATTTATCCACTTTCAAATCTGCTAAGCTCCTTAATACTTCTTCTTTCACTATGTTGTTGATAATATCCAGCAAGGCCCATTATCATAATTTTCATATCTTTTCGCTGTTCACTTTGGATTCACAGGCTATTTAACAGTCCTTCCAAGGCCATAACCATCTTTATAGCAGCCTATAGTGGAGTCAGTGCTATACGGCGGTAGGGGTTTATGGGCTTACACAATCCAGATGATGAGGGGGAGCCACTCACACCCACCGGGTGCAAAAGTCCTGCTGAACATCAACCCAGAATTCAAAGCCAAAGCTCCGACTCCACTCACCGGGACTCTGTGAAGTGGGATTTGGCCCCTGCACCCTCTGACCCAGAGACGGGACTGTGTGGAGTGGGGTTTGACCCCTGCACTGTCTGACCCAGAGACGGGACTGTGTGGAGTGGGGTTTGACTCCTGCACCCTCTGATCCAGAGACGGGACTGTGTAGAGTGGGGTTTGACCCCTGCACCCTCTGACCCAGAGACAGGACTGTGTGAAGTGGGGTTTGACCCCTGCACTGTCTGACCCAGAGACGGGACTGTGTGGAGTGGGGTTTGACTCCTGCACCCTCTGACCCAGGGACGGGACTGTGTGGAGTGGGGTTTGACCCCTGCACCCTCTGACCCAGAGACAGGACTGTGTGAAGTGGGGTTTGACCCCTGTACCCTCTGACCCAGAGACGGGACTGTGTGGAGTGGGGTTTGGCCCCTGCACCCTTTGACCCAGAGACGGGACTGTGTGAAGTTGGGTTTGACCCCTGCACCCTCTGACCTGGAGACGGGACTGTGTGGAGTGGGGTTTGACCCCTGCACCCTCTGACCCAGAGACGGGACTGTGTGACGTGGGGTTTGACCCCTGCACCCTCTGACCCAGAGACGGGACTGTGTGAAGTTGGGTTTGACCCCTGCACCCTCTGACCTGGAGACGGGACTGTGTGGAGTGGGGTTTGACCCCTGCACCCTCTGACCCAGAGACGGGACTGTGTGACGTGGGGTTTGACCCCTGCACCCTCTGACCCAGAGACGGGACTGTGTGAAGTTGGGTTTGACCCCTGCACCCTCTGACCTGGAGACGGGACTGTGTGGAGTGGGGTTTGACCCCTGCACCCTCTGACCCAGAGACGGGACTGTGTGACGTGGGGTTTGACCCCTGCACCCTCTGACCCAGAGACGGGACTGTGTGAAGTTGGGTTTGACCCCTGCACCCTCTGACCTGGAGACGGGATTGTGTGGAGTGGGGTTTGACCCCTGCACCCTCTGACCCAGAGACGGGACTGTGTGGAGTGGGGTTTGACCCCTGCACCCTCTGACCCAGAGACGGGACTGTGTGGAGTGGGGTTTGACCCCTGCACCCTCTGACCCAGAGACGGGACTGTGTGGAGTGGGGTTTGACCTCTGCACCCTCTGACCCAGAGACGGGACTGTGTGGAGTGGGGTTTGACCCCTGCACCCTCAGACCCAGAGACGGGACTGTGTGGAGTGGGGTTTGACCCCTGCACCGTCTGACAGTGGGATTAGTTTGGGATTGATACAGGGCTATGGGGAGAGTGGGGCAGTGGGATTAGTTTGGGATTGATACAGCGCTATGGGGAGAACGGGGCAGTGAGATTAGTTTTGGATTGAAACAGCAAAGACACGATAGAGACAAAATGGGCCAAATGACCTCCTCCTGTGCCAGAAGGCTCTGTAGTTCTATCCAAACTTCTGATCAACTTCTTGTTTATTTAAGCACATGTTTACAAGGAGAAGAACAGCAATGAGACACGAACAAAAGCCCATGAATTACCATTTGCACACAGGTTGCTGGTACACCGGTCCACCTTCTGCTCACAGTTTAAGCCGGTGAACCCCAGCGGGCAGCTACAGCTGTAAGGGACCCCTGGCGATCTCGTGAAACAGGAGCCGCCATTGAAGCAGGGGGAATCTGTGCAGGTCAGGGTGCTGTCCTCACAGTGCAGCCCAACAAAGCCAGGTGGACAAGAACAGCTGTAACTCTCATCCAATTCCTGCAACAAAAGGACCACAGCATTAGGAACAAATGGTCGATGTCAAGGGAAGGTGATTACAGATACATTCACCCTTGAGTGTCTCTCCCTGCAAGATGCATTAGTCCCAGCAGGGAGTTAACTTGATGGGATGTCCCCTGCTATCATTGCTATTGATCACCATCAGAGGTCTCTGCAACAACTGGGAGACCAGTGAGCTGAGAATGTAGGGGAGGAGGAGATTTGGGAGTCTTGGCCTGAATGATGAATCTACTCTCCAGGAAAATGGTTACATTTGTCCAGCTGGTAGGAATGTCCCCCCTCCCAGGTGGGTATCTCTGCCTCCTTGGTGCCACTTTCTGCTGGATGAGAATGTCACTGGGCTCCTTCGAGGAAATGGTGAGGACCAAAGCTATGCCAAGGCGAACTGTGGGCTACGAGCTGTGCCTTACCATGCAGGACCCGCCGTTACTGCAGGGGTTGCTGCCACACTTGTGAATGGGCACGTGGCAGTTGATGCCGGTGTAGCCAGGCTGACAGGTACAGGTGTAACTGCCCTGCCCAGTGTTGGTGCACGTCGCGTTGTTGCTGCATGGCTTGTTGTGGGTGCAGTAGTTGAGATCTGTGGGCAAAGCAGACAGAGAGGGGGAGAAAAATTATTCACAATTCACAAGCAACACAAAGCAAGTATAGGAACTCCCTCCTCAGAGGGTGCCCCCTTCAAAATAACCAAACAGCGTAAATAATTGGAATAGTACAGGTTGTGGGGAGGCTGGGGTGGGGGGAGAATCCATGTCATGCTCGGGGAGAGGCAGAGGAGGATCCATCTAACACTGGGTCCTTGTCCCCATTCCCCAGCCTCCCTGGGATGTGTCTCCCAGGGTAGAGGTAGTGGGAACTGTTATATCTTTATACAGAGACATAAGAACATAAGAATTAGGAACAGGAGTAGGCCATCCAGCCCCTCGAGCCTGCTCCGCCATTCAACAAGATCATGGCTGATCTGGCCGTGGACTCAGCTCCATTTACCCGCCCACTCCCCGTAACCCTTAATTCCCTTATTGGTTAAAAATCTATCTATCTGTGACTTGAATATATTCAATGAGCTAGCCTCAACTGCTTCCTTGAGCAGAGAATTCCACAGATTCACAACCCTTTGGGAGAAGAAATTCCTTCTCAACTCGGTTTTAAATTGGCTCCCCCGTATTTTGAGGCTGTGCCCCCTAGTTCTAGTCTCCCCGACAAGTGGAAACAACCTCTCTGCCTCTATCTTGTCTATCCCTTTCATTATTTTAAATGTTTCTATAAGATCACCCCTCATCCTTCTGAACTCCAACGAGTAAAGACCCAGTCTACTCAATCTATCATCATAAGGTAACCCCATCATCTCTGGAATCAGCCGAGTGAATCGTCTCTGTACCCCCTCCAAAACCAGTACATCCTTCCTTAAGTAAGGTGACCAAAACTGCATGCAGTACTCCAGGTACGGTCTCACCAATACCCTATACAGTTGCAGCAGGACCTCCCTGCTTTTGTACTCCATCCCTCTCGCAATGAAGGCCAACATTCCATTTGCCTTCCTGATTACCTGCTGCACCTGCAAACTAACTTTTTGGGATTCATGCACAAGGACCCCCAGGTCCCTCTGCACCTCAGCATGTTGTAATTTCTCCACATTCAAATAATATTCCCTTTTACTGTTTGTTTTCCCAAGGTGGATGACTTCACACTTTCCGACATTGTATTCCATCTGCCAAACCTTAGCCCATTCGCTTAACCTATCCAAATCCCTTTGCAGCCTCTCTGTGTCCTCTACACAACCCACTTTCCCACTAATCTTTGTGTCATCTGCAAATTTTGTTACACAACACTCTGTCCCCTCTTCCAGGTCATCTATGTATATTGTAAACAGTTGTGGTCCCAGCACCGATCCCTGTGGCACACCACTAACCACCGATTTCCACCCCGAAAAGGACCCATTTATCCCGACTCTCTGCTTTCTGTTAGCCAGCCAATTCTCTATCCATGCTAATACATTTCCTCTGACTCCGCGTACCTCTATCTTCTGCAGTAACCTTTTGTGTGGCACCTTATCGAATGCCTTTTGGAAATCTAAATACACCACATCCATCGGTACACCTCTATCCACCATGCTCGTTATAGCCTCAAAAAATTCCAGTAAATTAATTAAACATGATTTCCCCTTCATGAATCCATGCTGCGTCTGCTTGATTGCACTATTCCTATCTAGATGTCCCGCTATTTCTTCCTTAATGATAGTTTCAAGCATTTTCCCCACTACAGATGTTAAGCTAACCGGCCTATAGTTACCTGCCTTTTGTCTGCCCCCTTTTTTAAACAGAGGCGTTACATTCGCTGCTTTCCAATCCGCTGGTACCTCCCTAGAGTCCAGAGAATTTTGGTAGATTATAACGAATGCATCTGCTATAACTTCTGCCATCTCTTTTAATACCCTGGGATGCATTTCATCAGGACCTTGAGTCCCATTAGCCTGTCCAGCACTACCCCCTAGTGATTGTGATTGTCTCAAGGTCCTCCCTTCCCACATTCCTGTGACCAGCAATTTTTGGCATGGTTTTTGTGTCTTCCACTGTGAAGACCGAAGCAAAATAATTGTTTAAGGTCTCAGCCATTTCCACATTTCCCATTATTAAATCCCCCTTTTCATCTTCTAAGGGACCAACATTTACTTTAGTCACTCTTTTCCGTTTTATATATCTGTAAAAGCTTTTACTATATGTTTTTATGTTTTGCGCAAGTTTACCTTCGTAATCTATCTTCCCTTTCTTTATTGTTTTTTTAGTCATTCTTTGCTGTTGTTTAAAATTTTCTCAATCTTCTAGTTTCCCACTAACCTTGGCCACCTTATACGCATTGGTCTTTGATTTGATACTCTCCTTTATTTCCTTGGTTATCCACGGCTGGTTATCCCTTCTCTTACCACCCTTCTTCTTCACTGGAATATATTTTTGTTGCGCACTATGAAAGAGCTCCTTAAAAGTCCTCCACTGTTCCTCAATTGTGCCACCATTTAGTCTATGTTTCCAGTCTACTTTAGCCAACTCTGCCCTCATCCCACTGTAGTCCCCTTTGTTTAAGCATAGTACGCTCGTTTCTGACACAACTTCCTCACCCTCAATCTATATTACAAATTCAACCATACTGTGATCACTCATTCCGAGAGGATCTTTTACTAGGAGATCATTTATTTTTCCTGTCTCATTACACAGGACCAGATCTAAGATAGCTTGCTCCCTTGTCGGTTCTGTAACATACTGTTCTAAGAAACAATCCAGTATGCATTCTATGAATTCCTCCTCCAGGCTATCACGTGCGATTTGAGTTGACCAATCGATATGTAGGTTAAAATCACCCAAGACTATTGCCGTTCCTTTTTCACATGCCTCCATTATTCCCTTGATTATTGCCCGCCCCACCATAAAGTTATTATTTGGGGCCTATAAACTACGCCCACCAGTGACTTTTTCCCCTTACTATCTCTAATCTCCACCCACAATGATTCAACATTTTGTTCATTAGAGCCAATATCATCTCTCACAACTGCCCTGATATCATCCTTTATTAACAGAGCTACCCCACCTCCTTTCCCTTCTTGTCTATCTTTCCGAATCGTCAGATACTCCTGTATGATTAATTCCCAGTCTTGGCCTCCCTGCAACCATGTTTCTGTAATGGCCACCAAATCATACCCATTTGTAATGATTTGTGCCGTCAACTCATTTACTTTATTTCGAATGCTGCGTGCGTTTAGGTAGAGTGTTTTAATATTAGTTTTTAAACCATGATTTCTAGTTTTGACCCCTACTGCAGCCCCTTTATATTCAGTGGCCCTTTTTGTTTTTTGCCTTGGGTTTCTCTGCCCTCCACTTTTACTCATCTCCTTTCTGTCTTTTGTTTTTGTCTCCTTTTTGTTTCCCTCTGTCTCCCTGCGTTGGTTCCCATCCCCCTACCATATTAGTTTAACTCCTCCCCAACAGCATTAGCAAACACTCCCCCTAGGACATTGGTTCCGGTCCTGCCCAGGTGCAGACCGTCCGGTTTGTACTGGTCCCACCTCCCCCAGAACCTGTTCCAATGCCCCAGGAATTTGAATCCCTCCCTATTGCACCACTGCTCAAGCCACGTATTCATCTGAGCTTTCCTGCGATTCCTACTCTGACTAGCACGTGACACTGGTAGCAATCCCGAGATTACTACTTTTGAGGTCCTACTTTTTAATTTAGCTCCTAGCTCCTTAAATTCGTCTCGTAGGACCACTTACAAACACACTCTCCACAAGATGGCTCCTTAACAGAAAATGTCATCATGTGACTTTGCCACATGACCTTTTATTATTAATACATCAGTAGTTGCATTATATCAGTAGTCCACTAGGTGGAGCTCTATGACACTTCTCCCTCCTTATTGAAGAAGTAATCATAACAAAATAATCATTAAACATAACTTGCACCAACAAAAGATATGAGCTTATTTTTTCATATTTACAAATCAAACTTAACCACTGGTTTTCTGTTTCGAAGAGGATACCTTCACTCTTGAACAGAACTTTCCAAACGTTGTAGGACTTAGACTCATTCTAGGCTGAGCCTGAGGAGAGTTTCTCTACAAGGGCTGACCTTGATCGACATTTGGACTCTCTACAACTTCAGACGGGTTGTCTGCCTGCCTTTGACTCAGACAAATTCTGACTTTCTCTTGGACTTGTTTCTAGTACATCTGATTTAGGATTTGCTACTGGTACTCTACTTGTAACAAGACTATTTGACTTATCAGAAATAATCGAATCACCCCAACTTTCAACTCCTTCCACATCTGTAGGTAAAATATGATCAATGTGAACAAACCTAACCTTCCCACAATCAAACACCTTGACCAAATATGGGCCACATATCTTCACTTTTCTTCCTGGTAACCACTTTAACTATTTATGGTGATGGTCCTTCACTCTAACCTTCTGATTCAATTTCACACTTCTCTCTCTTACTCTACCTCAATCATGATTCTCTTTGTTTCTTTTCTACTGACTGTGCCAAGTTTGGCTTTAACAATGAGAACCTGGTTCGTGGCTGTCGTTTGAGAAACAACTCTGCTGATGTTCTACCAGTAGTTGTATGAGAAGTATTATAATAAGTAATCAGAAATTTTGCCAGTTTGTGGTCCAACGACAACTGCCATTTCTTTGGATTTGAATCCAACATTTGCTTGATAAGGGCATATTTTACAATTTGTACTGTTTGCTCTACTGCACCATTTGAAACAGGGTGGTATGGTGGAACTTTGGTATGTTTCACACCATGAACTGTGCAAATTCTTCTGAACAAAATTACGGCCCATTATCAGACATAATTTCATCTGGGAGGTCATATGAAGAAAACAATCTTCGCAAATTGTCTAGTGTTTTACTTGTTATTTTCCATATTGGAAACACCTTTACCCACTTTGAATGACTATCAATCACAATGAACAATTGTTGTCCTTCTAGCTCAGCAAAATCGATATGTAACCTCTGCCACACCCTGGGAGGCCATTTCCATGGCTATATTGGTACTGATGGTGGTTGCTTACTTACCGATTGACATGTCGTATACTGACTCACAATGTACTCTATATCTTTATCTAAACCTGGCCACCATAAGCAACTGTGTGCAAAACACTTGGTCAAGCACATTCCCAGGTGCTGGTCATGAAGATCTCCGAATAATTTGGACATGAACTTATTTGGGATAACTACTCTTGCACCCCACATGACAAAATCTTTATCGACTGATCATTCATTTCTATGAACAAAGTATGGATGAATATCTTCTCTTGATACCTGGTTTGGCCATCTATTTGCTGTGTAATCATGCACTGGGACATAACTGGGTCACGTTTGGTTGCTCTACCAATCTCTTCAGCTGTGACTGGCAGCTCATCAATGTTTGAAAAATAGAACACTTCTTCTACCTTAGAGATAATGTTCTCAGTTTCTAGTCTTTTGAGTTCTTGCTCAACTTTCTCCTTGAGTGCGTATGGTACGGGACGTGGCTTGCAGTAAACTGCTCTTGGATTGGACTGCCTGTTTTGCGAAACACCTTCAGATACTGCTTGATGATGTCATCTTTCAATGCAAATTTAGTCTCCACACGAAAAATCTCATTACAATCCGGCTTCAGTGATCCCAACCAATTTCTACCTATTAAGGCAGGCTTGTCTCCTGCCATTACTATGAGAGGCAATCTCTGAAACTGATCCTTGTATTTCACCAGTATGGTTATACTTCCTACAACAGTGATTTGGTCTCCTGAGTAGCATCGCAGCTCTAAGATTTCTCCAGTCGGAAATCACGCAACTTGTCGAGATATAGCGATTCCAGTACTACATGCACGGTTGCACCAGTGTCAATTTCCATGGGTATCCTGGTTCCTCAAACATCTACTTGGATGATGATACTTCATGAATCGTTGTTAGATATGCTCGTGCTCCTGATAATGTGTATCTCCAGAACCACCTCCTGTTCTTTCTCTTCAATGCTATGTAGTGTCTGGTGATTTCTACTTCTACTTCTAGCATTAAAAGTTGGCTTACTCTTCAGTCAGCAAGCAGCCCAGTTTTCTTGCAGAAGAAACACTCAGCCTTCACATATGGACAGCTTTGAGCAATGTGTTGTCCCAGGCACTGATAGCATGACTTCAATTCCCTGATACCTTGTCCAGTTGCTGATGCCTTGGGCCCAACCGCCTTTTAGTTTTAACCTCCAGGCAATTCACCTCGGTTGTCTGATGACTGGAAATGGCGCAAAACTCTCTGGAGTATTGGTCCAGAGAAATTCTCTGGAGTATATCCATCGACATAGTTGTCTGACAAGCTAACTCAAAAGTCAAGTTAGGGATTGTTAACAATTGCTTCATTTTTCAACCCACAAACAAAGCGATCACACAATGCACAGTCATGAAAGTTTCAGAAATGACAGGTAATGGATAGCTTTTTTAAAACTACAATGTACTCACTGATACCCTCATCATTTAAATGATCCTGTATTCCAAAACAATAACTTTCAGCGATTTCCAGGGGCTTAGGACTGTAGTGCTGTAGAATCTCTGTCAGTGGCATATCCTTTGGCTTGATGGGAACAAGCACATTTTTCAGAGTTTCATACACCTCAAGGTCTGCTTCGGTCAGGAAAATAGCCCATTTCCTTTCTAAAACCACCCGGTTATGGTTTTCATCATCGGGAACTTCGACGATACTACTTGCAGTGAAAAACATTTTCTATCCATTCCACATGTGCTCTGAAAGTCTCTCGGTGATGATGGAACTCAACCAACGCCCTATTATTTTCATAGGCATGGCCATCTGGACTCTGGCAACGTCGACAGTTCAGCCAAGGTTTTTAGCTGTTCTGCAAAACAAAGAACCTCTCAAAGTCTCTCCGTCAGTTGGCTGGATTATCCACCAACAAAAATATCAGCAAGGGAATCCAAGTATCCCATCCTCATCACCAACTGTGATATCTTTATATAGAGACCACTTATAAGCACACTCTACTCAAGGTGGCTCCTTAACAGAAACTGTCACCATGTGACTTTGCCACATGATCTTTTATTATTAATACATCAGTAGTCCACTAGGTGGAGTTCTATGACAGGAACCTGCTGGTTAGTTTTAGTTGCATTCACTAGTCCCACCCAGTAACCAGCTGTAGTAAACACAGACCCTCCTGCACTGGGGGCCTGTATAAGGTGGTTGGGGACTCATCTTCTCCAGACCCCTCTGACTTGATGCCGTCAAACATCGCCAGAGTTTCAGATTGTTAACAAGGCGTTTATTTTGACTCAGACTTTGCTATATGTGACTCATGCCAATCTGAGAGGTGAGGACAGTCCATAGCTGGACTGCGAGGAGGAGTGGGGGCAGGATTTCCTGTCGATCTGACATCAGATACTCACCCTGGTTACAGAAGAGGCCACCCCATCCTTCCTTACAGGTGCACTGAAATGGCTGTTGGCAGGTCCCGTGCAGGCAGCCTGGATAGTGCACACAGTCAGCACATGAAGTGCCCTGCCATCCAAAGCGGCATCTCAAGAAAGAAAGAGAGAGAGAGCACAGAGAGTTAATCATCCCACGGACCTTGACAAGGGATGTGAAACTCAGATACACAGATATACCAACAATCCTATCCTCAGATACACAGATATACTAACAATCCCCTCCTGAGATACACAGATATACTAACAATCCCCTCCTCAGATACATAGATATACTAACAATCCCCTCCTGAGATACACAGATATACCAACAATCCCATCCTCAGATACACAGATATACTAACAATCCCCTCCTCAGATACACAGATATACTAACAATCCCCTCCTCAGATACACAGATATACCAACAATCCCATCCTCAGATACACAGATATACTAACAATCCCCTCCTCAGATACACAGATATACTAACAATCCCCTCCTGAGATACACAGATATACTAACAATCCCCTCCTCAGATACACAGATATACTAACAATCCCATTCTCAGATACACAGATATACTAACAATCCCCTCCTCAGATACACAGATATACTAACAATCCCCTCCTCAGATGCACAGATATACTAACAATCCCATCCTCACATACACAGATATACTAACAATCCCATCCTCAGATACACAGATATACTAACAATCCCCTCCTCAGATACACAGATATACTAACAATCCCCTCCTCAGATACACAGATATACTAACAATCCCCTTCTCAGATACACAGATATACTAACAATCCCCTCCTGAGATACACAGATATACTAACAATCCCCTCCTCAGATACACAGATATACTAACAATCCCATTCTCAGATACACAGATATACTAACAATCCCCTCCTCAGATACACAGATATACTAACAATCCCCTCCTCAGATGCACAGATATACTAACAATCCCATCCTCACATACACAGATATACTAACAATCCCATCCTCAGATACACAGATATACTAACAATCCCCTCCTCAGATACACAGATATACTAACAATCCCCTCCTCAGATACACAGATATACTAACAATCCCCTTCTCAGATACACAGATATACTAACAATCCCCTCCTGAGATACACAGATATACTAACAATCCCATCCTCAGATACACAGATATACTAACAATCCCCTCCTGAGATACACAGATATACTAACAATCCCATCCTCAGATACACAGATATACCAACAATCCCCTCCTCAGATATACAGATATACTAACAATCTCATCCTCAGATATACTAACAATCCCCTCCTGAGATACACAGATATACTAACAATCCCCTCCTCAGATACACAGATATACTAACAATCCCCTCCTCAGATACACAGATATACTAACAATCCCCTCCTCAGATACACATATATACTAACAATCCCCTCCTCAGATACACAGATATACTAACAATCCCCTCCTCAGATACACAGGTATACTAACAATCCCATCCTCAGATACACAGATATACTAACAATCCCCTCCTCAGATACACAGATATACTAACAATCCCCTCCTCAGATACACAGATATACCAACAATCCCCTCCTCAGATACAGAGATATACTAACAATCCCCTCCTCAGATACATAAATATACTAACAATCCCATCCTCAGATACACAGATATACTAACAATCCCCTCCTCAGATACACAGATATACTAACAATCCCCTCCTCAGATACACAGATATACTAACAATCCCATCCTCAGATACACAGATATACTAACAATCCCCTCCTCAGATACACAGATATACTAACAATCCCATCCTCAGATACACAGATATACTAACAATCCCATCCTCAGATACACAGAAATACTAACAATCTCATCCTCAGATACACAGATATACCAACAATCCCCTCCTCAGATACACAGATATACTAACAATCCCATCCTCAGATACACAGATATACTAACAATCCCATCCTCAGATACACAGAAATACTAACAATCTCATCCTCAGATACACAGATATACCAACAATCCACTCCTCAGATACACAGATATACCAACAATCCCCTCCTCAGATACACAGATATACCAACAATCCCCTCCTCAGATACACAGATATACCAACAATCCCCTCCTCAGATACAGAGATATACTAACAATCCCATCCTCAGACACACAAATATACCAACAATCCCCTTCTCAGATACACAGATATACCAACAATCCCCTCCTCAGATACACAGATATACTAACAATCCCCTCCTCAGATACACAGATATACTAACAATCCCATCCTCAGACACACAGATATACCAACAATCCCCTTCTCAGATACACAGAAATACCAACAATCCCCTCCTCAGATACACAGATATACCAACAATCCCATCCTCAGATACACAGATATACCAACAATCCCCTCCTCAGATACACAGATATACTAACAATCCCCTCCTCAGATACACAGATATACTAACAATCCCCTCCTCAGATACATAGATATCAACACCTTGATCCTCTGAGCCAATATCGTTTCTCACTAACGCACTGATCCCATCCTTTATTAACAATGCATTAGTGATAGTGAGTACAGAAATAGGAGAATAGAGCAGATGGATGTGTGGCGGAGAGATGGTGCAGGAGGGAGGGCTTTAAATTTCTGAGGCATTGGGACTGCTTCTGGGGGAGGTGGGACAGGTACAAGCCGGACGGGTTGCACCTCAACAGCGCTGGGACCAATATCCTCGCGGGGGGGTGGGGTTTGCTAGTGCTGTTGGGGAGGGTTTAAATTAGCTTGGCAGGAGGATAGGAACCTGAGAATAGAGTCAGAAGGGATGGGAGTAAAGCTGGAATTAGAAAGCAAAAATGTAGAAAGTGAATTTGAAGGACAGAGGAAACAAGCAGGAAACAAGGGTAAAAAAGTTAAAAGCTCTTTGTCTAAATGCACGCAGCATTCGTAACAAAATAGATGAGTTGATGGCACAAATATATACAAATGGGTATGATCTGATAGCCATTACAGAGATGAGGTTGCAAGGTGATCAGAACTGGGAACTAAATATTCAGGGGTATTTGACATACAGGGTAAGATAAAGAAAAAAAGGGAAGCTTATGACAGATACCGAGAACTCAATACTGCAGAGACTCTAGAAGAGTATAAGTGCAGGGGTGCAATTAAAAAATATATCAGTAAAACAAAGAGAGAGCATGAAAGAATGTTGGCAAGTAAAATCAGGGAAAAACCAAAGATGTTTTATAAGTACATTGAGAGCAAGAGGATAACTAGAGAAAAAGTGGGGCCTATTAGACACCATAAAGGAAATCTGTGTGTGGAGGCAAAAGACGTGGGTATAATTCTTAATCAATACTTTGTATCTGTTTTCACAAAAGAGAGGGGCGATGCAGACTTTGCAATGAGGGAGGAGGAATGTGAAATATTAGACAAGATAAACATAGTGAGAGAGGAAATACTAAGGGACTTAGCAGCTTTGAAAGTGGATAAATCCCCAGTACTGGATGAAATGTATTCCAGGCTGTTAAGAGAAGCAAAAGAGGAAATAGCAGAGGCTCTGACCATCATTTTCCAGTACTCTCTGGCTACAGGTGTGGTGTCAGAGGACTGGAGGACTGCTAATGTTGTATCTTTGTTTAAAAAGGGAGAAAGGGATAGATCGAGTAATTATAGGCCAGTCATCCTAACCTCAGTGGTGGGGAAATTATTGGAAAAACTCCTGAGGGACAGGATAAATGTTCATTTAGAAAGACACGGATTAATCAAGGACAGTCAGCATGGATTTGTTAAGGGAAGGTCGTATCTGACTAACTTGATTGAATTTTGAGAGGAGGTAACCAGGAGGTTCGATGAGGGCAGTGCGTATGATGTAGTGTATATGGATTTTAGCAAAGCTTTTGATAAGGTCCCAAAAGTAAAAGCCCATGAGATCTAGGGCAAAGTGTCAGTTGGATCCAAAATTAGCTCAGAAGCAGGAAGCAAAGGGTAATGGTTTTTTTGTGGCTGGAAGGCTGTATCCAGTGGGGTTCCGCAGGGCTCAGTGCTGGGTCTCTTGCTTTTTGTGGTATATATCAATGACCTGGACTTGAATGTTGGGGGTATGATTAAGAAGTTTGCAGATTACACTAAAATAGGTTGTGTGGTTGATAATGAAGAAGAACGCTTCGGATTGCAGGAAGATATCAATGAACTGGTCAGGTGGGTGGAACAGTGGCAAATGGAATTCAATCCAGATAAATGTGAGGTAATGCATTTGGGAAGGTCTAACAAGGCAAGGGAATACACATTAAATGGTACAACACTGAAAAGTGTAGAGGAACAACAGGACCTTGGAGTGGAAAATGTTGGTTATGAGCAAAGATTGAAGACGCTGGGTCTGTTTTCTTTGGAACAGAGGATTCTTAGGGGAGACCTGACTGAGGCGTATAAAATCATGAGGGGCCTGAATAGAGTGGATAGGAAGGACCTGTTTCCTTCGGCAGAGGGGTCAACAACCAGGGGGCATAGATTCAAAGTAATTGGTAGATGTGAGGGGAAATATCTTCACCCAGAGAGTGTTGGGGGTCTGGAACTCACTGCCTGAAAGGGTGGTAGAGGTAGAAACCCTCACCACATTAAAAAAATATTTGGATGGGCACTTAAAGTGCTGTAACCCACAGGGCTACTGATCAAGAGCTGGAAAGTGGGATTAGGCTGGGTAGCTCTTTGTCGGCCAGCGTGAACACGATGGGCCGAAATGGCCTCCTTCCGTGCTGTAAACTTCTATGATTCTATGATATACAAACGCACACACAGACACATGTATATGCACATGCACACATACGCAGGCATACATACATACACACACATGTGCAAACGCATACACACACACACAGATACACAGACACATGCACATACACATACACACACCTATGCAGACGCACACACACACAAATGGCCTCCTTCCGTTACATAACTTTCTATGATTTTATGATTCAATCCCATCCGCAGATATACAGATATACCAGCAATCCCATCCTCTGATACACAGATATACCAACAATCCCCTCCTCAGATACACAGATATACCAACAATCCCCTCCTTAGATACACAGATATACCAACAGTCCCCTCCTCAGATACACAGATATACCAACAGTCCCCTCCTCAGATACACAGATATACCAACAATCCCCTCCTCAGATACACAGATATACCAACAATCCCATCCTCAGATATACCAACAATCCCCTCCTTAGATACACAGATATACCAAGGTATCACATTTCCATCCCTCAGACGGGTGGGATGAGGTAGGGTGGTGCAGGGCAGGTAGGATTAGAGCTGTGTATTGTGGGAAGTGTGGGTTTGGGAGCATCTGAGTGGGGTGGGGTATCGTGGGTTAGATGGGGTGAGGGGTGGGGTAAGTGGGGTGTGGGATGTGGGATGTGGGATGTGGGGTGGAGGGGGCTGTTTGGGATGGGACAGGTACAGCAATTATACTGGGAAATAATAAGATTCAGACTCGGTTTATTTAGGTCTGGTGATAATAAAAACTGACGTGTGCAGCTCAGTGACACTGAGGGATGCCAAACTGGAGTGACTGAAATGTCAAACTCCCATCTCGTGCCCATCAGTAACTTACTTGCACTCGCCCGGTAGATCACAGTATCCGTTCAGCGTGCTACACCCAGGCTGGCAGATCGCTGCAAGGAACAGAAGATTGAGTCAGAATAAAACTGTAATCTACCTCCGATACACCACACTGTTCACAGATAATCCCCCATGCCAGTAATAAACCCCAGTGCCAGGATTCACACTGCTCTCTCTCTCTCTCTCTCCCCCTCCCCCTTCCCTCGTCCTCATCACCTCCTCCCCTTCACCCCCTCTCTCTTCCCTACCCCTCTCCCTGTCTCCACCCACTCTCCCTCTCCTTCTTCACTCCCCCACTCTCTGATTCTCACTCCCCTCCCCTTTCCTTCCCTCTCCCTCCCTCCACCTCTCCCTCCATCCTCCCCCCTCTCCCTCGCCCCCCTCACTCTTTCCCCCCCTCCTCCCACCCCCTCCCCCAGTCAGTATGGATGCTGGTTCTCTCTTTCCTTACGTTGTGCGCAGTACTTGTTTTCCCAGCCAGCCATGCAGAGCTGCTGCCCCTCTGGGCCACAGGTGTAGTGTCCGAAGGTGTCGTTCCTGGGCCGGCAGTAGTCGGAGCATCGCTCGCCGTAGTAATGGTGGGTGCAGACCACGCGGTACGAGTAGTGTAGCTGGGTGTGCTCCCCCCGCTGCACATCCTGGGACCAGGCCATACCCACAGGGTGCTGTCTCTGGATGGCAAAGCGGCTGATCAGCATCTCAGGGCTGGTGACATCTGTACACAACCAAACAAGCTGGGTTAATTTAGGGTAAGCATGCACGAGGGCAAGTGTGCAGGACAGTAAGCTTGCAAGTGAGCACGCGTGCAAGAGGGTAAGCGTGCAGGAGGGCAAGTGTGGGCCGGTGTGCAAGAGGGCCGGTGTGCAAGAGGGCCGGTGTGCAAGTGTGCGAGAGGGCAAATGTGCAAAAGGGTTAGTGTGCAGGAAGGTAAGTGTGCAGGAAGGTAAGCATGCACATGGGTAAATGTGCAAGAGGGTAAGCGTGCAATTGGGCCTGTTTGCAGGAGGGTAAGCGTATAACTGGGTGTGTGTGCAAGAGGGTAAGTGTTCAAGAAGGTAAGTGTGTGGGAAGGTAAGTGTGCAGGAAGGTAAGCCTGCAAGTGGATATGTGCAAGAGGGTAAGTGTGCAAGAGGGTAAGTGTGCAACTGTGTGTGTGCAAGAGGGTAAACGTGCAAGAGGGCAAGCATGCACATGGGTAAATGTGCAAGAGGGTAAGCGTGCAATTGGGCCTGTTTGCAGGAGGGTAAGTGTGCAAAGGAGTAAGTGTGAAAGAGGGTAAGTGAGCAATTGGGCAAGCATGCAAGAGGGTAAGGGGACAATTGTGCAACTGGACAAGTGTGCAAGAAGGCAAGTGTATAAGAGGGTAAGTGGGCTTGGGGCAAGTGTGCAAGGAGGTACGTGTGTAAGAGGGTAAGTGGGCAATACAAGAGCAACAGAAAGAAAATACAAGCGTTTTTAACAAGACAAGGGCAGTCTCCCCCAGCACCAGAGGCCCTTTCACTTACACTGCACAACCCACTCCCACCATTATAGCAATTTATAGTGAAACCAGAGGCAATCACTCAAAATGGGCACTGGTTTAGTCCCAGTGACAGGAAGTTTCGATAATTAACTGGAGACTATCCTGACCTACACTGCTGAATGTTGAGAAGGAACTCCCATCAATCAGTGTGTGTCTGCCTGTCTGTGTGCTAGGTGTGTGGAAACCGGAGGGGGTGGGACGAGAGGGAGGGTGCCGGGGTTATGGGAGCTCAGTAGGAGGGAGAGATGGGAGGGGTGAACAGGAGGGTGGGGATGGTGGGGGGGGGGGGGGGTTGCCCCAGTTTGATCCAGGGCAATTCTCATCCTAATATTAGTTGCAAAACAATTATATTGAAGTTAAAATGCACCTCATGGGGATGGGGACAGGAAACCGACCAACAAATTGACTCATCAATTACCCAAATAATCTACATTTTTAGCTGCAGTAAAAATGGAAGCGTTTCCTGATCCAACCCTGCTGTAATCCTCACAAATCCCAGCTATACACTGAGCAGATCCCAGCTATACACTGTGAGAAGTTCTGGGCACCACACCTGAGGAAGGATATATTGGCTTTGGCCGGAGTACAATGTAAAGTTACAAGAATACTACCCGGACTCCAAGGTTAAATTACAAGGAGAGATTACACAAACTAGACTTATATTCCCTGGAATTCAGAAGGTTAAGTGATTTGGTCGAAGTTTTCAGGATATTTAAGGGGAACAGGGTAGATAGAGAGAAACTATTGCCGCTGGTTGGGGAGTCTAGGACTCGGGGACATAGCCTAAAAATTAGAGCCAACCCTTTCAGGAGTGAAGTTAGGAAGCACCTTTACACACAAAGGGTGGTAGAAGTTTGAAACTGTCTTCCACAAACGCTAATTGATGCCGGGTCATTGTTAATTTTAATCCGGAGATTGATAGACTTTTGTTAACCAAAGGTATTAAGGGATATGGGGCAAAGGTGAGTATATGGAGTTAGGTCACAGGTCAGCTCTGATCTCATTGATTGGTGAAACAGGCTTGATAGGCTCAATGGTCTACTCCTGTTCCTGTGTTCCTCGACACACAAATCCTGGACTGATGCAGACAATCAGATCCTGGAGCGTTCCCAGAGTGATGATGACAGACAGATCCCGATTGATGGAAATACACAGATCCTGGAGTGATCCCGGAGTGATGGAGGCACACAAATCCCGGAGTGATCCCAGAGTGATGGAGACACACAGATCCTGAAGTAATCCCAGAGTGATGGAGGCACACAAATCCTGGAGTGAACCTCGAGTGATATAGACACACAGATCCTGAAGTAATCCCAGAGTGATAGAGACACACACATCCTGGAGTGATCCTGAAATAATAGACATACAGATCCTGGAGTGATCCTGGAATGATGGAGACACACAGGTCCCGGAGTGATAGAGATGCACGGATCCCAGAGTAATAGTACTTCCAGAAGGGATGTGATAAAGTCCCTCATAAAAGAAACTGTTAACTAAAGTTGGAGCTCATGCAATTGAAGGTAAATGATTGACCTGGTAATATATTGGCTGTGCGGCAGGAGACAGATTTGGGATAATGGGCAGGTACTCTAATTGGCAGGATGTGACTCGTGGTGTCCTACAGGATCTGTGTTGGGGTCTCAACTAATCACTATATTTATTAACGACTTAAATGATGGGATAGAGAGCCACATATCCAAGTTTGCTGATGACACAAAGATAGGCAGCATTGTAGGCAGTGTAGATGGAAGCATAACATTACAAATAGATTCAGTCAGTCATTCATTCATAGGCAGTCCCTTGGAATCGAGGAGGACTTGCTTCCACTCCCAAAGTGAGTTCTTTGATGGCTGAACAGACCGATATGAGAGCCACAGACCCTGTTACAGGTGGGACAGAAATTCGGCGGGGGAGAGGGTCGATGAGGCTGGTTTGCCGCGCACTCCTTCCGCTGCCTGCGCTTGGCCTCTTCACGCTCTTTGCATTGAGACTTGAAGAACTCAACGCCCTCCCAGATGGATTTTCTCCACCTCGGGCGGTCTTTAATAGATTAAGTGAATGGGCAATGCTGTGGCAAATGGATTTCAATGTGGGCAAATGTGAGGTCATCCACTTTGGACCTAAAAAGGATAGATCAGGGTACTTTCTAAATGGTGAAAAACTAAAAACAGTGGAGATCCAAAGAGACTTGGGGTCCAGGTACATCGATCATTAAACTGTCATGGACAGGTACAGAAAATAATCAAAAAGACTAATGGGATGTTGGGCTTTATAACTAGGGGACTAGAATAGGAACATAAGAAATAGGAGCAGGAGTGGACCATTCGGCCCTTCGAGCCTGCTCCGCCATTCAATAAGATCATTGCTCATCTAATCTTGGCCTCAACTCCACTTCCCTGCCAGTTCCCTATAACCCTTGGCTCCCCTATAGTGCAAGAGTATATCTATCTCAGCCTTGAACATATCCAATGACTCAGCCTCCACAGCTCTCTGGGGTAGAGAATTCCAAAGATTCATGACCCTCTGAGAGATGAAATTCCTCCTCATCTCCATCCTAAATGGGTGACCTCTTATTCTGAAACGATGCCCCCTAGTTCTAGAATCCCCCTAGGAAATAACCAATCAGCATCTACCCTGTCAAGCAATACAAATGGGTAGGAGTCATGCTTCAACTATACAAAGCCCTTGTTAGATCACTCCTGGAGCACTGTGAGCAGTTCTGGGCACCACACCTGAGGAAAGATATATTGGCTTTGGCCGGAGTACAGTGTAAAGTTACCTGAATAATACCTGGACTCCAAGGGCTAAATTACAAGGAGAGATTACACAAACTAGACTTATATTCCCTGGAATTCAGAAGGTTAAGAAGTGATTTTGTCAAAGTTTTCAGGATATTACAGGGAACTGATAGGGTAGAGAAAAACTATTGCCGCTGGTTGGGGAGTCTAGGACTCGGGGTCATAGCCTAAAAATTAGAGCCAACCCTTTCAGGAGTGAAGTTAGGAAGCACCTTTACACACAAAGGGTGGTAGAAGTTTGAAACTGTCTTCCGCAAACGCTAATTGATGCCGGGTCATTGTTAATTTTAATCCGGAGATTGATAGACTTTTGTTAACCAAAGGTATTAAGGGATATGGGGCAAAGGTGAGTATATGGAGTTAGGTCACAGGTCAGCTCTGATTTCATTGAATAATGGAACAGGCTCGAGGGGCTAAATGGTCTACTCCTATTCCTGTGTTTCTCGATACACAAATCCCACACTGATGCAGACATTCAGATCCTGGAGTGATGGAGACACACAGATCCTGGAGTGATCCCGGAGTGATGGAGACACAAAGATCCTGGAGTGATTCCGGAGTGATGGAGACACACAGATTCTGGAGCGATTCCGGAGTGATAGAGACACACAGATCCTTGAGTGATTCCGGAGTGATAGAGACACACAAATCCTGGAGTGATTCGAGAGTGATAGAGACACACAGGTCCTGGAGTGATTCCAGAGTGATAGAGACACACAGATCCTGGAATGATTCTGGAGTGATAGAGACACACAGATCCTGGAGTGATTCCGGAGTGATAGAGACACACAGATCCTGGAGTGATTCCGGCATGATAGAGACACACAGATCCTGGAGTGATTCCGGAGTGATGGAGACACACAGATTCTGGAGCGATTCCGGAGTGATAGAGACACACAGATCCTGGAGCGATTCCGGAGTGATAGAGACACACAAATCCTGGAGTGATTCGAGAGTGATAGAGACACACAGATCCTGGAGTGATCCGAGAGTGATAGAGACACACAGGTCCTGGAGTGATTCCGGCATGATAGAGACACACAGATCCTGGAGTGATTCCGGAGTGATAGAGACACACAGATCCTGGAGTGATTCCGGAGTGAGAGAGACACACAGATCCTGGAGCGATTCCGGAGTGATAGAGACACACAGATCCTTGAGTGATTCCGGAGTGATAGAGACACACAAATCCTGGAGTGATTCGAGAGTGATAGAGACACACAGGTCCTGGAGTGATTCCAGAGTGATAGAGACACACAGATCCTGGAATGATTCTGGAGTGATAGAGACACACAGATCCTTGAGTGATTCCGGAGTGATAGAGACACACAGATCCTGGAGTGATTCCGGAGTGATAGAGACACACAGATCCTTGAGTGATTCCGGAGTGATAGAGACACACAAATCCTGGAGTGATTCCAGAGTGATAGAGACACACAGATCCTGGAGTGATTCCGGAGTGATAGAGACACACAGATCCTGGAGTGATTCCGGAGTGATAGAGACACACAGATCCTGGAGTGATTCCAGAGTGATAGAGACACACAGATCCTGGAGTGATTCCAGAGTGATAGAGATATACAGACTCTGGCGTGATTCCAGAATGATGGAGACACACAGATCCTGGAGTGATTCCGGAGTGATAGAGACACACAGATCCTGGAGTGATTCCGGAGTGATAGAGACACACAGATCCTGGAGTGATTCCAGAGTGATAGAGATATACAGACTCTGGCGTGATTCCAGAATGATGGAGACACACAGATCCTGGAGTGATTCCGGAGTGATAGAGACACACAGATCCTGGAGTGATTCCGGAGTGATAGAGACACACAGATCCTGGAGTGATGGAGACACACAGATCCTGGAGTGATTCCTGAATGATGGAGACACACAGGTCCTGGAGTGATTCCAGAGTGATAGAGATACACAGATCCTGGAGTGATTCCGGAGTGATAGAGACACACAGATCCTCGAATGTTCCCAAAGTGGTGAAGGACAGTATAAATCTTCATTTAGAAAAGCACAGATTAATCAAGGACAGTCAGCGTGGGTTTGTTAAGGGAAGGTTGTGTCTGACTAACATAATTGAATTTTTTGAGGAGGTAATGAGGAGGGTTGATGAGGGTAGTGTAGTCTAAATGGATTTTAGCAAGGTCTTTGACAAGGTCCCATATGGCAAGCTGGGGAAAATAGTAAAAGCCCATGGGATCCAGGGCAAAGTGTCAAGTTGGATCCGAAATTGTCTGAGGCAGGAAGCAAAGGGTAATGGTTGATGGGTGTTTTTGTGACTGGAAGGATGTTTCCAGTGGGGTTCCGCAGGGCTCAGTACTAGGTCCCTTGCTTTTTGTGATATACATCAATGATTTAGATTTAAACGTAGGGGGTATGATTAAGAAGTTTGTAGATGATACAAAAATTTGCCGTGTGGTTGATAATGAAGAAGAAAGCTGTAGACTACAGGGTGGTATCAATGTACTTGTCATGTGGGCAGAACTGTGGCAAATGCAATTCAATCCAGAGATGTGTGAGGTAATGCATCTGGGGAGGGCTAACAAGACAAGGGACTACACAATAAATGGTAGGATTCTGAGACGTGTAGAGGAACAGAGGAACCTTGGAGTACATATCCACAGATCCCTGAAGGTAGCAGGCCAGGTCAATAATGTATCATAGAACAATAGAAATTTACAGCACGGAAGGAGGTCATTTCGGCCCATCATGTCTGTGCCGGCCAACAAAGAGCTATCCAGCCTAATCCCACTTACCAGCTCTTGGTCCATAGCCCTGGAAGTTACAGCACTTCAAGTGCACAACCAAGTACTTTTTAAATGTGGTGAGGGTTTCTGCCTCTACCACCCTTTCAGGCAGTGAGTTCCAGACCTCCACCACCCTCTGGGTGAAGAAATTAGGACACAATGGACCAAAATGGCCTCCTTCTGTGCTGTAAATTTCTAAATTCCCCTCAAATCCCCTCTAAACCTCCTACCAATTACTTTAAATCTATGCCTCCTGGTTCTTCACCCCTCTGCTGAGGGAAATAGGTCCTTCCTATCCACTTTTTCCAGGCCCCTCATAATTTTATACACCTCAATAAGGTCTCCCCTCAGCCTCCTCTGTCCCAGAGAAAACAAACCCAGCCTATCCTATCTTTCCTCATAGCTAAAATTCTCCAGTCTAGGCAACACCCTTGTAAATCTCCTCTGTACCCTCTTCAGTGCAATCTCATCTTTCCTGTAATGTGGTGACCAGAACTGCATGCAGTACTCTAGCTGTGGCCTAACCAGTGTTTTATACAGTTCAAGCATAACCTCCCTGCTCTTGTATTATATGCCTTGGCTAATAAAAGCAAGTAATCCGTATGCCTTATCTACCTGACCTGCTACCTTCAGGGATCTGTGGACCTGCACTCCAAGGTCTCTTTGTTCCTCTACACTTCTCAGTGTCCTATCATTTAATGTGTATTCCCTTGCCTTGTTAGCCCTCCCCAAATGCATTACCTCACACTTCTCCAGATTGAATTTCATTTGCCACTGTTCTGCCCACCTGACCTGCGAGGATATTGGTTTCTGCTCTGTTGAGGTGCAACCTGTCCGGCTTATACAGATCCCACCTCACCCAGAAATGGTCCCAATGCCTTAGGAATTTAAAGCCCTCCCTCCTGCACCATCTCTCCAGCCACCCATTTATCTACTCTATCCTCCTATTTCTGTACTCACTAACATGTGGCACCGGGAGTAATCCGGAGATTACTACCTTTGAGGTCCTGCTTTTTAATCTCTTTCCTAGCTCCCTGAAATCTGCCTGCAGGACCTCATCCCTCTTCCTACTTATATCATTGGTACCGTTATGGGCCACGACCTCTGGCTGTTCACCTCTCCCCCTCAAAATGTCCTGCAGCCGCTCAGTGACATCCTTGAGCCTGGCACCAGGGAGGCAACATACCATCCTGGGGTCACGTCTGCTGCCACAGAAACGCCTGTCTGCTCCCCTAACTATCGAATCCCCTACCAATATTGCTCTTCCAATCTTCTTCCTCCCCTCCCCCCACCACCCCATGCACCCGTGGTGCCATGGACTTGGCTCTGACTGCACTCCCCAGAAGAACCATCACCCCCGCCGGTACTCAGAACAGAATACTGGTTGGAGAGGGAGATGCACTTGGGGGACTCCTGCACTATCTGCCTGTAGTTAAGGCGGTATATGGGATACTTGCCTTTATTGGCCGAGGCATAGAATACAAGAGCAAGGGGGTTATGCTGAACTGTATAAAACACGAGTTAGGCCACAGCTAGAGTACTGCGTGCAGTTCTGGTCACCACATTACAGGAAGGATGTGATTGCACTAGAGAAGGTGCAGAGGAGATTTACAAGGATGTTGCCGGGACTGGAGAATTTTAGCAAATGAGGAAAGATTGGATAGGCTGGGTTTGTTTTCTTTGGAACAGAGGAGGCTGAGGGGGAGACCTCATTGAGATGTATAAAATTGAGGGGCCTGAATATAGTGGATAGGAAGGACCTTGGCAGAGGGGTCAATAACCGGAGGGGGGAAGGCATAGATCTAAAGTACATGGGGGGAGGTTTAGAGGGGATGTGAGGGGAAATTTCTTCACCCAGAGGGTGGTGGGGGTCTGGAACTCACTGCCTGAAAGGGTGGTAGAGGCAGAGACCCTCACCACATTTAAAAAGTACTTGGATGTGCATTTGAAGTGCTGTAACCTGCAGGGCTACGGACCCAGAGCTGAAAAGTGGGATTAGGCTGGAAAGTGGGATTAGGCTGGGTAGATCTTGGTCGGTCCAAGCAGACACGATGGGCCGAATGGCCTCCTGCTTCTATGATTGTATGAGGCACAGATGCCACGGTGAGCCAGCCCGGAATGAGCCAGGAGTGGTGTGGCAAAGTGGATGTGGATCATTGGAGCTGCCATTCTGCCCTTACAATGTGTCAGCCTCTGTAAACGAGTCTCCCCCCCTCGCCCGTTACAATCCAGGCAGAAAGGGCGACGTTTATTGTTAAAGGTGTAAAACGCAGGAAAAGGCCGTCTTGACTTGTTGGCAAGGTTGGGTTTTTCTCAGCAATCTCCAGCTCGGATTCCCACGCCAAAAATAAAGCAAAGGAAGTCAATTGTGTTGCAGAGTCAGGGCTCTGGGCGGAGAGCTGCTAATTCAGCTTTGAAACGGCAACACGTGGAGGCAGTGACTTCAAACATGACACCGGGCATTGCAATAAAACTACAGAAAGGGGGATGCGAGCAGCGTAATCTGGATTTTACTGAGACACGGTGCGGCCCGCTGTCGCCCCCTCGCGGCCGCTCAAAGCCGGGCACTTACTGGGGCTGGACTGGTCGGATGGAGAATTCCAGGCTTCCACAATCAGAGAGAAAGTTCCCTGTCAGATAGAAGAGGGAGAAAATTACAGCTTGGCATGGGCGTTTAATAAACTGCATCTGTTGTAATATTAATAACATTATTACTGCTTTGGTTGCAAGGAGCGAATGGTGCCAAGTTCCCCCAGTATCTCTGCACTGGGCACATGCCAAGGGCTTTTCAGTCTCATTCGCTGCATTTCGTTGACGCTTTTCCGATGAGGCCCCGGAGTATTCTCCTTTCTCAGAGCGTGTCCCTGCTGCTCTGGGCTGCGCTGTATTTGGTACAGTTGAAAGATGGTCCCTTTATATGTACATTCAGTAATGGTTTAAACATCATTTGTGTCTCTGTCTGTGTGCGCGGCTGTACCTGTGTGTGTGTATTTCTGTGTGCGTGTATTTCTGTGTATGCTTGCATGTGTGTCTGTGTATGTGTCTGCGTGTCTATGTGTGTATGTGGCTGTGTTTGTTTGTGTATGTATGTGTCTGTCTGTCTATGTGTATGTGTGTGTGTGTCTATGTATGTCAGTGTGTGTGTGAATGTGTCTGTGTCTGTATGTGAATGTGAGTGCGTGTGTGTGTCTGTGTCTGTATGAGAGTGTGTGTGTGTGTGTATGTGTGAATGTGTGTGTGTGTTTTGAAGTGAAGCTCAGGACGCGGCCTCTGTGCCCCTCCATCTCTCATTCAATTCCTGGCTTTTTCCACCCGCTATTCCCAGATACCCTCACACTTCAATAATTCGACTGATTCTCACTCTGAAATTCCGCTTCATTTAATAGTTTGATGCCCTGTCCATGTGTGCCCGCCCAGTCCCGCCCGCCCTGTGTTTAAGCAGAGATGCCTCACCGGCCACTTGAAGGTGAAGTTGAGTCTGACTGCGTTCTGGCTCGCTGCCACCCTGAACGAGTTGGTGCCGAGCAGCGGGGTCATCGCACTGCCGTAGGTGCACGATTCCGGGGTCACCACCGCCTGGAAATGCTTTAAACAGACCCGAAAGAAGGTGCGACAGTCGGGCACACAGCGGGTCCCCGCCGCCAACAAGCGCCTACCATTCACAAACTCATGGATCCTCAACTCGAAGGTACCGCTACTGGAAACCTTAAATACAAGAAGAGAGAGAGACATGACATGACAAATACAGAGAGGGAGAGAGGCAGGGGGAGGGAGAGAAATAGGGGGAGGAGGGAGAGAGAGAGGGGGGGGGGGAGAGGGAGAGGGAGAGAGAAATAGAGGGGGGGGAGAGAGAGAGAGAGAGGAATAGAGAGGGAGGGAGAGAAATAGACGGGGGGGGAGAGAGAGGGGGAGAAGGGAGAGAGAGGGGGAGAGGGAGAGAAATAGAGGGGGGAGAGACAGAAATAGACGGGGGGGGCAGTGGGAAATAGAGGGGGGGGGGGAGAGAAGGGGGGAGAGAAGGGGGGAGAGAGAGAGAGAAATAGACGGGGGAGAGGGGGGAGAAGGAGAGAAATAGAGGGGGGAGAGAAATAGAGGGGGGGAGAGAGAGAAATAGAGGGGGGAGAGAGAGAAATAGAGAGTGGGAGAAATAGAGGGGGGAGAGAGAGAAATAGAGAGTGGGAGAAATAGAGGGGGGAGAGAGAGAGAAGGGAAAGGTGGAGAGAGAGAAGGGAGAGGGGGGGGGGGAAAGAGAGAAATAGAGGGGGGGGGGAGAGAGAGAGAGAGGGGGGAGAATGGGAGAAATAGGGAGGGAGAGAGAAAGGGAGGATAGAGAGAAATAAAGAGGGGAGTGAGCGAGAAAGAAGGGGGAGGAGAGAACGAGGGTAGAGAAAAAGTCAGGGGAGAGCGAGAATTAGAGAGGCAGAGAGAGAGAGAGTGAGGGAGAGAGAAATAGAGAGAGAATGGAGTTAGATAAATAGGCAGAGAGGGAGAAAGGTAGAGAGGGAGAAAGAGAAATGGAGAGAAAGAGAGAAATGGAAAGATCGAAATAGAGAGGAGAGAGAGAAAGAGAGGGGGAGGGAGAGAGAGGGAGAGAGAAAAAGAGAGAGAGAGGGGAGGGGGGAGAGAGAGGGGGGGGGGAGAGAGAGGGAGAGCCTGGGAAGGTGTTGGTTGTGGGGGTGCAGCCTCCAGTGAGAGGGCTACCACACGAGGGGGTGGGGGTAGGGGAGGGTTTACCTGGGGGACAAGAAGCAAGAAGAGTGCGGTGCCAATGCTGCGGAGAGCTGCCATCTCACACTGTCCCGGTACTGATCCTCTCCAACCCTCTGTCCGCTCCTGGAATCTCACTCGCGCCGCTCCCAATCGGTAATAGCTGAGCAGGATCCGGCTCTGAACCTGACTTCTCCAACAAGGCTGCTGATCCAGCAACAGGCAGGGCAGAGGCAAACCCAGGTGTCCGCGCTACCGCAACCAGCTGTCAATCCCAGGCAAACTGCGGCTCCCGTTAGGTCCCGGTATCTTCAGGCTGCAGAGTGTGTGAGTGCAGGTGGGTATGTGGGGTTCAGGCACTTGCCTCTGTCTCTGACACTTTATGTGCAGCTGCACAGTCTGAGCGCTCCCCTCCCTTTATATACAAGCTCTTCCCCAGGCTGTCACTCACAGTGCTGGGGCTGGGGACCGCCCCCTTTGCATATATTACTCAGGCTGTCAATCACAGTGCTGGGGCTGGGGACCGCCCCCTTTGCATATATTACTCAGGCTGTCAATCACAGTGCTGGGGCTGGGGACCGCCCCCTTTGCATATATTACTCAGGCTGTCAATCACAGTGCTGGGGCTGGGGACCGCCCCCTTTGCATATATTACCTAAGCTGTCACTCACAGTGCTGGGGCTGGGGACCGCCCCCTTTGCATATATTACTCAGGCTGTCACTCACAGTGCTGGGGCTGGGGACCGCCCCCTTTGCATATATTACTCAGGCTGTCAATCACAGTGCTGGGGCTGGGGACCGCCCTCTTTGCATATATTACTCAGGCTGTCAATCACAGTGCTGGGGCTGGGGACCGCCCCCTTTGCATATATTCCCCAGGCTGTCACTCACAGTGCTGGGGCTGGGGACCGCCCCCTTTGCATATATTACTCAGGCTGTCACTCACAGTGCTGGGGCTGGGGACCGCACCCTTTGCATATATTACCTAAGCTGTCACTCACAGTGCTGGGGCTGGGGACCGCCCCCTTTGCATATATTACTCAGGCTGTCAATCACAGTGCTGGGGCTGGGGACCGCCCCCTTTGCATATATTACTCAGGCTGTCACTCACAGTGCTGGGGCTGGGGACCGCACCCTTTGCATATATTACCTAAGCTGTCACTCACAGTGCTGGGGCTGGGGACCGCCCCCTTTGCATATATTCCCCAGGCTGTCACTCACAGTGCTGGGGCTGGGGACCGCCCCCTTTGCATATATTACTCAGGCTGTCACTCACAGTGCTGGGGCTGGGGACCGCACACTTTGCATATATTACCTAAGCTGTCACTCACAGTGCTGGGGCTGGGGACCGCCCCCTTTGCATATATTACTCAGGCTGTCAATCACAGTGCTGGGGCTGGGGACCGCCCCCTTTGCATATATTACTCAGGCTGTCACTCACAGTGCTGGGGCTGGGGACCGCACCCTTTGCATATATTACCTAAGCTGTCACTCACAGTGCTGGGGCTGGGGACCGTCCCCTTTGCAGATATTACCTAGACTGTCACAGTGCTGGGGCTGGGAACCGCCCCTTTTGCATAGATTACCCAACCTGTCAATCACCACCATGGCAGTGGGGACCGCCCCTTTGCATATATTACCCAGATTGCCAACTAAGACCGCCTATTTCTGCCTCCGTAACATCGCCCGTCTCCGCCCTTGCTGAGCTCATCCACTGCTGAAGCCCTCATCCATGCCTTTGTTACTTCTAGACTTTTCTAATGCACTCCTGATTGGCCTCTCACATTCTACCTGACATAAACTTGAGGTGATCCCAAACTCGGCTGCCCGTGTCCTAACTTGCACCAAGTCCCGCTCACCCATCACGCCTGTGCTCGCTGACATACATTGGCTTCTGGTTAAGTAACGCCTCGATTTAAAAATTTTCATCCTTGTTTACAAATCCCTCCATGGCCTCAACCCTCCCTATCTCTGTAATCTCCTCCAGCTCCAAAACCACTCCGAGATATCTGCGCTCCTCTAATTCTACCCTCCTGAGCATCCCTGTTTATAATCGCTCAACCATTGGTGGCCGTACCTCCTACCTCTTTGACCAAGCTTTTGGTCACCTGCACTAATTTCTACTTATACGGCTCATTATCAAATTTTTATCTTGTAATACTCCTGTGGAGTACCTTGGGATAATTCACTACGTTAAAGGCGCTATATAAATACAAGTTATTGTTGTTGTTAATCACATCCATGGAGCTGGCGACCGTGCCCTTTGCATATATTACCCAGGCTGTCAATTACTCCCATTGAACTGGGGACTTTCCACTTTGCATATATTACCCAGGCTGTCAATCACTCCCATGGAGCTGGGGACCGTCTCCTTTGCATATATTACCCAGGCTGTCAATCGTAGTGATGGACTTGGGGACCGCCCCCTTTGCATATATTATCCAGGCTGTCAATCACTCCACTGGAGCTGGGACCGCCCCCTTTGCATATATTACCCAGGCTGTCAATCACTCCCATGGAGCTGGGGACTGCCCCCTTTGCATATATTACCCACACTGTCAATCACTCCCATGGAGCTGGGGACTGCCCCCTTTGCATATATTACCCACACTGTCAATCACTCCCATGGATCTGGGGACTGCCCCCTTTGCATATATTACCCAGACTGTCAATCACAGTGCTGGAGTTGGGACCTTCCACTTTCTATATGTCTCACTTTTATTGCCTTTATAAATTTGTGGCTATACCCAGAAGTAATACACAGCACGCGTCTTCTCTGTGGTCAGATAGCAGTGAAGGATCCTGAACCATAACAGACAGCACCAGCTGTTGTACATTCGTGGAGTGGCCAGATACCATGTATTAACTGAGGGAGGGATCGCTCACCTTCAAACAGTAACTCACTGAAAACAGTGGCAACTCACTGGGAACTTTCAGTTTTCTCATAAGGTTACTTAATTTTGTTTTTTTACGAATGAGTTCAAGCGGGGTTTCTTGTAATCGACCAGCATTATGATTTCTAGAATTAAGAACCCATTTTAAAACAAAGCTCCAATATGAGCATTATTCCTGGTTGTGAATTGTGCTGCTTTACGTTATACACTGGACCTCACACACACACTTAGATCATCCAACTACATTTAGATATTTTAAGCATATCAGGTTTAAAGAATGCACAATTAGTACATTGATTATATAGGATTACATTGGATATACGGCCCAGAAACAGGCCATTCGACCCAACCAGTCCATGCCTGCGTTTATTCTCCACTCGAGCCTCCTCCCATCTTTCCTCATCTAAATCTATCAGCATAACCCTCTATTCCATTCTCCCCATATGCTTGTCTAGCCTCCCCTTCAATGCATCGATATTATTTGCTTCAACCGCTCCCTATGGCAGCGAGTTCCACATTCTCACCAATCTTTGCGTAAACAAGTTTCTTCTGAGTTCCCGATTGGATTTCTTGGTGACTATCTTGTATTGATGGCCTCTAGTTATGCTGCTCCTCACAAGTGGAAAAATTCTGTCCGTATCCACTCTACTAAAGTCCTTTCATAATTTTTAAGACCTCTATTAAGTCACCCCCCAGCCTTCTATTTTCAAGAGAATAGAGATGCAGCCTGTTCATCCTTTCCTGATATGTATAACCTCACATTTCAGGTACTATCCTTGTAAATCTTCTCTGTACCCACTCCAGGGCCTCTATATCCTTTTTATAATATGGTGACCAGAACCGTATGCAGTACTCCAAGTGTGGTCTAACCAAGGTTTGATACAGGTTTAGCATAACTTCCCTACTTTTCAATTCTATACCTCTAGAAATAAACCCTTGGTTTACTTTTTTATGGCCTGTGTTGCAAATTTTAGTGATTTGTTTGGTTTCCTTAAACTATTTCTGCAGCCCCGCAACCCCACACCTCTGGATCCCAATCCCCCTGCATCTTCACCGGTTATATTTGTGTAGGTGCAGATCAACATCGCACTCTTAAAGTTGACCTTAGATGCCATTTTGCACCCATTCTCCTGATAACAGACTGCCCCATGCACTGTCGCCCATCCCTAATTGCCCCTTGAGAAGATAATGGTGATCCGCCTTCTTGAACCGCTGCAGTCTGTGTGGTGAAGGTACTCCCACAGTGCTGTTAGGGAGGAAGTTCCAGGATTGTGACCCAGCACGATGAAGGAACTTGGAGTGAACTTACATGTGATGGTGTTCCCATGTGCCTGCTGCCATTATCCTTCGGTGTTTAGGAGGTGCTGCCAAAGAAGCCTTGGCGAGTTGCTGCAGAGCACCTTACAGAAGTTACAAGCTGCAGCCATCCACGTCATCAATTGCACATTGTGCTCAGAACCCCGGAGAGAATTGTTTGTCCTCCCCCACACTGCCCTTCCCCACACACTGCCCCACCCCCACACTGCCCCTTCCCCACACTGCCCCACCCCCACACTGCCCTTCCCCACACTGTCCCTCCCGCACACACTGCCCCTCCCCCACACTGCCCCCCCACACTGCCTCCCCCCCACATTCCGCCCCTCCCCCACACATTGCCCCCCCGCACACTGTCCCTCCCCCATCACCCATTCTCTGCCCTTCCACCACACACTGCCCCCCACACAATCCGCCCTCCCCCACACAGCCCCTACCCCACACGCTGCTCCTCCCCCACACACTGCGCCTCCCCCACACACTGCCCATCCCCCACACACTGCGCCTCCCCTACGCTGCCCCCCTTCCCCACTCTCTGCCCCTCCCCCACACACTGCCCATTCCATACACTGACCCTCCCCCACACTCCGCCCCTCCGCCACACACTGCCCCCCACACACTGCCACTCACCCTCCCCCACACTCCACCCCTCCCCCACACACTGCCCCTCGCCCACACACTGTCCCCCCACACACTGCCCCTCCCCCACACACTGCCCCCACACACACTGCCCCTCCCTCCCTCCCCCACAGTCCATCCCTCCCTCACACACTGCCCCTCCCCCACACTCCCCCCTCCCCCACACTGCCCCTCTCCCACATGCTGCTCCTCCCATACACTGCCCCTCCCCCCTCACCAACACTCCGCCCCTCCATCACACACTGCCCCTCCCCCTCCCCACACAGCCTCTCCCCCACACTCCACCCCTCCCCCACACACTGCCCACACACTGCCCTTCCCCCTCCCCCACTCTCTGCCCCTCCCCCACACACTGCCCCACACACACTGCCCCTCCCCCTCCCCCACTCTCTGCCCCTCCCCCGCACACTGCCCCCCTACACTCCGCCCCTCCCCCACACACTGCCCCCCACACCCTGCCCCTCTCCCACACACTGCCCCCACACACACTGTCCCTCCCCTACCCCACTCTCTGCCACTCCCCCACACACTGCCCCTCCCCCACACTCCGCCCCCCACACACTGCCCCTCCCCTCCCCCACACAGCCCCTCCACCACACACAGCCCCTCTCCCACACAGCCCCTCACCAACACTCCGCCCCTCCCGCACACACTGCCTCTTCCCCTCCCCCACACAACCCCTCCCCCACACACTGCTCCTCCCCCACACTGCCCCCCCACTCTCTGCCCCTCCCACACACACTGCCCCCCACCACACACTGCCCCTCCCCACACAGCCTCTCCCCCACACTCCACCCCTCCCCCACACACTGCCCACACACTGCCCTTCCCCCTCCCCCACTCTCTGCCCCTCCCCCACACACTGCCCCACACACACTGCCCCTCCCCCTCCCCCTCCCCCACTCTCTGCCCCTCCCCCGCACACTGCCCCCCTACACTCCGCCCCTCCCCCACACACTGCCCCCCACACCCTGCCCCTCTCCCACACACTGCCCCCACACACACTGTCCCTCCCCTACCCCACTCTCTGCCACTCCCCCACACACTGCCCCTCCCCCACACTCCGCCCCCCACACACTGCCCCTCCCCTCCCCCACACAGCCCCTCCCCCACACACAGCCCCTCTCCCACACAGCCCCTCACCAACACTCCGCCCCTCCCGCACACACTGCCTCTTCCCCTCCCCCACACAACCCCTCCCCCACACACTGCTCCTCCCCCACACTGCCCCCCACTCTCTGCCCCTCCCACACACACTGCCCCCCACCACACACTGCCTCTCCCCCACACTCCGCCCCTCCCCCACACATTGCCCCCCACACTGCCCCTCCCCCACTCTCTGCCCCTCCCCCACACACTGCCCCCCACACTGCCCCTCCCACTCCCCCACTCCCTGCCCCTCCCCCACACACTGCCCCCCACCACACTGCCCCTCCCCTCCCCCACTCTCTGCCCCTCCCCCACACACTGCCCCCACACACTGTGCCTCCCCATCCCCCACTCTCTGCCCCTCCCCCACACACTGCCCCCACACACACTGCCCCTCCCCTCCCCCACTCTCTGCCCCTCCCCCACACACTGCCCCCCACACACTGCCCCTCCCCCTCCTCCACACTGCTGCCCCCCACACTGCCCCTCCCCCCTCACCAACACGCCACCCCTCCCCACACACTGCCCCTCCCCCACACTGCCCCTCTCCCACATACTGCTCCTCCCCCCTCACCAACACACCGCCCCTCCCTCACACACTGCCCCTCCCCCACACAACCCCTCCCCCACACTCTGCCCCTAACCCTCCCCCCACACAGCCCCTCCCCACACTCTGCCTATCCCCCTCCCCCATACAGCCCCTCCCCCACACTCCGCCCCTTCCCCACACTCCGCCCCTCCCCCACACACTGCGCCTCTCCACACACTGCCCCTCCCAAAACTGACCGAGAGACTTTTGGAGCATATATGGACTCGCTAGAAATGTTTTTCATCATGAATAGTATTATTGAAGTCCCCGATGATGAAAACTGTAACTGGGTGATTTTAGAAAGCAAACAGGCTACTTTCTTGACTGAAGCAGGCCCCGAAATGTATGAAACTCTGAAATATTTGCATGTTCCCATCAAGGCAAAGGACACGCCATTGATGGAGATTATAACCCAGTTAAAACAGCACTACAGCCCTGAGCCCCTGGAAATTGTTGAAAGTTATTGTTTTGGAACACAAGATCAATTACATGACAAGAATATCAGTTGTAGCTTTAAAAAATGTTTGTGGGATGAAAAGTGAAGCAATCAGAAGGAAGTTGTTGACAATCCCTAACTTGATGTTTTGATTTCGCATGTCAGACAGCTATGTCGATGGAGATGGCCGACCAATACTCCTGAGATTTCATGCCATTTACAGTCATCAGATAACCGAGGTGAATCGCCTACAGGATAAAAGTAAAAGGCAGTTGGGCCCCAAGGCTTCAGCAATTGGGTCACGGTAACAGTGCATTGAGGTCATGCTATCGGTGCTTGGGACAGCACATTGCTCAAAGCTGTCCACATGTGAAGGCTGAGTGTTTCTACTACAAGAAAACTGGGCACCTTGCCAACTGAAGAGTAAACCGATGTTCAATGCTATAAGTTGAAATCACCAGACACTACATCGCATTGAAGAGAAACAACTGGAGGACGTTTTGGAGATACACGTCATCAGGAGCACGAGGGTATCTAACAATGATTTTCAAAGTATCGTCATCCAGGTAGATGTTGCAGAAACCAGGATACCCATGGAAGTCGACACTGGTGCATCCGTGAGTGTCGTACTGGAATTGCTATATCTTGACAAGATAGAGCTGCGAGGCTACTCAGGAGAGTAAATTCCTGTTGTAGGACGTATCATCATACTGGTGAAATACAAGGATCAGTTTCAGAGCTTGCTTCTCATGGTTGTGGCAGGAAACAAGCCACCTTGATAGGTAGAAATTGGTTGGGATCGCTGAAGGTGGATTGGAATGAGATTTTCATGTGGAAACGGAATTTGCATCGAAAGATGACATCATCAAGCAGTATCCAAAGATCAGAGTGCAGAAGGACGCTAGACCAGTTTACTGCAAGACACGTCCCATACCATACCTACTCAAGGAGAAATTTGAGCAAGAACTCTAAAGATTAGCAACTGAGAATATTATATCTAAGTAATTCGGCTACACCCACTGTTGTACATAATTGCCTTGATTTAAAAATTCTCATCCCTGTTTACAAATCACTCCATCGACTTGCCCCCACCCTATCTCTGTAATCTTTTCCAGCCTCACAATCCCACAAGATGTCTGCGCTCCTCAAATTCTGGCCTTTTGAACATCTCTCATTATAACTGCTCAACCATCGGTGGCCGTGCCTTCAGCTGCCTGGGCCCTAAGCTCTGGAACTCCCTCCCTAAACCTCTCAGCCTCTCTACTTCCCTTACCGCCTTTTAATACTCCTTAAAACCTACCTCTTTAAACAAGCTTTTGATCATCTGCCTTAATTTCTTCTGTGGCTCGGTGTCAAATTTATCTGTTTGTCTGTAACACTGTTGTGAAGCGCCTTGGGACGTTTTACTACGTCAAAGGCGCTATATAAATATGTTATTATTATTATAAATCAGATGGAAAGGTTAGGCTTGTTCACATTGATCATATTTTACCTACAGATGTGGAAGGAGTTGGAAGTTGGAATCATTCGATTATTTATGATCAGTCAGATAGTCTTGTTACAAGTAGAGTACCAGCAGCAAATCCTACATCAGATATATTAGAAAGAACTCCAAGAGAAAGTCAGAATTTAAGTCTGAGTCCGAGTTAGGCAAACAAAGAGTCTGAAGTTGTAGAGAGTCCAAATGTAGATCAAGGGTTGCCCTTGGATAAACTCTCTTCAGGCTCAGCCTAGAATGAGTCTAAGTTTGACACCAAGTTTGGAAAGTTCTGTACAAGAGCTAAGGTATCCTCTTCGAAACAGAAAACTAATGGTGAAGTTCGTTTTGTAAATATGGAACAATAAGTTCATATCTTTTGTTGTGTATAATCATGCAAGTTATGTATGATGATAATTTTGTTATGATTACAACTTCAATAAGGAGGTAGAAATGCAATAGAGGAGCTCCCCCTAGTAGACTACTGTTCCACCTAGTGGTCTGCTGATGTATTGCAACTACTGATATAAATAATAAAAGGATCATGTGGCAAAGTCACATGCTAACAGTTTCTGTGTGAAGAGTGATCTTGGGTGTTGTGTGCTTCTGAGTGATGTCGTCAGAATATATCACAATATATGACACAGGGACATACAGGAGTAGAACAGGTGGGTTTAACACAGGGAGATACAGGAGTGGAACAGGTGAGACTGACACAGGGAGATACAGGCGTGGAACAGGTGAGACTGACACAGGGAGATACAGGCGTGGGACAGGTGAGACTGACACAGGGAGATACAGGAGTGGAACAGGTGAGACTGACACAGGGAGATACAGGTGTGGAACAGGTGAGACTAACACAGGGAGATACAGGAGTGGAACAAGTGAGACTGACACAGGGAGATACAGGAGTGGAACAGGTGAGACTGACACAGGGAGATACAGGCGTGGAACAGATGAGACTGACATAGGGAGATACAGGAGTGGAACAGGTGAAACTGACACAGGGTGATACAGAAGTGGAACAGGTAATAATGACACAGGAAGATTCAGAGTGGAAAAGTTAAAACTGACACAGGTAGATACAGAGTGGAACAAGTGAGACTGAGAGAGGGAGATACAGAGTGGAACAGGTGAGACTGAGAGAGGGAGATACAGGAGTGGAACAGGTGAGATTGACACAGCTCAGGGACATCGTACACACACCGTATCTCAGGGACATCATACACACACCATGTTTCAGGGACATCGTACACACACCGTATTTCAGGGACATCGTACACACCGTATTTCAGGGACATCGTACACACACCGTATCTCAGGGACATCGTACACACACCGTATCTCAGGGACATCGTACACACACTGTATCTCAGGGACATCATACACACACTGTATCTCAGGGACATCATACACACACTGTATCTCAGGGACATCGTACACACACGTATCTCAGGGACATCATACACACACCGTATCTCAGGGACATCGTACACACACCGTATCTCAGGGACATCGTATACACACTGTATCTCAGGGACATCGTACACACACTGTATCTCAGGGACATCATACACACACCGTATCTCAGGGACATTGTACACACACCGTATCTCAGGGACATCGTACACACACTATCTCAGGGACATCATACACACACCGTATCTCAGGGACATTGTACACACACCGTATCTCAGGGACATCGTACACACACCGTATCTCAGGGACATTGTACACACACCGTATCTCAGGGACATCGTACACACACTGTATCTCAGGGACATCGTACACACACTGTATCTCAGGGACATTGTACACACACCGGATCTCAGGGACATCGTACATGGAACAATTTTCATCTAATGAGGTATATTTGGACATAAATAAAATGCTGAGGCAGGGCTAGGTCTCATAGTCAGACTGTAAAGAGTATCTTTACCTTGGTTTTTAGGAAGCTGATGGTCCTGCTATTGTTCTCCAGGTAGTGGACTCTCATTCTGCCTCGGTTGGGTCTGTTCAGCTTCTCTCCAGCGATGGCTTCCAGCAGATGGATGAGGGCAATCACATCCTGGAGCTCGGTGAACAGGTCATTAATGTGAATCCTCATCTGAACCAAATGCAGGTAGAGCAATGTCAAATATCTCAAATAGGAGCAAATTTAAACCCTTGATCCCACTCAATCCAAAGCCATGTACATTCTGCCCACTCTCCGAATCTCTTCCCACAGTCTGCAAACACTTTACCTGATCAAGGATACTACCCACCCTATTAATCTCCCACAGCCCATGTACACTGTCCCCATCAAGGATACTATCCACCCAACTAACCTCCTCCCGCAGCTCATGTACACACTCCCCCATCATGGATACTGTTATATATGTAAACCTGTAAATACCATGTTTAACCACCAGAGGGCTCATGCCCTGGAGTCCCAAGGGATCCCACAATCCATTGAGAGCACCTGTACATAAGGAGGCCTCACAGGCTGGAGAGGCACTCTGGAGACCTGTAATAAAGGACTACTGTCCTTAATTTGAGCTTGCAGTATTTGGTCAGATTCTTTATTTAAGACATAATAACTGGCGACGAGATACAGATGATGAACCCCACCGCAACAATGCAGAGAACCGTGGGCATCCTGGAGAAATTTTCGGAGGGAGATGATTGGGAAATCTTCGTGGAGCGACTCGAGCAATACTTCGTGGCCAATGAGCTGGAAGGAGAAGCGAATGCTGCCAAACGAAGGGCGATCTTGCTATTGAGGGAGTGCAGCGAAGATTCACCAGACTGATTCCCGGGATGGCGAGACTGACCTATCAAGAAAGACTGGATCAACTGGGCTTGTATTCACTGGAGTTCAGAAGAATGAGAGGGGACCTCATAGAAACGTTTAAAATTCTGACGGGGTTAGACAGGTTAGATGCAGGAAGAATGTTCCCAATGTTGGGGAAGTCCAGAACCAGGGGACACAGTCTAAGGATAAGGGGGAAGCCATTTAGGACCGAGATGCGGAGGAATTTCTTCACCCAGAAAGTGGTGAACCTGTGGAATTCTCTACCACAGAAAGTTGTTGAGGCCAATTCACAAAATATATTCAAAAAGGAGTTAGATGAAGTCCTTACTACTAGGGGAATCAAGGGGTATGGTGAGAAAGCAGGAATGGGGTACTGAAGTTGCATGTTCAGCCATGAACTCATTGAATGGCGGTGCAGGCTAGAAGGGCCGAATGGCCTACTCCTGCACCAATTTTCTATGTTTCTATGTAAGATGAGAGGGGATCTCATAGAAACGTATAATATTCTGACGGGACTGGACAGGTTAGATGCGGGAAAAATGTTCCCGATGTTGGGGAAGTCCAGAACCAGGGGACATAGTCTTAGGATAAGGGGTAGGCCATTTAGGACTGAGATGAGGTGAAACTTCTTCATTCAGAGAGTTGTCAACCTGTGGAATTCCCTGCTGCAGAAAGTTGTTGATGCCAGTTCATTGGATATATTCAAGAGGGAATTAGATATGGCCTTTACGGCTAAAGAGATCAAGGGGTATGGAGAGAAAACAGGAAAGGGTACTGAGGGAATGATCAGCCATGATCTTATTGAATGGCGGTGCAGGCTCGAAGGGCCGAATGGCCTACTATTTTCTATGTTTCTATGTTTCTATGATCCTCCTCACCGTTTGCGGGGCACCAATGTATGGCCTCATGAAAAATCTGCTCGCTCCAGCGAAACCCACAGAGAAGTCATACGATGATTTGTGCACACTGGTCTGGGACCATCTAAACCCGAAGGAAAGTGTGCTGATGGCGAGTTACCAGTTCTACATGTACAAGAGGTCTGAAGGCCAAGAAGTGGAGAGCTACGTCGCCGAACTAAAGCGCCTTGCAGGGCATTGCGAATTTGAAGGACACTTGGAGCACATGCTCAGGGACTTCTTTGTACTTGGTATTGGCCATGAAGTAATACTTCGCAAACTTTTGACTGTAGAGACCCCAACCTTGAGTAAAGCCATAGCGATAGCCCAGGCGTTCATCGCCACCAATGACAATACGAAACAAATCTCTCAGCACATGAGTGCTGCTGCAAGTACTGTGAACAAAGTAATGTTGTTTTCGAATCGTAATGTACAGGGCAGGACTCACATGTCTCAGAGTCCACCATCAAGGGTGGTGAATGCAAGGCCATTAACACCTTGTTGGCGCTGCAGGGGTGATCATCGTTTCCATTAATGCCACTTCAAAGGATACGTTTGCAAGGGCTGTGGAACAATAGGACACCTCCAACGTATGTGCAGGCATGTTGCAAACCCTGATAATCCTGCAAACCACCATGCAGAGGAGGACAGATCCACGGTGGATCACGATGAACCAGAGCCTCAGACTGAGGTGTCCCCTGATAATGCTGAAGGTTGAATTAAATGGACTTCCGGTGTCAATGGAGCTGGACACAGGCGCGAGCCAGTCCATAATGAGCAAAAAGACTTTCGATAAATTATGGTGCAGCAAGGCCTCAAGGCCAGTCCTGGCTCCCATTCATACTAAATTGAGAACATACACAAAGGAACTGATTCCCGTAATCGGCAGTGCTACCGTAAAGGTTTCCTACGAGGGAGCGGTGCACAATTTACCACTCTGGGTGGTACCGGGCGATGGCCCCACGCTGTTCGGCAGAAGCTGGCTGGGAAAGATACGCTGGAACTGGGACGACGTCCGAGCGTTCTCGTCCGTCGACGACACCTCATGTGCCCATGTCCTAAACAAGTTTCCCTCGCTGTTAAAACCGGGCATCGGGAAGTTCCAAGGAGCAAAAGTGCAGATCCACCTGATTCCGGAGGCATGACCCATCCATCACAAAGCGAGAACGGTACCGTACATGATGAGAGAGAGGGTGGAGATTGAGCTGGACAGGCTGCAACGAGAGGACATCATTTCACCAATTGAATTCAATGAGAGGGCCAGTCCGATTGTTCCAGTCCTCAAGGAAGACGGCACCGTCAGAATCTGAGGTCATTACAAAGTAACTATCAATCGTTTATCCCTGCAGGATCAATACCTGCTACCAAAGGCAGACGACCTATTTGCGACGCTGGTGGGAGGAAAAACATTCACGAAGCTGGACTTGACCTCGGCCTACATGACGCAGGAGCTGGAGGAATCATCGAAAGGCCTCACCTGCATCAACACGCACAAAGGTCTCTTCATTTACAACAGATGCCCATTTGGGATTCGATTGGCCGCGGCTATATTCCAGAGGAACATGGAAAGCTTGCTGAAATCGGTCCTGCGCACCGTAGTCTTCCAGGATGACATCTTGGTTACAGGTTGGAACACCGTCGAGCACCTGCAGAACCTGGAGGAGGTTCTTAGTCGGTTTAATCGTGTGGGGCTCAGGCTAAAACGCTCGAAGTGCATTTTCCTGGCGCCTAAAGTGCAGTTCCTGGGGAGAAGAATCGCGGCGGATGGCATCAGGCCCACCGATTCGAAGACTGAGTCAATCAAGAACGCACCAAGACCACAGAACGTGACGGAGCTGCGGTCGTTTCTAGGACTCCTGAACTACTTTGGTAACTTCTTACCGGGCCTTAGCACACTGTTAGAACCACTGCACTATTTACTGTGTAAAGGAGATGAATGGGTATGGGGTAAAAGCCAAGAAAATGCCTTTGAGAAAGCTAGGAAACTGTTATACTCAAACAAATTGCTTGTGTTATATGATCCATGCAAGCGTTTGGTACTAGCATGTGATGCGTCATCATACTGTGTCGGGTGTGTATTGCAACAAGCTAATGAATCCGGGAAATTGCAACCGGTTGCTTATGCATCCAGAAGTCTGTCTAAGGCTGAGAGGGCAAGATCGAAAATGGAGCGTTAGCGTGTGTTTATGGGGTAAAGAAAATGCATCAATATCTGTTTGGGCTCAAATTTGAATTGGAAACCGACCGTAAGCCACTTATATCCCTCTTTTCTGAAAGTAAGGGGATAAATATGAATGCATCGGCCCGCATCCAGAGATGGACGCTCACGTTGTCCGCATACAACTATGCCATCCGCCACAGGCCAGGCACAGAAAACTGTGCTGATGCTCTCAGTAGGCTGCCATTGCCCATCAAGGGGGTGGAAATGGCACAGCCCGCAGATTTAGTTATGGTAATGGAAGCATTCGAGAGTGAACAATCACCCGTCACCGCCCGACAGATTAGAACCTGGACGAGCCAGGACTTCTTACTGTCCTTAGTAAAAAACTGTGTGCTTCATGGGAGTTGGTCCAGTGTCCCATTAGAGATACAGGAAGAGATAAAGCCATACCAGCGGCGCAGAGGTGAAATGTCGATACAGGCAGACTGCCTCCTATGGGGTAATCGGGTAGTGGTGCCAAAAAAGGGCAGGGACACTTTCACTAGTGATCTCCACAGCACCCACCCAGGCATCGGAATAATGAAAGCGATAGGCAGATCCCACGTGTGGTGGCCCGGTATCGATGCAGACTTAGAGTCCTGTGTGTACAAATGTAACACATGTTCACAGTTAAGCAATGCACCCAGGGAGGCGTCACTAAGTTTATGGTCCTGGCCCTCCAAACTGTGGTCCAGGGTCCATGTCGACTATGCAGGCCCATTCTTGGGAAAAATGTTCCGAGTGGCTGTAGATGCGTATTCCAAATGGATTGAATGTGAGATAATGTCGGCAAGCATGTCCGCTGTCACTATTGAAAGCCTGCGGGCCATGTTTGCCACACACGGCCTGCCTGATGTCGTTGTGAGTTGACAATGGGCCGTGCTTCACCAGTGCCGAGTTCAAAGAGTTCATGACCCGCAATGGATCAAACATGTCACATCTGCCCCGTTTAAACCAGGGTCCAACGGTCAGGCAGAGCGAGCAGTGCAAACAATCAAGCTGAGCTTGAAGAGGGTAACTGAAGGCTCACAGCAGACTCGCCTATCCCGAGTCCTACTTAGTTACTGCACAAGACCCCACTCGCTCACTGGGGTTCGCCCCGCGGAACTGCTCATGAAAAGAGCACTTAAGACAAGGCTCTCGTTAGTCCACCCTGATCTACACGAACAGGTAGAAAGCAGGCGGCTTCAACAGAATACATATCATGATCGCGCAAATGTGTTAAGCGAAATCGAGATTAATGATCCTGTATTTGTGTTGAACTATGCACAAGGTCCCAAGTGGCTTCCCGGCACTATCGTGCCAAAGAGGGGAGTAGGGTGTTTCTGGTCAAGCTTTCAAATGGACTCACCTGCAGGAAACACTTGGACCAAACCAAACTCAGATTTACGGACTATCCAGAACAACCCACCATAGACTCTACCTTTTTCGACCCTCCAACACACACACCAGTGGCAACCGACCCAGCAGAACCCATCACCCGCAGCAGCCCAGCAGGACTCACCACGCTCAGCAGCCCAGCAAGGCCAGCTGTGCAGCAGCCCAGCGAAGGCCCAACAAATGACTCACCAAAACCAGCATTTGTACCGAGACGATCAACCAGGGAAAGGAAGGCCTCAGATCAACTCACATTGTAAATAGTTACAGTATTGACTTTTGGGGGGCGGGGGTGGAGGGGGGGAGTGCTGTTATATATGTAAAACTGTAAATATCTTGTTTAACCACCAGAGGGCTCATCCTCTGGAGTCCCAAGGGATCCCACAATCCCTTGGGAGCACCTGTACATAAGGAGGCCTCACAGGCTGGAGAGGGACTCTGGAGTCCTGTAATAAAGGACTACGGGCACACCTTAATTTGAGCTTGCAGTATCTGGTCAGATTCTTTATTCAAGACATAACAAGATTGACACAGGGAGATACAGGAATGGAAAAGGTGAGACAGACACAGGGAGATACAGGAGTGGAACAGGTGAGACTGACAGAGCGAGATCGAAGGGGGAGATAGAGGAGAGAGAGAGAGCTGGTCCGGGAGATTCAAACAGTGCAAGATCGGAGGGGGAGATAAAGCAGCTAACTGGGAGCAGCGCAAACAGACGTGAGGGGAGGGAAGTAAAAAGAAATCAACATGTGACATCACAGGAAAGCATCCATTACAGAAACGTGGTTTCAAGGTGACCAAGTCAGAGGAGGCCAGCTGATTCAGGGGCAGAAGGTAATCAAAGACGTCACAGCCAAGAGGGTAAGTAATTGGCTGGTGGATTGGTGAGTATTTAATCTTTTTCTTTTTCTTTTCTCATCAGTAGTTAACCTTTAGCGTTGTTACCAATTAGGTTCATTTAAGGGTTAAGTCATGGAAGGAGAGCCCAGACCCATGTCATGCTCCTCCGGTGCTATATGGGAAGTCAGGGACGCTTCCTGTGTCCCTGATGACTACATGTGCAGGAAGAGATTAGTGTGCAAAGTCAAAGCGCATGGTATTGGGGGTAATGTACTGATGTGGATAGAGAACTGGTTGGCAGTCAGGAAGCAGAGAGTCGGGATAAACGGGTCCTTTTCAGAATGGCAGGCAGTGACTAGTGGAGTGCCGCAGGGCACAGTGCTGGGACCCCAGCTCTTTACAATATACATTAACAATTTAGATGAAGGAATTGAGTGTAATATCTCCAAGTTTGCAGACGACACTAAACTGGGTGGCGGTGTGAGCTGTGAGGAGGACGCTAAGAGGCTGCAGGGTGACTTGGACAGGTTAGGTGAGTGGGCAAATGCATGGCGGGTGCAGTATAATGTGGATAAATGTGAGGTTATCCATTTTGGGGGCAAAAACACAAAGGCAGAATATTATCTGAATGGCAGCAGATTAGGAAAAGGGGAGGTGCAATGGTTCATCAGTCATTGAAAGTAGGCATGCAGGTACAGCAGGCGGTGCAGAAGGTAAATGGTATGTGTAAAGTCCTGTCCCCTCAGTACAGATTCACACGAGGCATGTAGTGAAGTCAAGGTCACTCTGGACCTGCACCTTTTATTTCACAGCTCTGGAATGCTGCACTTGCCTGAGACCTGTGCTTATATACCGGTCCCTTGCAAGTGCACCCCCGGTGGTAAGGTATGCTGGTGGTTACAGGTCATATCTTATTACAGTCATGTATAGCATGTTAGGATACAGTTATATATAATAATGTAAGATACATGACATCACCCTCCCCCAAGGTCTTATTGTCTTTATAAGTTCAGTCTCTCAGGTGGTCTACGCTCTCACGTGGAGCGTCTGAGTTGTGGTTCAGTTGTTTGCCTTGGTGTCTGTTTTTCTTTGGGTGTGGTTGCTGGTATTTCGCCTGGGCTGTCTGTTTCGATTGGTGTGATTGTTGTTGACTCGCCTGGGCTATCTGTTGGGATTGCCCTTTCCTCAGGTTGTTCCCTCTGTCTGTTCACCAGGTGTGGTGCGGGTTCCACATTGTAGTCTGCCTCTGGTTCCGCAGTGTTGTTGGTAAATCTGCTTTTGACTTGGTCTACATGCCTCCGGCAGGTTTTGCCATTGTCCATTTGTACTACTAGTAGCCTGTTTCCTTCCTTGCCCGTTACTGTCCCTGTAAGCCATTTGGGACCCCTGCCATAGTTTAGTACAAACACTTTGTCCCCTATCTCATTCCATCTCCCCCTCGAATTTCTGTCATGGTGCTCAGTCAGCTTACGGCGCTTTGCCTCAACGATTTCGTGCATGTCTGGGAGGATTAATGAGAGCCTTGTTTTTCAACAGTTGCGCAGGGGAGATCCCAGTCAGTGAGTGCGGACGAGATCTGTATGCCAACAACAGTCGCGATAGGCGACCCTGCAGCGTGGGACCTTGGATTTTAAGCATGCCTTGTTTAATGATTTGCACTGCTCTCTCCGCCTGGCCGTTGGAGGCCGGCTTGAACGGTGCCGTCTTGACGTGATTTATGCCGTAGTCAATTATAAAGTCTTGGAATTCTGCGCTGGTGAAGCACGGACCATTGTCACTGACTAATATGTCAGGGATTCCGTGCGTTGCAAACATGGTTGCGAGGCTCTCCACAGTGGTGGAGGTTGTGCTCGAGTTTAAAATGGTGCATTCGATCCACTTTGAAAATGCATCTACAACTACGAGGAACATTTTGCCCATGAATGGGCCCGCATAATCTACGTGCACCCGCGACCACGGTTTGGTAGGCCAGGGCCAGGGGCTCGTGGAGCCTCCCTGGGGGCATTGCTGAGTTGGGCACAAATGGTGCACCTTCGGACGCAGAGCTCCAAGTCCACATCAATACCAGGCCACCAGACGTGGGATCTGGCTATGGCCTTCATGAGAACGATCCCCGGGTGCTCGCGGTGGAGCTCCTGGACAAATGCCTCTCTGCCTTGCAGAGGCATGACTACTCGGCTGCCCCACATCAGGCAGTCTGCTTGTAGTGATAGCTCATGCATGCGCCTGTGAAAGGGTTTTAATTCCTCGGGGCAGGCATCGCGAGCCTCTGCCCAGTCATCGGTTAGGACACATCTTTTTACTAAGGATAACGTGGGGTCGCTGGCCGTCCAGGCTCTGATTTGGCGAGCTGTCATGGGCAAACCTGTGGACTCAAAGGCATTAATTGCCATGACTATCTCACAGTCCTGTTCGTCAGGCCCTTTCGTGGTCACCAGGGGTAGCCTGCTGAGTGCGTCGGCACAGTTGTCTGTGCCTTATGGTATAGTCGTAGGATGCCAGCATGAGTGCCCACCGTTGAATTCGCGCCAAGGCATTGGCGTTTATTGCATTGCTCTCGGATAGGAGGGACGTGAGGGGCTTGTGGTCGGTTTCTAACACGAACTTGGCCCCGAAAAGGTATTGGTGCATCTTTTTGACACCGTACACGCATGCGAGCGCCTCCTTCTCTACCATTCCGTACCCGCGCTCCGCCCGCGAAAGTGACCTGGAGGCATAAGCTATGGGTTGTAATTTGCCCGCACTATTGACATGTTGCAAAACGCACCCGACCCCATACGCTGACGCATCGCATGTGAGAACTAGCTTTTTACCTGGGTCAAAGAAAGTCAAAACACTGTTGGAACACAGAAGGTTGCGTGCCTTATTGAAGGCGCGTTCCTGGGCGTCCCCCCAAAACCAATCGCACCCTTTCCTGAGTAGCATGTGGAGAGGCTCCAGCAGCGTGCTTAAGTTCTGCATAAAGTTCCCAAAGTAATTGAGTAGCCCGAGAAAGGCGCGCAGTTCTGAGACATTCCGGGGCCTGGGTGCCAGGCGAATTGCTTCTGTTTTGGACTCTGTTGGGCGGATTTCATCAGTGGCAATCCTTCTGCCCAAAAATTCAACCTCGGGTGCGAGAAACAGGCACTTGGATTTCTTGACTCATAGGCCTACCCGATCCAACCGCTTTAGTACTTCCTCCAAATTACGGAGATGGGAGTCAGTGTCCCTGCCCGTGATAAGTATGTCGTCTTGAAATACAACTGTCCCCGGGATGGACTTGAGCAGACTCTCCATGTTGCGCTGGAATATGGCAGCTGCCGACCTGATGCCGAATGGGCATCGATTGTACATGAAAAGGCCTCAATGTGTGTTGATGGTGGTGAGTAGCTTGGATTCCTCGGTCAATTCTTGCGTCATATATGTGAGGTCTAATTTTGAGAAAAGTTTACCTCCAGCCAATGTGACAATAAGTCCTCCGCTTGGGCAGCGGGTACTGGTCCTGTAGGGAGACTCTGTTTATGGTAGATTTGTAGTCCCCACAGATTCGTATGGATCCATCAGGCTTCATGACTGGGACGATGGGACTTGCCCAGTCGCTAAATTCCACAGGTAATATAATGCCTTCCCGCAGAAGCCTGTCTAGTTCGTGTTCAATCTTTTCCCTCATCACATAGGGTACAGCTCTGGCCTTGTGATGGACCGGTCTAGCATCCTGTGTGATGTAGATTTTGACTTTGGCCCCTTTGAAAGTATCCACACCTGGCTGAAAGAGATGTTCAAATCGCTTTATAACTGTTGAGCAGGAGGTCCGTTCCTCTAATGACATGGCATGGACATCATCCCATTTCCAGTTTAGTTTTGCCAGCCAGCTTCTCCCCAGCAGTGCTGGGGGATCTCCGGGGACAATCCACAGGGGAAGTCGGTTCACTGTCCCTTTGTGTGTGACAGAGAGCATGGCGCTGCCGAGGACTGGTACGATTTCTTTGGTATAGGTCCTTAGTTTGGTGTCGACCCTTGTGAGTTTTGGTCTGTCTCTTTTATGCGGCCACAGTTGTTCAAATTGTTGAGCGCCCATGAGAGATTGACTCGCTCCTGTATCCAGCTCCATGTTGACAGATATCCCGTTGAGTAGGAACCTCATGATTATAGGAGGCGTCCTGTCGTAGGAGCAGCGGCCATTGATCGTGTTGACCCGCTGTACATCGGTGTCCCGGGTACTGTCCCCACTGTCTTCTGGTCCGCTTTCCGACCCATCCGATTCGTATACCAGCCGAGCTGCTGTTTTTTTGCACGTGCGGGCCAAATGCCCTGTATATTCACAGATCCTGCAAACAGCCTGCTGAAATCGACATTCCCTTGACGAGTGCCCACCCTCACACCTCCAGCACAGACTGCTTGCAAAGAATGAGCTGCGACTGGCTGATCTCTCTTGAGCTTCTCTCAGTTTGTAGTTGATTGCTCTCATTGTGGGTTGATGAGGTGTGAACGGCCATTCCTGTGGCCCTTGATGGTTTCTGTTGCCACTGCTTGCTGTCGAAAGCCTGTTCTGCCGGTTTTGTCTGTGTGTGGGGATAGCAGCTTTTCTAATGCTGTGAACTCCTTGTTCCATTATTTCGTTAGTTGTCGTACCTGCATTGTAAATCAACCTCGTTTCTTCTTCCCCTACCAAGAATATCTGTGCAACCAGTGCTGCTGCCTCTAAGGTCAGGTTCTTGGTCTCTATGAGCTTTCGGAATATGCCTGTGTGGCCTATTCCTTCAATGAAAAAGTCTCTCAGCATTTCTTTCCTCAGTTCATCGGAGAACTCACATAAACTAGCCAACCTCTGAAGTTCCGGCATGACGTCGGGTATGCTCTGGCCCACACAGCGTCTGTAGTTGTAGAACCTGTGTCTGGCCATGTGTAGGCTGCTCGCTGGCTTCAGGTGGTCTCTTACCAGTGTGCTCAATTCTTCAAACGACTTGCTTGCTGGTTTCTCAGGTGCCAACAGATCCTTCATTAAAGCGTATGTTTTCGAGCCACAGCTGGTCAAGAGATGGGCTCTTCTCTTGTCTGCCTTATCATCGCCTAACCAGTCTTTGGTTACAAAGCTTTGCTGGAGCCTTTCTATAAAGTCCTCCCAATTGTCTCCCGCATTGTACATTTCATCTGATCTGTTGTTCGCCATTCTGTGGATTCTGTAAACCTGTAACCCGTCGCCACTGTAAAGTCCTGTCCCCTCAGTACAGATTCACACGAGGCATGTAGTGAAGTCAAGGTCACTCTGGACCTGCACCTTTTATTTCACAGCTCTGGAATGCTGCACTTGCCTGAGACCTGTCCTTATATACCTGTCTCTTGCAAGTGCACCCCTGGTGGTAAGGTATGCTGGTGGTTACAGGTCATATCTTATTACAGGCATGTACAGCATGTTGGGATACAGTTATATATAATAATGTAAGATACATGACAGTATGTTGGCCTTCATAGCTAGGGGATTTGAGTATAGGAGCAGGGAGGTCTTACTGCAGTTGTACAGGGCCTTAGTGAGGCCTCACCTGGAATATTGTGTTCGGTTTTGGTCTCCTAATCTGAGGAAGAACGTTCTTGCTATTGAGGGAGTGCAGCGAAGGTTCACCAGACTGATTCCCGGGATGGCTGGACAGTCATATGAGGAGAGACTGGATCAACTGGGCCTTTATTCTGGAGTTTAGAAGGGTGAGAGGGGATCTCACAGAAATGTATAAGATTCTGATGGGACTGGACAGGTTAGATGCGGGAAGAATGTTCCCGATGTTGGGGAAGTCCAGAACCAGGGGACATAGTCTTAGGATAAGGGGTAGGCCATTTAGGACTGAGATGAGGAGAAACTTCTTCACTCAGAGAGTTGTTAACCTGTGGAATTCCCTGCCACAGAGAGTTGTTGATGCCAGTACATTGGATATATTCAAGAGGGAGTTAGATATGGCCCTTAGGGCTAAGGGGATCAAGGGGTATGGAGAGAAAGCAGGAAAGGGGTACTGAGGGAATAATCAGCCATGATCTTATTGAATGGCGGTGCAGGCTCGAAGGGTCAAATGGCCTACTCCTGCACCTATTTTCTATGTTTCTATGTAAGTGTATCCAGCTGCAGATGCTGACAGACTGCATTGTGGCACTGGAGCTGCGAATGGATTCACTGTGGAGCATCCGCGATGCTGAGGATGTCGTAAATAGCACGTTTAGTGAGTTGGTCACACCGCAGGTAAAGGTTACACAGCCAGATAGGGAATGGGTGACCATCAGGCAGAGCAGTGGAAGAAAGGTAGTGCAGGGGGTCCCTGCGGTCATCTCCCTCCAAAACAGATACACCACCTTGGGTACTGTTGGGGGAGATGGCCAATCAGGGGAAGGCAGCAGCAGCCAAGTCCATGGCACCAGGGGTGGCTCTGCTGCACAGGAGGGCAGGAAAAAGAGTGGGAGAGCTATAGTGATAGGGGATTCTATTGTAAGGGGAATAGATAGGCGTTTCTGCCTCCTCCAGGATGGTATGTTGCCTCCCTGGTGCAAGGGTCAAGGATGTCTCAGAGCGGCTGTAGCATATTCTGGAGGGGGAGGATGAACAGCCAGCTGTCGTGGTACATATAGGTACCAACGATATTGGTAAAAAACGGGATGAGGTCCTACAAGCTGAATTTAGGGAGCTAGGAGTTAAATTAAAAAGTAGGACCTCAAAGGTAGTAATCTCAGGATTGCTACCAGTGCCACGTGCTAGTCAGAGTAGGAATCGCAGGATAGTTCAGGTGGTGGCTTGAGGAATCGTGCAAGGAGGAGGGATTCAAATTCCTGGGACATTGGAACCGGTTCTGGGGGAGGTGGGACCAGTACAAACCGGACGGTCTGCACTTGGGCAGGACCGGAACCGATGTCCTAGGGGGAGTGTTTGCTAGTGCTGTTGGGGAGGAGTTAAACTAAAAAGACGGGATGGCAATCTATGCAGGGAGACAGAGGGAAGTAAAACGGGGGCAGATACAACAGGTAGAAAGGAGATAAGGAAGAGCAGGGCAGAGAAATCAAGGGCAAAAATCAAAAAGGGCCACATTACAACATAATTCTAAAAGGACAAAGAATGTTAAAAAAAACAAGCCTGAAGGCTCTGTGTCTCAATGCGAGGAGCATTAGTAACAAGGTGGATGAATTAACTGCGCAGATAGCTGTTAACGGATATAATGTCATTGGGATTACGGAGACATGGCTCCAGGGTAACCAAGGCTGGGAACTCAACATCCAGGGGTATTCGATATTCAGGAAGGATAGACAGGAAGGAAAAGGAGGTGAGGTAGTGTTACTGGTTAAAGAGGAGATTAACGCAATAGTAAGGAAGGACATTAGTGTGGATGATGTGGAATCAGTATGGGTAGAGCTGCGAAACACCAAAGGGCAGAAAACGCTAGTTGGAGTTGTGTACAGACCACCAAACAGTAGTAGGGAGGTTGGGGACGGCATCAAACAGGAAATTAGGGACATGTGCAATAAAGGTACAACAGTTATCATGGGTGACTTTAATCTGCATATTGATTGGGCTAAGCAAACTGGTAGCAATACTGTGGAGGAGGATTTCCTGGAGTGTATAAAGGATGGTTTTCTAGACCAATATGTCAAGTAATCAACTAGAGAGCAGGCCATCTGTATTGTATGGGGTTAATCACATACTGTTAATTATGATATTTAGACATTTACAGTGTGTCTCTGTCCCATGCCCCGTGGAATGTTGTTGCTATATAGAGAGAGAGAGAGGGAAGCGACCTTGGGACACACACCAGCTTGTTATGAGACGATCGGCGCCTTGAGATCTCATGCTTTGTGGACGAGCACCTGGGGCCTTACAGATTAGGAGTTGGCCATTAGCCACATGCACCCATGTTTTGTTCAATAGTATGTTTGTTTAATAGTATAAAGGTACAGCACTGTCCCGTAGCTCTTTGAACTTCACCTTGGACCGTGATTCGCGAGCGGTGCCAAGACCCCCAATGCTCCAGACCAGCCGTTGCTGCGGAGTTCCCGACGGGCTGAAGGCTGTGAGCGTTGTTGCATCTTATCATACTTCTCTTTTCTTCGTATGTTTCTTTTCTCTCAGTAAACGGTGTTTTATTCTTTTGTCTTCATTTGTCTTGTCACTTATTTAACATTCATCCAGATCCTGAACCTGGGTCTATTATTATCGATCCAAAACATTTTGGCGTCACGAACAGGATCTGGTAAAATGTTTAAGAGAAAAGACAAGAAGCAGTCTCCTCCTGCAGTAGAGAAGTATAGAATACCAGGGTGGGGCATGAGTGATGAGGGTTTTGGCTTTCTTGCCAAGGTGCTAGCCCGGTTTGGACCCCCGCAACATGGGGATACGCCGTTATTGGAACAGAACAAAGATAGAGCCGTACCCCACGTGGTACGGTCTCTTCTGGAGGAAGCGAGCTTCCCACAGGAGAAAAATAGTCCCCCACAAATGGGATGGATTTTGTTGACAGTCTTAAGGGCGATGTGTAAACAACTTAAGGAAAGTGAGGCAGAAAACCTACAGTTAAAAACAGCTGTTAAGGTTTTGGAAAGTCAAAACTCGACCCTGACTGAAGTGGTCCGCATTGCACAAGAACGGGCGGACAAGGTCAATGAACAATCAGAAACTTTAATATGCCGTTTAGGGACAGTACAAAATAAAAAGAAAGCCAGACCACGGAAATTACAGATGGATTTGAAATATATCCTGTGTATTGCACTGATTTGCTGCTGCATGTGGTTTGGACTTGCTCAATCAGATCCAGTGAGTGTTTAAAAGCCAATGCAGAATCATGTGGGGAATGTATACAAGCTGGGAAAAATTGTGGGTGGTGCACCAAAAATATCTGGTACTCCGTTGACTCAGAATATGAGTAGACAGATGGAGAGGGGGGGGTAACGGCAGGAAACTAAAAACCCTCCCCCATACGCTCCGAGCACGAAAGCTAGACCCCTTATGACAAATACGACGAAACAGCAAGATGGGGAACAGCTGTTAACCACTAGAGGGGTGCGTGACTTCACCACTAGTGAGTTACAAGAAACAGGGTCTCGATTTTGTCAAAAACCCGGGGAATCATTGTCAGAATGGCTTACCCGGATTTGGGACCAGGGAGCATCAGGTGTAATACTTAACCCCGAAGAGTTAACAAAAATGGGGACTATGACTACGGACCACCATATCACAGCAGTGCTACAGAATGGCCAGGGCACAGGTTCGTTACGGGACATGGTTACTATAGGGGTCCGGCAAAAATATCTGTTGATTGGTAAGGGGAGGTAAAACCTTGGAATACTATGGCGGAGGGTGCGATATAGTTGCGCAACATGGCAACACAGAGAGGAATATATCACCAACAATATGGGGGGCCAGATCAGGAGCTCTTTAGGGCAGGAATGCGGAGCAGGCTGATGAAGAGTGGCCCTCCTATGATGAGGGGTGCGCTACTCGCATTATTGGGACCAGCCCAAGGGCAGCGGGTGGGGCACGCCTGCCTATTGTTAGGACAGTTAGAGGATGTAGAAGATCCCCTCGACTAGGGGTGTGGCCAGGACCCAGGAGCACTCTCCATTAGAACCACATCAACCCAAGCTCCTGGGGATCTGAGGCCACACATTCCGATTACTTATCTGGCAGGGGAGTAACCATAATAAGCTTTGTTGAATGAAGAAAGATTTTGTGAATGTCTGTCTGTGAATGAAAGTGCTTGTGTGATTTTTTGACTGCGGAATTAATTTTTCATGTGTCTGAAAGCCTGTTTGGAAAGGTGGTGGAGCTGCCTTTTGTTTTAGCTCCACCCACTTTTTAAAACAGAGTGAAGGTTTTTTTAACCCTTCGTAGTGTTGTCCTGTATGTGGGAAGTCTTCAGAAAGTGTGAACCTTACAGGGGAAACCATACAAGGGCTCTTGGGAGCAGATAGCATTAGACATGCCCGGAACCTGGACATGTGCACGTTGGCTCCTAATATCTCACTGGCACACTACATCGATGATGTACTAATAAGAAGTCCCATCGAAGCAGTGGTGTCAGAAGCCCTAGCTACTTTAGTCCAACACATGCGAGACAGGGGCTGGGAGATAAATCCGAATAAGGTGCATGGCCCTAGCCAGACTGCCCAGTTTCTGGGGATCCAATGGTCTCATAGAAACATAGAAACATAGAAAATAGGTGCAGGAGTAGGCCATTCAGCCCTTCTAGCCTGCACCGCCATTCGATGAGTTCATGGCTGAACATGCAACTTCAGTACTCCCTTCCTGCTTTCTCGCCATACCCCTTGATCCCCCTAGTAGTAAGGACTTCATCTAACTCCCTTTTGAATATATTTAGTGAATTGGCCTCAACAACTTTCTGTGGTAGAGAATTCCACAGGTTCACCACTCTCTGGGTGAAGAAGTTTCTCCTCATCTTGGTCCTAAATGGCTTACCCCTTATCCTTAGACTGTGACCCCTGGTTCTGGACCTCCCCAACATTGAGAACATTCTTCCTGCATCTAACCTGTCTAAACCCGTCAGAATTTTAAACGTTTCTATGAGGTCCACGCTCATTCTTCTGAACTCCAGTGAATACAAGCCCAGTTGATCCACTCTTTCTTGATAGGTCAGTCCCACCATCCCAGGAATCAGTCTGGTGAACCTTTGCTGCACTCCCTCAATAGCAAGAATGTCCTTCCTCAAGTTAGGAGACCAAAACTGTACACAATACTCCAGGTGTGGCCTCACCAAGGCCCTGTACAACTGTAGCAACACCTCCCTGCCCCTGTACTCAAATCCCCTCGCTATGAAGGCCAACATGCCATTTGCTTTCTTAACCACCTGCTGTACCTGCATGCCAACCTTCAATGACTGATGTACCATGACACCCAGGTCTCGTTGCACCTTCCCTTTTCCTAATCTGTCACCATTCAGATAATAGTCTCGGGGTGAGCGCATCATACCCGAGCCTGTGAAGAATAAAATTCAAGAAATGGCCACCCCCACGAATAAAACAGACACAACGGTTCGTGGGACTATTGGGTTACTGGAGGAGACACATACCTCACCTCATGATGCTATTAAAACCGCTGTATGCCGTAACACGAAAAAAGGCCCACGTCGAGTGGGGAAACGAACAACAGGTGGCTTTTGATGCAGCCAAAGAAGCCGTAGCCCAAGCTTTACCCCTAGCCCCGCGAGTGCCTGGACAGCCTTTTGAGCTACAGGTATCTGTTACCAATGATACTGCAGTATGGAGTTTGTGGCAGGTTCAACATGGCACTCGTATACCGTTAGGGTTCTGGTCTAGAAAATTGACAGATGCTGCTACTCGTTACACTCCATTTGAGAAACAACTATTAGCATGTTATTGGGCCCTAACAGAAACAGAAGGACAGACAGGGGACGACAATGTCAGTTTAAGACCAGACCTGCCCATATTATCCTGGGTTCTCTCAGAAAATGAGACACACAAGGTCGGGCGAGCACAGCAAAGCTCCATAGTGCGCTGGAAATGGTATATCGCAGATAGAGCAAGTAAAGGAAAAGAAGGAATCACCCGATTACATGAGCATGTGGCTGAATACCCACAAACAGCTGAGAGTGACCTTACGCAGTCGTCTGTCAGTTTAACCCAAGAGTCACCGATCTCCTGGGGCATGTCTTTTGAACAGTTAACACCTGAAGAGCATAGCCATGCCTGGTTCACAGGTGGCTCAGCGGTCTGGCGAAATGGCCTTCAGCGATTGTGAGCCGCTGCCTTCAATCCAAAAACCCAGACAATTGTGCATGATGAGGGCGTGGGAGGCTCCAGCCAACTAGCAGAACTAGCAGCTGTAGTCCTTGCGTTGGAAGAGGAACAGCAACAAGTACACATATATACTGACTCATGGGCAGTAGCCAATGGCATGGCGAGCTGGATGCGAAACTGGCATGAACATAACTGGCAAATAATTGGGAAAGACTTGTGGGGAAAGCACTTATGGGAACAAATATGGTCCAAAGTCCAGAAGATGAATATAACTGTATATCATGTGGACGCTCACGTGAAAAACACTTCAAAGACCTCTGAATATAATAACACCGTTGATAATATAGCCCGGGTATGGGGTGTCAAAGAGGCGGAAGAGGAAGAATATGGCATAGGCAAGTGGGCCCACCACAAATCTGGATATTTGAGCATTCAGGGTACGATACAATGAGCACGAAATAGGGGGTTACATTTGACTATTGTAAAACAGGTGTTAAACAGATCATAAACACCTCTGAAATTTGTCAAAAGGTGAAGCATTTTCCCCTACAATGACAACCATATTAAGAGAGGGACTCAACCAGCACAAATATGGCAAGTTGATTATGAAGGACCTTTACCATTGCAACAATGGTTCCAATATTTGCTGACTGCTGTTGATACCTATTCTGGACTTTTGATAGCTTATCCAGTGACTAAAGCGAATCAACAAAGTACAATTAAAGGACTGGAGAATTTAATCACATACTACGGTGAGCCAGCAGAAGTACAGTCCGATAATGGGTCGCACTTCACAGGTCAAACAGTGCAACAGTGGGCGGTAGACAACGGGATCTATTGGATATTCCACATACCTTACTATCCGCAAGCTGCAGGGTTAATAGAACGCATGAATGGACTACTTAAGCAACAGATTAAAATATTAATTCCCACTAACACATTGCAAAGGTGGTTAAAGGTCTTACCACAAGCAGTGCACAATCTGAATCACCGACCATTGCGGGGGGGAACTCCCATAAGCCACATGTTAGGCAAAGTTAGTGTCCCGACTATTGAAAAAGAAAATCAGACTCAGGATACAGTTTGTGATGGAGGAAAAGAGTGGGTGCAGTACCCCCAGAAACCCTTACAAACAGGGGAAATCTTAGCGAAAGGAGAAGGAAACACTTATTGGGTGCTCCTGACTGGTCAAGATATTCCTCTCTGTGTTGACAAGGGTAAATTGACTAAACGGGGCTGAATTAATATACTTATCCTTCCTCCAACAGGAATTCTGCCCAAAATGGCAACTTACCAACTCGTGCTGGCAAGTCTCTGTGTCTCGTTATCTGTGACTGTGCTACTTTCATCCTCAAACACAGCATGGGATGGCCGTATAGGGTGGCGGTTAGCTAATACTGATCGTACGCAAGACAATCAAGGGTGGATTGTATTGGTGGGACATCTTTTACGGATGGTCCCCAAAAACATCCGCCGCTTTGAAGCTGTTAATACATCCTATCGTTGTTTTACTCGTCGCATTATTGCTAATATTACTGCTTGTGTGTATTTTTTAGTGTAGATTGCGGGTGTTGCTTGCGCATACTCAACGCGTAACTGATGCATTATGCCTTCAACTTGATTATATTACTTAGAATGTCTAAATATCAAGGATGGATTGTATTGTATGGAGTTAATCACATACTGTTAATTATGATATTTAGACATTTACAGTGTGTCTCTGTCCCATGCCCCGTGGAATGTTGTTGCTATATAGAGAGAGAGAGAGGGAAGCGACCTTGGGACACACACCAGCTTGTTATGAGACGATCGGCGCCTTGAGATCTCATGCTTTGTGGACGAGCACCTGGGGCCTTACAGATTAGGAGTTGGCCATAAGCCACATGCACCCATGTTTTGTTCAATGGTATGTTTATTTGATAGTATAAAGGAGCGGCACTGTCCCGTAGCTCTTTGAACTTCACCTTGGACCGTGATTCGCGAGCGGTGCCAAGACCCCCAATGCTCCAGACCAGCCGTCGCTGCGGAGTTCCCGACGGGCCGAAGGCTGTGAGCGTTGTTGCATCTTATCATACTTCTCTTTTCTTCGTATGTTTCTTTTCTCTCAGTAAACGGTGTTTCATTCTTTACTTCATTTGTCCTGTCTCTTATTTAACATTCATCCAGATCCTGAACCAGGGTCTATTATTATCGATCCAAAACACCATTCTAGACTGGGTCTTGTGTAACGAGAGAGGATTAATTAGCAATCTGGTCGTGCGAGGCCCCTTGGGGAAGAACGACCATAATATGGTAGAATTCTTCATTAAGATGGAGAGTGACACAGTTAATTCAGAGACTAGGATCCTGAACTTAAAGAAAGGAAACTTTGACGGTATGAGACGTGAATTGGCTAGGATAGACTGGAGAATGATACCTAATGGGTTGACGGTGGAAAGGCAATGGCAGACTGTCATGTATTCAATTAGCATTGTAACCCATGTATAATCTGACCTAAGTTGTACACTGTGAGAACAATGACCACTAGGTGGGAGACACTCCTAACCTGGACCTGCAGGTATAAAAGGGGAAGCTCCACCCACCTTCATCACTAGAGTGCTAAGGAATAAAGGACAGGTTACAGACTGACCTTCTCTCAAGCATGGGCCTCGTGTGCATTTATACTGTATAGTAAGGACGTATCAATGGCGACGAGAAACTGGGATTTAAATCACGCGAGCATGGCCACTAGCAGAACAGACAAGAGGTACTGTGTTAAGGAATGGTTGGGACAAATATTCAACAATTTTAAAGCAGCACACAGTTCTCCAGGCAGACAAGGGCAATCGGGCATGCCCCAACATGTAGTCGAACCCAGAGGAGGAGTTCGACAGAGACAATGGCAAGTTGAACGGCGATTCAACCCATTGCAAGGGACAATGCGGCCAGTAATGGGGCCATCAACACCTGTTAATGGCGCATTCAAGGACAGTCACAGGGGCAGTCAGGGACAATCGACTGGCAAGGGACCTTTTGTTTCAAACAACAGCTCATGTTGGAGGCGTGGAGGCACACACTCAGCCGGAGTTTGCAGAGATGAGCAAAATACCTGCAGAAATTGCAGAAGTGAACGCTGGAGGAAATCACTGGAAGCTGAAGTTCAGCGAGTTCATGTGGATCACGTATACAGTTCATACACCAGGACGCCACCGATAATGATGAAAGTGCTCCTCAATGGCATCCCAGTATCAATGGAGCTAGACACGGGGGCCAGCCAGTCCCTGATGGGTATCAAACAGTTCGAAAAGTTGTGGGCGTCCAAGGCCAGGAGGACAAAATTATCGTCGATTGACGCACAGCTACGAACTTACACAAAGCAGATCATTCCGGTGCTAGGCAGCGCCACGGTAGTCGTGACCCACAAAGATTCGGAGAACAGGTTGCCACTCTGGATTGTCCCAGGGGATGGTCCCACACTACAGGAGAGGAGTTGGCTTGCTGTCATGAACTGGAAATGGGGCGATGTCAATGCAATTTCCTCTGTGGAGCGAGTATCATGCTCACAGATCCTGGACAAATTTGACTCATTATTTCAACCCGCATCGGCACTTTCATGGGGGCCAAGGTAGTGATTCACATAAACCCGGACGCCAGACCAGTACACCACAAGGCCAGAGCGGTGCCGTACATGATGCGGGAAAAGACAGAGGGCGAATTGGACCGCCTGCTGAGGGAAGGCATCATCTCGCCAGTCGAATTCAGTGACTGGGCGAGCCCGATCGTGCCGGTGCTCAAGGCGGATGGGTCGGTCAGGATATGTGGTGATTACGAGGCCACCATCAATCGGGTGTCACTCCAAGACCAGTACCCGCTACCGAGAGCTTAGGACCTCTTTGCGACGCTATCCGGTGGCAAACTTTTTTCAAAATTGGACCTGACCTCAGCTTACATGACCCAGGAGCTGGCGAGTGAGTCGAAGAAGTTGACCACCATCACGACACACAAGGGGTTGTTTGAGTACAACAGATGTCCGTTGGGGATTCGCTCCGCCGCCGCGATCTTCCAACGAAATATGGAAAGCCTCCTCAAGTCGATTCCAGGGACGGTGGTTTTTCAGGATGATATCCTCATTACGGGTTACGATACTGAAGAACACCTCCACAACCTGGAGGAGGTGCTGCGCAGACTGGACCGGGTAGGGCTGCGACTGAAAAAGGCGAAGTGCGTCTTCCTAGCTCCAGAGGTAGAATTCCTGGGGATGAGGGTAGCAGCAGACTGGATCAGCCCTACTATGTCCAAGACGAAGCGATCCAGAGAGCACCCAGACCCCGTAACATGACGGAGCTGCGTTCGTTCCTGGGGCTTCTGAACTATATTGGTAACTTTCTTCCCAAATTGAGCACGCTGCTAGAGCCGCTACACGTGCTTCTACGCAAAGGTCGCGATTGGGTCTGGGGGGACAGCCAGGAAAGGGCTTTTAATAGAGCACGCAATTTGTTATGTTCCAACACTCTGTTAACACTGTACGACCCATGTAAGAAACTTGTGTTAACGTGCGATGCGTCGTCCTATGGTGTCAGGTGTGTGTTGCAGCATGTCAATGTCAAGGGTCAGTTACAGAGCTTATGCCTCCAGGAGTCTGTCCCAGGCAGAAAGGGGTTACGGGATGGTAGAAAAGGAGGCGCTCGCATGTGTATATGCTGTAAAGAAAATGCACCAGTACCTGTTTGGCAGGAAATTTGAGCTGGAGACAGATCACAAACCCCTAACGTTCCTTTGGCCGACAACAAGGCCATAAATGCAAATGCATCAGCCCGCATACAGAGGTGGGCACTCACGTTAGCCGCCTATGACTATACAATTCGGCACAGACTGGGCACCGAAAACTGCGCCGATGCACTCAGCAGGCTCCCACTAGCCACCACTGAGGGGGCAACCGAGCATGCTGGTGAGATGGTCATGGCTGTTGAAGCTTTTGGAATTGAAGGCTCACCTGTGACAGCCCATCAGCTTAAAGTCTGGACAACTAGAGACCCGCTATTGTCTCTAGTCAAGAAATGTGTCCTGAATGGGGACTGGGCAGCCACGTACAGGGCATGCCCTGAGGAATTTAAACCATTTCACAGGCGCAGGGATGAACTCTCGATTCAGGCCGATTGCCTACTGTGGGGAAACCGAGTAGTCATGCCCCAGATGGGCAGAGAGGTGTTCATCAGAGAACTCCACAATGAGCACCCGGGCATTGTCATGATGAAGGCAATTGCCAGGTCACATGTTTGGTGGCCGGGGATAGACGCAGATTTGGAACTTTGTGTTCGTAGGTGTAACACGTGTGCCCAGCTGGGCAATGCACTCAGGGAAGCCCCCCTTAGCCCCTGGCCATGGCCGCCAAGCCTTGGTCACGCATCCACGTGGACTACGCAGGTTCTTTCATGGGAAAAATGTTTTTGGTTGTAGTAGACGCCTACTCCAAATGGATCGAATATGTCATTTTAAATTCAAGCATATCCTCTGCCACGGTAGAAAGTCTACGGGCAATGTTCGCCGTCCACGGTCTACTGGACGTCTTGGTCAGCGACAATGGCCCGTGCTTCACAAGCACTGAATTCCAGGACTTCATGTCAGAATGGCACCATTCAAGCCGGCCTCAAACGGCCAGGCAGAATGAGCAGTGCAGATAATCAAACAGGGGATGCTCAGAATCCAAGGGGGTTCCCTACAAAGACGCTTATAACGCCTCCTGTTGGCCTATAGATCCCGACCACACTCGCTCACAGGGGTTCCACCCGCAGAGCTGCTAATGAAAAGGACGCTCAAAACCAGGTTATCCCTTATACACCCCACCATGAAAGAAATTGTCGAGAGCAGGCGCCAGTCACAATATGACTACCATGACAGGAATGCGAGGGCGCGATGTATTGATGTAAATGATCCTGTTTTTGTCCTCAACTACGCTGCAGGGTCACAATGGCTTGCAGGCACTGTGATTGCCAAAGAGGGAAATAGGATTCTGGTAGTTAAACTTACCAATGGACAAATCTGCCGCAAACACGTGGATCAAACAAAAAGGAGGTTCAGCAACCCCATAGAAGAAGCAGAGGAAGAACACGATGTAGAGTTCACTCCACCACAGGTGACCGAACACAGGAACCAAAGGGAGGAGAACCCAATCACTGTGGGCAGTCTGGATAGGCCTGAGGCACCGCAAACAGCAGACACTCAGGCCAGCGCCCAACATCCGGAGCCCCAACTCAGGCGCTCCACAAGAGAGCGTAAACCACCAGAGAGACTCAATCTGTGATCCCAATAAGACTTTGGGGGGGAGGTGATGTCATGTATTCAACCAGCATTGTAACCCATGTATAATCTGACCTAAGTTGTACACTGTGAGAACAATGACCACTAGGTGGGAGACACTCCTAACCTGGACCTTCAGGTATAAAAGGAGAAGCTCCACCCACCTTCATAAAGGACAGGTCACAGACTGACCTTCTCTCAAGCATGGGCCTCGTGTGCATTTATACTGTATAGTAAGGACGTATCACAGACATTTAAATATCACATGGATGAACTACAATAATTGTACATCCCTATGTGGCTAACAAGGGAAATTAGGGAACGTGTTGAATCCAAGGAAGAGGCATATAAATTGGCCAGAAAAAGCAGTAAACCTGAGGACTGGGAGAAATTTAGAATTCAGCAGAGGAGGACTAAGGGTTTAATTAGGAGGGGGAAATAGAGTATGAGAGTAAGCTTGTAGGGAACATAAAAACTGACTGCAAAAGCTTCTACAGATATGTGAAGGGAAAAAGATTAGTGAAGACTAATGTAGGTCCCTTGCAGTCAGAATCAGGTGAAGTTCATTAGGAGAATTCATAATGGGGAACAAGGAAATGGCAGACCAATTGAACAAATACTTTGGTTCTGTCTTCACTAAGGAAGACACAAATAACCTTCCAGAAATACTAGGGGACTGAGGGTCTAGCCAGAAGGAGGAACTGAAGAAAATCCTTATTAGTCAGGAAATTGTGTTAGGGAAATTTATGGGACTTGAAGGACGATAAATCTCCGGGGCCTGATAGTCTGCATCCCAGAGTACTTAAGGAAGTGGCCCTAGAAATAGTGGGTGCATTGGTGGTCATTTTCCAACATTCTATAGCCTTTGGATCAGTTCCTATGGATTGGAGGGTAGCTAATGTAAACCCACTTTTGAAAAAAGGAGGGAGAGAGAAAACAGGGAATTATAGAACGGTTAGCTTGACATCGTTGTGGGGAAAATGTTTGAATCAATTATTAAAGATGTAATAGCAGCACATTTGGAAAGCAATGACAGGATCAGTCCAAATTAGCATGGATTTAAGAAAGGGAAATCATGTTTGACAAATCTTCTAGAATTTTTTGAGGATGTAACTGGTGGAGCGGACAAGGTAGAATCAGTGGATGTGGTGTATTTGGACTTTCAAAAGGCTTTTGACAAGGTCCCACACAAGAGATTAATGTGCAAAATTAAAGCGCATGATATTGGGGGTAATGTATTGATGTGGATAGAGAACTAGTTGGCAGACAGGAAGCAAAGAGTGGGAATAAACGGGTCCTTTTCAGAATGGCAGGCAGTGACTAGTGGGGTACAGCAAGATTCAGTGCTGGGACCCCAGTTATTTAACATATACATTAATGATTTAGACGAAGGAATTGAATGCAATATCTCCAAGTTTGCAGATGACACTAAACTGGGTGGCGGTGTGAGCTGTGAGGAGGATGCTAAGAGGGTGCAGGGTGACTTGGACAGGTTAGGTGAGTGCATGGCAGATGCAGTATAATGTGGATAAATGTGAGGTTATCCACTTTGGTGGCAAAAACAGGAAGGCAGAATATTATCTGAATGGTAACAGATTAGGAAAAGGGGAGGTGCAATGAGACCTGGGTGTCATGGTACATCAGTCATTGAAAGTTGGCATGCAGGTACAACAGGCGGTGAAGAAGGCAAATGGCATGTTGGCCTTCATAGTTAGGGGATTTGAGTATAGGAGCAGGGAGGTCTTACTGCAGTTGTGCAGGGCCTTGGTGAGGCCTCACCTGGAATATTGTGTTCAGTTTTGGTCTCCTAATCTGAGGAAGGATGTTCCTGCTATTGAGAGAGTGCAGCGAAGGTTCACCAGACTGATTCTCGGGATGGCAGGACTGACATATGAGGAGAGACTGGATCGACTGGGCCTGTATTCACTGGAGTTTAGAAGGAAGAGATGGGATTTCATAGAAACATATAAAATTCTGATGGGACTCGTCAGGTTAGATGCGGGAAGAATGTTCCCGATGTTGGGGAAGTCCAGAACCTGGCTAAGGTTATGGGGTAAACCATTTAGGACTGAGATGAGGAGAAACTTCTTCACTCAGAGAGTTGTAAACCTGTGGAATTCTCTACCGTAGAGAGTTGTTGATGCCAGTTCATTGGATATATTCAAGAGGGAGTTAGATGTGGCCCTTACGGCTAAAAGGATCAAGGGGTATGGAGAGAAAGTAGGAAAGGGGTACTGAGGTCAATGATCAGCCATGATCTTATTGAATGGTGGTGCAGACTCAAAGGGCCGAATGGCCTACTCCTGCACCTATTTTCTATGTTTCTATGACACAGGGAGGTAGAGGAGTGGAACAGGTGAGACTGAAAAAGCGAGATGCAGGAGTGGATCGGTGAGACTGACACAGAAAAAAACAGAATGGGACAGGTAAGACTGACAAGGGAGATATAGGAGTGGAATAGGTGAGACTGACACAGGGAGATACAGGAGTGGAACAGATGAGACTGACACAGGGAGATACAGGAGTGGAACTGGTGAGACTGACACAGACAGATACAGGAGTGGACTAGGTGAGACTGACACAGGGAGATACAGGAGTGGAACAGGTGAGACTGACACAGGGAGATACAGGAGTGGAACTGGTGAGACTGACACAGACAGATACAGGAGTGGAACAGGAGCAACTGAAACAGAGAGATACAGGCATGGAACGGGTGAGACGGATACAGGGAGATACAGGCATGGAACGGGTGAGACGGATACAGGGAGATACAGCAGTGGAACAGGTGAGACTGACACAGGGAGATACAGCAGTGGAACAGGTGAGACTGACACAGGGAGATACAGGAGTGGAACTGGTGAGCTGACACAGACAGGTACAGGAGTGGCTCAGGTAAGACTGACAGAGGGAGATAGAGGCCAGTTTAACAGGAGAGACTGACACAGGGAGATACAGGAGTGGAACAGGAGCGACTGAAACAGAGAGATACGGGAGTGGAACAGGTGAGACTGACACAGGGAGATACAGGCATGGAACGGGTGAGACGGATACAGGGAGATACAGCAGTGGAACAGGTGAGACTGACACAGGGAGATACAGGAGTGGAAAAGGTGAGACTGACACAGGTAGATATTGGGGTGCAACAGGTAAGATTGGCACAAGTAGATGCAGGATTGGGGCAGGTGATACTGACACAGGGAGATACAGGAGTCGAACAGGTGAGACTGACACAGGTAGATATTGGAGTGCAACAGGTGAGACTGACACAGAGCGATACAGGAGTGGAACAGGTGATACTGACACAGAGAGATACAGGAGTGGAACAGGAGAGATTGACACAGGTAGATACAGGAGTGGAACAGGTGAGAATGATACAGGGAGATACAGGAGCGGAACAGTTAAGACTGACACAGAAATAAGAGCATAAGAACATAAGAAATAGGAGCAGGAGTAGGCCATATGGGCCCTCGAGCCTGCTCGGCAATTCAATAAGATCATGGCTGATCCGATCATGGAAGCTCCACTTGCCCGCCCGCTCTCCATAACCCCTTATCCGCTTATCATTTAAGAAACTGTCTACTTCTGTCTTAAATTTATTCAATGTCCCAGCTTCCACAGCTCTCTGAGGCAGCAAATTCCACAGATTTACAACCCTCTGAGAGAAGAAATTTCTCTTCATCTCTGTTTTAAATGGGCGGCCCCTTATTCTAAGATCATGCCCTCTAGTTCTAGTCTCCCCCATCAGTGGAAACAGCCTCTCTGCATCCACCTTGTCAAGCCCCCTCATAATCTTATACGTTTCGATAAGATCACCTCTCATTCTTCTGAATTCCAATGAGTAGAAGCCCAACCTACTCAACCTTTCCTCATAAGTCAACCCCCTCATCCCCGGGATAAACCGAATGAACCTTCTCTGAACTGTCTCCAAAGCAAGTATATCCTTTCGTAAACATGAAAACCAAAACTGCACGCAGTATTCCAGTTGTGGCCTCACCAATACCTTATATAGCTGTAGCAAGACTTACCTGTTTTTATACTCCCTTTGCAATAAAGGCCAAGATTCCATTGGCCTTCCTGATCATTTGCTGTACCTGCATACTATCCTTTTGTGTTTCATGCACAAGTACTCCCAGGTCCCGCTGTACTGCAGCACTTTGCAATCTTTCTCCATTTAAATAATAACTTGCTCTTTGATTTTTTCTTCCAAAGTGTATAACCTCACTCTTTCCAACATTATACTCCATCTGTCAAATTTTTGCCCAATCAGTGAGCCTGTCTATGTCCATTTGCAGATTTTTTGTGTCCTCCTTACACATTGCTTTTCCTCCCATCATTTTATCGTCAGCAAACTTGGCTACGTTACACTCAGTCCCTTCTTCCAAGTCGTTAATATAGATTGTAAATAGTTGGGGTCCCAGCTCTGATCCCTGTGGCACCCCACTAGTTACTGATTGCCAGGAGTGGAACAGGTGAGACTGACACAGGGAGATGCAGGAGTGGAACAGGTGAGACTGACACAGGGAGATACAGGAGTGGAACAGGTGAGACTGACACAGTGAAATACAGGAGTGGAACAGGTGAGACTGACACAGGGAAATACAGGAGTGGAACAGGTGAGACTGACACAGGGAGATACAGGAGCGGAACAGGTGAGACTGACACAGGGAGATACAGGCCAGTAATGGGAGAGACTGATACAGGGAGATACAGGAGTGTTACATGTGAGATTGACACAGGAACATACAGGAGTAGAAAAGGTGAGACTGAGAAAGGGAGACACAGGAGTGGAACAGGTGAGAATGATACAGGGAGATACAGGAGCGGAACAGTTAAGACTGACACAGAAATAAGAGCATAAGAACATAAGAAATAGGAGCAGGAGTAGGCCATATGGGCCCTCGAGCCTGCTCGGCCATTCAATAAGATCATGGCTGATCCGATCATGGAAGCTCCACTTCCCTGCCCGCTTCCCATAACCCCTTATCCCCTTATCATTTAAGAAACTGTCTACTTCTGTCTTAAATTTATTCAATGTCCCAGCTTCCACAGCTCTCTGAGGCAGCAAATTCCACAGATTTACAACCCTCTGAGAAAAGAAATTTCTCCTCATCTCTGTTTTAAATGGGCGGCCCCTATTCTAAGGTTATGCCCTCGAGTTCTAGTCTCCCCCATCAGTGGAAACATCCTCTCTGCATCCACCTTGTCAAGCCCCCTCATAATCTTATACGTTTCGATAAGATCGCCTCTCATTCTTCTGAATTCCAATGAGTAGAAGCCCAAGCTACTCAACCTTTCCTCATAAGTCAACCCGCTCATCCCCGGAATAAACCGAGTAAACCTTTTCTGAACTGCCTCCAAAGCAAGTATATCCTTTCGTAAACATGGAAACCAAAACTGCACGCCGTGTTCCAGGTGTGGCCTCACCAATACCTTATATAGCTGTAGCAAGACTTCCCTGCTTTTATACTCGCTTTGCAAAAAAGGCCAAGATTCCATTGGCCTTCATGATCACTTGCTGTACGTGCATACTATCCTTTTGTGTTTCATGCACAAGTACTCCCAGGTCCCGCTGTACTGCAGCACTTTGCAATCTTTCTCCATTTAAATAATAACTTGCTCTTTGATTTTTTTCTTCCAAAGTGCATAACCTCACTTTCCAACATTATACTCCATCTGTCAAATTTTTGCCCAATCAGTGAGCCTGTCTATGTCCATTTGCAAATTTTTTGTGTCCTCCTTACACATTGCTTTTCCACCCATCGTTTTATCGCCAGCAAACTTGGCTACGTTACACTCAGTACCTTCTTCCAAGTCGTTACTATAGATTGTAAATAGTTGGGGTCCCAGCTCTGATCCCTGTGGCACCCTACTAGTTACTGATTGCCAGGAGTGGAATAGGTGAGACTGACACAGGGAGATACAGGAGTGGAACAGGTGAGACTGACACAGACAGATACAGGAGTGGAACAGGTGAGACTGACACAGACAGATACAGGAGTGGAACAGGTGAGACTGACACAGGGAGATACAGGAGTGGAACAGGTGAGACTGACACAGGGAGATACAGGAGTGGAACAGGTGAGACTGACACAGGGAGATACAGGATGGGAGCAGGTGAGACTGACACAGGGAGATACAGGATGGGAGCAGGTGAGACTGACACAGGGAGATACAGGAGTGGAACAGGTGAGACTGACACAGGGAGATACAGGAGTGGAACAGGTGAGACTGGCACAGGGAGATACAGGATGGGAGCATGTGAGACAGACACAGGGAGATACAGGATGGGAGCAGGTGAGACTGACACAGGGAGATACAGGAGTGGAACAGGTGAGACTGACACAGGGAGATACAGGATGGGAGCAGGTGAGACTGACACAGGGATATATAAGTGTATTCAACAGGTGATACTGACTGGGAGCAACATTGCAGCTTCGTAAATCGATCACTTATTTATAGGAAATCGTGTCCGCTAATCAATGGGGCCAAAGGAGGGCTACCGCTGCCTTGTTGGGAACAATTGTTGGGCTGGCCCTCTCTCTGATCCAGACCTTTATGCGGACATACGTGGGCAGTGCCTGTCACCAGCTAAGTCTGCCATCTCCGTACCTCTGACCCTGTCTGACTGCGCCTGCTGCCTGTGTGGCCGCTGTTTGTGTATGGTGTCAGAGAGCCAGCATTGTTGACAAGGCCTGCTATGGCAACAGACGGGGAGCAGGATTGTGTTGTGTTGAAGGATAGTGTTGCAGAGACCTGGGAGCTCAGGTTGCGGTGTGAGGCGGACCAATATCTCACGCACCACTCATCAGCACAGCGCAATGTGTGGCTGTTGGCACACGGAACACACATCAACCAGGTGCCCAAAGAGAAAGCGTTCCCTTCACAGAAATTACTCAATTGCTCGTTCATTTGTCCTCAGTTAATATTCTCATCATCATCATCTTCATAGGCACCCCTCGAAATTGAAATCAAGACTTGCTTCCACTCTAAAAATGAGTTCTCAGGTGACTGAACAGTCCAATACGGGAATTACAGACCCTGCCACAGGTGGGACAGAGTCGATGAGGGTCAGGGTTTGCCGCACGCTCCTTCCATTGCCTGCGCTTGATTTCTGCACGCTCTCGGCGACAAGATGCGAGGTGCTCAGCGCCCTCTCGGATGCACTTCCTCCACTTAGGACAGTCTTTGGCCAGGGATTCCCAGGTGTCAGTGGAGATGTTGCATTTTATCAAGGAGGATTTGAGGGTGTCCTTGAAACATTTCCGCTGCCCACCTTAGGCTCGCTTGCCGTGAAGGAGTTCCGAGTAGAGCGCTTGCTTTGCGAGTCTTGTGTCAGGCATGCGAATGATGTGGCCTGCTGGTCGAGTGTAGTCAGTGCTTCGATGCTGGCGATGTTGGCCTGATCAAGGCCTGGTTGATATTCCAGCTCTGTGCTGTACTGTCATGCTTCAGTTGTACAGAGCTCTGGATCCTATCTGGAGAAGTGCGTTCAGTTCTGGGCACCTCACCTCAGGAAGGCTCTGTTGGCCTTGGAGGGGTGCAGCGCACTTTCACCAGAATACCAGGCCCAAAAGGATTACATTATGAGGACAGTTTGCACAGATTAGGCTGGTATTGCCTTGAATATAGAAGTTTGAATGTTGACCTAATTTAGATGTTTAGAATATTAAAATAATTTTATAGGGTAGATAGAAAGGATTTCTTCTGGTGAGGGAATCCAGCACAAGGTGACACAATCTGAAAACTCGAGCTCAGCTGTTGAGGGGTGAAATTAGGAAGCACTTGTTTACATAAAGGGTAGTGGAAATCTGGAACACCGAGGATGGGGGCGGGGAGAAGGTGGCAAGGGAAGGGAGGATGAGACCAGGAGAGGAGAGTGAGGGGAGATTGAGGGCGGAGGGAGAGACTGAGATGGGGGGAGAGACCAGGGGATGGGAGGTGGGGAGACTGAGAGAGTGCGGGACCAAGGGAGGGTTCGATGTGGGGGGGTGGGAACAGAGGACATGGAAGGGATTTACAGAGGGGATATCAGATGTAGGAGGTGTTGCATTTAGAATAACTCCACAAGACTGTACATCTTAAGCTCAAACTGTTGTGACCTTGGTCATTTTATTGTAACTCCAGAGTGAGGATGCAGCATGGTAGACTGCCTTTTATACCTGCTTGCCCAGGGTGTGCAGGTGACCCTTGGGTCTCCCACAGGTGCGCCTCCTGGTGGCAAGTCTTACATATCGGTAATGTTTACATACATAACATCATTCCCCCCCCAAAGTCTTATGTACGAGTTATTTACAAGTTGAGGCGATCCGGGGATCTGCGTTCCCGGGTTGATCACCTGAGTTGAAGTCCTGATATGAGTGAGTCGGTCGGATCATTGCTGCACTGGTCTGATCAGACTGTCGGGCATGGTGGGTTCATCCTTGTGGTTGACCGTGAGGTCGATTGCTGGTTGGGTGTGTGTTGTTGGATCAATGATGGTAATGTCTTCTTCAAACTGTTCTTGGTTGTCAGTGAACCACAGTTTGGTCTGATCCAAGTGCTTTCTGCACGTTTGTCCATTCAAAAGTTTGACAACAAACACTCTATTCCCCTCCCTGGCTAACACAATGCCAGCAACCCATTTGGGACCATGACCATAATTAAGAACAAACACAGGGTCATTAACCTCAATGTCACATGATACAGCCGTGCGATTGTGGTACATGTTATGCCAGTGACGCTGGGTTTCTACATGATCATTGAGATCCGGGTGGACTAAGGAGAGCCTGGTTTTGAGTGCTCTCTTCATTAACAGTTCTGCCGGGGGAACCCCGGTAAGCGAGTGGGGTCGCGTCCGGTAGCTGAGCAGAACCCGAGATAACCGGGTCTGCATGGAACCGTCCGGCACTCGTTTCAAGCTCTGCTTGATGGTTTGGACTGCCCGTTCCGCTTGACCATTGGATGCGGGCTTAAATGGCGCAGACCTGACATGCTTGATGCCATTGCGGGTCATGAACTCGTTGAATTCCGAGCTGGTGAAGCATGGTCCATTGTCACTAACAAGGACGTCAGGCAAACCGTGGGTAGTGAACATGGCCCGGAGGCTTTCAATGGTGGCAGTGGATGTACATGATGACATTATTATACATTCTATCCATTTAGAGTAAGCATCCACTGCTACTAGGAACATCTTTCCTAGAAAGCGGCTAGCGAAATCTACGTGGACCCTGGACCACGGTTTGGAGGGCCATGACCACAGACTCAGTGGGGCCTCCCTTGGTGCATTGCTCAACTGTGAGCAAGTGTTGCATTGCTGTACGCATAACTCCAATTCCGAGTCAATGCCGGGTCACCAGACGTTCGACCTGGCGATTGCCTTCATCATGACTATGCCAGGGTGGGTACTGTGAAGGTCACGTATAAACGTTTCCCTGCCTTTTTTTGGCAAAATTACACAATTCTCCCATAGGAGGCAGTCCAAATGGATGGACATTTCATCCTTATGTTGGTGGAACGGCTTAATTTCATCTTGCATTTCCCCTGGGACTGCCGACCAGCTCCCATTGAGGACACAGCTTTTTACTAGTGATAACACCGGGTCCTGGCTAGTCCAGGTCCTGATCTGGCGAGCCGTGACGGGTGACTCCTCGCTCTCAAAAGCATCCATTACAAGGAGCAAGTCTGTGGGTGCGCCATTTCCAACCCAGTGGTGGGCAATGGTAGCTGACTGAGGACATCCGCACAGTTCTCCGTGCCTGGTCTGTGGCGGATTATATAATCATACACAGATAATGTTAGTGCCCATCTTTGGATGCGGGATGAAGCATTGGTGTTAATACCTGTGCTTTCTGAGAACAACGAAATGAGCGGCTTGTGGTCATTTCGAGCTTGAACTGGAGCCCAAATAGGTATTGGTGCATTTTCTTAACCCTGTATACACATGCTAATGCTTCTTTCTCAACCATATTGTAGGCTCTTTCAGCCTTAGATAAACTTCTGGACGCATATGCAACCGGTTGCAGTTTGCCTGACACATTGGCTTGCTGTAACACACAACCGACCCCGTAAGATGACGCATCACAAGCTAGTACTAAATGTTTACATGGGTCATACAATGCAAGTACCTTGTTGGAACATAGCAGGTTTCTGGCCTTGTTGAAGGCTGTCTCGAGATTTACCCCAAACCCAGTCGTCACCCTTGCGAAGCAATAAATGCAATGGTTCCAGCAAAGTGCTCAACCCCGGTAGAAAGTAAACAAAATAGTTGAGGAGTCCCAGGAACGAATACAGCTCCGTCATATTCTGTGGTCTGGGTGCATTCTTGATGGCCTCCGTCTTGGAGTCCGTGGGTCTGATGCCGTCCGCCGCAATCTTTCTCCCCAGAAATTCGACCTCTGGCGCCAGGAAAATACTCTTGGAGCGTTTCAGCCTGAGTCCCACTCTGTCCAGTCACTTTAGAACCTCTTCCAGATTGTGCAAGTGTTCGGTGGTGTTGCGACCAGTGATCGAGATGTCGTCTTGGAACATCACGATGCGCGGAACCGATTTCAGCAGACTCTCCATGTTCCTCTGGAAGATGGCCGCCGCCGAGCAAATCCCAAAGGGGCATCTGTGGTATATGAACAGTCCTCTGTGCGTATTGATGCACGGCAATTTTTTTGAAGGTTCAGCCAGCTCCTGTGTCATGTAAGCAGAGGTTAGATCCAGCTTGGTGAACGACTTCCCCCCTGCTAGTGTTGCAAACCAGTCATCTGCTTTGGATAGTGGGTACTGGTCCTGTAAAGAGACTCGGTTGATCGTTACCTTGTAGTCCCCGCAGATTCTGACCGTCCCGTCGCTCTTCAACACCGAAATAATTGGACTGGCCCACTCGTTGAACTCGACTGGCAATATGATCCCTGCTCATTGAAGTCTATCCAGCTTGATCTCGACTTTCTCTCGCATCATGTATGGAACCGCTCGGGCCTTGTGATGAACAGGTCGTGCATCAGGGGCTAGATGGATCTGCACTTTGGCGCCTGTGAAGTTGCCGATGCCTGGCTCAAATAACAACGGGAATTTGTTTAGCACTTGGGCGCACGAGGCGTCATCCTCTGAAGACAGTGCTTTGATGTCGTCCCAGTTCCATCAGATCTTTCCTAGCCAGCTTTTGCCGAACAGCGTTGGGCCATCGCCTGGTACAATCTATAATGGTAAATCATGCACAGCTCCATCGTACGATACCTTCACTGCCGCACTGCCAATGACTGGTATGAGCTCTTTGGTGTAGCTCATACCTGTCATTGTGCAGCTTGGTGTGGGTCGGGCTTAGTTTTGGCCTTTGTGCCTTGTTGCCCCAGTTTCTCAAAAGCCTTCTGGCTCATAATTGACTGACTCGCCCCCGTGTCCAATTCCATGGAAACTGGAATGCCGTTTAATTTGATTTTTAACATTATCGGAGGGCTTTTGATGGTGAAGGTGCGTATCCCCTACACTTCCTCTTCAGCCTCGGGTTGAGTTGCCTCTCTTACTCGTTCAGCGTGATCCACGCCGGATCGGTCATCTTCTGCCGACTCTGCCACGTGGTGAGTCACAGCACGTCTGCACTTTCGCTGGCGGTGTCCCATTGTTCCACAGCCCTTGCACACGTAGTGCTTGAATCGACATTGATGGGCTCGATGATTACCCCCGCAGCACCAACATAGTGCTAATGGATTCACATTCACGCTCCACGGCGGGCTCTGAGTCATCCTAGGTCTGGCCTCTGCAGGCGTGTAGGCCCTGGCATGTACAGTTCTGCCTGCTGAAGGCGCTCTTTTATGCACAGTACTTGCCGGTGAGTTCCGATGCTGCAATGATATCTGTTTAGTGTTATCGTTCGTGGACATAAAAGCCTGGGCTATCGTGATGGCCTTGCTCAGATCTAGGGATTTGGCAGACAGCAGTTTGCGAAGAATGACCTCGAAAAAGTCCCGCAATAATTCCCCCAAAAATCCAGCAAATACGCACAGTCCCGCAAGGCGTCTTAGGTCGGCGACATAGCTCGCCACGTCCTGGCCCTCGGAGCGATGGTGCATATAAAAGCGATACCTGGCCATCAAGATGTTCTCCTTCGGCTTGAGGTGTTCCCGAACCAGCGTGCACAACTCTTCATATGTCTTGTCCGTTGGTTTCGTCGATTTTTGGTGAGGCCGTATATCGTGGACCCGCAAACGGTGAGGAAAATCGCCCTGCGCTTGATCGCGGTTTCTTCCTTTTCCAGCTCGTTGGTCACGAAGTACTGGTCAAGACGCTCAACGAAGGCTTCCCAATCATCACCCTCAACAAATCTCTCAAGAATACCAATGGCAGCCATAATTGCGTGAAAGTTTGTGATCTGTTACTCGTTGCCAATTGTTGCATTCAGAATAACTCCACAAGACTGTAGACTGTTAGCTCAAACTGTTGTGACCTTGGTCTCTTTATTGTAACTCCAGAGTGAGGAGGCAGCATGGTAGACTGCCTTTTATACCTGCTTGCCCAGGGTGTGCAGGTGACCCTTGGGTCTCCCACAGGTGCGCCCCCTGGTGGCAAGTCTTACACATAGGTAATGTTCACATACAATGCAGGAGGAGCTTTGATTCCAGCAATAACTAATAGTAACTTGCAGAAATTGAACTGATAACTATTGGTAATACTGGTAACTCTCAGATTTCCCTCATAACCAACAGTAATACAATAACTCACTGATATATGTATATATGTAACTGGTAGTAATAGGTGAAATGTCCCGATATCCTACCTGTAACTAGCAGTAATCCTATAACCTGCTGATAGTTATATTGTAACTAGGGCCACAATCCCCCTGCACTGCATGAGGTGCGATCCAGTGCCTCAGTCAATGCTATTTTTAATAGGCCTCATCTCGTTCCCTGTCTCCTTGGACTGTGGTTTGGACTCAGGTTCTGTGTGAAGGACTTTAGAAGAATGAGAGGTGACCTTATTGAAACATATAAGATAATGAGGGGGCTCGACAAGGTAAATTCAGAGAGAATGTTTCCACTCATAGGGGAATCTAGAACTAGGGAGCATAGTTTCAGAATAAGGGGTCGCCCATTTAAAACTGAGATGAGGAGGAATTTCTTCTCTCAGGGTCGTGAATCTGTGGAATTCTCTGCCCCAGAGAGCCGTGGCGGCTGGGCCATTGGATATATTTAAGGCGGAGATAGACAGATTTTTGAATGATAAGAGATTGAAGGGGAGCAGGCAGGGAAGTGGAGCTGAGTCCATGATCAGATCAGCCACGATCTTATTGAATGGCGGAACAGGCTTGAGGGGCCAAATGGCCTACTACTGCTCGGATGTTTCAATGTAGGACCCGAACTACCTCCTGAAAGGTGGATTTTTTTAACGTGGGGGGACGTTGCACACCAGCCACCACACGGGCTTGACAGAGTTCGGTCTTGGTCCAGTGGCAAGGATTAACCAGGACAACTGGAGACCAGCTCTGCTGCACGGAGCTAGTGCGCACACAATCGCAATGTGGGCTGGCCCGTGCTGCCCCAGGGCCCCTGGCCCCAAACTCTGAACTGGGAACCTCAGTCAGTGCCGATCTGTCCTTGACCTTCTCACATCAAAACTGGTCGGCACTGACTGATCTGATCCACATTGTGAGATGGCACCAAGGGCGGTGGGCGCGGTGTTGGGGGCACTTCTCACAGGACTCATTGTCTTAAACTCAGCCCAGCGTCAACAATTGTAAACCACCCCAAGGGCTTGGGCTCAATCATGGAGAAGTTTCATAGAATCATAGAAATTACAATTTACATTGTGTCTACAGCACAGAAACAGGCCACTCGGCCCAACTGCTCTATGCCGGGGTTCTGCTTCACACGAGCCTCCTCCCACCCCTCTTTATCTCACTCCATCAGCATATATTTCCACTCCTTTCTCCCTGTGTTCATCTAGCATCCCCTTAAATGTATCTCTGCCAATACAGCGCAGGAGGAGGCCATTTGACCTCTGGTGCTAGAGAGACTGCAACCCGAGTCCCCCCTTAGATTTTTAATATTCCTCCTTTACAAACATTTTTCCCATTCCCTTTTAAATTATGTTAAGAACATAAGAAATAGGAGCAGGAATCGGCCATTTTGCCTCTCGAGCCTGCTCCGCCATTCAATAAGATCATGGCTGATCTGATCATGGGCTCGGCTCCACTTCCCTGCCTGCTCCCCTTAACCCTTTATTCACTTATCACTCAAAAATCTGTCTATCTCCCCCTTGAATATATTCAATGACCCAGCCTCCACAGCTCTCTAGGGCAGAGAATTCCATAGATTTACAACTTTCAGAGAATAAATTCTTCCTCATTTCAGTTCTAAATGAGCGACCCCTTATTCTGAGATTATGTCCCCTAGTTCTAGTCTCTCCTATGAGTGGAAACATCCTCTCTGCATCCACCTTGTCGAGCCCCCTCATTACCTTATATGTTTCAATAAGATCACCTCTCATTTTTCTAACTCCAATGAGTAGAGGCCCAACTTACTCAACCTATCTTCATAAGTCAATCCCCTCATTTCTGAAATCAAACTAGTGAACCTTCTCTGAACATCATTCAATGCAAATATATCCTTCCTTAAATACGGAGACCAAAACTGTACGCAGTACTCCAGGTGTGGCCTCACCAATACCCTGTACAGTTGTAGCAGGACCTCTCTGCTTTTATACTCTATCCCCCTTGCAATAAAGGCCAACATTCCATTTGCCTTCCTGATTACTTGCTGTACCTGCATACTAACTTTTTGTGTTTCATGCACAAGGACCCCCAGGTGCCTCTGTACTGCAGCATTTTGTAATTTTTATCCATTGAAATAATAATTTGTTCTTTTATTTTTTCTGCCAAAGTGAATAATCTCACATTTTCCCATGTTATACTCCATCTGCCAAATGTTTTCCCACTCACTTCGCCTGTCTATATCACTTTGCAGATTTTTTGTGTCACAACTTGCCTTGCCATCCATCTTTGTATCATCAGCAAACCTGGCTACGTTACACTCGGTCCCTTCATCCAAATCATTAATATAGATTATAAAATAGTTGAGGTCCCAGCACTGATCCCTGCGGCACCCCACTAGTCACTGTTTGCCAACTGGAAAATGTCCCATTTAGCCCGACTCTCTGTTTCCTGTTAGTTAGCCAATCCTCTATCCACGCTAATATATTACCCCCAACCCCAAGCTTTTATCTTGTGCAGTAACTTTTATGTGGTAACTTTTATGTGGCACCTTATCGAATGCCTTCTGTAAATCCAGACTCACCACATCCACTGGTTCCCCCTTATCCATCCTGTTCATTACATCCTCAAAGAACTCCAGCAAATTTGTCAAACATGATTTCCCTTTCATAAAACCATGCTGACTCTGCTTGACTAAATGCTTTTCCAAATGTCCTGCTACTGCTTCCTTAATAATGGACTCCAGCATTTTCCCAACCACAGATGTTTGGCTAACTGGTCTATAGTTTCTTGTTTTCTGTCCGCCTACTTTTTTAAATAGGGGCGTTACATTTGCGGTTTTCCAATCCGCTGGAACCTCCCCAGAATCCAGGGAATTTTGGTAGATTACAACCCATCATCATCAGCATCATCATCATAGGCAGTCCCTCGGAGTCAAGGATTATTTGCTTCTACTCTAAAAGTGAGTTCTCAGGTGACGGAAGAGTCCAATGCGGAACCTACAGTCTCTGTCACAGGTGGGGCATACAGTGGTCGAAGGAAAGGGGTGGGTGGGAAGCCTGGTTTGCCACACGCTCCTTCCGTCGTCTGCGCTTGGTTTCTGCATGCTCTCGGCGATGAGACTCGAGGTGCTCAGCGCCCTCATGGATGCTCTTCCTTCACTTAGGGCGGTCGTTGGCCAGGGATTCCCAGATGCTGGTGGGGATGTTGCACTTTATCAAGGAGGCTTTGAGGGTGTCCTTGAAGTGTTTCCTTTGCCCACCTGGGGCGCGTTTGCTGTGTCGAAACTTCACATAGCGCATGCTTTGGGCATGCGGAGCTGGTCGAGTGTGGTCATTGTTTCAATGCTAGGGATGTCACTATCTCTGCAGCCACTTATTTTAAGACCCTAGGATGCAGGCCATCAGGTCCAGGGGACTTGTCCACCTTTAGTCCCATTATTTTACCGAGTACTTCTTCTTTAGTGACAGTCATTGTTTTAAGTTCCTCCCTCCCTATAGCCCCTTGATTATCCACTATTGGGATGTTTTTAGTGTCTTCTACCATGAAGACCGATACAAAATATTTGTTCAAAGTCTCTGCCATTTCCCTGTTCCCCATTATTAATTCCCAGTCTCATCCTCTAAGGGACCAACATTTACTTTAGCCACTCTTTTCCTTTTTATATACCTGTGGAATCTCTTACTGTCTGTTTTTATATTTCTTGCTAGTTTACTTTCATAATCTATCTTCCCTCTCTTTATTATTCTTTTAGTAATTCTTTGCTGGCTTTTAAAAATTTCCCAATCCTCTGGCCTCCCACTAATCTTGGCCACTTTGTATGCCATTGTTTTCAATTTGATACCATATTTTATTTCCTTAGTTAGCCATGGGTGGTTATCCCTTCTCTTAAATTGTTCCCTGCTCATTGGAATATATTTTTGTTGAGAGATATGAAATATCTGCTTAAATGTCTGCCACTTCTCATCAACCGTTTTACACTTAAATCTATTTCCCAGTCCATTTTCGTCAACTCTACCTTTGTAGTCTCCTTTATTTAAGCTTATATCACTGGTTTGCAATCTAACTTTCTCAACCTCCAACTGAATTTGAAATTCAACCATGTTATGGTCACTCATTCCTAGAGGATCTTTTATAGGACATTATTTATTAATCCTGTCTCATTACACAGTACCAGATCTAAGATAGCCTGTTCCCTGGTTAGTTCCGCAACGTACTGTTCAAGGAAACTGTCCCGGATACACTTTATGAACTCTTCTTCGATAGCCACTTGTGGTGAAGCATACCACAGTCTAATAGTCCTCAGTTCACGAACCTTTCTTCTCACTGGGTGATCCAATGAGAATCCTCGGCCTCTGCTCCAGCAAGTAATCAGAAAGGCCAATGGAATGTTGTCCTTTATTGCAAGGGGGATAGGGTATAAAAGCAGAGAAGTCCTGCTACAACTGTACAGGGTATTGGTGAGGCCACACCTGGAGTACTGCATACAGTTTTGGTCTCCGCATTTAAGGAAGGATATACTTGCATTGGAGGCTGTTCAGAGAAGGTTCACTCGGTTGATTTTGGAAATGAGGGGGCTGACTTATGAAGATAGGTTGAGTAGGTTGGGCCTATACACATTGGAGTTCAGAACAATGAGAGGTGATCTTATTGAAACATATAAGATAATGAAAGGGCTGGACAAGATGGATGCAGAGAGGATATTTCCACTCATAGGGGAAACTAAAACCAGGGGACATAGCCTCAGAATAAGGGGCCGCTCATTTAAAACTGAGATGAGGAGGAATTTCTTCTCTCAGATGGTTGTAAATCTGTGCCCCAGAGAGCTGTGGAAGCTGGGACTTTGAATGTATTTAAGACGGAGATAAACAGATTTTTGAGTAATAAGGGAGCCATTATATCTGGACCCCATCTTCTCCCCTTATTTCACCAAGTAATTTCCTTCCGCAGTATATTTCTGCCCAGTCTGCCACTTACCCTGTTATATCCCTGCCCAATCTCCTCCCCCTATATTGAAAACACTTCCCATACACTGACCTGCTCTATTTAGATGGGGTGTAGTGTTTTATACTGAACACAGTCCACATCATCATCGTAGGCAGTCCCTCAGAATCGAGGAAGACTTGCTTCCACTCCCAAAGTGAGTGCTTTGGTGGCTGAACAGTCCAATATGAGAGCCACAGACCCTGTCACAGGTGGGACAGACATTTGTTGGGGGAAAAGAGGGGTGGGACTGATTTGCTGCACACTCCTTCCGCTGCCAGTGCCTGACGTCTTCACGCTCGTGGCATTACACAACACCCAGTCTAAGATGGCCTCCCCCTAGTTGGTTCCTCGACATATTGGTCGAGAAAACCATCCGTTATGCACTCCAGGAAATCCTTCTCCACCGTATTGCTTCCAGTTTGGCTAGCCCAATCTATGTGCATATTAAAGTCACCCATTATAACTACTGCACCTTTATTGCATGCACCCCTAATTTCCTGTTTGATGCCCTCCCCAACATCACTACTACTGTTTGGAGGTCTGTACACAACTCCCCCTAACGTTTTTTGCCCTTTGGTGTTCTGCAACTCTACCCATATAGATTCCACATCATCCAAGCTAATGTCTTTCCTAACTATTGCATTAATCTCCTCTTTAACCAGCAATGCTACCCCACCTCCTTTTCCTTTTATTCTATCCTTCCTGAATATTGAATACCCCTGGATGTTGAGTTCCCAGCCCTGATCATCCTGGAGCCACGTCTCTGTAATCCCAATCACATCATAATTGTTAACATCTATTTGCACAGTTAATTCATCCACCTTATTGCGGATACTCCTTGCATTAAGACACAAAGCCTTCAGGCTTGTTTTTTTAACACCCTTTGTCCTTTTAGAATTTTGCTGTACAGTGGCCCTTTTTGTTCTTTTTCTTGGGTTTCTCTGCCCTCCACTTTTCCTCATCTCCTTTCTGTCTTTTGCTTTTGTCTCCTTTTTGTTTCCCTCTGTCTCCCTGCATTGATTCCCATCCCCCTGCCATATTAGTTTAACTCCTCCCCAACAGCACTAGCAAACACTCCCCCTAGGACATTGGTTCCGGTCCTGCCCAGGTGCAGACCGTTCAGTTTGTACTGGTCCCACCTCCCCCAGAACCGGTTCCAATGCCCCAGGAATTTGAATCCCTCCCTGCTGCACCACTGCTCAAGCCACGTATTCATCTGTGCTATCCTGCGATTCCTACTCTGACTAGCACGTGGCACTGGTAGCAATCCCGAGATTACTGCTTTTGAGGTCCTACTTTTTAATTTAGCTCCTAGCTCCTTAAATTTGTTTCGTAGGACCTCATCCCTTTTTTTACCTATGTCGTTGGTACCAATGTGCACCACGACAACTGGCTGTTCTCCCTCCCTTTTTAGAATGTCCTGCACCCGCTCCGAGACATCCTTGACCTTTGCACCAGGGAGGCAACATACCATCCTGGAGTCTCAGTTGCGGCCGCAGAAACGCCTATCTATTCCCCTCACAATTGAATCCCCTATCACTATCGCTCTCCCACTCTTTTTCCTGCCCTCCTGTGCAGCACAGCCAGCCACGGTGCCATGAACTTGGCTGCTGCTGCCCTCCCCTGATGAGTCATCCCCCTCAACAGCACTCAAAGCGGTGTATCTGTTTTGCAGGGGTATGACCACAGGGGACCCCTGCACTACCTTCCTTGCACTGCTTTTCCTGCTGGTCTTCCATTCCCTAGCTGGCTGTGGATCCTTCTCCTGCGGTAAGACCAACTCGCTACACGTGCTACTCACGTCGTTCTCAGCATCGTAGATGCTCCAGAGTGAATCCACCCTCAGCTCCAACTCCGCAACGCGGTCCGTCAGGAGCTGGAGGCAGATACACTTCCCGCACAGTGTCCCTGAGTTCCCACATGATACAGGAGAAGCATATCACGTGACCGATCTCCCCTGCCATGACTTAACCCTTAGATACACTTAAATTGGCAAAAATAATGTTAAAAGTTACTGACTGTTATAGAAGAGAAAAAAGAAAAACTACTCACCAATCCAGCCAATCACTTACCCCCTTGGCTGTGACGTCACCTTTCTGTTTCTTTCTACTTCTTTTTTGCCTTCTCCCTGTAGCTGCACCGGCTCCGCCTCACCACGCACCTCCTCGACGCTGCTCCCGACTGCCGCCGTGTTGGGCCTTTTGTAGGCCTCTCGCCGACCCCGGAACTCACGCCTCTCCACGATCAATGGCCGCTGCTCCTACAACAGGACGCCTTCTATAATGATGAGGGTCCTACTCAACGGGATATCTGTCAACATGGAGCTGGATACGGGAGCGAGTCAATCTCTCATGGGCGCTCAACAATTTGAACAACTGTGGCCGCATAAAAGAGACAGACCAAAACTCACAAGGGTCGACACCAAACTAAGGACCTATACCAAAGAAATCGTACCAGTCCGCGGCAGCGCCATGCTCTCTGTCACACACAAAGGGACAGTGAACTGACTTCCCCTGTGGATTGTCCCCGGAGACCCCCCAGCACTGCTGGGGAGAAGCTGGCTGACAAAACTAAACTAGAAATGGGATGATGTCCATGCCATGTGATTAGAGGAACGGACCTCCTGCTCAACAGTTATAAAGCGATTTGACCATCTCTTTCAGCCAGGTGTGGGCACTTTCAAAGGGGCCAAAGTCAAAATCTACATCACACAGGATGCTAGACCGGTCTACCACAAGGCCAGAGCTGTACCCTATGTGATGAGAGAAAAGATTGAACACGAACTAGACAGGCTTCTGCGGGAAGGCATTATATCACCTGTGGAATTTAGCGACTGGGCAAGTCCCATCATCCCAGTCATGAAGCCTGATGGATCCGTACGAATCTGTGGGGACTACAAATCTACCATAAACAGAGTCTCCCTAGAGGACCAGTACCCGCTGCCCAGAGCGGAGGACTTATTTGCCACATTGGCTGGAGGTAAACTTTTCTCAAAATGAGACCTCACATATATGACGCAAGAATTGACCGAGGAATCCAAGCTACTCACCACCATCAACACACATCGAGGCCTTTTCATGTACAATCGATGCCCATTCGGCATCAGGTCGGCAGCTGCCATATTCCAGCGCAACATGGAGAGTCTGCTCAAGTCCATCCCAGGGATGGTTGTATTTCAAGACGACATACTTATCACGGGCAGGGACACCGACTCCCATCTCCGTAATTTGGAGGAAGTACTAAAGCGGTTGGATCGGGTAGGCCTAAGAGTCAAGAAATCCAAGTGCCTGTTTCTCGCACCCGAGGTTGAATTTTTGGGCAGAAGGATTGCCGCTGATGGAATCCGCCCAACAGAGTCCAAAACAAGCAATTCGCCTGGCACCTAGGCCCTGGAATGTCTCAGAACTGCGCGCCTTTCTCGGGCTACTCAATTACTTTGGGAACTTTATGCAGAACTTAAGCATGCTGCTGGAGCCTCTCCACCTGCTACTCAGGAAGGGGTGCGATTGGTTTTGGGGGGACGCCCAGGAACGTGCCTTCAATAAGGCACGCAACCTTCTGTGTTCCAACAGTGTTTTGACTTTCTTTGACCCAGGTAAAAAGCTAGTTCTCACATGCGATGCGTCAGCGTATGGGGTCGGGTGCGTTTTGCAACATGTCAATAGTGCGGGCAAATTACAACCCATAGCTTATGCCTCCAGGTCACTTTTGCAGGCGGAGCGCGGGTAAGGAATGGTAGAGAAGGAGGCGCTCGCGTGCGGGTATGGTGTCAAAAAGATGCACCAATACCTTTTCGGGGCCAAGTTCGCGTTAGAAACCGACCACAAGCCCCTCACGTCCCTCTTATGCGAGAGCAATGCAATAAACGCCAACGCCTCGGCACAAATTCAACGGTGGGCACTCATGCTGGCGTCCTACGACTATACCATAAGGCACAGACCAGGCACAGACAACTATGCTGACGCGCTCAGCAGGCTACCCCTGGCGACCACGGAAGGGTCTGACGAACAGGACTATGAGATAGTCATGGCAATCAATGCCTTTGAGTCCACAGGTTCGCCCATGACAGCTCGCCAAATCAGAGCCTGGACGGCCAGCGACCCCACGTTATCCTTAGTAAAAAGATGTGTCCTAACCGATGACTGGGCAGAGGCTCGCGATGCCTGCCCCAAGGAATTAAAACCCTTTCACAGGAGCATGCATGAGCTATCACTACAAGCAGACTGCCTGATGTGAGGCAGCTGAGTCGTCATGCCTCTGCGAGTCAGAGAGGCATTTGTCCGGGAGCTCCACCGCGAGCACCCGAGGATCGTTCTCATGAAGGCCATACCCAGATCCCACGTCTGGTGGCCTGGTATTGACGCGGACTTGGAGCTCTACGTCCGAAGGTGCTCCATTTGTGCCCAACTCAGCAATGCCCCCAGGGAGGCTCCCCTGAGCCCCTGGCCCTGGCCTACCAAGCCGTGGTCACGGGTGCACATAGGCTATGCGGGCCCATTTATGGGCAAAATGTTCCTCATAGTTGTAGATGCATTTTCAAAGTGGATCGAATGCACCATTTTAAACTCGAGCACAACCTCCACCACTGTGGAGAGCCTCGCAACCATGTTTGCAACGCACGGAATCCCTGACATATTGGTCAGTGACAATGGTCCGTGCTTCACCAGCGCAGAATTCCAAGACTTTATAATTGACCACGGCATAAATCACGTCAAGGCGGCACCGTTCAAGCCGGCCTCCAATGGCCAGGCTGAGAGAGCAGTGCAAATCATTAAACAAGGCATGCTTAAAATCCAAGGTCCCACGCTGCAGGGTCGCCTGTCGCGACTGCTGCTGGCATACAGATCTCGTCCGCACTCATTGACTGGGATCCCCCCGCGCAACTGTTGATGAAAAGGACTTTAAAAACAAGGCTTTCATTAATCCTCCCAGACATGCACAAAATCGTTGAGGCAAAGCGCCGTAAGCTGACTGAGTACCATGACAGAAATTCGAGGGGGAGAAGGAATGAGATAGGGGACAAAGTGTTTGTACTAAACTATGGCAAGGGTCCCAAATGGCTTGCAGGGACAGTAACGGGCAAGGAAGGAAACAGGCTACTGGTAGTACAAATGAACAATGGCAAAACCTGCCGGAGGCATGTAGACCAAGTCAAAAGCAGATTTACCAACAACACTGCGGAACCAGAGGCAGACTACAATGTGGAACTCGCACCACACCTGGTGGACAGACAGAGGGAACAACCTGAGGAAAGGGCAATCCCAACAGACAGCCCAGGCGAGTCAACAACAATCACACCAATCGAAACAGACAGCCTAGGCGAGATACCAGCAACCACACCCAAAGAAAAACAGACACTAAGGCAAACAACTGAACCACAACTCAGACGCTCCACGCGAGAGCGTAAACCACCTGAGAGACTGAACCTATAAAGACAATAAGACCTTGGGGGAGGTTGATGTCATGTATCTTACATTATTATATATAACTGTATCCTAACATGCTATACATGACTGTAATAAGATATGACCTGTAACCACCAGCATACCTTACCACCAGGGATGCACTTGCAAGAGACAGGTATATAAGGACAGGTCTCAGGCAAGTGCAGCATTCCAGAGCTGTGAAATAAAAGGTGCAGGTCCAGAGTGACCTTGACTTCACTACATGCCTCATGTGAATCTGTACTGAGGGGACAGGATTTTACACTCTAGTGAAAGTGATTGTTTTTATTGTGTTTCTAACACAGATGAGCCTGTACACAGGAAGGTTAAAGTAACAGTGACCTCAGTCTTTATTAAGACACTCCAGAGTGAGGAACAGCCCTTAGGGGCTGGCTTATATACAGTGCTCCCAAGGGATGCTGGGGTCCTTTGGGACTTCAGGGAATGCGCTCCCTGGTGGCGGAACATGGGAGTGCATGCTTTACAGATACACAACATCACGCCCCCCCCCCCTGCCAAAGTCAAAGTGAAAACTATTTACAAGGTGAGGCGGTCGGGAGCCTTTCTTTCCCTGGTGAACTGCCTCGGTACAAATGTCTGTTCTGGTGTGTTGGCTGTGCCCTCGCTGGGCTGGCGTGTTGTTGGCCCTGCAGGGCTGCTAGGTGAGCCTGGCCTTGCTGGGCTGTTGGGTGTGATGGGTTCGATTTCCTGGTCCGGGGTGGTGTCGTTGGTCCTTTGGGTTGTGGGCTCGAAAAAGGTGGTGTCTGCTGTGGGTTGTTCAGGGCAGTCTGTGAACCGCAGCCTCGTTTGGTCCAGGTGCTTTCTGCAAATTTGTCCATTGTCTAGTTTGACTACAAACACCCTACTCCCTTCTTTAGCTATCACTGTGCCCGTGATCCACTTGGGACCATGTTCCTAGTTGAGCAAATACACAGGGTCATTCAGATCAATTTCCCATGACACAGTGGCGTGACCATCGTTTACATTTTGTTGCTGCCGCCTGCTCTCTACCTGATCATGCAGGTTGGGGTGAACCAGTGAGAATCTGGTTTTAAGTATCCTTTTCATGAGTAGCTCAGCCGGAGGCACCCCTGTGAGCGAGTGGGGTCTCGTGCGGTAGCTGAACAGCACTCAGGACAGGCGGGTTTGGAGTGAGCCTTCTGTGACTCGTTTAAGGCTCTGTTTGATGGTTTGTACTGCCTGCTCTGCCTGCCCATTGGAGGCTGGTTTAAACAGGGCCGAGGTGACATGTTTGATCCCATTGCGGGTAATGAATTCTTTAAATTCGGCACTGGTGAAACATGGCCTGTTGTCACTGACCAGTATGTCAGGCAGGCCGTGGGTGGCAAACATGGCCCTCAGGCTTTCAATGGTGGTGGTGCTTCCCGACATTATTTCACATTCAATCCATTTTGAAAAAGCATCCACCACCACCAGGAATATTTTACCGAGAAACGGGCCCGCATAGTCGACATGGATCCTCGACCATGGTCTGGAGGGCCAGGACCACAAACTTAGTGGTGCCTCTCTGGGCGCGTTGCTCAACTGAACATATATGCTGCATTGCCGTACACAGGACTCTAAATCAGAGTCGATACCGGGCCACCACACGTGGGATCTGGCTATCGCTTTCATCATTACTATACCCGGGCGTGTGCTGTGGAGATCCGAGATGAATGTCTCCCTGCCGTTTTTGGGTAGCACTACATGATTACCCCACAACAGGCAGTCTGCCTGAATGGACAGCTCATCCTTTCGCCGCTGGAATGGCTTGATTCGCTCTTGCATTTCAATGGGGATGCTGGCCCAGCTCCCATGCAGTACACAGTTTTTTACTAGGGACAGCAGAGGATCTTGGCTGGTCCAAGTCCTAATCTGGCATGCTGAGACAGGTGATTTATCATTTTCAAACGCTTCCATGACCATCAACAAGTCTGCGGGCTGCGCCACCATTAACAAGTTTGCAGGCTGCGCCATTTCCACCCCCGTGGTGGGCAATGGTAGCCAACTGAGAGCATCCGCACAGTTCTCGGTGCCTGGCCTGTGGTGTATGGTATAGTTATACGCTGATAGTGCGAGTGCCCACCTTTGTATGCGGGCTGAGGCATTAGTATTTATCCCCTTGTTTACAGCGAACAGGGATATGAGGGGCTTGTGATCGGTTTCCAGCTCAAATTTGAGGCCAAACAGGTGCTGATGCATTTTCTTTTCACCGAACACACACACTAATGCCTCTTTCTCAATCATGCTGTTGGCCCTCTCGGCATTAGACAAGCTCCTGGAGGCATAGGCGACAGTTTGCAACTTCCCCGCAACGTTAGCTTGTTGTAATACACACCCGACTCCGTACGACGACGCATCACATGCTAGCACAAGTCTTTTACACGGGTTATACAATACAAGCAGCTTGTTGGAGCATAAAATGTTTCTGGCTTTCTCAAAAGCAATTACTTGCTTTTTTTCCCCATACCCAGTTCTCAGCTTTACGCAATAACACGTGTAGGGGCTCTAAGAGGGTGCTTAACCCCGGTAGGAAGTTACCAAAATAGTTGAGAAGTCCCAGGAACGACCGCAACTCTCTGACATCCTGTGGCCTTGGTGCATTCCTGATAGCCTCTGTCTTGGCATCTGTGGGTCGAATGCCATCTGCCGCGATCTTTCTCCCCAAAAACTCCACTTCTGTTGCCATAAAGACGCATTTCGACCTCCTCAGCCTCAGCCCTACGTGATCCAGTCAGTGGAGGACCTCCTCCAGGTTTTGTAAGTGCTTGACGATGTCCCGACCCATGACCAATATGTCGTCCTGAAAGACCACCGTGTGTGGTACCGACTTGAGTAGGCTCTCCATGTTTCTCTGGAAGATTGCTGCAGCCGACCGAATTCCAAATGGGTATCTGTTGTAGATGAACAGTCCTTTGTGCGTGTTGATGCAGATGAGGCCCTTCGATGACTCCTCCAGCTCTTGCATCATGTAGGCCGAAGTCAGGTCGAACTTGGGGAACGTCTTGCCTCCTACCAGCTTCGCAAATAGGTCGTCTGCCTTAGGTAGCGGGTATTGGTCCTGTAGCGAGAAACGATTAATAGTTACTTTATAATCGCCGCAAATCCTGACCGTGCCATCACTTTTGAGTACTGGAACAATCGGGCTGGCCCACTCGCTGAATTCCACTGGGGAGATGATGCCCTCGCGTTGCAGCCTGTCCAGCTCGATTTCAACTCTCTCCCTCATCATGTGAGGTACCGCTTGCACCTTGTGGTGAATGGGTCGTGTCTCTGGGACCAAGTGGTTCCGCACCTTCGCCCCGGAAAAGTTTCCAATGCCTGGCTCAAAAAGGGAAGGAAATTTGTTAAGAACCTGGGTACATGGGGCCTCATCGACATGTGATAGCGCTCGGATGTCATCCCAGTTCCAGCGGATTTTGCCCAGCCAGCTCCTTCCAAGCAGTGTGGGGCCATCGCCCGGGACAATCCAGAGTGGCAGTTCGTGCACCGTGCCCTTGTAGGTGACCTTGACACTGCCCAGGACAGTGATGAGCTCTTTGGTGTACGTTCTCAGTTTCGTATGGATGGGGCTCAGGGCTGGTCTGAGTGCCTTGTTGCACCACAGTTTCTCAAACATCTTTTTACTCATGATGGATTGGCTAGCACCAGTGTCCAGTTCCATGGCTACAGATAAACCATTACATTTTACATTTAGCATTATAGGTGGACATTTCATTGAAAATGTGTGCACTCCATGTACTTCAGCATCTGCCTCCTCTCTCCGAGGCTCGAAATTGCTTTGATCCACCATGGGCCGATCTTCCTCTGCCACGTGGTGGTTAGCAGGTTTTGCAGAGCTTGCAGCTCGTCTGCAAGCTCGTTGGAGGTGCCCCATTGTTCCACAGCTCTTGCAAACATACCCTTTGAAGCGACATGAATACGCTGAATGGAAGCCTCCACAATGCCAACAAGGTGTGAATTGCCTTGCATTCATCCTTTGTTGCGGACTCTGAGTCACCTGGGTCACCTGAGGCCTGCTGGCAGATGCAGACTCGTGGTTTCTGCCCTGTACATTTCTGCTCACAAACATAGTTCCAGTTAATTTATGAACATTGCTAGCACTTGTGTGGTGAGAGATTTGTTTGGTGTTATCATTGGTGGACATAAACGCCTGTGCTATCGCAATGGCCTTACTGAGGGTCGGTGTCTCTACAGTCAAAAGTTTTTGTAGGATGGTCTTGTGGCCAATGCCCAGTACAAAAAAGTCTCTGAACATCTGCTCCAGGTAGCCATCAAACTCACATTGTCCTGCAAGTCGCCTTAGCTCGGCAACGTAGCTCACCACTTCCTGATCTTCAGATCGCTGGCATGTGTAGAACTGATACCTCACCATTAGCACGCTCTCCCTCGGGTTAAGATGTTCCCGAACCAGTGTACACAGCTCCTCATATGACTTATCTGTGGGTTTCACTGGAGCCAGAAGATTCTTCATGAGGCTGTAGGTCGGTGCCCCGCAGACCGTGAGGAGGACCGCTCTCCTTTTTGCAGCGCTTCCTTCTTCATCCAGCTCGTTGGCTACAAAGTACTGGTCTAGCCGTTCAACATAGGCTTCCCAGTCCTTACCCTCCGAGAACCTCTCCAGGATGCCCACAGTTTGCTGCATCTTTGCATTGGATTCGTATACTCGTCGCCAGTTATTGTATTCCTATAAGAACATAAGAACATAAGAATTAGGAACAGGAGTAGGCCATCTAGCCCCTCGAGCCTGCTCCGCCATTCAAAAAGATCATGGCTGATCTGGCCGTGGACTCAGCTCCACTTACCCGCCCGCTCCCCATAACCCTTAATTCCCTTATTGGTTAAAAATTTATCTATCTGTGATTTGAATACATTCAATGAGCTAGCCTCAACTGCTTCCCTGGGCAGAGAATTCCACAGATTCACAACCCTCTGTGAGAAGAAATTCCTTCTCAACTCGGTTTTAAATTGGCTCCCCCGTATTTTGAGGCTGTGCCCCCTAGTTCTAGTCTCCCCGACCAGTGGAAACAACCTCTCTGCCTCTATCTTGTCTATCCCTTTCATTATTTTAAATGTTTCGATAAGATCACCCCTCATCCTTCTGAACTCCAACGAGTAAAGACCCAGTCTACTCAATCTATCATCATAAGGTAACCCCCTCATCTGCGGAATCAGCCTAGTGAATCGTCTCTGTACACCCTCCAAAGCTAGTATATCCTTCCTTAAGTAAGGTGACCAAAACTGCACGCAGTACTCCAGGTGCGGCCTCACCAATACCCTGTACAGTTGCAGCAGGACCTCCCTGCTTTTGTACTCCATCCCTCTCGCAATGAAGGCCAACATTCCATTCGCCTTCCTGATTACCTGCTGCACCTGCAAACTAACTTTTTGGGATTCATGCACAAGGACTCCCAGGTCCCTCTGCACCGCAGCATGTTGTAATTTCTCCCCATTCAAATAATATTCCCTTTTACTGTTTTTTTTCCCAAGGTGGATGACCTCACATTTTCCGACATTGTATTCCATCTGCCAAACCTTAGCCCATTCGCTTAACCTATCTCAATCTCTTTGCAGCCTCTCTGTGTCCTCTACACAACCCACTTTCCCACTAATCTTTGTGTCATCTGCAAATTTTGTTACACTACACTCTGTCCCCTCATCCAGGTCATCTATGTATATTGTAAACAGTTGTGGTCCCAGCACCAATCCCTGTGGCACACCACTAACCACCGATTTCCAACCTGAAAAGGACCCATTTATCCCAACTCTCTGCTTTCTGTTAGCCAGCCAATTCTCTATCCATGCTAATACATTTCCGCTGACTCCGTGTACCTTTATCTTCTGCAGTACCCTTTTGTGTAGCACCTTATCGAATGCCTTTTGGAAATCTAAATACACCACATCCATCGGTACACCTCTATCCACCATGCTCGTTATATCCTCAAAGAATTCTAGTAAATTAGTTAAACATGATTTCCCCTTCATGAATCCATGTTCCGTCTGCTTGATTGTACTATTCCTATTTAGATGTCCTGCTATTTCTTCCTTAATGATAGCTTCAAGCATTTTCCCCACTACAGATGTTAAACTAACCAGCCTATAGTTACCTGCCTTTTGTCTGCCCCCTTTTTTAAACAGAGGCGTTACATTAGCTGCTTTCCAATCCACCGGTACCTCCCCAGAGTCCAGAGAATTTTGGTAGATTATAACCAATGCATCTGCTATAACTTCTGCCATCTCTTTTAATACCCTGGGATGCATTTCATCAGGACCAGGTGTGGAAGAAAACGATCTATGTAGTATGGTAAAGGGAAGGGTTAAAATCACTTCTTGCTGATATTGTAAAAATAGTGGAGCTAGAGAAAACACCCAAACTTCTTTGTCTTAAGAAAACAAAAACTGATTATCTGTTCCTTGCATGAGTCTCCTAAAACTGATTATCGACACAGACAGGGAGAAACTATGCAAGAACAGATAATGTGTGCCTTCCGGGATGACCTTTGTATTCTCGGAGTAATATGATTAATGTTAATGTGTGGAATTTGAAGATAAAACTCCTCTTTTTACTGTATAAATATAGCGCGGGTTTTCCTGTAAAAGTCAGAGTTCTGCCTTCGTGTGGACTAAGCGGGCTCTCCGAGATATCTCGTTAGAAATAAACTTTCTCCGCTGAGTTAATTTAAGCTAAAATTTCCTCGACAGATTCTGGCGTAGTCGGCAGGATCTCTAAAAATGAGATCCAAAAGAACCAAATTTAACTTTGAAAAGAGAAAAGAGGAATTTTAAGGACCTTCCTAGCTGAAAGGGGGAAGGTACCAAGGCTGTCCTAGCTAAAAGGGGGATGAGCCGCCAAGATCCCTTGAAGGGTGAGGCATTTAAGGTAGCTACCACAAAGAAGCTAAAAATAACAAGAAAGCAATAAGGAGACCCCGAGCTGAGCGGAAAAGAGAACATCGGTGAGTGCTTTGTAAAATATTACTGTATATTTTGTAGGAGTGTCCTTAATTCTCATTTCAGAAAAATCGCGAGACGTCGCACCCGGAAGAATGGGAAACAGCTCTAGTCGAGCAGGGCGCTCACGCCCAGCTCCTAGAAAAGGAAAGAAAGACGACCCCTTGACCAAAGGAATGAAATTACATTCTAAAACCGAAAAGAGAATTCGTAAGGTAGTAAAGCAATGAAAGAAGGTAGGAGATCCAATTGTGCCGCCCGGCGCGCCGGCGGACACTGTAATTAAAGAAACAGGAGATGACCGATACCCGGTAACGTTTAGTAGCGATTTGTACGGTTGGTCTGATGGGAATTGGCCATATGGAGGAAGTTTTAAACTATCTTTAATTGAGGAATGGAGAAAAACAACCAAGGAAGGAGGGGGAGACCCTACTTGGGACAAGGATTACATGGAAAATTGTTTTAATAAATGGATTGAGGTTGCTAAGAGACATCAGCCTCCGAAAAATAAAAATTCGGAGAATAAATCAGGAGGAAAAGAAAAGGGGGAAAATGAAAAACCTCCCTCTTATAGCCCTCCAAACCTCCCTATCCCCTCAGCACCCACCGTGGGACTTTATCCTCGTATAGAACCCCCAAAGCGAAATAGCTGGCAGGAAATTATAGAAATGGTTATTGCCCATAGAGATCAAGCCCGGAGAGAACTAGCTGTCCTCCCGGCCCCACCACCTAATGAAGGAGCCGATGGAGGAAACCCGGAGGTATTAGGAGCAGGGGCTGAAGCAGCAGAGGGAGGGGAAGTCAATCAGAGATCTGGGATGAGTTCTCGACTAAGGTCGCAAACAACCCCAGCCCAGGCAGAAGCCGACTCTACCCTCCTCCTCCAAAATCCCAGGGTTTTAAAACCCTGGTCCCCGGGAGAGGCCAGAGATATGATCTCTGCCGCCCCAAACCCGGTAAAGAAACCTATAGCATTTCACAACTGGCTTGAGCAGACATGTACGATTTACAATCCGCTACCGGGGGATATTAAATTATTATTACAAGCAGCCTACGGGTCCTCCTGGCAGGGAGTAAAAGATATGTTCTCTATCCCGCCAGGAGAAAGGGGGGATTGGAGAGTTGATGATACCTTGCTGGACAACGGCAATGAGTCATTAACTCACTGGCTGCAACATAGGGGAAAAAATGCAAATCTGCAGGGAGCTAAAAAACATGGGGACATTGGGGAAGTCACCCGCTGTCTGCAGAAAGCGGAAGAACCAATGATAGATTTTGCAGGCAGGTGGAAAAATAGCTGGGACGAGCATGCAGGAATACCCTTGGATCAAAACAAACTTTTAGCAGTGCAGACCGCAGACCTTGTTGAATTGTATGTTACCACAGCATGCCAGAACATACAAGATCAAGGTCTTGAACTGGCAAGGAAAAAACTGGAAGGAAACAATTACAGTACTGGCAAACATGGACAGGGAGGGACTATTTACCGACAAAGATAACAAAGCCAAAACAGCAGGACAATACTATCAGCAGAAAGGAAGAGGACAAGCACAGAATAGAGGAGGGTTTGGGGGAAGGAGGGGAGGAGGAAGAGGACAGTGGTCCCAGCGAGATCGCTCGCAAGATGAGTGTAGAAATTGCGGAAGGAAGGGGCACTGGGCTCGAGATTGTAGGTGCCCACCTAAACAGTTTGGAGGGCTACAGGGGAATTTCCCCGAACCTACACCTCCACTGGCCCCTCAATTTTCCTCTTCTAACCCCAACCCGCACCAATCAGCATAGGGATGCCCCGGAGGTGTAGTGGTACAGGTGGCAACCCTCCGCTTATCTACAGACATAGAAGAGAATCCTTTGGCAGTAATAAAAGTGGGAAACACTTATGTAAAGTTTCTGGTGGATACCAATGCTACTATGTCTTCTGTACCACCCTCTGTGGGATTACCTGTAAGCAACACCACCGTCTTGAGCATGGGGGTGGCCGGTATCCCCCTGAAAGAATTTTTGTCCGAACCTACTAAATTGACAATTGAAGGACAACAAGTAGATAATGAGACTTTGATAGTTTCTAAAACAGCCCCTCTCCCTTTATTAGGAAGACAGACTTTGTGCAAACTAGGAGCCACAATATATTGCACAAAGGAAGGGATGTTCATGGAGCTCCCTCCAAATAAAATCCATCAGTTCTTTGATGGGATTAAAAGGGAGGAGGGGGAAGATAACAAAGAAAAGGCTGCCCTCTATTGTTGGCAATTGAGTGGCAACTTCTATTCCCCCCTGATACAGGATATTGTAAAAAACTTAAAAGCTAAATTTGACTCTAATGCGGACGAACTGATGTATATCATCTTAACAAGCTTTGAGGCAGTTCAGCTTCACTGCACAGCCTGGTACACTCGACAAAAAGCTGAAACTTACCAGTGCTTAATACAGCCCTTTCTAGATAAAGAAGAGATAATAGAAGCTACACCCCACATTTATTTCGGACCAGAAGGATTAGGGATGGCCATGGATTTGACACCCTTACAGCAGAAGCGGTTTAAAGAAGAGAACTCGACACCCCATCTGACATTGGCTGTAAAACCGCCGCGAAACCCAAAGATATGGGTCCGATGATTGTAGAAATAGAAAATGAGAAGCAGCATCAAGGCTATAGACCTTGGGCAGTAATAGAATTACAGAATGTCCAGATAGAATTTATCACCCGTTCCAGGGGGATTCTCCAGTGGAAAGGTAAAAGTCATGCCTCCACCTTTAAAAAACAGCAACCCCCTGGACAACCGAGCCCTAAGCTGCCAATGGCATTGAATCAAGTGTCTTCTGAACTTTGGGCAAAACATAAGAATCATGTTGGGAAGGTACATTCTGCAGCACCCCACCGGGTACGACTGATAAAGAACGCCGTGTTACCAAGCATTAGGCAGTACAGACTGCCTCCAGAGGCAAAAGATGGGATAGAGCCAGTCATTTCTGCATTGTTGGAACAAGGAGTTCTAGAAAAGACACAGAGCCCGTGTAACACTCCGATACTGCCCATACCAAAGGTTAATAGGCGGAATGAGTGGAGATTTGTGCAAGATCTAAGAGCTATTAATAAGATAGTAGTCCCTATCACCCCTGTGGTACCGGACACCAACATTGTGCTATCTGCCATCCCACCAACAGCAACTGTCTTTACTGTGATAGATCTGTGCTCAGCCTTTTTCTCCATCCCAGTAAATCAAGTTTGCTTTCACCTACAAGAAACAGCAGTACACATGGACCCGGTTGCCCCAAGGGTACACCGAAAGCCCCGTAGTATATGCAGCAGCAGTAAAAAGAGACCTAGAAGACTGTTTATTATCAGACCAGTCTGTACTGTTACAATATACGGACGATTTTCTTGTGGCTTCCAGCCACGGATACAGATGCATGCAAGATTCCCTGAAATTATTACAACACCTATGTGAAAGAGGGCACCGAGTATCATTACAAAAGCTACAATTTTGCCAGACTCAAGTCCAGTACCTGGGTTTCCACATATCTCAAGGGCAGAGGCAGCTAGGACCCGAAAGAATTCAGACTATTCAGAGTATCCCCATACAAAAGACAAAAAAGGATATTTTGTCTTTTTTGGGGATGGTAAAGTACTACAGACAGTGGATCCCTGATTATCGAGAATGGGATGCGGTCCTAAGATCAGCTGCCCTAAATGATGCCCCACCCAAGGTAGAGTGGACCATAGAGAGGGAGGAGGCGTTTGAGCAGTTAAAGAAAGCTATCACTAACGCTCCGGCATTGGGACTTCCGAACTATTCTAAACCCTTTCAGATGTATGTGAATGAGAAAGAAGGATTTGCAACGGCAGTATTAACCCAAGAACATGGTGGGGGAAATAGATCAGTCGCCTATTATTCGGTTGTACTTCCGCCAGTAGTGAGGGGAATGCCAGCATGTTTACACGCTGTAGCCGCTACTGCAGTCATGGTGGAGAAGTCAGTACCTATTGTTTTGGACTATCCGTGTACTGCCATTACAGCTCATGCAGTGCTATTACTATTGAACTCCGCCGCCACCCAGCATTTCACAGCATCTAGAAGAACAGGTTATGAAGTACTGCTGCTATCACACTCTAACTACACCTTTCAACGCGCGCTGATAGTAAACCCCACCACTTTTGTTCCCACCAGAGAAATAGAGGATCCAGACCAGCACGACTGTCTGTTAACAGTGGAATTAGCCACCTTGCCGAGACCAGATTTGCTCACAGAGTCCATGGACAATCCTGATCTCATTCTCTATACGGATGGGACCATCAGATAATTTGCTTTTGTCAGGCTATGCAATTGTAAACCCCCATGAAACTGTTGAAGCATTTGCCCTGCCTCCTGGAACCTCGGCTCAAGCTGCTGAATTATTTGCCCTCACCAGAGCTTGTATAATAGCAAAAGATCAAACTGCCAATATCTATACTTATTCTAGATATGCATTCGGTGTGGTCCATGATTTTGGACAACTATGGAAAAACAGGGGCTTTATCACCTCTGGTGGAAAGCATATTAAGCACTCTCAATTGGTGCTTAATCTATTAGACGCCATTCAGTTGCCAAATAAGGTAGCCGTTATCAAATGTGCAGCACACACAATCGGTGAGGATGAAGTGTCAGTGGGAAATAGGAGGGCTGATGAAGCAGCCAAACAGGCCGCTTCGGCACAGACAGACTGCCTTCAAGCAGTCTCAGTCTCCCTTCCACAGACACTTGACGTCCAACTACTTAAAACAGCCCAACAACAAGTTACTATGCAAGAAAGAAGGACTTGGGAAAACCAGGGTTGCTTTCTAAAAAATGACATTTAGTATCACCCTGATGGGCGAACTGTTTGCCCTAGATCTCTATTCTTGCCCCTGTCTCGCCTAGCACACGGTCAGGCTCACATGGGCAAAGGAGGGATGATACATGCTATTAATGTACAGTGGTATGCACCAGGAATAACAGTGGTAATTGAAAAAGTTGCTAGAACATGCCAAATTTGTCAACAAAATAACAGAGGTAAAACACCTGCTGAATATGATCATCTACCCCAACCTAGTATGCCCTTTGAAAATTTGCAAATTGATTTTGTCCACATGCCTCCAGTATCAGGTTTTAAGTACCTATTAGTCATAGTAGACATGTTCACAAGGTGGGTAGAAGCGTACGCCACTAGGAGAGACGATGCCCGAACAGTAGTAAAGATTCTATTTAAAGAAATAGTACCAAGATATGGGATACCTATGGGAATCAACAGTGACAGGGGAACACACTTCACAGGAAAAATAGTGCAAAATCTTGCAGAAGCACTAGGTTTCCAGTGGAAGTTACATATACCATATCAACCTCAGTCTTCAGGAATAGTAGAGTAAATGGGATAATAAAATCTACCCTTACCAAGGTATGTCAGGAGACAGGATTAAAATGGCCAGACGCCCTACCGTTGGTACTATATACATTAAGAAACCAGAAAAACCGAAGCGGAAAAGGTAGCATTAATTTGGAATGATGAAAAATCACTAAAGTATGCTCAGGCCATGTGTGAAATAGCAAGAAGTCTGCATGACCAGATAAAGCAGACACAGGTGCCCCTGTCGGAAGAAAATATGCACCCATTCAAGCCAGGAGACCAAGTGTTAGTGAAAACATTAAACAAAGAATCTTTTTCTCCTAGGTGGAAAGGACCGTATCAGATAATTCTCACGACGAGAACCGCATTGAAATTGGAAAAGCATCCAAACTGGGTGCACGCCACCCGTTGTAAATATTACTTCCCCAACGAATCACAGCCAAAAGAAGAGACATAGAACTAGGACGTGCTACGGTTACCTACCCGAGAAGACGGCCATCTTCTCACCAAAGAACTGTACTGACCCCTCTTTTGTGACCCTTCGCAAGGGTACATTGAACCTAAAATAAGACACCCAGAGTTCAGGCCGAATGTCAGAACTTGCTTGTATGCCAATTTGGGCCTTTATTATTTGGATCACTGTTACCCTCGTGCTTGCGTGCTGTTATTTTAACGAATTAATACAGGAGTGTTATAGAAACAGAGAAAAAAGGGAAGATGAGGCGGGATTCTTGGAAAAGCTGTAAGCGGACATTGGGCATTCTGATCATTTTAGCAGTAGGAAGAGTCAGACAGGAAGAAGGAAAAGAATGGAAGGGAGATATGGAGTGGGAAAGAAGTGATAGGTCAGAACGGCAAGATAACTTTGTGTGCCCGGAAGGAAAAAAATTGTAAAATAGGGAACTTCACAGTAATGTGCAAAGCTTGTGGAGTGGGGATAGATCCACGAACAGGAGAAGTGAAAATAAACAGTGAGGAGGGATTCAACATAACCCTAAACTGGAAGGTACATATGATCTGCCTAACAAGCAAGGACCAAGGTGAGGACCAAGAAACCAATGGCACATTCTGTGGACCAGAAGAAGATTGCTACTTTGAAATAGGAAACAGAGAATGGGTAAAATGTATGAACCTCACGAAAATACTAAATGGAGTAACTTATATTAAACAATGGACCCATAATAAAATTAAACATTCCCCCCGAGATCCGGGACATTTGAAACGAATATTGACTACCTGTATCCCAGTGGTAAGGTCCCCGGGGGTAGTTAATTTAACAATACAAATTAAATATCCCCCGAAGAAAGAGGATGGCTGCAATATAACAAGTGTTGAAGTCTCTCTGAAAAGGCCCCGGAGAAGGAGACGGGATGTGTTGGGGACTTTGTTAGGTGGAGTAGGAGCTGGGATGGGAGCATTGAACTCCATGGATATCGAGACCCTACAAAACAAAATCCAGGTCGTCGGAGGACTAGTGGGGAAAGGCATAAAAATAAGAAATGCCTGGGATGAAGGATTACAGCAATTGCAGGTATCAGGTTATATCACAGACAAAATGACCTGGGGGCAGAATGAAAAGATAGAGAAGGAAATAGAAAACCTAATGAAGGAACAAAAGGAAGTAAATAAGTACACCCATTGCATGTTCAGGGAGATGATCAGACAGTTACTGAGAGCCGAGCTAGAAAGGAAAGTACTATCCTTCCATGCTAACACATGGGAGAGATTACTGGAAATCAATCAGAAAGATAAACTTCTAAATTTAACCATTAAACCCCAAGAAAAATATACTGGTTGCGATTTAAAAGGATGTAACATCACTATGGAAATAGTAAATAAGACAAAAGGAGAAATATGGTGTCAGTTCCAAGTAATACCCCAGTTGTTCGGAGGAAACTTCTGGTACCCAGAATTTAAAGGAGACTGGGTCGATGAAAGAATCTAACACATCACGACAGGGGATGTGCTAGGTGGCCGTTCGGAATGGTGTGTCCCTATCAGACTGCCATACACGAACCATGCTCTCTACAGCACCCCACTGGAATATGTAGATGGGAACTAAAACCAACCAATGACACCGATATTTCTGAAGTAGGACAGAATGAGGAATGCCTGACGGGAAATAGACCTGTCTACCTGGACGGAATTCTGTATAAACCCCCCATTAATACATGTGTGAGAGAAGTCTACACCCTGTATGATCCAGAAGAAAGAAGAACTTATACTTTTGGGCAGTGGCAGAATGTAGTAAAATATCTGTCTGTGCACAAAATTGATCCTTTACCCCCTGTAATTAATTTGACCTGATTGCACAATTTGATAAAAAATGACAAACAAATAGAGGAGGCTCTGTCCAAAAGGGGCCGAGACATCCACCAGTTCAAAATAGAAATGAGTTACAAGAAGGGACAACTAGTAAGAATCGCGAATGCAGTCACCTCCCTGACAGTACACCACTGGTGGGATGTGTTTCCCGGATGGTCCCCCAAAGCTTCAGCAGTACTGAAGCTTGCTATACACCCCATAGTAATCGTAGGTGTGGTTATGCTTATATTACTAATAATCATGTGTGGGATGTGGATAAAAGTAAAAAGGCTAATTAACCAGGTAATGGGCCTAGTATCCCAAGTAGAAGGGAAAAGTATGTTTGTGAAAGGAAGGTTAAGCCGCATAGAAGAAAAATTAGATGAATATGACGAAGAAGAATGCCTCAAGATGCGACCCTACCCTGAAGGATATGAACCCCCTTTTCAATAAAGAAAAATAAACTGTTGATCGGTTATAAAGATCAACAAGGAGGGAGTTGTGGAAGAAAACGATCTATGTAGTATGGTAAAGGGAAGGGTTAAAATCACTTCTTGCTGATATTGTAGAAATAATGGAGCTAGAGAAAACACCCAAACTTCTTTGTCTTAAGAAAACAAAAACTGATTATCTGTTCCTTGCATGAGTCTCCTAAAACTTTATATCGACACAGACAGGGAGAAACTATGCAAGAACAGATAATGTGTGCCTTCCGGGATGACCTTTGTATTCTCGGAGTAATATGATTAATGTTAATGTGTGGAATTTGAAGATAAAACTCTTTTTACTGTATAAATATAGCGCGGGTTTTCCTGTAAAAGTCAGAGTTCTGCCTTAGTGTGGACTAAGCGGGCTCTCTGAGATATCTCGTTAGAAATAAACTTTCTCTTGAAGCACGACTCTGAAAGTCTCCGCTGAGTTAATTTAAGCTAAAATTTCCTCGACACCAGGGGACTTGTCTACCTTGAGTCCCATTAGTCTGTCCAGCACTACCCCCCTAGTGATAGTGATTGTCTCAAGGTCCTCCCTTCCCACATTCCTGTGACCAGCAATTTTTGGCATGGTTTTTGTGTCTTCCACTGTGAAGACCGAAGCAAAATAATTGTTTAAGGTCTCAGCCATTTCCACATTTCCCATTATTAAATCCCCCTTCTCATCTTCTAAGGGACCAACATTTACTTTAGTCACTCTTTTCCTTTTTATATATCGGTAAAAACTTTTACTATCTGTTTTTATGTTTTGCGCAAGTTTACCTTCGTAATCTATCTTTCCTTTCTTTATTGCTTTCTTAGTCATACTTTGCTGTCGGTTAAAATTTTCCCAATCTTCTAGTTTCCCACTAACCTTGGCCACCTTATACGCATTGGTTTTTAATTTGATACTCTTCTTTATTTCCTTGGTTATCCACGGCTGGTTATCCCTTCTCTTACCGCCCTTCTTTTTCACTGGAATATATTTTTGTTGCGCACTATGAAAGAGCTCCTTAAAAGTCCTCCACTGTTCCTCAATTGTGCCACCGTTTAGTCTATGTTCCCAGTCTACTTTAGCTAACTCTGCCCTCATCCCACTGTAGTCCTCCTTGTTTAAGCATAGTACGCTCGTTTGAGACACTACTTCCTCACCCTCAATCTGTATTACAAATTCAACCATACTGTGATCACTCATTCCGAGAGGATCTTTTACTAGGAGATCATTTATTATTCCTGTCTCATTACACAGGACCAGATCTAAGATCGCTTGCTCCCTTGTAGGTTCTGTAACATACTGTTCTAAGAAACAATCCCATATGCATTCTATGAATTCCTCCTCAAGGCTACACCGTGCGATTTGATTTGACCAATCGCTATGTAGGTTAAAATCCCCCATAATTACTGCCGTTCCTTTTTCACATGCCTCCATTATTCCCTTGATTATTGCCCGTCCCACCGTGAAGTTATTATTTGGGGGCCTATAAACTACGCCCACCAGTGACTTTTTCCCCTTACTATCTCTAATCTCCACCCACAATGATTCAACATTTTGTTCATTAGAGCCAATATCGTCTCTCACAATTGCCCTGATATCTTCCTTTATTAACAGAGCTACCCCACCTCCTTTCTCTTCTTGTCTATCTTTCCGAATTGTCAGATACCCCTGTATGTTTAATTCCCAGTCTTGGCCACCCTGCAACCACGTTTCTGTAATGGCCACCAAATCATACCCATTTGTAATGATTTGTGCCGTCAACTCATTTACTTTATTTCGAATGCTGCGTGCGTTTATGTAGAGTGTTTTAATACTAGCTTTTAGACCATGATTTTTAGTTTTGACCCCTCTATCTTCATACATATTGTCCCTTCCTATCACCTTGTGGTTTACACTTACCCCAGTGCTACTCTGCTCTGTTGCCTCCTGCCTTTTGCATTCTTTCTTGGGGTCCTGTTCATCTGAGCTCTCACCCACTCTAACTAGCTCAGAGCCCTCTCCTGGGTTCCGAATACTCCTCGCATTGAGGCACCGAGCTTTCAGGCTTGCCTTTTTATTACACTTTGACGCTTTAGAATTTTGCTGTACATTGGCCCTTTTTGTTTTTTGCCAAGGGTTTCTCTGCCCTCCACTTTTACTCATCTCCTTTCTGTCCTTTGCTTCTGTCTACATTTTGTTTCCCTCTGTCTCCCTGCATTGGTTCCCATCCCCCTGCCATATTAGTTTAACTCCTCCCCAACAGCACTAGCAAACACTCCCCCTAGGACATTGGTTCTGGTCCTGCCCAGGTGCAGATCATCTGGTTTGTACTGGTCCCACCTCCCCCAGAACCGGTTCCAATGCCCCAGGAATTTGAATCCCTCCCTGCTGCACCACTGCTCAAGCCATGTATTCATTTGCGCTATCCTACGATTCCTACTCTGACTAGCACGTGGCACTGGTAGCAATCCCGAGATTACTACTTTTGAGGTCCTACTTTTTAATTTAGCTTCTAGCTCCTTAAATTCGTCTCGTAGGACCTCATCCCTTTTTTTACCTATGTCATTGGTACCAATGTGCACCACGACAACTGGCTGTTTTCCCTCCCTTTTTAGAATGTCCTGCACCCGTTCCGAGACTTCCTTGACCCTTGCACCAGGGAGGCAACATACCATCCTGGAGTCTCGGTTGCGGCCGCAGAAACGCCTATCTATTCCCCTCACAATTGAATCCCCTATCACTATCACTCTCCCACTCTTTTTCCTGCCCTCCTGTGCAACAGAGCCTAACACAGATGAGGCTGCACACAGGGAGGTTAAAGTAACAGTGACCTCAATCTTTATTAAGACACTCCAGAGTGAGGAACAAGCCTTAGGGGCCAGCTTATATACAGTGTTCCCAAGGGATGTTGGGATCCCTTGGGACTTCAGGGGATGCGCTCCCTGGTGGCGGAACATGGGAGTGCATGCTTTACAGATATACAACAATTATTTGATTCGCCAGGACACTGGTCCCAGTCTTGTTCAAGCGAAGCCCGTCCCAACGGAACAGCTCCCTCCTATCCCAGTCCTGATGCCGGTGCCCCGTGAATCGAAACCCATTTCTCCCACACCAGTTTTTGAGCCATGTGTTCATCTCTCTGATCTTATTGACCCTATGCCTATTTGCTCATCACTCGGGTAGTAATCCAGGGGTTATTACCTTTGTGGTTCTGCTTTTTAAGTTAATCTCTAGCTGCTCATACTCCCTCAGCAGCACCTCTTTCTGTGTCCTACCTATGTCATTGGACCACGACAACTGGATCTTTCCCCTCTCACTCCAAGTTCCTCTCCAGCCCAGAGGAGATGTCCTTAACCCTGGCACCATGCAGGCAACACAGCCTTCGGGACTCACGCTCTCGGCTGCAGAGAACAGTATCTATCCCCCTAACTATACTGTCCCCTACCACTACTACATTTCTATTTACTCCCCCCACTTGTACCATGGTGCTAAGGTGAGTTTGCTCATCCTCCCTGCTCTCGTCCACACAGGGTGTAAGAGCCTCGAACCTGTTGGATAAGAGCAAGGGCTGAGGCTCTTACATCACAACCTCCTGAGTCCCCATACCTTCCTCACTTGTAGTCACACCCTCCTGTCCCTGACTACGGACCAAATTTGAAATATTTAACCTAAGGGGTGTGACTGCCTCCTGGAACACAGTATCTAGGTAACTCTCCCCCTCCCCGATGTATTGCAGTGTCTGCAGCTCGGACTGCAGCTCATCAACACGGAGTTGAAGTCCCTCGAGCTGCAGACACTTACTGCAGATGATGGTCGCAGTGGATCACACTGGTGTCCACCAGCTCCCACATGCTGCCAGTTCCCTGTTGCGCACCAGTCCAGCTCCTACCAGGAGCTGAGCAGACCCCAATAGTCCTGGTCGAGCAGAAAATCCCACCCACAGCCTGAACCTAGCACTAATGACACGGTGCTTGGCCAGTCTGTGTCAATACACAGGGCATGTCTCAGAGGGCTGTTGGGACTGAGGCAGCACCTCTGGGGGGGTTGCGGGGAGAGGTGGGAGTAGAACACTTGAAAAACAGAATCTCCACTGAGTTAGATTGTTTACCCTTGGTTGGACCATCTGCTTCAGAAAGTTAAGCAATTGATTAGAAAACAGGTAAGGTGAGTGAGGCCTTGACAGCTCCTATTACCTCTCAGTAAAAGTGAAGTGAGTTCGATGAGGTGTTTGTTGTGACAGTGAATTCCAGCCGCTGCCACTTAGCATCCTGGTTTTGTCCATTGCCCTTTGCTCCCCTGATGTCTTGAGATCCCGATTTACTCACAACAAAGGATTCTAATCTCCAACAAATGCTGTAAACAATCTCATTTCTCTTCTGCAGGCAGAATCCTGTGTCCGTGGCTGAGTTCGCTGCTCCTTACAGCTATGTCATTCAGTCATCATCATAGGCGCTCCCTCGAACGAGGATGACTTGTTTCCACATGGGTTCACAGATGTTTCAATGAAGATGTTCCAGTCCCGAACTCCAGGGGTGGGAGATGCCTGTGCATGGATTTTTTTAACGTGTGGTGACCGTTGCACACCAGCCACCACACGGGCTTGACAGAGCTAGGGCTTTATCCAGTGGCAAGGATTAACCAAGATGACTGGAGACCTGCTCTGCTGCACGGACCGAGTGCACACACATAGAAACATAGAAACATAGAAAATAGGTGCAGGAGCAGGCCATTCAGCCCTTCTAGCCTGCACCGCCATTCAATGAGTTCATGGCTGAACATGAAACTTCAGTACCCCCTTCCTGCTTTCTCGCCATAACCCTTGATCCCCCGAGTAGTAAGGACTTCATCTAACTCCCTTTTGAATATATTTAGTGAATTGGCCTCAACTACTTTCTGTGGTAGAGAATTCCACAGGTTCACCACTCTCTGGGTGAAGAAGTTTCTCCTCATCTCGGTCCTAAATGGCTTACCCCTTATCCTCAGACTGTGACCCCTGGTTCTGGACTTCCCCAACATTGGGAACATTCTTTCTGCATCTAACCTGTCTAAACCCGTCAGAATTTTAAACGTTTCTATGAGGTCCCCTCTCATTCTTCTGAACTCCAGTGAATACAAGCCCAATTGATCCAATCTTTCTTGATAGGTCAGTCCCGCCATCCCGGGAATCAGTCTGGTGAACCTTCGCTGCACTCCCTCAATAGCAAGAATGTCCTTCCTCAAGTTAGGAGACCAAAACTGTACACAATACTCCAGGTGTGGCCTCACCAAGGCCCTGTACAACTGTAGCAACACCTCCCTGCCCCTGTATTCAAATCCCCTCGCTATGAAGGCCAACATGCCATTTGCTTTCTTAACCGCCTGCTGTACCTGCATGCCAACCTTCAATGACTGATGTACCATGACACCCAGGTCTCGTTGCACCTTCCCTTTTCCTAATCTGTCACCATTCAGATAATAGTCTGTCTCTCTGTTTTTACCACCAAAGTGGATAACCTCACATTTAACCACATTATACTTCATCTGCCATGCATTTGCCCACTCACCTAACCTATCCAAGTCACTCTGCAGCCTAATAGCATCCTCCTCGCAGCTCACACTGCCACCCAACTTAGTATCATCCGCAAATTTGGAGATACTGCATTTAATCCCCTCGTCTAAATCATTAATGTACAATGTAAACAGCTGGGGCCCCAGCACAGAACCTTGCGGCACTCCACTAGTCACTGCCTGCCATTCTGAAAAGTACCCGTTTACTCCTACTCTTTGCTTCCTGTCTGACAACCAGTTCTCAATCCACGTCAGCACACTACCCCCAATCCCATGTGCTTTAACTTTGCACATTAATCTCTTGTGTGGGACCTTGTCGAAAGCCTTCTGAAAGTCCAAATATACCACATCAACTGGTTCTCCTTTGTCCACTTTACTGGAAACATCCTCAAAAAATTCCAGAAGATTTGTCAAGCATGATTTCCCTTTCACAAATCCATGCTGACTTGGACCTATCATGTCACCATTTTCCAGATGCACTGCTATGACATCCTTAATAATTGATTCCATCATTTTACCCACTACTGAGGTCAGGCTGACCGGTCTATAATTCCCTGTTTTCTCTCTCCCTCCTTTTTTAAAAAGTGGGGTTACATTGGCTACCCTCCACTCCATAGGAACTGATCCAGAGTCAATGGAATGTTGGAAAATGACTGTCAATGCATCCGCTATTTCCAAGGCCACCTCCTTAAGTACTCTAGGATGCAGGCCATCAGGCCCTGGGGATTTATCTGCCTTCAATCCCATCAATTTCCCCAACACAATTTCCCGACTAATAAAGATTTCCCTCAGTTCCTCTTCCTTACTAGACCCTCTGACCCCTTTTATATCCGGAAGGTTGTTTGTATCCTCCTTAGTGAATACCGAACCAAAGTACTTGTTCAATTGATCCGCCATTTCTTTGTTCCCCGTTATGACTTCCCCTGATTCTGACTGCAGGGGACCTACGTTTGTCTTCACCAACCTTTTTCTCTTTACATACCTATAGAAACTTTTGCAATCCGCCTTAATGTTCCCTGCAAGCTTCTTCTCGTACTCCATTTTCCCTGTCCTAATCAAACCCTTTGTCCTCCTCTGCTGAGTTCTAAATTTCTCCCAGTCCCCAGGTTCGCTGCTATTTCTGGCCAATTTGTATGCCACTTCCTTGGCTTTAATACTATCCCTGATTTCCCTAGATAGCCACGGTTGAGCCACCTTCCCCTTTTTATTTTTACGCCAGACAGGAATGTACAATTGTTGTACTTCATCCATGCGGTCTCTAAATGTCTGCCATTGCCCATCCACAGTCAACCCCCTAAGTATCATTCGCCAATCTATCCTAGCCAATTCTCGCCTCATACCTTCAAAGTTACCCTTCTTTAAGTTCTGGACCATGGTCTCTGAATTTACTGTTTCATTCTCCATCCTAATGCAGAATTCCACCATATTATGGTCACTCTTCCCCAAGGGGCCTCGCACAATGAGATTGCTAATTAATCCTCTCTCATTACACAACACCCAGTCTAAGATGGCCTCCCCCCTAGTTGGTTCCTCAACATATTGGTCTAGAAAACCATCCCTTATGCACTCCAGGAAATCCTCCTCCACCGTATTGCTTCCAGTTTGGCTAGCCCAATCTATGTGCATATTAAAGTCACCCATTATAACTGCTACACCTTTATTGCATGCACCCCTAATTTCCTGTTTGATGCCCTCCCCAACATCCCTATTACTGTTTGGAGGTCTGTACACAACTCCTACTAACGTTTTTTGCCCTTTGGTGTTCTGCAGCTCTACCCATATAGATTCCACATCATCCAAGCTAATGTCTTTCCTAACTATTGCATTAATCTCCTCTTTAACCAGCAATGCTACCCCACCTCCTTTTCCTTTTATTCTATCCTTCCTGAATGTTGAATACCCCTGAATGTTGAGTTCCCAGCCCTGATCATCCTGGAGCCACGTCTCCGTAATCCCAATCACATCATATTTGTTAACATCTATTTGCACAATTAATTCATCCACCTTATTGCGGATACTCCTTGCATTAAGACACAAAGCCTTCAGGCTTGTTTTATTAACACCCTTTGTCCTTTTAGAATTTTGCTGTACAGTGGCCCTTTTTGTTCTTTGCCTTGGGTTTCTCTGCCCTACACTTTTCCTCATCTCCTTTCTGTCTTTTGCTTTTGGCTCCTTTTTGTTTCCCTCTGTCTCCCTGCATTGGTTCCCATCCCCCTGCCATATTAGTTTAAATCCTCCCCAACAGCACTAGCAAACACTCCCCCGAGGACATTGGTTCCAGTCCTGCCCAGGTGCAGACCGTCCGGTTTGTACTGGTCCCACCTCCCCCAGAACCGGTCCCAATGCCCCAGGAATTTGAATCCCTCCCTGCTGCACCACTGCTCAAGCCACGTATTCATCTGCGCTATCCTGCGATTCCTACTCTGACTATCACGTGGCACTGGTAGCAATCCCGAGATTACTACTTTTGAGGTCCTACTTTTTAATTTAGCTCCTAGCTAAGTGTGGGCTGGCCCATGCTGCCCCTGGGCCCTCGGCTCTTCTGGGCCCCGTACCCTCATCTGACGCACCTCTGCTACAATTTCTCGCTGCTCCTCCGCCACAAACACTCGCCGCACCTCTGCCACGATACCTGCTGTGTAATGTGACTGAGGCCCTGCCACCCTTTGGCAGACAGAGAAGTAAAAGGAACTTTTCTGTGAAGGATATAAAAAGCCTGAGCTATGGGCCAAGCAAGCTGAGAATTCTTTGGCCAGGAGTGCTGGCTTGCTCTAGTATTCGATTTGTTTGTAGCAATTGTCCTTTGGTTACAACACAATATTAGGCATTACATTCAGTGTGTACAGTACACAGGCTGAAGGCCAAGGGTATACAGTGAGGGTGGGGGAGGGGTGTGGAACTGGACTCGGGAGTGAATGCTCCCCTGGGACCTCGGCACCACAAGAGAGGGACACTGAGTGCACGCCGAGCCATGATGGGACCACCCGGGACCCCCAACATTGCTTCCTGTCTCCCACTTTAGGGAGGATTTTATCTCCCTCCGCCTTGCGGAAACTGGTGTTATGGGAGTTCATATCGAAGCGGTAAACGTACCGCTGGTTTTCAGCATGGCCGCTGTTCTCAGGCAGTGGGTTTAACAGACGGGCAAGATCCTACCTTAACCAGTGACTGAACTAACCTGGTCCGCTGGTGCCCTAGCATCCTCCCCTTTCCATTGATCGCAAATCCCCCCTGGACCTACCTCGCTGCCGGGCGGAGATTCTCCGGTAAACCGGTGGGTGGACTGGTACAGGAGGGTGGGTAGCTGGGCCAGGACTGTGGGCTGGGTGGGGGGTGGATGTTCCGAAGGGGGAGATGTCCTGGGAGGGGGGGGTGGGACTGTGAGCGCGGGAGGATTACCAACATGCAGTGATTGAACTGATCTGTGGCTGATGACATGATCAGGACTTGGGTATCTCTCTCTGAGAATATCACCATCTCAGGGGATGGATCTGAGGGAGGAGTGGGTCTGAGGGAGGGGTGGGTTTGAGGGAGGGGTGGGTCTGTGGGAGGGGTGGGTCTGTGGGAGGGGTGGGTCTGAGGGAGGGGTGGGTCTGAGGGAGGTGTGGGTCTGAGGGAGGGGTGGGTTTGAGGGAGGGGTGGGTTTGAGGGAGGGGTGGGTCTGAGGGAGGGGTGGGTTTGAGGGAGGGGTGGATCTGAGGGGAGGGGTGGGTCTGAGGGAGGGGTGGGTTTGAGGGAGGGGTGGGTCTGAGGGGAGGGGTGGGTCTGAGGGAGGGGTGGGTTTGAGGGAGGGGTGGGTCTGAGGGGAGGGGTGGGTCTGAGGGAAGGATGGGTCTGTGGGAGGGGTAGGTCTGAGGGAGGGGTGGGTCTGAGGGAGGAGTGGGTCTGTGGGAGGGGTGGGTTTGAGGGAGGGGTGGGTCTGAGGGAGGGGTGGGTCTGCGGGAGGAGTGGGTCTGTGGGAGGGGTGGGTTTGAGGGAGGGGTTGGTCTGTAGGAGGGGTGGGTCTGAGGGAGGAGTGGGTCTGAGGGAGGGGTGGGTTTGAGGGAGGGGTGGGTCTGAGGTGAGGGGTGGGTCTGTGGGAGTGCTGGGTTTGAGGGGAGGGGTGGGTCTGTGGGAGAGGTGGGTTTGAGGGAGGGGTTTGTCTGTGGGAGGGGTGGGTCTGAGGGAGGGGTGGGTCTGAGGGAGGGGTGGGTCTGAGGGAGGAGTGGGTCTGAGGGAGGGGTGGGTCTGAGGGAGGGGTGGGTCTGAGGGAGGAGTGGGTCTGTGGGAGGGTTTGGTCTGAGGGAGGAGTGGGTCTGAGGGAGGGGTGGGTCTGAGGGAGGAGTGGGTCTGAGGGAGGGGTGGGTCTGAGGGAGGAGTGGGTCTGAGGGAGGGGTGGGTCTGAGGGAGGAGTGGGTCTGAGGGAGGGGTGGGTCTGAGGGAGGAGTGGGTCTGAGGGAGGGGTGGGTCTGAGGGAGGAGTGGGTCTGAGGGAGGGGTGGGTCTGAGGGAGGGGTGGGTCTGAGGGAGGAGTGGGTCTGAGGGAGGGGTGGGTCTGAGGGAATGCTGGGTCTGAGGGGAGGGGTGGGTCTGAAGGGAGGGGTGGGTCTGTGGGAGGGTTTGGTCTGAGGGAGGAGTGGGTCTGAGGGAGGGGTGGGTCTGAGGGAGGGGTGGGTCTGAGGGGAGGGGTGGGTCTGAAGGGAGGGGTGGGTCTGTGGGAGGGTTTGGTCTGAGGGAGGAGTGGGTCTGAGGGAGGGGTGGGTCTGTGGGAGGGGTGGGTCTGAGGGGAGGGTTGGGTCTGTGGGAGGGGTGGGTCTGAGGGAGGGGTGGGTCTGAGGGAGGAGTGGGTCTGAGGGAGGGGTGGGTCTAAGGGAATGCTGGGTTTGAGGGGAGTGGTGGGTCTGAGGTGAGGGGTGGGTCTGTGGGAGTGCTGCGTTTGAGGGGAGGGGTGGGTCTGTGGGAGGGGTGGGTTTGAGGGAGGGGTGGGTCTGTGGGAGAGGTGGATCTGTGGGAGGGGTAGGTCTGAGGGAGGGTTTGGTCTGAGAGAGGGGTGAGTCTGAGGGAGGGGTGGGCCTGAGGGGAGGGATAGACCTGAGGGAGGGGTGGGCCTGAGGGGAGGGGTGGGTCTGAGGGAGGGGTGGGCCTGAGGGGAGGGGTGGGTCTGAGGGAGGGGTGGGCCTGAGGGGAGGGGTGGGTCTGAGGGGAGGGGTAGACCTGAGGGAGGGGTGGGTCTGAGGGGAGGGGTCGACCTAAGGGAGGGGTGGGCCTGAGGGGAGGGGTGGGTCTGAGGGAGGGGTGGGCCTGAGGGGAGGGGCGGGCCTGAGGGGAGGGGTAGACCTGAGGGGAGCTTTCTATTTAAAATGATCTGAGGGAGGGGTTGATCCTTGAATACTTGAAGGGAAAACCTATACTGGGCACTGGGATATGGGACGAATTGGTTAGTTCTGCCAAATGGCCTCCTTCTGTGCTATATCATTCTAGGTAAGTTAGCGCTGGTAAACTGTGCCCTTGCTGCCTCCCTGACCTTACCTGGCTTGTCCTCTCCCCACACCCACAGTCACTGATGATATCAAGGGAATATATTATTTACTGTACTGCATATAAATACTGATGTGTTTCTGAGATGTGAGCTGGGGTTCAGCAGTGTATTGTATGAAAACATTCAGCGTTGTGTGGACTATTCACGCTACGTGTCCGGGGATCTCTCTGAACTGGTTTCCTTTCGATCACGCACTGCACGGTGTTCATTCGCTCCCACTCATGTGAGGCTCTCTCCTAGCTCTCCTTCTCTGTCGCGGCCTAATCTACCCAGTGTGGCTCATATTCTCAGTGGAACACCCCAGCCGCTGTCAGGCAATCATCTGTGGGCCTTACGGTTAGCTCTTTTACCTCTGGTGTCAGTACTCTCTCACCCACTCCAGAGACATAAGCACATAATCTAAGCTGACACTCCCTCCCTAACAGCACTGTGGGAGCACGTTCACCTGGGTTTTTATCTGGTTTTTGCCTCTCCCAGGAGATCACATGGCTCCGGTTGGTGTGGAGTGTAGAATGTTTCAGTATAAGGGGTGTCGCAGTTGTATGAGGCGGACTGGTTGGGCCATTTCGTCATTGTTCATAGGTTTATATGTAACCTTTAGGGCTGCTGACCAAGGGCCGTGCGGCTTTTTGTCATCCGGCGCGGACACAATGGGCCGAAATGGCCTCCTTTTGCGCTATAAATTTCTATGTATCTGTGTTTCTACACGGACTGCAGCGGTTGAAGAAGGCGGCTCACCACCACTTTCGCGAGGGCAATTGGGGATGGGCAATAAATTCTGGCCTTGCCAGCGCTGCCCACATCCCAGCAACGAATAAAATAAAATACTGTACAATGTTCCCTGTAATTTGTTTTTGGGCCACGCAGCCCCTTTAACAGGCTACGCGGCCCATTCCCTTTAAAAGCTGGTGAGCCGGCTGTAGGGAGCCCCAGAACACTGCGCAGCCACCCTTAAAGGGAACATTGGTACTGAGGGAGCGCTGCACTGTCGGAGGTGCCGTCTTTCAGATGAGACTTTAAACCCAGGCCCCGTCTGCCCCCTCAGATGGATGTAAAAGATCCCGTGGCACTATTTCGGAGAAGGGTTGGTGAGTTCTCCTCAGCATACGGGACAATACTTATCCCTCAACCAACATAACAAGAACAGATTTTCTGGTATTGTCGCATTGCTGTTTGTGGGAGCTTGCTGTGCATAAATTGGTTGCCACATTTTTTATATTTACAACAGTGACTGCACTTCAAAAGTAACTTATTGGCTATAGAGCACTTTGGGAATGTCCTGAGGTTGTGAACGATGCTGTATTATTGGAAATCTTTCTTTCTTTTCTGTCCCTTCCATTCCTTTCCTCTTTAAGTCTCAGTGCTGTGTTTGAACCTGGATCTTGGGGGTTCTCTTGGGCTCCATCACTTCGACTGATGTGCAGTGGAAGACTGTCTGATGGACCGTTTGTTTATAGTGTTTGAAACCTACTTTCCAAATGGGAAATAAACAGGGAATATAAACAGATTGAATGAGATTGGACTGGGTGGGATATTAAAGGGTGTGGGGAGTGAGTAGGGGAGGGGGATTAGATTGGATGGGATATTAACTGGTGTGGGGAGTGAGCAGGGGAGGGGGATTAGATTGGGTGGGATATTAAAGGGTATGGGGAGTGAGCAGGGGAGGGGGATTAGATTGGGTGGGATATTAAAGGGTGTGGGGAGTGAGCAGGGGAGGGGGATTAGATTGGGTGGGATATTAAAGGGTATGGGGAGTGAGCAGGGGAGGGGGATTAGATTGGGTGGGATATTAAAGGGTATGGGGAGTGAGCAGGGGAGGATATTGGGTGGGATAGTAACTGGTGTGGGGAGTGAGCAGAGTAAGTATTAGCTCCCCAAGGATTATTGGATATCTGGACATTGCGTTTTAATATTTCTCACTGCAGAAAAGGCTGGCAGCCTGTTGTGGGAGGGGCCCAGGTACTTTTCCATGTGGAACTCGAAATCCACATCTGATTGGCGGGGGTGGTCTGGGACTTTACAATGGCCAGGAGAAGGCAATTCATGACAGGGAATGGGCAAAGATGGAGGGTCCATTGTTAAGCAATGTGAACTCATCAAAGAGCCATTACCTGGATGAGATAATCCCGAGAGGTGGGAAACCAGAACAATAGAAAGCCATTAAGCCCCAGACCGGTTGGAAGCGAAACCCCATCACCAGCCATTACTGGAATACACATGGGCGATTCAGACAGAAGCCTCGAAACAAGGAAAACTTTATTGGGCCAGAAGAAGCAAACAAACAGGACCCTTGTAACAAGGAAAAACTTTATTTGGCCAGAAAAGGCAAAAAGACTTTGGATATAAAAGATGGCCGCATGGCCACAGCTCTCTCTATTTTTTGCTCTCGCTCGCTTCACCTCTCCAAGGACCGAGCACTCCGTCTGGGACGGAGAGAAGAAACCATAGACAGTATGGAACCAGAAGAGACACATTTTCACCAGGAGAAGCAGTGAGTAAGCCAATGAATCGGTGAGCATCATCCCTGCCCACGTATTTAAGATCACAGCCACTGTGTGAGGAGGTGTCGTGTGTTCTCCCAACCAAGCCTTAGTAAGCGTTTTAGTGGGGAGGTTTTTGCCGCTAGGACCATAGGGTTACGCTCAGCCGGTCGGTACAGATTCGGGGGTACTCTGAGGATCCGAGCAGTGGGTTTAGACGTTGGGTACTTCGCAATAGGAGCGGTTTAGACATGCCAGGTTATTGGATTGTACTACATCATAGCAGTCCCTCATATCGAGGATGACTTGCTTCCACGCCAAAAAGGGATGAGTTCACAGGTGTTTCAATGAAGGACCTAATATTCCAGGTTCCCGAACTACATCCTGAAGGGTGGATTTTTTTAACGTGTGGTGGCCGTTGCACACCAGCCACCACACGGGCTTGACAGAGCTAGGTCTTGGTCCAGTGGCAAGGATTACCCAAGACGACAGGAGACCAGCTCTGCTGCACGGATATTAAAGGATGTAGGGAGTGAGCAGGGGAGGGGGATTAGATTGGGTGGGATATTAAAGGATGTGGGGAGTGAGCAGGGGAGGGGGATTAGATTGGGTGGGATATTAAACAGTGTGGGGAGTGAGCAGGGGAGGGGGATTAGATTGGGTGGGATATTAAAGGATGTGGGGAGTGAGCAGGGCAGGGGGATTAGACTGGGTGCTGCTCAGTGCAAGCAGCCCTTGAGGCTGCCCCTGGAATACTCACTGAGATCAATCCTCTGGCAAGCTGCTGGATAAAGCTCACTTCACACGTGATGATATCAGCCAGTTGCCCTCAGCCAGGACTAGTATATCACTGTTAGTTAGACAGGCAATATGAAAGGGGGCATTGCCTTTATAATCACAGTGACTGACCCAGCCATAAAAACTGTTTGTTTCTCACAGTCTGAATTGATAGCAGTGAATGATGTCATTGCACTGCACTGAAAACATTCCCAATAGGGAGGAAGATAGTGATTCAGTGGGTCGCTGGGGTTGGAGGAGATCGTTAGGTGGGATTGAGAGATATGCGATTCGATTGGTCGATGGAGCAAATGCGTTGGTGGGGTTGGGGGGGTGGGTCAGTGCGGTTGAGGGAGTTGGGGAAGGTGGGTTTGAGGAGTTGGGGAGGCGGGGTTGAGGGAGTTGGGGTTGAGGGAGTTGGGGGAGTTGGGGTTGGGGGAGGCTGGATTGAGGGAGGTGGAGTTGGAGGAGGTGGGGTTGGGGAAGTTGGGGATGGGGAGATGTGGTTGAGGGAGATGGAGTTGGGGGAGGTGGAGTTGGGGGGTTTGGGGAGTTGGAGAGGTGGGGTTGGGGGAGTTGGGGAGGTGGGGTTGAGGGAGTTGGGGAGGTGGGGTTGAGGGAGGTGGGTCAGTGGGATTGAGGGAGGTGGGTCAGTGGGGTTGGGGAGGTGGGATTGAGGGAGTGAGTTTAGGGAGTTGCGAGAGTTGGGATTGAGGGAGGTGGGTCAGTGGGGTTGAGGAAGTTGGGGTTCAGGGAGGTGGGGTTGGGGAGTTGGGAGAGGTGGGGTTGGGGAGTTGGGAGAGGTGGGGTTGAGGAATTGGGGAGGTGGGTTTGAGGGAGTTGGAGAGGTGGGGTTGGGGAGTTGGGAGAGGTGGGGTTCGGGAGTTGGGGAGGTGGGGTTGGGGAGGTGGGGTTGGGGAGTTGGGAGAGGTGGGGTTGGGGGAGGTGGGGTTGGGGGAGTTGGGGAGATGGGGTTGGGGGAGTTGGGGAGGTGGGGTTAGGGGAGGTGGGGTTGGGGGAGTTGGGGAGGTGGGGTTGGGGGAGTTGGGGAGGTGGGGTTGGGGAGTCGGGGGAGGTGGGTTTGAGGGAGTTGGGTGAGGTGGGGTTGGGGGAGGTGGGTTTGAGGGAGTTGGGAGAGGTGGGGTTGGGGGAGGTGGGGAGGTGGGGTTGGGGAGTCGGGGGAGGTGGGTTTGAGGGAGTTGGGGGAGGAGGGGTTGGGGGAGGTGGGGTTGGGAGAGTTGGGGAGGTGGGGTTGGGGGAGTCGGGGGAGGTGGGTTTGAGGAAGTTGGGGAGGTGGGGTTGGGGGAGGTGGGGTTGGGAAGTCGGGGGAGGTGGGTTTGAGGGAGTTGGGGGAGGTAGGGTTGGGGGAGGTGGGTTTGAGGGAGTTGGGAGAGGTGGGTTTGAGGGAGTTAGGAGAGGTGGGGTTGGGGAGTCGGGGGAGGTGGGTTTGAGGGAGTTGGGGAAGGTGATGTTGGGGAAGGTGATGTTGGGGGAGTTGGGGAGGTGGGTTTGGGGGAGGTGGGGTTGGGGGAGTTGGGGAGGTGGGGTTGGGGGAGTTGGGGAGGTGGGGTTGAAAGAGTTGGAGAGGTGGGGTTGGGGAGTCGGGGAGCAGGGTTTGGGGGAGTTGGGGAGGTGGGGTTGGGGGAGTTGGGGAGGTGGGGTTGGGGGAGTTGGGGGAGGTGGGTTTGGGGGAGTTGGGGAGGTGGGGGTGGGGGAGTTGGGGTTGGGGGAGTTGGGAACGTGGGGTTGGGGGAGTTGGGGAGGTGGGGTTGGGGAGTCGGGGGAGGTGGGTTTGGGGGAGTTGGGGGAAGTGGGGTTGGGGAGTTGGGGGTGGTGGGGTTGGGGGAATTAGTGGGGCTGAGGAGATGGGTCAGTGGAGTTGAGGGAGTTGGGGGAGGTGGGTCAGTGGGAGATGGGTCCACGTGATTGGGGGAGTTACATAACAAATAGGAGCAGGAGTAGCCCATTTGGCCCCTTGATCCTGCTCTGCCATTCAATAAGATCATGGCTGATCTGGTCTTGGCCTCAACTCCACTTCCCTGCCCACTTCACATAACTCTTAATACCCAAGTGGTTAAAAAATCTGTGTATCTCCACCTACAATATATTCAATGACCCAGCCTCCACAGCTCTCTGGGGTAGACAGTTTTAAAGAGTCACGACCCTCTAAGAGAAGAAATTCCTCCTTAACTCCGATTTGAATGGGCGATCCCTTATTCTGAAACTATGCGCCTAGTTCTAGATTCCCCCACAAGGGAAAACATCCTCTCTGCATCTACCCTGTCAAGCCCCCTCAGAATCTTATACGTTTCAGTAAGATCACCTCTCATTCTTCTAAACTCCAGTGAGTATAGGCCCAACCTGCTCAACCTTTCTTCATAAGACAACTGCTTCATCTCAGGAATCAACCTCGTGAACCATCTCTGAACTGCCTCCGATGTAACTATATCCCTCCTTAAATAAAGAGACCAAAACTGTACGCAGTGCTGAAGGTGCGGTTTCACCAATTCAGTTGTAGCAAGACTTCCCTATATACTCCATCCCCCTTACAATAAAGGCCAACATTCCATTTGCCTTCCTAATTACTTGCTGTACCTGCATGTCAACTTTTTGAGTTTCATGTACAAGAACCCCCAGATCCTTCTGTACTGCAGCATTTTGTAGCCTCACTCCATTTAAATAAAAATTTGCTTTTTTATTCTTCCATCAAAGTGGATAACCTTACATTTTCCCACATTATATTCCATCTGCCAAATTTTTGCCCATTCTCTTAATATCCCTTTGCAGATTCTTTGTGTCCTCTTCACAACTTGCTTTCCCACCTATCTTTGTATCATCAGTAAATTCGGTCCCTTCATCCAAATCATTAATACAGATTGTAAATAGTTGAGGCCCCAACACTGATCCCTGTGGCACCCCACTAGTTACAGTTTGCCAATCTGAAAATGACCCATTTATCGCAACTCTCTGTTTCCTGTTAGTTAGCCATTCCTCTATCCATGCTAATATATTACCCCCAACCTCATGAGCTCTTACCTTGTGCAGTAACCTTTTATGCGGCACCTTGTCAAATGCTTTCTGGAAATCCAAATACAATACATCTACTGGTTCCGCTTTATCCACCCTGCTCATTACATCCTCAAAGAACTCTAGCAAATTTGTTAAACGTGATTTCCCGTCCATAAAACCATGCTGACTCTGCTTGATTGTATTTTGATTTTCTAAATGTCCTGCTACTACTTCCTTAATAATGGACTCCAGCATTTTCCCAATGGCAGATGTTAGGCTAACTGGTCTATAGTTTCCTGCTTTCTGTCTCCCTCCTTTCTTGAATAGGGGTGTTACATTTGCAGTTTTCCAATCCGCTGGGACCTCTACAGAATCCAGGGAATTTTGGTAGATTACAACCAATGCATCCACTATCTCGGCAGCCACTTCTTTTAAGACCCTTAGTCCCATTAGTTTGTCTTGTATTTTTTTTCTAGTGATAGTGATTGTTTTAAGTTTCCCCTTCCCTATAGCCCCTTGATTATTTATTATTATTGGGATGCTTTTAGTATCTGCTACTGTGAAGACTGATATAAAAAAATTGTTTAAAGTCTTTGCCATTTCCCTAGGGAAGGTGGGTCCGTGGGGTTGGAGGAGGTAGGTCGTGGGTTTGGGGAAGGTGGATTTATGAGGTTGAGGGAGGTGAGTCCGTGGTATTGGGGGAGGTGGGTCCATGAGTTGGGGGAGGTAGGTCGATGGAGTTGGGGGAGGGTGTTCAATGGGATTGGGAGAGGTGGGTCTGTGGGTTGGTGGAGTTGAGTTGGTGGGTTTGGGGGAGGTGGATCAGTGAAGTTAGAGGAGGTGGGTCAGCGGAGTTAGAGAGATGAGTCAGTGGGATTGGTGGAGATGGATCCATGGAGTTGTGGGAGGTAGGTTGATGGAGTTGGGGGAGTTTGTTCCATGGGGTTGGGGGAGATGAGTCAGTGGGATTGGGGAGGTGGATCAGTGAGGTTGGGGAGGTGGATCAGTGAGGTTGGGGGACGTGGGTTGATGGATTTGGGGAGGTGGGTCCGTAGGGTTGGGGGAGGTGGGTTGGTGGGTGGTGGGGTTGAGGGAGTTGGGTTGGTGAGTCGTCGGGTTGAGGGAGTTGGGTTGGTGGGTCGTGGGGTTGTGGGAGGTGGGTTGGTGGGTCGTGGGGTTGAGGGAGTTGGGTTGGTGGGTTGTGGGGTTAAGGGAGTTGGGTTGGTGGGTCGTGGGGTTGAGGGAGTTGGGTTGGTGGGTCGTGGGGTTGAGTGAGTTGGATTGGTGTGTCGTGGGGTTGAGGGAGTTGGATTGGTGGGTCGTGGGGTTGAGGAGTTGGGTCAGTAAGGTTGGGGAGCTGGGTCAGTGGGGTTGGGAGCGGTGGGTCAGTGTGGTTGAGGAGTTGGTTTGATGGGTCGGTGGGGTTGAGGGAGTTGGGTTGGTAAGGTTGGGGAGGTGAGTTGGAGGGTCTGTGGGGTTGAGTTGGTGGGTCTGTGGGGTTGAGGATGTTGAGCTGGTGGGGTTCAGAGAGTTGTGTCCGTGAAGTTGGGGAGACGGGTCGGTGGGGTTGAGCGAGTTGGGTTGAGGGATTGGATGGTGGAGTTGAGGGAGTTGGGTTGGGGAGGTGAGTTGGTGGGGTTGAGGGAGTTGGTTCTGTGGGGTTGAGGGAGTTGGTTCTGTGGGGTTGTGGGAGTTGGTTCTGTGGGGTTGTGGGAGTTGGTTCTGTGGGGTTGAGGGAGTTGTGTCGGTGAGGTAGGGGGAGTTGGATTGGTGGGGTTGAGGGAGTTGGTTCTGTGGGGTTGAGGGAGTTGGGTTGGTGGGGTTGAGGGAATTGCGTTGGTGGGGTTGGGGAGGTGAGTTCGTGGGGTTGAGGGAGTTGGTTCTGTGGGGTTGAGGGAGTTGTGTCGGTGAGGTTGGGGCGGTGGGTTGGTGGGGTTGGGGAGTTGGGTTGGTGGGGTTGGGGAGGTGAGTTCGTGGGGTTGAGGGAGTTGGTTCTGTGGGGTTGAGGGAGTTGTGTCGGTGAGGTTGGGGCGGTGGGTTGGTGGGGTTGGGGAGTTGGGTTGGTGGGGTTGGGGAGGTGAGTTTGTGGGGTTGAGGGAGTTGGTTCTGTGGGGTTGAGGGAGTTGTGTCGGTGAGGTTGCGGGAGTTGGTTCTGTGTGGTTGTGAGAGTTGGGTCGTGTGGGGTTGGGGAGGTGGAGTTGAGGGAGTTGGGTTGGTGAGGTTGAGGGAGTTGGTTCTGTGGGGTTGTGAGAGTTGGGTCGTGTGGGGTTGGGGAGGTGGAGTTGAGGGAGTTGGGTTGGTGAGGTTGAGGGAGTTGGTTCTGTGGGGTTGTGAGAGTTGGATCGTGTGGGGTTGGGGAGGTGGAGTTGAGCGAGTTGGGTTGGTGAGGTTGAGGGAGTTGGTTCTGTGGGGTTGTGTGGGGTTGGGGAGGTGGAGTTGAGGGAGTTGGGTTGGTGGGGTTGAGGGAGTTGGTTCTGTGGGGTTGTGAGAGTTGGGTCGTGTGGGGTTGGGGAGGTGGAGTTGAGGGAGTTGGGTTGGAGCGGTTGCGGGAGTTGGAAGGAAATTGGCCGAAAAATGGCTAGATGTGAATGTTCAGATGCCGTTTGCTGATCGCAGTGCCCGGGGTTGTACAGACCCTCCCTCTCTCTATGGCTGGGATTCTGGCGGATTACTTGTTGCCTATTGGAGAATTTCATCGGTGCCCATTCCGCGGGCGTTACTTGGCGGAGAATGCGATGGACACCTCGATTACACGGATTAACATTATTACCGCCGCATATCCGACGAAGTAATGTCGGCGGAGCAGGAACAGCTCGATGAATTTCCCGGTCACTACTGACACAATGGTGAGGGCACGTGGAGCTGGTGCACAGAATTGTGTCCGGTAATAAATCTTTGATAAGATGTACCGGGTGCTGTAAACCTCCTGACATTTGACCGGGAGTTATCTTGAAGTGCGGTTGAGGGTAGGGATGAGCCGTGGGAACAGTAATGTTACTACCAGTGCTGTCTTGGGTCTCTCAGCTCACTCTGGGCATTAACCTGAGAGCTCCGCACTGTGTCCTACATGGAGGGTAGCCGAGAGCGAATGATAGCTCGAATCCAGCCTCCCCATTCCGATAGATCTCAAAAGTCACCTCAGCTCCCTGATTAGATCTCTGTTATGATTAAGTTGATGTGTGTGTTTGTATATTTATGTCCGGGTTGGACCTGATGCTGCCGGGATTGGAACACTCCTCAGTCCCAGATTCAGTCTCGGCCGCCCATAGACAGGTACAGCACAGGTTGGAAGCAGAATATTGTTCCTTGATACTGCACGCAAACTTCGTCAACCCCGCTGGCTGCCAGAGTCAGCCTCCGGACAGTATCTCGAAGTCAGTTCCATTCCCCGCAACACACGGTGCGATCATCACTCGGTGATGCTGGGAAATTGGGACAGGCTTATTGCCGAGATCTGGTGCCCAATGGGACCTGGGTTGGTGCGGTCCAAACTCGTTTTACTTTGGATTCAGACAACCAGCAAACTCAGCTGGATTGCTCCCATATTTTATCCCACTGAACCACCCGGTCCCTCAGTTTCACAGCTGATACTGGAACCCCCCCCCCCCCTCACACCCCAAAAAATCCAAATGCTCAGCGGGCTGGGAGACTTACATTATGAGCAGAGGCTCGAGAAAGTTGGCGTGCTTCCACTGGAGCAGAGACAGCTAAGGGGAGATGCCACAGAGGTGCTTAGGTTTGACAATGAATAGTGAAAGACCATTCCTTCTGGTTGGGGAGTCAGTGAAAAGAGGGCACCAATTTAAAATTAGCACTGAGAGTGAGGAGAGGTTGGCTTTTGGGAGCATGGAAAGCTTTACCACAGGGAATGGTTGAGCACCGTTTAGGTTTTGGGATTGATACAGGGCTATGGGGAGAGAGTGGGGTAGTGGGATTAGTTTGGGATTGATACAGGGCTATGGGGAGAGAGAGGGGCAGTGGGATTAGTTTGGGATTGATACAGGGCTATGGGGAGAGAGAGGGGCAGTGGGATTAGTTTGGGATTGATACAGGGCTATGGGGAGAGAGCGGGGCAGTGGGATTAATACAGGACTATGGGGAGAGCGTGAGGTGGTGGGATTAGTTTGGAATTGCTACAGGGCTATGGGAAGTGAGTGGGGCAGTGGGATTCGTTTGTTATCGTTACAGGGCTATGGGGAGAGAGTGGGGCAGCAGGATTATTTTGCGATTCATACAAGGCTATGGTGAGTGGGGCAATGGAATTGATACAGTCTATGAGGAGAGAGTGGGCAGTGGGATTAGTTTGGGATTAATACAGGGCTATGGAGGGAGAGCGGGACAGTGGGATTGATACAGGACTGCGGAGAGAAAGCGGGGCAGTGGGATAAGTTTGGGAATGATCCAGAGCTTTGGGGAGAGCGCGGGTCAGTAGAATTAGGTTGGGATTGATACTGGGCTATGGGAAGAGAGTGGGGCAGTGGGATTAGATTGGGATTGATACAGGGCTATGGGGAGAGGGCGGGGCAGTGGGATTAGTTTTGGGATTGATACAGGGTTATGGGGAGAGAGTGGAGCAATGGGATTGATACAGGACTATGGGAAGACAGCGGGGCAGTAGGATTAGTTTGGGATTGTTACAGTACTATGGGGCGAGGGCGGGGCAGTGGGATTAGTTTGGGATTGATACAGGGCTATGGGGAGAGGGCGGGACAGTGAGATTAGTTTGGGATTGATACACGGCTATCGGGAGAGGGCAGGGCAGTGGGTTTAGTTTGGGATTAATACAGAGCCAAGGGGAGAAAGCAGGACAGTGGGGGATTAGTTTGGGATTGATACAGGGCTGTGGGGAGAGAGCGGGGCAGTGCAATTACTTTGGGATTGATACAGGGCTATGGGGAGAGAGCGGGGCAGTGGGATTAGTTTGGGATTGATACAGGGCTACGGGGAGAGGTCGGGGCAGTGCAATTAGCTTGGGATTGATACAGGGCTCCGGGGAGAGAGTGGGGCAGTGGGATTAGTTTGGGATTGATACAGGGCTACGGGGAGAGAGTGGGGCAATGGGATTAGATTGGGATTGATACAGGGTTTTGGGGAGAGAGTGGGGCAATGGGATTAATACAGGGCTATGGGGAGAGAGTGAGGTGGTGGGATTAGTATGGAATTGCTACAGGGCTATGGGAAGAGAGTGTGGCAGTGGAATTTGTTTGTTACAGTTACAGGGCTATGGGGAGAGTGGGACAGTGGGATTATTTGTGATTCATACAGGGCTATGGGGAGTGGCGCAGTGGGATTGATACAGTCTATGAGGAGAGGGTAGGCAGTGAGGTTAGTTTGGGATTGATACAGGGCTATGGGGAGAGGGCGGGGCAGTGGGATTAGTTTTGGGATTGATACAGAGTTATGGGAGAGAGTGGAGCAATGGGATTGATAGAGGGCTATGGGAAGACAGCGGGGCAGTAGGATTAGTTTGGGATTGTTACAGTACTATGGGGAGAGGGCGGGGCAGTGGGATTAGTTTGGGATTGATACAGGGCTATGGGGAGAGGGCGGGGCAGTGGGTTTAGTTTGGGATTAATACAGAGCCAAGGGGAGAAAGCAGGGCAGTGGGGGATTAGTTTGGGATTGATACAGGGCTGTGGGGAGAGAGCGGGGCTGTGCAATTACTTTGGGATTGATACAGGGCTATGGGGAGAGAGTGGGGCAGTGGGATTAGTTTGGGATTGATACAGGGCTATGGGGAGAGAGCGGGGCAGTGGGATTAGTTTGGGATTGATACAGGGCTACGGGGAGAGGGCGGGGCTGTGCAATTAGCTTGGGATTAATACAGGGCTATGGGGAGAGAGTGAGGTGGTGGGATTAGTGTGGAATTGCTACAGGGCTATGGGAAGAGAGTGTGGCAGTGGGATTCGTTTGTTATAGTTACAGGGCTATGGGGAGAGTGGGACAGTGGGATTATTTGTGATTCATACAGGACTATGGGGAGTGGGGCAGTGGAATTGATATAGTCTATGAGGAGAGGGTGGGCAGTGGGGTTCGTTTGGGATTGATTCAGGGCTATGGGGAGAGGGCGGGGCAGTGGGATTGATACAGGACTGTGGGGAGAAAGCGGGGCAGTGAGATTGATACAGGACTGCAGGGAGAAAGCGAGGCAGTGAGATTAGTTTGGGAATGATACAGAGCTTTGGGGAGAGAGTGGGTCAGTTGGATTAGTTTGGGATTGCTACTGGGCTATGAGGAGAGAGTGGGGCAGTGGGATTAGTTTTGAGATTGATACAGGGTTATGGGGAGAGAGTGGAGCAATGGGATTGATACAGGGCTATGGGAAGAGAGCGGGACAGTGGGATTAGTTTGGGATTGTTACAGGGCTATGGGGAGAGGTCGGGGCAATGCAATTAGTTTTAAGATTGATACAGGACTACGGGGAGAGAGTGGGGCAGTGGGATTAGTTTGGGATTGATACAGGGCTACGGGGAGAGAGTGGGGCAGTGGGATTTGTTTGGGATTGATACAGGGCTATGGGGAGAGAGTGGGGCAATGGGATTAGATTGGGATTGATACAGGGCTACGGGGAGAGAGTGGGGCAATGGGATTAATACAGGACTATGGGGAGAGAGTGAGGTGGTGGGATCAGTGTGGAATTGCTACAGGGCTATGGGAAGAGAGTGTGGCAGTGGGATTCGTTTGTTATAGTTACAGGGCTATGGGGAGTGGGGCAGTGGAATTGATACAGTCTATGAGGAGAGGGTGGGCAGTGGTGTTCGTTTGGGATTGATTCAGGGCTATGGGGAGAGGGCGGGGCAGTGGGATTGATACAGGACTGCGGGGAGAAAGCGGGGCAGTGAGATTGATACAGGACTGCAGGGAGAAAGCGGGGCAGTGAGATTAGTTTGGGAATGATACAGAGCTTTGGGGAGAGAGTGGGTCAGTTGGATTAGTTTGGGATTGCTACTGGGCTATGAGGAGAGAGTTGGGCAGTGGGATTAGTTTTGAGATTGATACAGAGTTATGGGGAGAGAGTGGAGCAATGGGATTGATACAGGGCTATGGGAAGAGAGCGGGACAGTGGGATTAGTTTGGGATTGTTACAGGGCTATGGGGAGAGGTCGGGGCAATGCAATTAGTTTGGGATTGATACAGGACTACGGGGAGAGAGTGGGGCAGTGGGATTAGTTTGGGATTGATACAGTCTATGAGGAGAGGGTGGGCAGTGGGGTTTGTTTGGGATTGATACAGGGCTATGGGGAGAGAGTGGGGCAATGGGATTAGATTGGGATTGATAAAGGGCTACGGGGAGAGAGTGGGGCAATGGGATTAATACAGGACTATGGGGAGAGAGTGAGGTGGTGGGATCAGTGTGGAATTGCTACAGGGCTATGGGAAGAGAGTGTGGCAGTGGGATTCGTTTGTTATAGTTACAGGGCTATGGGGAGAGTGGGACAGCGGGATTATTTGTGATTCATACAGGGCTATGGGGAGTGGGGCAGTGGAATTGATACAGTCTATGAGGAGAGGGTGGGCAGTGGGGTTCGTTTGGGATTGATTCAGGGCTATGGGGAGAAAGCGGGGCAGTGGGATAAGTTTGGGATTGTTACAGGGCTATAGGGAGAGGGAGGGCAGTGGGATTAGTTTGAGATTAATATAGGGCTATGGGGAGAGAGCGGGGCAGTGGGATTACATAGAAACATAGAAAATAGGTGCAGGAGTAGGCTATTCGGCCCTTCGAGCCTGCACCACCATTCAATGAGTTCATGGCTGAACATGCAACCTCAGTACCCCATTCCTGCTTTCTCGCCATACCCCTTGATCCCCTAGTCGTAAGGACTATATCTAACTCCTTTTTGAATATATTTAGTGAATTGGCCTCAACAACTTTCTGTGGGAGAGAATTCCACAGGTTCACCACTCTCTGGGTGAAGAAGTTTCTCCTCATCTCGGTCCTAAATGGCTTACCCCTCATCCTTCGACTGTGACCCCTGGTTCTGGACTTCCCCAACATTGAGAACATTCTTCCTGCATCTAACCTGTCTAAACCCGTCAGAATTTTAAACGTTTCTATGAGATCCCCTCTCATTCTTCTGAACTCCAGTGAATACAAGCACAGTTGATCCAGTCTTTCTTGATATGTCAGTCCCGCCATCCCGGGAATCAGTCTGGTGAACCTTCGCTGCACTCCCTCAATAGCAAGAATGTCCTTCCTCAAGTTAGGAGACCAAAACTGTACACAATACTCCAGGTGTGGCCTCACCAAGGCCCTGTACAACTGTAGCAATACCTCCCTGCCCCTGTACTCAAATCCCCTCGCTATGAAGGCCAACATGCCATTTGCTTTCTTAACCGCCTGCTGTACCTGCATGCCAACCTTCAATGACTGATGTACCATGACACCCAGGTCTCGTTGCACCTCCCCTTTTCCTAATCTGTCACCATTCAGATAATAGTCTGTCTCTCTGTTTTTTCCACCAAAGTGGATAACCTCACATTTATCCACATTATACTTCATCTGCCATGCATTTGCCCACTCACCTAACCTACCCAAGTCACTCTGCAGCCTCATAGCATCCTCCTCGCAGCTCATCCTGCCACCCAACTTAGTGTCATCCGCAAATTTGGAGATACTACATTTAATCCCCTCGTCCAAATCATTAATGTAGAATGTAAACAGCTGTGGCCCCAGCACAGAACCCCACTAGTCACTGCCTGCCATTCTGAAAAGTACCCATTTACCCCTACTCTTTGCTTCCTGTCTGACAACCAGTTCTCAATCCACGTCAGCACACTACCCCCAATCCCATGTGCTTTAACTTTGCACATTAATCTCTTGTGTGGGACTTTGTCGAAAGCCTTCTGAAAGTCCAAATATACCACATCAACTGGTTCTCCTTTGTCCACTCTACTGGAAACATCCTCAAAAAATTCCAGAAGATTTGTCAAGCATGATATCCTTTTCACAAATCCACACTGACTTGGACCTATCATGTCACCTCTTTCCAAATGCGATGCTATGACATCCTTAATAATTGATTCCATCATTTTACCCACTAGTGATGTCAGGCTGACCGGTCTATAATTCCCTGTTTTCTCTCTCCCTCCTTTTTTAAAAAGTGGGGTTACATTGGCTACCCTCCACTCGATAGGAACTGATCCAGAGTCTATGGAATGTTGGAAAATGACTGTCAATGCATCCGCTATTTCCAAGGCCACCTCCTTAAATACTCTGGGATGCAGTCCATCAGGCCCTGGGGATTTATCGGCCTTCAATCCCATCAATTTCCCCAACACAATTTCCCGACTAATAAGGATTTCTCTCAGTTCCTCCTTCTTACTAGACCCTCTGACCCCTTTTATATCCGGAAGGTTGTTTGTGTACTCCTTAGTGAATACCGAACCAAAGTACTTGTTCAATTGATCTGCCATTTCTTTGTTCCCCATTTTGACTTCCCCTGATTCTGACTGCAGGGGACCTACGTTTGTCTTTATTAATCTTTTTCTCTTTACATATCTATAGAAACTTTTGCAGTCCGTCTTAATGTTCCCTGCAAGCTTCTTCTCTTACTCTATTTTCCCTGCCCTAATCAAACCCTTTGTCCTACTCTGCTGAGTTCTAAATTTCTCCCAGTCCCCAGGTTCACCGCTATTTCTGGGCAATTTGAATGCTACTTCCTTGGCTTTAATACTATCCCTGATTTCCCTAGATAGCCACGGTTGAGCCACCTTCCCTTTTTTATTTTTACGCCAGACAGGGATGTACAATTGTTGTAGTTCATCCATGCCGTCTCTAAATGTCTGCCATTGCCCATCCACTGTCAACCCCTCAAGTATCATTCGCCAATCTATCCTAGCCAATTCACGCCTCATACCTTCAAAGTTACCCTTCTTTAAGTTCTGGACCATGGTCTCTGAATTAACTGTTTCATTCTCCATCCTAATGTAGAATTCCACCATATTATGGTCACTCTTTCCCAAGGGGCCTCGCACAACGAGATTGCTAATTAATCCTCTCTCATTACACAACACCCAGTCTAAGATGGCCTCCCCCCTAGTTGGTTCCTCGACATATTGGTCTAGAAAACCATCCCTTATGCACTCCAGGAAATCCTCCTCCACCGTATTGCTTCCAGTTTGGTTAGCCCAATCTATATGCATATTAAAGTCACCCATGATAACTGCTGCACCTTTATTGCATGCACCCCTAATTTCCTGTTTGATGCCCTCCCCAACATCACTACTACTGTTTGGAGGTCTGTACACAACTCCCACTAATGTTTTTTGCCCTTTGGTGTTCTGCAGCTCTACCCATATAGATTTCACATCATCCAAGCTAATGTCCTTCCTAACTATTGCATTAATCTCCTCTTTAATCAGCAATGCTACCCTACCTCCTTTTCCTTTTAATCTATCCTTCCTGAATGTTGAATACCCATGGATGTTGAGTTCCCAGCCCTGATCATCCTGGAGCCACGTCTCCGTAATCCCAATCACATCATATCCGTTAACATCTATTTGCACAGTTAATTCATCCACCTTATTACGGATACTCCTTGCATTAAGACACAAAGCCGTCAGGCTTGTTTTTTTAACACCCTTTGTCCTTTTAAAATTATGATGTAGTGTGGCCCTTTTTGTTTCTTGCCTTTGTTTACTTGGCCTTCCACTATTGCTTTTTACCTTTCTACCATCTGTTTCTGACTCCATATTACTTCGCCCTGTCTCGCTGCATAGGTTCCCATCCCCCTGCCATATTAGTTTAAACACCCCCGAACTGCATTAGCAAATGTTACCCCCAGGACATCAGTTCCAGTCCTGCCCAAGTGCAGACCGTCCCTTTTGTACAGGTCCCACTTCCCCCAGAACTGGTTCCAATGTCCCAGGAATGTGAATCCCTCCCTCTTGCAACACTGCTCAAGCCACGTATTTATTCTAACTATCCTGCTCCCTCTACTCTGATTAGCATGTGGCACTGGTAGCAATCCAGAGATTACTACCTTTGAGGTCCTACTTTTTAATTTGGGATTGTTTGGGATTGATACAGGGCTATGGGGAAAGGGCGGGACACCTGGGATTAGTTTGGGATTGATACAGGGCTATGGGGAGAGAGTGGAGCAATGGGATTGATACAGGGCTATGGGAAGAGAGCGGGGCAGTGGAATTAGTTTGGGATTAATACAGGGCTATGGGGAGAGAGCGGGGCAGTGGGATTAGTTTGGGATTGACACAGGGCTATGGGGAGAGGGCGGGACAGTGGAATTAGTTTGGGATTGATACAGGGCTATGGGGAGAGGGCGGGACAGTGGAATTAGTTTGGGATTGATACAGGGCTATGGGGAGAGGGCGGGACAGTGGAATTAGTTTGGGATTAATACAGGGCTATGGGGAGAGGGCGGGACAGTGGAATTAGTTTGGGATTAATACAGGGCTATGGGAAGAGAGTGTGACAGTGGAATTAGTTTGGGATTAATACAGGGCTATGGGGAGAGGGCGGGACAGTGGAATTAGTTTGGGATTCATACAGGGCTATGGGGAGAGGGCGGGGCAGTGGGATTAGTTTGGGATTTATACAGGGCTACGGGGAGAGGGCGGGGCTGTGGGATTAGTTTGGGATTGATACAGGGCTTTGGGGAGAGGGCGGAGCAGTGGGATTAGTTTGGGATTGATACAGGGCTTTGGGGAGAGGGCAGGGCAGTGGGATTAGTTTGGGATTACTGGAGTAGCGTCCATTACTGGGTAAGTGGCAGCTGCTTTGCTGAATGACCTTGTCGTCACTCCACACTTGGCTCTTTGTTATGAAATACATTGTGAAACGAGGAGACTTTGAAGCAAGCGCTCACAAACAGGGATGCTGTAGTGCAGTGTCCTCTGAGAGTTCACTGAACACATGGAGAATGGAGCAGTAAGAGGAAATGTGTAAAACACTCCCTGATAATAATACAGGCTGCAGGTGCTGTCTGCCCCTTCAGATACACACATTTACCAAATCAGTCAAGCTGTTTGTGCAGCCCAAGCCCACAGTTATTTAATTGATTTTTAGTATGTAGTTCACATTCCATCATGTAACATCAGACTGAAGGGGCTGTCCAGTCTGCCTTTGTGGTGCCGGTTTAAGGAATTCTGGGCGGATGTCTTTGATCCAGTCGGAACAACAGAGGTTGGGAACAAATGTGAGGAAACGTGTAATGTATTTGCTTCATGGGTTCTTTGCTTAAGAATTCATAGCAACACATTGTTCTTAAGAACTAGTTAGTTTAGTAGCAAAGGTTTAACAATCACACTACACATTATCAGTTCATCCATCAGGCTCACAACCACCTACCTCGTCGTGGCTCCCCCGAACCCAACTGGCTGGGGTTTTATTGAGTCTTGTGAACATCACGTGACTGGCTAAGCCACTCCCACCTCAACCGCTCTACAAACCTGTGAGCATACTCACTGGTGCATACATTACAAAAGGGAGCCATACTGCAAACAGCCTAGCACAATACACCTGGCCGGAGCCAGTGAGGTTTGAGACAGTCCCAGTAGGAAATACCAATCGCCATGTCACAGCGCAAGGAGATTAAAACATAACACCCTCACCCGACCTTACTCTGTCAGAGCCTGAGGCTGAAGTTACACCATCCCCAGTAGTCCAGCAGCAGCAGAGGTTCTGTCCCTGCAGAGTGAGCGCCAGGCTCAGCAGTCTGAGCTCCCAGAGCTTGGTGTGACTGCCCACTGACAGTGCACTTGTAATTCAGCACCATCAGCTGCTCTGCCCATCATTAAACGTGCCTCTCTTCCAATCTCACCCTCTTCCTCCCCTCAGGGTTCTGGGGCTCAGGATCAATCCCACAGCAACACCCCTCATATTTTGCCCCAGTCACCATTCTTCATGCACCAATCTCGACATGAGTGGCAATAGCCTATGTGGGTGTAATGTATGCACCTGTGGGTATGCTCACAGGTTTGTAGAGCTATTGACCTGAAGAGCTGGCACAGCACCTAACCTGGGCTGACTTCCGGTGTGCAGCCAATGCCATTGAGTTGCTAAAACAGCACGGGGCCCTGACTCCATTAGGTGTGTTGAGGATGCTCAGGCACGTGGGGCGTTCCCGTCCGAACTGACCCCTGTCTGGACGGAATTCCTCATCGACGACAAGCCCCGAAATCTCTCTCGGGAGCCGGCGTCTCACAACTTGAGCCTCCTCGGGGAAATCCCCTCCGTGCCTTTCAGTTCTGCGCGGAGGGGATTCCTGTACGGGCTGCTCCTGCATACTCTCCACCTTGCCATCCTCGTCTGCCGTCCGGACACGCCATGGCGCACCATCTTGCCATCCGGAGGAGGCGGGGGTCCCCAATGGAGTGCTCTCTATGCAGGAGTCCTCCCACTATTTATTGGGGACTTGGCCTGGAGGGTGGTGCACGGAGCAGTCCCGTGCAATAGGTTTTTAAGTCGGTTCATGGACTCCCAGGCTGCCTGCAATTTCTGTGGTCTGGAGGACTCTGTGTTCCACGTCTATGTTAAATGTGTGAGGTTGCAGCCCCTCTTCCAATATTTGAAGGGGTTGCTCCTCAAATTCTGGTTGCACTTCAATCCCATGCTCCTGATCTTTGGGCACCCTGTGCGGAGGGGAACGGGCAGGTCGGAAGTCCTCCTCGTAGGACTGCTCCTGAGTATGGCCAAGGGGGCCATCAACCGGTCTAGGCAGCGGGCAATCGAGGGGGTCGTTCAGCCTGACTGCCTGCCTCTCTTCAGTGGCTACGTTCGCGCCAGGATGCCCCTGGAGATGGAGCACATGGTGTCCACCGGTACGCTCGCGGCCTTCCACGAGAAATGGGCACCGGAGGGACTGGAGTGCATGATTACAGCAGGGAACAGAATTTTAATTTGATTTGTTAATGTTCTCTTAAAGCTTATTTGTTAAATTGTGGGTTCTAGTGTCCTTACCAAAGGGGACACTTGGCTTAAAGTTATAATTTACAATTGTGTTAGAGCTGTTGAGTTGGGAGTGGCTTAGCCAATCATGTGATATTCACAAGACTCAATAAAACCCCAGCCTGTTGGGTTCGGGGGATCCACGATGAGGCAGGTCGTTGTGAGCCTGGTGGATGAACTGGTAAGGTGCAGTGTGATCCAGCAATGTTGCTCCTCAGCATTGTAGTGCCGGCGGGGGAGGGAGGGGGGCACTCCTGCACTGTCCAACTCCACATTCAAGTCAATATATTTTCCAAAAACTTAAACCTTTTTGGTGGTGGTCTATAGTAGGCCCTTCAAGGACCCGCCAGTTAGGCCGTGTTTACACCATGTTTTCCTGAACATAGCTGGCCCAGGTGTGGTCACTGCAAAGGCCTAACGCCTGTTTCGAGTGCGGTCCCTGGGCGTCACTTTTTCTGTCTTTACCAATATGGCGGGTGACGCACTTCCAGCACAGAATATGAGTGCGCGCCCTTCGCCATATTGGACATTTGTGGGTTTGTTGTGCGCCTTCTCCGACCAGCTTGACGCTTCCAAGCCCCTGGCACCTGCCCCCATTGATTCTTTGACTCTAACTGCATTAATTCATGGGCCAGAACTGCATCCATTGATAGTTGGGAAGACAAAAATCTGCTTGTGCAGACCCCTCACAATTGGCACAGATCGAGAGGGGGAAGAATTTCATCCCAGGAGCCTGGGCCAGTTTCAAACCTCTCCGGCCTGCTTCATCAAGCTGGAGCTCTCATCTCAAGGCCTTAAAAGCGGACATACCAGCCAATGGTGTCCCCTGCTGGCCAATCCGGGACTTGCACCAGCCATTGTCGGCAGGGTGGGGGGGGGGGGGAATTTCAAAAATAATCAACAAAAAACACAATGTGTTTTTAGCCGAGAGATACAATTGCTCTAAAGCTGTTCCCTTGGGAATGAGAATTGTTGGTTCGAGCAGAATGGTGAAATAATGAGTTGAAAAGACAAGCTGATGTTAATTGTATTTCTTTCCCCTTCGATATTGTCTGTACTTTTTAGTGCTTTGGAGCACCTACATTGCCAGAGAAACAGCCCCCATTAGCAACACGTTCCCAGTCAACAATTGTAAGCTGTGTATCCTCTCCTCCTCCACTCGCGTCTCCCAACCCCCTTTTCCCAGCTCCACGATGCCTGGGAGAAAAGTGCTGGTAAGGTTTTCCATGTGAAATTTCAGCATCCAACGTTGGGTGGGTCCCTTTTACATTGTTCGAACAAGGAACTGCTTGGATCTCTGCCAGTCCCTGTAGGCTCCCAAAAAAAACAAGCGCTTTCCCACCAACAGTTCCTTCCTCAGAGCATTGAATGACAAACAAAGTGTTTGGGAGAGGAGAGGAGAAAGAGAGAGAGAGAGTCTCGGTCTCTCAGTCAGCTCCCAGCCTGTCTTCCCATTGCTCACTGGAAGGTCAGCTCATTCTCCTCTGGTCTCGGCCTCCTTCCTTTCATGTTAACGTGAGAGTAAGTGCATAGCTCAGGAAACACCTGCTGTCGCAACAGTTCCCTCTTATCTGTTCTGGAAGCTGACTCACAACACATCAGGTGGCTTCCCTGTTTATCTTGCCGAGGGCCTCACTGCCCCCTCCGGCATCATTGGACAATCCAGCCGCACCCTGATTTCCTACCTCTCTGCTGCCAGCTGATTTATGGGCCAGCAGTAATCCTGCCATGCTGTCTCCCCCAGGCTCCCTATCCAGTGATTGCCTCTTGCCCAGGGCTCTCCCTCGCCTAGTGCCTCAGTGAGTAAACACAGCAGCCAGGGCCCAGTCCTCCCCTTTCTCTACTGATCGCTCACCCTCCAGGGGTGGGGGTTTGGAAAGAACCTGCCAGCAATCCATGCTGGAAAGTGAATTTGGGAGGGGGGGGGGTTCAATATAAATAGGGTGATTTCAGTTGGAATATCCCCTTAACCCCTTCCCACACAGTAGAATTTTAAAAAGATCATCTTAAACGCGAGTCGGCTCTTCCACAATGGAGGGCAGCACAGCTGAGCCCAAATCAAACCATCGTTGGGTAGTCACATCCAGAGACCTGCAAGTTCCAGCAGGAGTCACTTGATAGCACCGAGGAGGAGGAATTTGGGCAGGTATCTTCTTCTCTCCCTTGTGAGGTGTCAGCTGTGGCTCAGATCGCTGAGTCTGAAGGTCCCACTCCAGGGACATGCACAATATCTAGGCTTACACTGCAATGCAGTACTGAGGGAGTCTTTCGGATGAGACGTTAAACCGAGGCCCTGTCTGCTCTCTCAGGTGGATGTAAAAGATCCCACGGCACTATTCGAAGAAGAGCAGGAGAGTTTTCCCCGGTGTCTGGCCAATATTTATCGCTCGATTAACATCACTAAAAACAGGTTACCTGGTCATTATCACATTGCTGTTTGTGGGACTGTACTGTATGCAAATTGGCTGTTGCACTTCCAAAGTACTTCTTCGCCTGTAAAGCACTTTTGGATAGGCACAAAAGAAAATAAATACTTGCATTTATATAGCGCCTTTCATGACCACTGGACGTCTCAAACGCTTTACAGCCAATGAAGTACTTTTTGAATTGGTCGCTGTTGTAGAGAAAGGAAAGTATTTTTCCCTGGCCCAGAGACCACCTGTAGAGCTCCAGTTATAGCCCGGTTCAGATCAGTTAACTCGGCAGAGTTGATAGGGTAGATAGAGAGAAACTATTTCGTCTGGTGAGGAGTGCCGAATAAAGGGATGATGTCAGGAAGCACATCTTCACACCATGGTTAGTGGAAATCTGGAACTCTCTACCCCCAAAAGTTGTTGATGCTGCCGGCCAATTGAGCACTTCAGGGAGAGGTATTAAAGAATATGGAACCAAGGTGGGTAAATGGAGTGAAGCTATAGATCAAGTATGATCTAATTGAATGATAAAACAGGCTCGAGGGGCTCAATGGCTTCCTCCTGTTCCTATTGACTAAGGACTGGGTCCAAGGTCCATCTGTCAGTCTCATAGGGTGAAGTATTTCCCCATCGGGATTCACCCTTTACTTTCTCTCCTTCTTGGTTCCCCACTCGAGAGACTTGAGCACATAATCCAGGCTGACACTCCAGAGCAGTGCTGAGGGAGTGCTGCACTGTCGTAAGGGCAGTACTGAGGGAGTGCTGTACTGTCAGAGGGGCAGTACTGAGGGAGCGCTGCACTGTCGGAGGGGCAGTACTGAGGGAGTGCTGCACTGTCAGAGGGGCAGTTATGAGGGAGTGCTGCACTGTCGGAGGGGCAGTACTGAGGGAGTGCTGTACTGTCAGAGGGGCAGTTATGAGGGAGTGCTGCACTGTCGGAGGGGCAGTACTGAGGGAGTGCTGTACTGTCAGAGGGGCAGTACTGAGGGAGCGCTGCACTGTCGGAGGGGCAGTACTGAGGGAGTGCTGCACTGTCAGAGGGGCAGTTATGAGGGAGTGCTGCACTGTCGGAGGGGCAGTACTGAGGGAGTCTGCACTGTCGGAGGGGCAGTACTGAGGGAGTGCTGCACTGTCAGAGGGGTATTACTGAGGGAGCGCTGCACTGTCGGAGGGGCAGTACTGAGGGAGTGCTGCACTGTCAGAGGGACAGTACTGAGGGAGCGCAGCACTGTCGGAGGGGCAGTACTGAGGGAGCGCCGCACTGTCAGAGGGGCAGTACTGAGGGAGTGCTGCACTGTCAGAGGGGCAGTACTGAGGGAGCGCTGCACTGTCAGAGGGGCAGTACTGAGGGAGTGCTGCACTGTCAGAGGGACAGTACTGAGGGAGCGCAGCACTGTCGGAGGGGCAGTACGGAGGGAGCGCCGCACTGTCAGAGGGGCAGTACTGAGGGAGTGCTGCACTGTCAAAGGGGCAGTACTGAGGGAGCGCTGCACTGTCAGAGGGGCAGTACTGAGGGAGTACTGCACTGTCGAAGGGGCGGTACTGACGGAGTGCCGCACTGTCGGAGGGGCAGTGCTGATGGAGTGCTGCACAGTCGGAGGGGCAGCACTGAGGGAGCGCCACACTGTCGGAGGGTCAGTACTGAGGAAGCGCTGCACTGTCGGAGGGGCAGTACTGAGGGAGTGCTACACTGTCGGAGGGGCCGTACTGAGGGAGTGCTGTGTTGTGTATCTGTAAAGCATGCACTCCCATGTTCCGCCACCAGGGAGCTCATCCCCTGAAGTCCCAAGGGATCTCAGCATCCCTTGGGAGCACTGTATATAAGCCGGTCCCTAAGGCCTGTTCCTCACTCTGGAGTGTCTTATTAAAGACTGAGGTCACTGTTACTTTAACCTCCCTGTGTGCAGCCTCATCTGTGTTAGGAACACAATAACTGGCGACGAGAATACGAATACAACGCAAAGATGCAGCAAACTGTGGGCATCCTGGAGAAGTTCTCGGAGGATGAGGACTGGGAAGCCTATGTCGAACGGCTAGACCAGTACTTTGTAGCCAACGAGCTGGATGGAGAAGGAAGCACTGCAAAAAGGAGAGCGGTCCTCCTCACAGTTTGCGGGGAACCGACCTACAGCCTCATGAAGAATCTTCTGGCTCCGGTGAAACCCACAGATAAGTCGTATGAGGAGCTGTGTACACTGGTTTGGGAACATCTTAACCCGAGGGAGAGCGTGCTGATGGCGAGGTATCGGTTCTACGCGTGCCAGCGATCTGAATGTCAGGAAGTGGCGAGCTACGTCGCCGAGCTAAGGCGACTTGCAGGACAATGTGAGTTTGATGGCTACCTGGAGCAAATGCTCAGAGACTTTTTTGTACTGGGCATTGGCCACGAGACCATCCTACGAAAACTTTTGACTGTAGAGACACCGACCCTCAGTAAGGCCATTGCGATAGCACAGGTGTTTATGTCCACCAGTGATAACACCAAACAAATCTCTCAGCACACAAGTGCTAGCAATGTTCATAAATTAACTGGAACTGTGTTTGTGAGCAGAAATGTACAGGGCAGAACCCACGAGTCTGCAACTGCCAGCAGGCCTCAGGTGACCCAGATGACTCAGAGTCCCCAACAAAGGATGAATGCAAGGCAATTGTGGAGGCTTCCATTCAGCCTATTCATGCCGCTTCAAAGGGTATGTTTGCAAGAGCTGTGGAACAATGGGGCACCTCCAACGAGATAGTCCCTGACTACTATGTGTGCGGGAAGTGTGTCCAGCTGCAGCTCCTGACATCCGCTTGACAGCACTGGAGCTGCGGATGCACTCACTCTGGAGCATGCGCGATGCTGAGAATGTTCTGGATAGCACATTTAGTGAGTTGGTCACACCGCAGGTAAGGGTTAGGACAGATAGTGAATGGGTGACCAAGAGACAAGGCAAGAGCAGGAAGGTAGTGCAGGAGTCCCCTGCGGTCATCTCCCTCCAAAACAGATATACCGTTTTGAATACTGTTGGGGGAGATGACTTACCAGGGGAAGGCACCAGCAGCCAGGTTCATCGTACCGTGGGTGGCTCTGCTGCACAGAAGGGTGTAGAAAAGAGTGGGAGAGCTAGAGTGATAGGGGACTCTATTGTAAGGGGAATAGATAGGAGTTTCTGCGGCCGCAAACGAGACTCCAGGATGGTATGTTGCCTCCCTGGTGCAAGGGTCAAGGTTGTCTCGGAGCGGTTGCAGAGCATTCTGGAGAGGGAGGGTGAACAGCCAGTTGTCGTGGTACATGTAGGTTCCAATGATATAGGTAAGAAGTGGGAAGAGGTCCTACAAGCTGAATTTAGGGAGCTAGGAGTTAAATTAAAAAGTAGGACCTCAAAGGTAGTAATCTCTGGATTGCTACCAGTGCCACGTGCTAATCAGAGTAGAGGGAGCAGAATAGTTAGAATAAATACGTGGCTTGAGCAGTGTTGCAAGAGGGAGCGATTCAATTTCCTGGGACATTGGAACCAGTTCTGGGGGAAGTGGGACCTGTACAAAAGGGATGGTCTGCACTTGGGCAGGACTGGAACTGATGTTCTGGGGGTAACATTTGCTAATGCAGTTCGGGGGTGTTTAAACTAATATGGCAGGGGGATGGGAACCTATGCAGCGAGATAGGGCAAAGTAATATGGAGTCAAAAACAGATGGTAGAAAGGTAAAAAGCAATAGTGGAAGGCCGAGTAAACAAAGGCAAGAAATAAAAAGGGCCACACTACATCATAATTCTAAAAGGACAAAGGGTGTTAAAAAAACAAGCCTGAAGGCTTTGTGTCTTAATGCAAGGAGTATCCGTAATAAGGTGGATGAATTAACTGTGCAAATAGATGTTAACAGATATGATGTGATTGGGATTACAGAGACGTGGCTCCAGGATGATCAGGGCTGGGAACTCAACATCCAGGGGTATTCAACATTCAGGAAGGATAGAATAAAAGGAAAAGGAGGTGGGGTAGCATTGCTGGTTAAAGAGGAGATTAATGCAATAGTTAGGAAGGACATTAGCTTGGATGATGTGAAATCTATATGGGTAGAGCTACAGAACACCAAAGGGCAAAAAACGTTAGTGGGAGTTGTGTACAGACCTCCAAACAGTAGTAGTGATGTTGGGGAGGGCATCAAACAGGAAATTAGGGGTGCATGCAATAAAGGTGCAGCAGTTATCATGGGTGATTTTAATATGCATATAGATTGGGCTAACCAAACTGGAAGCAATACGGTGGAGGAGGATTTCCTGGAGTGCATAAGGGATGGTTTTCTAGACCAATATGTCGAGGAACCAACTAGGGGGGAGGCCATCTTAGACTGGGTGTTGTGTAATGAGAGAGGATTAATTAGCAATCTCGTTGTGCGAGGCCCCTTGGGAAAGAGTGACCATAATATGGTGGAATTCTACATTAGGATGGAGAATGAAACAGTTAATTCAGAGACCATGGTCCAGAACTTAAAGAAGGGTAACTTTGAAGGTATGAGGCGTGAATTGGCTAGGATAGATTGGCGAATGATACTTAAGGGGTTGACTGTGGATGGGCAATGGCAGACATTTAGAGACGGCATGGATGAACTACAACAATTGTACATCCCTGTCTGGCGTAAAAATAAAAAAGGGAAGGTGGCTCAACCGTGGCTATCAAGGGAAATCAGGGATATTATTAAAGCCAAGGAAGTGGCATACAAATTGGCCAGAAATAGCAGTGAACCCGGGGACTGGGGGAAATTTAGAACTCAGCAGACGAGGACAAAGGGTTTGATTAGGGCAGGGAAAATAGAGTACGAGAGGAAGCTTGCAGGGAACATTAAGAAGGACTGCAAAAGTTTCTATAGATATGTAAAGAGAAACGTAGGTCCTCTGCAGTCAGAATCAGGGGAAGTCATAACGGGGAACAAAAAAATGGCAGACCAATTGAACAAGTACTTTGGTTCGGTATTTACAAAGGAGGACACAAACAACCTTCCGGATATAAAAGGGGTCAGAGGGTCTAGTAAGAAGGAGGAACTGAGGGAAATCCTTATTAGTCGGGAAATTGTGTTGGGGAAATTGATGGGATTGAAGGCCGATAAATCCCCAGGGCCTGATGGACTGCATCCCAGAGTACTTAAGGAGGTGGCCTTGGAAATAGCGGATACATTGACAGTCATTTTCCAACATTCCATAGACTCTGGATCAGTTCCTATCGAGTGGAGGGTAGCCAATGTAACCCCACTTTTTAAAAAAGGAGGGAGAGAAAACAGGGAATTATAGACTGGTCAGCCTGACATCAGTAGTGGGTAAAATGATGGAATCAATTATTAAGGATGTCATAGCAGCGCATTTGGAAAGAGGTGACATGATAGGTCCAAGTCAGCATGGATTTGTGAAAGAAAAATCATGCTTGACAAATCTTCTGGAATTTTTTGAGGATGTTTCCAGTAGAGTGGACAAGGGAGAACCAGTTGATGTGCTGTATTTGGACTTTCAGAAGGCTTTCGACAAGATCCCACACAAGAGATTAATGTGCAAAGTTAGAGCACATGGGATTGGGGGCAGTGTGCTGACGTGCATTGAGAACTGGTTGGCAGACAGGAAGCAAAGAGTAGGAGTAAATGGGTATTTTTCAGAATGGCAGGCAGTGACTCGTGGGGTACCGCAAGGTTCTGTGCTGGGGCCCCAGCTGTTTACACTGTACATTAATGATTTAGACAAGGGGATTAAATGTAGTATCTCCAAATTTGCGGATGACACTAAGTTGGGTGGCAGGGTGAGCTGCGAGGAGGATGCTATGAGGCTGCAGAGTGACTTGGGTAGGTTAGGTGAGTGGGCAAATGCATGGCAGATGAAGTATAATGTGGATAAATGTGAGGTTATCCACTTTGGTGGTAAATACAGAGAGACAGACTATTATCTGAATGGTGACAGATTAGGAAAAGGGGAGGTGCAACGAGACCTGGGTGTCATGGTACATCAGTCATTGAAGGTTGGCATGCAGGTACAGGAGGCGGTTAAGAAAGCAAATGGCATGTTGGCCTTCATAGCAAGGGGATTTGAGTACAGGGGCAGGGAGGTGTTACTACAGTTGTACAGGGCCTTGGTGAGGCCACACCTGGAGTATTGTGTACAGTTTTGGTCTTCTAACTTGAGGAAGGACATTCTTGCTATTGAGGGAGTGCAGCGAAGGTTCACTAGACTGATTCCCGGGATGGCGGGACTGACATATCAAGAAAGACTGGATCAACTGGGCTTGTATTCACTGGAGTTCAGAAGAATGAGAGGGGATCTCATAGAAACGTTTAAAATTCTGATGGGTTTAGACAGGTTAGATGCAGGAAGAATGTTCCCAATGTTGAGGAAGTCCAGAACCAGGGGTCACAGTCTAAGGATAACGGGTAAGCCAGTTAGGACCGAGATGAGGAGAAACTTCTTCCCCCAGAGAGTGGTGAACCTGTGGAATTCTCTCCCACAGAAAGTTGTTGAGGCCAATTCACTAAATATATTCAAAAAGGAGTTAGATGTAGTCCTTACTACTCGGGTGAGAAAGCAGGAATGGGGTACTGAAGTTGCATGTTCAGCCATGAACTCATTGAATGGCGGTGCAGGCTCGAAATGCCGAATGGCCTACTCCTGCACCTATTTTCTATGTTTCTATTGCAAACGAGCTGCAAGCTCTGCAAAACCTGCTAACCACCACGTGGCAGAGGAAGATCGGTCCATGGTGGATTAAAGCAATTTCGAGCCTCAGAGAGAGGAGGCAGATGCTGAAGTACACGGGGTGCATACATTTTCGACGAAATGTCCCCCTTTAATGCTAAACATAAAATTGAAGGGCTTACCCATAGCCATGGAACTGGACACTGGCGCGAGCCAATCCATCATGAGTAAAAAGATGTTTGAGAGACTGTGGTGCAACAAGGCATTCAGACCAGCCCTGAGCCCCATCCACACGAAGCTGAGAGTGTACACAAACAGCTTATCACTGTCCTGGGCAGCGACATGGTCAAGGTCACCTACGAGGGCACGGTGCATGAACTGCCACTCTGGATTGTCCCGGGCGATGGCCCCACACTGCTTAGAAGGAGCTGGCTGGGCAAAATCCGCTGGAACTGGGATGACATCCGAGCGCTATTACATGTCGACAAGGCCTCATGTTTCCTTCCCTTTTTGAGCCAGGCATTGGAAACTTTTCCGGGGCGAAGGTGCGGAACCACTTGATCCCAGAGGCACGACCCATTCACCACAAGGCGCGAGCGGTACCTCACATGATGAGGGAAAGAATGGAAATCGAGCTGGATAGGCTGCAATGCGAGGGCATCATCTCCCCAGTGGAATTCAGCGAGTGGGCCAGCCCGATTATTCCAGTACTCAAAAGTGATGGCACGGTCAGGATTTGCGACGATTATAAAGTAACTTAATCGTTTCTTGGTACAGGACCAATACCCGTAACCTAAGGCAGACGACCTATTTGCAACGCTGGCAAGAGGGAAGACGTACACCAAGCTCGACCTGACTTCGGCCTACATGACACAGGAACTGGAGGAGTCTTCGAAGGGCCTCACCTGTATCAACACGCACAAGGGACTGTTCATCTACAACAGATGCCCATTTGAAATTCGGTCGGCTGCAGCGATCTTCCAGAAAACATGGAGAGCCTACTCAAGTCGGTACCACACACGGTGGTCTTTCAGGACGACATATTGGTCACGAGTTGGGACACCGCCGAGCACCTACAAAACCTGGAGGAGGTCCTCCAGCGACTGGATCACATAGGGCTGCGGCTGAAGAGGTTGAAATGCGTCTTCATGGCAACAGAAGTGGAGTTTTTGGGGAGAAAGATCGCGGCGGACGGCATTCGGCCCACAGACACCAAGACAGAGGCTATCAGGAACGTGCCCAGGCCACAGAACGTCACGGAGCTGCGGTCGTTCCTGGGACGCCTGAACTATTTTGGTAACTTCCTACTGGGGTTAAGCACCCTTTTAGAGCCCCTACATGTGTTATTGCGCAAAGGTGAGAACTGTGATGGGGAAAAAAACAAGTAATTGCTTTTGAGAAAGTCAGAAACATTTTATGCTCCAACAAGCTGCTTGTATTGTATAACCCGTGTAAAAGACTTGTGACGTGTCGTCGTACGGAGTCGGGTGTGTATTACAACAAGGAGTTCGGCGAGAGGTGGGAGTTCCGGAGATTGGAGAGGCCTACAAAAGGCCAGTGAGACCAGGAGCAGCGTGAGTTCAGCGAGAGGCGGGAGTTCTGGGGATCAGAGAGGCCTACAAATGGCCAGCGAGACCAGGAGCAGCGTGAGTTCGGCGAGAGGCGGGAGTTCTGGGGATCAGAGAGGCCTACAAATGGCCAGCGAGACCAGGAGCAGCGTGAGTTCAGCGAGAGGCTTGTGCAGCTACAGGGGGAAGGCAAAAAAGAAGTAGAAAGAAACAGAAAGGTGACGTCACAGCCAAGGGGGTAAGTGATTGGCTGGTGATTGGTGAGTAGTTTTTCTTTTCTCTCTTCTATAACAGTGAGTAAACTTTAGCATTGTTGTTGCCAATTTAAGTGTATCTAAGGGTTAAGTCATGGCAGGGGAGCTCGGTCATGTGATATGCTCCTCCTGTACCATGTGGGAACTCAGGGACACTTCCGGTGTGTATTACAACAAGGAGTTCGGCGAGAGGCGGGAGTTCCGGGGATCGGAGAGGCCTACAAAAGGCCAGCGAGACCAAGAGCAGTGCGAGTTCGGCGAGAGGCGGGAGTTCCGGGGATCGGAGAGGCCTACAAAAGGCCAGCGAGACCAAGAGCAGTGCGAGTTCGGCGAGAGGCGGGAGTTCTGGGGATCGGAGAACGGGAAGTGTATCTGCCTCCAGCTCCTGACGGTCCGCGTTGCGGAATTGGAGCTGAGGGTGGATTTACTCTGGAGCATCCACGATGCTGAGAATGACGTGAGTAGCACGTGTAGCGAGTTGGTCTTACCACAGGTGAAGGGTCCACAGCCAGCTAGGGAATGGAAGACCAGCAGGAAGAGCAGTGCAAGGAAGGTAGTGCAGGGGTCCCCTGCGGTCATCCCCCTGCAAAACAGATACACCGCTTTGAGTACTGTTGAGGGGGATGACTCATCAGGGGAGGGCAGCAGCAGCCAAGTTCATGGCACCATGGCTGGCTCTGCTGCACAGGAGGGCAGGAAAAAGAATTGGAGAGCGATAGTGATAGGGGATTCGATTGTAAGGGGAATAGATAGGCGTTTCTGCGATGCAACCGAGACTCCAGGATGGTATGTTGCCTCCCTGGTGCAAGGGTCCAGGATGTCTCGGAGCGGGTACAGGGCAATCTGAAAAGGAAGGGTGAACAGCCAGTTGTCGTGGTGCACATTGGTACCAACGATATAGGTAAAAAAAGGGATGAGGTCCTACGAGATGAATTTAAGGAGCTAGGAGCTAAATTAAAATGTAGGACTTTAAAAGTAGTAATCTCGGGATTGCTACCAGTGCCACGTGCTAGTCAGAGTAGGAATCGCAGGATAGCTCAGATGAATACGTGGCTTGAGCAGTGGTGCAGCAGGGAGGGATTCAAATTCCTGGGGCATTGGAACCGGTTCTGGGGGAGGTGGGACCAGTACAAACCGGACGGTCTGCACCTGGGCAGGACCGGAACCAGTGTCCTAGGGGAAGTGTTTGCTAGTGCTGTTGGGGAGGAGTTAAACTAATATGGCAGGGGGATAGGAACCAATGCAGGGAGACAGAGGGAAACAAAAAGGAGACAAAAGCAAAAGACAGAAAGGAGATGAGTAAAAGTGGAGGGCAAAAAACAAAAAGGGCCACTGTACAGCAAATTTCTAAAGGGTCAAAGTGTAATAAAAAGGCAAGCATGAAAGCTCAATGCGAGGAGTATTCGGAACACAGGAGAGGGCTCTGAGCTAGTTAGAGTGGGTGAGAGCTCAAATGAACAGGACCCCAAGAAAGAATGCAAAAGGCAGGAGGCAACAGAGCAGAGTAGCACTGGGGTAAGTGTAAACCACAAGGTGATAGGAAGGGACAATATGTATGAATATAAAGGGGCTGCAGGAGGGGTCAAAACTAAAAATCATGGTTTAAAAACTAGTATTAAAACACTCTACCTAAACGCACGCAGCATTCGAAATAAAGTAAATGAGTTGACGGCACAAATCATTACAAATGGTATAATTTGTGGCCATTACAGAAACGTGGTTGCAGGGGGGCCAAGACTGGGAATTAAACATACAGGGGTACCTGACAATTAGGAAGGATAGACAAGAGGGGAAAGGAGGTGGGGTAGCTCTGTTAATAAAGGAAGATATCAGGGCAGTTGTGAGAGATGATATTGGCTCTAATGAACAAAATGTTGAATCATTGTGGATGGAGATTAGAGATAGTAAGGGGAAAAAGTCACTGGTGGGCGTAGTTTATAAGCCCCCAAATAATAACTTCACGGTGGGGCGGGCAATAATCAAGGGAATAATGGAGGCATGTGAAAAAGGAACAGCAGTAATTAAGGGGGATTTTAACCTACATAGCGATTGGTCAAATCAAATCGCACGGGGTAGCCTTGAGGAGGAATTCATAGAATGCATATGGAATTGTTTCTTAGAACAGTATGTTACAGAACCTACAAGGGAGCAAGCGATCTTAGATCTGGTCCTGTGTAATGAGACAGGAATAATAAACGATCTCCTAGTAAAAGATCCTCTCGGAATGAGTGATCACAGTATGGTTGAATTTGTAATACAGATTGAGGGTGAGGAAGTAGTGTCTCAAACGAGCGTACTATGCTTAAACAAAGGGGACTACAGTGGGATGAGGGCAGAGTTGACTAAAGTAGACTGGAAACACAGACTAAACGGTGACACAATTGAGGAACAGTGGAGGACTTTTAAGGAGCTCTTTCATAGTGCTCAACAAAAATATATTCCAGTGAAAAAGAAGGGCGGTAAGAGAAGGGATAACCAGTCGTGGATAGCCAAGGAAATAAAGGAGAGTATCAAATTAAAAACCAATGCGTATAAGGTGGCCAAGGTTAGTGGGAAACTAGAAGATTGGGAAAATTTTAAACGACAGCAAAGAATAACTAAGAAAGCAATAAAGAAAGGAAAGATAGATTACGAAAGTAAACTTGCGCAAAACATAAAAACAGATAGTTAAAGCTTTTACCGATATATAAAATGGAAAAGAGTGACTAAAGTAAATGTTGGTACCTCCCCAGAGTCACGAGAATTTTGGTAGATTATAACGAATGCATCTGCTATAACTTCCGCCATCTCTTTTAATACCCTGGGATGCATTTCATCAGGGCCAGGGACTTGTCTACCTGGAGTCCCATTAGCCCGTCCAGCACTACCCCTCTAGTGATAGTGATTGTCTCAAGGTCCTCCCTTCCCACATTCCTGTGACCAGCAATTCTTGGCATGGTTTTTGTGTCTTCCACTGTGAAGACCGAAGCAAAATAATTGTTTAAGGTCTCAGCCATTTCCACATTTCCCATTATTAAATCCCCCTTCTCATCTTCTAAGGGAACATAAGAACATAAGAATTAGGAACAGGAGTAGGCCATCTAGCCCCTCGAGCCTGCTCCGCCATTCAACAAGATCATGGCTGATCTGGCCGTGGACTCAGCTCCACTTACCCGCCCGGCGAATGGAATGTTGGCCTTCATTGTGAGAGGGATGGAGTACAAAAGCAGGGAGGTCCTGCTGCAACTGTACAGGGTATTGGTGAGGCCGCACCTGGAGTACTGCGTGCAGTTTTGGTCACCTTACTTAAGGAAGGATATACTGGCTTTGGAGGGGGTACAGAGACGATTCATTAGGCTGATTCCGGAGATGAGGGGGTTACCTTATGATGATAGATTGAGTAGACTGGGTCTTTACTCGTTGGAGTTCAGAAGGATGAGGGGTGATCTTATAGAAACATTTAAAATAATGAAAGGGATAGACCAAGATAAAGGCAGAGAGGTTGTTTCCACTGGTCGGGGAGACTAGAACTAGGGGGCACAGCCTCAAAATATGGGGGAGCCAATTTAAAACCGAGTTGAGAGGGAATTTCTTCTCCCAGAGGGTTGTGAATCTGTGGAATTCTCTGCCCAAGGAAGCAGTTGAGGCTAGCTCATCGAATGTATTCAAATCACAGATAGATAGATTTTTAACCAATAAGGGAATTAAGGGTTACGGGGAGCGGGCGGGTAAGTGGAGCTGAGTCCACGGCCAGATCAGCCATGATCTTGTTGAATGGCGGAGCAGGCTCGAGGGGCTCCATGGCCTACTGCTGTTCCTAATTCTTATGTTCTTATGTTATGTTCTAAGCTAACGTTGCGGGGAAGTTGCCACCTGTCGCCTATGCTTCCAGAAGCTTGTCTAAGGCCAAGAGGACTTACAGCACGATTGAGAAAGAGGCATTAGCGTGTGTGTTCGGGGTAAAGAAATTTCATCAGCACCTGTTTGGCCTCAAATTTGAGCTGGAAACCGATCACAAGCCCCTTACATCCCTATTCGCTGAAAACAAGGGGATAAATACTCATGCCTCAGCCCGCATACAAAGATAGGCACTCGCGCTATCAGCATATAACTATACCAGCCGCCACAGGTCAGGCACCGAGAACTGTGCGGATGCTCTCAGTCGGCTACCATTGCCCACCACGAGGGTGGAAATGGCGCAGCCTGCAAACTTATTGATGGTGGCGCAGCCCGCAGATTTGTTGATGGTCATGGAAGTATTTGAAAATGATAAATCACCTGTCTCAGCATGCCAAATTAGGACTTGGACCAGCCAAGATCCTCTGCTGTCCCTAGTAAAAAACTGTGTACTGCATGGGAGCTGGGTCAGCATCCCCGTTGAAATGCAAGAGCCAATCAAACCGTTCCAGCAGCGAAAGGATGGGCTGTCCATTCAGGTAGACTGCCTGTTGTGGGGTAACCACGTAGTGCTACCAAAAAAGGGCAGGGAGACGTTCATCTTGGATCTCCACAGCACACACCCGGGTGTAGTAGTGATGAAAGCGATAGCCAGATCCCACGTGTGGTGGCCCGGTATCGATTCTGACTTAGAGTCCTGTGTACAGCAATGCAGCGTGTGTGTTCAGTTGAGCAACGCGCCCAGAGAGGCACCACTAAGTTTGTGGTCCTGGCCCTCCAGACCATGGTCGAGGATCCATGTCGACTATGCGGGCCCGTTTCTCGGTAAAATGTTCCTGGTGGTGGTGGATGCTTTTTCAAAATGGATTGAATGTGAAATAATGTCGGGAAGCACCGCCACCGCCACCATTGAAAGCCTGAGGGCCATGTTTGCCACCCACGGCCTGCCTGACATACTGGTCACTGACAACAGGCCATGTTTCACCAGTGCCGAATTTAAGAATTCATGACCTGCAATGGGATCAAACATGTCACCTCGGCCCCGTTTAAACCAGCCTCCAATAGACAGGCAGAGCGGGCAGTACAAACAATCAAACAGAGCCTTAAGTGAGTCACAGAAGGCTCACTCCAAACCCGCCTGTCCCGAATACTGCTCAGCTACCGCACGAGATCCCACTCACTGACAGGGGTTCCCTCGGCTGAGCTACTCATGAAATGGACATTTAAAACCAGACTTTCGCTGGTTCACCCCAACCTGCATGATCAGGTAGAGAGCAGGCGGCAGCAACAAAATGTAAACGATGGTCACGCCACTGTGTCACGGGAAATTGATCTGAATGACCCTGTGAATGTGCTAAACTATGGACTTGGTCCCAAGTGGATCACGGGCACGGTGATAGCTAAATAAGGGAGTAGGGTGTTTGTAGTCAAAACTAGACAATGGACAAATTTGCAGAAAGCACCTGGACCAAATGAGTCCAAATGGTTCACAGACTGTCCTGAACAACCCACAGCAGACACCACCTTTTTGATGGGACAGTGTAGAGGGAGTATGAAGGGTCATGGAGGGCAGCAGGGGGTTAAGCTGAGATGTGGCAGGAGCTGTTGACTTTGCGTGTGGGCCTGTAATTGATAGCTGTGACCCGGGCACTGACCTTAATCTGTGTTCGATGGGACTGTGGGATCACTCTGTGTGGCGAGGCTGCAGATGGCCTCTTGTTTTTCTATTTGCTTCCTGTTTGTTTGCTGGTGCCCAGGTCGCCTGCTTCGGCAGACGAGAACGTGGCACTGTGCCCGCACACATGTCACGGGTTTAATGGGCAGATGGGCAGGCCTGGATGCGAGGAGAGCTGGGCACAGCTGCCTGGCACGGTCGAGGGCACAGCTGGCGCGGGTCTTCCGTTTAGTGTCCTGATGTGAAACTGTTTCACCAGAAGCATCAGTACGTGCCGTACCAATAAGTGCCTTTGACCACACACTGAACTTCCTGAGATTGAATCAAAGGAACCAGTCAGTCAGTAGCCCGTGATCTTTCGCTCCACAAGTATGGTCACCTGGAGTGCTGACGGCACAGTTCGGGGTTTAACAGGGGACACCCACTGCACTCAGAATGCCGGGTGACCCCACCTCCAGCTTGTTCCGACGCTTTGTCTGGAGCGACCCCATCAATGTCGGGATTTTACTGGCACAGGGAGGATAATCCTGTTCCACACAGTGGAAGGCTCTCCGACATGGATTCACGTTATTATCCTGCCAAATGTGGGCAAATTGGTGAAGCATTTATCATTCAGCCTGAGAACTGGAGATATGGAGAGTATCCCTGGCACAGAAAGGCCCTATTCATAATTTACATATGTGGTTTCAAAACAGGAATATATTTATTCCTAACAAGTAGCTTTTTATTCTTAGACAAAATCAGTGGTAGAGAATTAGAGAGTAAGCCAGAGTGAGAGAGAGACAAAGTGATACAGAGATAGAGAGACACAGTGAGAGAGAGAGAGAGAGTGAAAGCGCACAAGACAGAGTGAGCAAGACAGACAGACCGAGTGAGAGAGACAGACAGACCGAAAGAGCGAGAGAGACAGACAGACCGAAAGAGCGAGAGACTGAGCGAGAGAGGCAGAGCGAGCAAGAGAGACAGAGCGAGGGAGAGACAGAGCGAGAGAGGGAGACAGAGCGAGAGAGGGAGACAGAGTGAGTGAGTCAGAGCGAGAGAGACAGAGCGAGAGAGTCAGAGCGAGAGAGAGTGAGCGAGAGAGAGTGAGCGAGAGAGAGTCAGAGTGAGAGAGAGTCAGAGTGAGAGAGAGCGACAGAGCGAGAGAGAGCGACGGACCGAGACAGAGCGACAGACCGAGAGAGAGACAGAGCAAGAGAGAGAGAGAGAGACAGAGCGAGAGAGAGACAGAGCGAGAGAGGGAGACAGAGCGAGAGGGACAGAGCGACTGGGACAGAGTGAGACAGAGCAAGCGAGAGGGACAGAGCGAGAGAGAGACAGAGCGAGAGAGGGAGACAGAGCGAGAGGGACAGAGCGACTGGGACAGAGTGAGACAGAGCAAGCGAGAGGGACAGAGCGAGAGGGACAGAGCAAGGGAGAGACAGAGCAAGGGAGAGACAGAGCAAGGGAGAGACAGAGCAAGGGAGAGACAGAGCGAGAGAGGGAGACAGAGCGAGAGAGGGAGACAGAGTGAGTGAGTCAGAGCGAGAGAGACAGAGCGAGAGAGTCAGAGCGAGAGAGAGTGAGCGAGAGAGAGTGAGCGAGAGAGAGTCAGAGTGAGAGAGAGTCAGAGTGAGAGAGAGCGACAGAGCGAGAGAGAGCGACGGACCGAGACAGAGCGACAGACCGAGAGAGAGACAGAGCAAGAGAGAGAGAGAGAGACAGAGCAAGAGAGAGCGAGAGACAGAGCGAGAGAGAGCGACAGACCGAGAGAGAGACAGAGCAAGAGAGCGAGAGACAGAGCGAGCGAGAGAGACAGAGCGAGCGAGAGAGACAGAGCGAGCGAGACAGAGCGAGCGAGAGAGACAGAACGAGCGAGAGTGACAGAGCGAGAGAGAGACAGAGCGAGAGAGGGACAGAGCGAGAGAGAGACAGAGCGAGAGAGGGAGACAGAGCGAGAGGGACAGAGCGACTGGGACAGAGTGAGACAGAGCAAGCGAGAGGGACAGAGCGAGAGGGACAGAGCAAGACAGAGGGACAGAGCAAGAGCGACAGAGCGAGAGGGACAAAGCGAGAGGGACAGAGTGACACAGAGCGAGGCAGAGGGACAGAGCGAGAGGGACAGAGCGAGCAAGAGAGTCAGAGCGAGAGAGAGACAGAGCAAGAGAGGGAGACAGAGCGAGAGACAGAGCGAGAGAGGCAGAGTGAGCGAGAGAGAGACAGAGCGAGAGAGAAAGAGCGAGAGACAGACAGAGCGAGAGAGAGAGAGAGCGAGAGAGGGAAACCGAGAGAGTGCGACAGAGCGAGCGAGACAGAGCGAGCGAGACAGAGCGAGCGAGAGAGACAGAGCGAGAGAGCGAGACAGAGCAAGAGGGGGATAGGGAGAGGGAGACAGAGCGAGAGAGACCGAGTGAGAGAGAGCGACAGATTGAGAGACAGAGCGAGAGAGAGACAGAGCAAGAGCCAGAGCAAGAGACAGAGCGAGCGACAGAGCGAGAGAGACAGAGCGAGAGACAGAGCTAGAGAGAGACAGAGCTAGAGAGAGAGAGACAGAGCGAGAGAGAGCGACAGACCGAGCGAGACTGAGCAAGAGAGACAGAGCAAGCGAGGGAGAGAGGGACAGAGCGTGAGAGAGAGAAAGCGAGAGAGGATGACAGAGCGAGAGCGACAGACCGAGAGACAGAGCGAGAGAGTCCGAGCGAGAGAGACCGAGCAAGAGAGGCAGAGCGAGAGAGAGACAGAGCGAGAGAGAGACAGAGCGAGAGAGTGAGAGAGCGAGAGAGGGAGTCCGAGAGAGCGAGAGAGACAGAGCGAGCGAGAGAGACAGAGCGAGCGAGAGAGAGCGAGAGACAAAGCAAGCGAGAGACAGAGTGAGAGAGAGAGAGAGACAGAGCGAGAGAGGGATAGGGAGAGGGAGACAGAGTGAGAGAGACAGAGCAAGTGAGTGAGCGAAAGAGACAGACAGACCGAATGAGAGAGACAGACAGACCGAGAGATAGAGACAGAGAGACCGAGCGAGAGAGAGCGACAGACCGAGAGACAGAGCGAGAGAGAGCGACAGACCGAGAGACAGAGCGAGAGACAGAGCGACAGAGAGACAGAGCGAGAGAGCGACAGAGCGAGAGACAGAGCGAGAGAGAGACAGAGCGAGAGACAGAGCTAGAGAGACAGACACAGAGCGAGCGAGAGACAGAGCGAGTGAGAGGGAGAGCGAGACAGAGCGAGTGAGAGCGACAGAGCAAGCGCGAGAGACAGAGCGAGAGACACACAGCGAGAAAGAGACAGAGCGAGAGAGACAGAGCGAGAGAGAGACAGAGCGAGAGAGAGAGAGTGGGAGAGACAGAGCGAGAGAGACAGAGCGAGAGAGAGAGAGACAGGGCGAGAGAGACAGAGCGAGCGAGAGAAACCGAGCGAGAGAGAGTCAGGGTGAGAGAGATACAGGGCAAGAGAGAGACAGAGCGAGAGAGGGAGACAGAGCGAGAGCGGGAGATCGAGAGAGAGTGACAGACCGTGAGAGAGAGACAGAGCGAGAGAGAGACAGAGCGAGAGAGAGACAGAGCGAGAGACAGTGCGAGCGAGAGAGACAGAGCGAGAGAGGGAGACAGAGCGTGAGAGTGAGATCGAGAGAGAGCGACAGACCGTGAGAGAGCGAGAGAGCGACAGAGCAAGAGAGAGACAGAGTGAGAGAGAGACAGAGCGAGAGAGAGACAGAGCGAGAGAGAGACAGAGCGAGAGACAGTGCGAGCGAGAGAGACAGAGCGAGAGAGGGAGACAGAGCGTGAGAGTGAGATCGAGAGAGAGCGACAGACCGTGAGAGAGCGAGAGAGCGACAGAGCAAGAGAGAGACAGAGTGAGAGAGAGACAGAGCGAGAGACAGTGCGAGCGAGAGAGACAGAGCGAGAGAGTGACAGAGAGAAACAGAGCGAGCGAGAGAGAGCAAGAGACAAAGCAAGCGAGAGACAGAGTGAGAGAGAGAGAGAGAGACAGAGCGAGAGAGGGATAGGGAGAGGGAGACAGAGCGAGAGAGACAGAGCAAGTGAGTGAGCGAAAGAGACAGACAGACCGAGTGAGAGAGACAGACAGACCGAGAGACAGAGAGAGAGAGACCGAGCGAGAGAGAGCGACAGACCGAGAGACAGAGCGAGAGAGAGACAGAGCGAGAGAGCGACAGAGCGAGAGACAGAGCGAGAGAGTGACAGAGCGAGAGACAGAGCTAGAGAGACAGACACAAAGCGAGCGAGAGACAGAGCGAGTGAGAGGGAGAGCGAGACAGAGCGAGTGAGAGCGACAGAGCAAGCGCGAGAGACAGAGCGAGAGACACACAGCGAGAAAGGGACAGAGCAAGAGAGACAGAGCGAGAGAGAGACAGAGCGAGAGACACACAGCGAGAGAGAGACAGAGCGAGAGAGTCAGAGCGAGAGAGAGACAGAGCGAGAGAGAGAGAGACAGGGCGAGAGAGACAGAGCGAGCGAGAGAAACCGAGCGAGAGAGAGTCAGGGTGAGAGAGATACAGGGCAAGAGAGAGACAGAGCGAGAGAGGGAGACAGAGCGAGAGCGGGAGATCGAGAGAGAGTGACAGACCGTGAGAGAGAGACAGAGCGAGAGAGAGACAGAGCGAGAGAGAGACAGAGCGAGAGACAGTGCGAGCGAGAGAGACAGAGCGAGAGAGGGAGACAGAGCGTGAGAGTGAGATCGAGAGAGAGCGACAGACCGTGAGAGAGCGAGAGAGCGACAGAGCAAGAGAGAGACAGAGTGAGAGAGAGACAGAGCGAGAGACAGTGCGAGCGAGAGAGACAGAGCGAGAGAGTGACAGAGAGTGACAGAGCGAGAGAGAGACAGAACGAGAGAGAGACAGAGCGAACGAGAGAGACAGACTGCGTGAGAGAAACATAGAAACATAGAACATAGAAACATAGAAAATAGGTGTAGGGGTAGGCCATTCGGCCCTTCTAGCCTGCACCGCCATTCAATGAGTTCATGGCTGAACATTCAACTTCAGTACCACATTCCTGCTTTCTCGCCATACCCCTTGATCCCCCTAGTAGAGAGACAGACAGCGCGAGAGAGACAGACAGCACGAGAGACACACAGAGCGAGCAAGAGACAGACAGCGCGAGAGAGACACACAGAGCGAGAGAGACACACAGAGCGAGGGCGACACACTGAGCGAGAGAGACAGACAGCACGAGAGACACACAGAGCGAGCAAGAGACAGACAGCGCGAGAGAGACACACAGAGCTGAGAGAGACACACAGAGCGAGGGCGACACACAGAGCGAGAGAGACAGACTGCGCGAGAGCAACAGGGCGAGCGAGAGACAGAGCGAGAGACAGAGCTAGAGAGAGCGAGAGAGAGACAGAGCGAGAGAGAGCGACAGACCGAGCGAGACCGAGCGAGAGAGACAGAACAAGCGAGGGAGAGAGGGACAGAGCGAGAGAGAGACAAAGCGAGAGAGGAAGACAGAGCGAGAGCGAGAGACCGAGAGACAGAGCGAGAGACCGAGCAAGAGAGACCGAGCGAGAGAGGCAGAGCGAGAGAGGCAGAGCGAGAGAGACAGAGTGAGAGAGAGAGAGACAGAGCGAGAGAGAGACCAAGCGAGAGAGGGAGACCGAGAGAGCGAGAGAGACAGAGCGAGCGAGAGAGAGCGAGAGACAAAGCGAGAGAGGGATAGGGAGAGGGAGACAGAGCGAGAGAGACAGAGCAAGTGAGTGAGCGAAAGAGACAGACAGACCGAGTGAGAGAGACAGACAGACTGAGAGACAGAGAGAGAGAGACCGAGCGAGAGAGAGCGACAGACCGAGAGACAGAGCGAGAGAGACAGAGCGAGAGACAGAGCGCGAGAGCGAGAGAGCGAGAGACAGAGCGAGAGAGAGACAGAGCGAGAGACAGAGCTAGAGAGAGAGACACAGAGCGAGCGAGAGACAGAGCGAGTGAGAGAGAGAGAGAGAGCGAGACAGAGCGAGTGAGAGCGACAGAGCAAGCGCGAGAGAGAGACAGAGCGAGAGAGAGACAGTGCGAGAGACACACAACGAGAGAGACAGAGACAGACAGCGCGAGAGAGACAGACAGCGCGAGAGAGACAGACTGCGCGAGAGAGACAGACTGCGTGAGAGAGACAGACAGTGCGAGAGATACAGACAGTACGAGAGATACAGACAGTACGAGAGACACACAGAGCGAGAGAGACAGACAGAGCGAGCGAGAGGGAGACAGCGCGAGAGAGACAGACAGCACGGGAGAGACAGACAGCGCGGGAGAGACAGACAGCGCGGGAGAGACAGACAGCGCAAGAGAGACACACAGAGCGAGAGAGAGACAGCGTGAGAGAGACAGACAGCGCGAGATACAGCGCGAGAGAGACAGACAGTGCGAGAGAGACAGAGCGAGCGAGAGAGAGACAGCGCGAGAGATACAGATAACACGGGCGAGACAGACAGCGCAGGAGAGACAAACAGCGCGGGAGAGACAGAGCGCAAGAGAGACAGACAGTTCGAGAGAGACAGAGCGAGCGAGAGAGAGACAGCGCGAGAGACACACAGAGTGAGAGAGAGAGTGACAGCGCGAGCGAGAGAGAGAGAGACAGCGCGAGAGAGACAGACAGCGTGAGAGAGACACACAGAGTGAGAGAGAGAGAGAGACAGCGCGAGCGAGAGAGAGAGAGACGGCGCGAGAGAGACAGACAGCGTGAGAGAGAGAGAGACAGCGCGAGAGAGACCGACAGCGCGAAAGAGACAGACAGCGCGAGCGCGAGAGAGACAGACAGCGTGAGAGAGACAGACAGCGCGAGAGATACAGACAGCAGAGGAAAGACAGACAGCGCGGGAGAGACAGAGCGAGCGAGAGAGAGACAGCGTGAGAGAGACAGACAGTTCGAGAGAGACAGACAGCGCGAGAGAGACAGACTGAGCGAGAGAGACAGAGCAAGCGAGAGAGACAGAGCAAGCGAGAGAGACAGACAGCGCAGGAGAGACAGACAGCGCGGGAAGATAGACAGCCCGGGAGAGATAGACAGCGCGAGAGAGACACACAGAGCGAGAGAGACACACAGAGCGAGAGAGACACACAGAGTGAGAGAGACAGACAGAGCGCGAGAGAGACAGACAGAGCAAGAGAGACACACAGAGCGCGAGACAGACAGCTCGAGAGAGACAGACAGAGCGAGAGAGACACACAGAGCGAGAGAGACACACAGAGCGAGAGAGACAGACAGTGTGAGAGAGACAGAGCGCGAGAGAGACAGACTGAGCGAGAGAGACAGAGTGAGCGAGAGAGACACACAGAGCGAGAGTGACAGACAGTGTGAGAGAGACAGAGCGCGAGAGAGATAGACTGAGCGAGAGAGACAGAGCGAGCGAGAGAGACACACAGAGCGAGAGTGACAGACAGCGCAGGAGAGACAGACAGCGCGGGAGAGACAGACAGCACGAGAGAGACAGACAGAGCGCGAGAGACATACAGAGCGAGAGAGACAGACAGAGCGCGAGAGAGACAGACAGAGCGAGAGAGAGACACAGAGCGCGAGACAGACAGCGCGCGAGAGACAACAGAGCGAGAGACACACAGAGCGAGAGATACACAGAGCGAGAGAGACAGACAGCGTGGGAGAGAGAGACAGCGCGAGAGAGACAGACAGCGCGAGAGAGACAGACAGCACGAGAGAGACAGAGCGAGAGGGACGGACCGAGAGAAACGGAGTTAGAAAGACGGAGCGGGAGAGACGGAGCGGGAGAGACGGAGCGGGAGAGACGGAGCAGGAGAGACAGAGCAATTGAGACAGAGTGAGAGAGACAGAGTGAGAGAGACAGAGTGAGAGAGACAGAGTGAGAGAAAGAAAAAGCAATAGAGATACAGAACGAAAGAGAGAGACTGAGTGAGAGAGAGCGAGACAGAGCGAGAGAGGGAGACAGAAGGAGATAGAGCGAGAGAGCAAGAGAGACAGGGCAAGAGCGAGAGATGGACCGAGCGAAGGAGAGAGGCAGAGCGAGAGAGGGAGAGCGAGAGAGAGAGAGCGAGAGAGGGAGACAGAGCGAGGAGAGCCAGAGCGAGTGAGAGAGATGGCACGAGAGAGAGGGAGCGAGAGAGAGGGAGCGAGAGAGAGGGAGAGAGAAAGAGGGAGAGAGACAAAGTGACAGAGGGAGAAAGAACAGAGAAATACAGAGCGAGAGAGACGAACCGAGCAAGAAAGAGCAAGCGACAGAGACAGAGCAAGAAAGAGACAGTGAGAGAGACACACAGAGCGCGAGAAAGACAGACAGCGTGAGAGAGACAGACAGCGCGAGAGAGACAGACAGAGCGCGAGAGAGACAGACAGCGCAAGAGATACAGACAGCGCGAGAGACACACAGAGCGAGAGAGAGAGACAGCGTGAGAGAGACAGACTGTGCGAGAGAGACAGACAGCGCGAGAGAGACACAGAGCGAGAGAGACACACAGAGCGAGAGAGAGACACAGAGCGTGAGAGACAGACTGCGCGGGAGCGACAGGGCGAGCGAGAGAGAGAGACAGAGCAAGCGAGAGAGACACACAGAGTGAGAGAGACAGACAGCGCGGGAAAGACAGACAGAGCGCGAGACAGAGCGAGCGAGAGAGAGACAGCGCGAGAGAGACAGACAGCGCAAGAGATACAGACAGCGCGAGAGACACACAGAGCGAGAGGGATGGAGCGAGAGAAACGGAGTTAGAAAGACGGAGCGGGAGAGACGGAGCGGGAGAGACGGAGCGGGAGAGACGGAGCGGGAGAGACGGAGCGGGAGAGACGGAGCAGGAGAGACAGAGCGGGAGAGACGGAGCAGGAGAGACAGAGCAATTGAGACAGAGTGAGAGAGACAGAGTGAGAGAGACAGAGTGAGAGAAAGAAAAAGCAAGAGAGATACAGAACGAAAGAGAGAGACTGAGTGAGAGAGAGCGAGACAGAGCGAGAGAGGGAGACAGAAGGAGATAGAGCGAGAGAGCAAGAGAGACAGGGCAAGAGCGAGAGATGGACCGAGCGAAGGAGAGAGGCAGAGCGAGAGAGGCAAAGCGAGAGAGGGAGAGCGAGAGAGAGAGAGCGAGAGAGGGAGACAGAGCGAGGAGAGCCAGAGCGAGTGAGAGAGATGGCACGAGAGACAGAGCGAGAGAGAGGGAGCGAGAGAGAGGGAGAGAGAAAGAGGGAGAGAGACAAAGTGACAGAGGGAGAGAGACACAGAGAGAGACAGAGCGAGAGAGACGGACCAAGCAAGAAAGAGCAAGCGACAGAGACAGAGCAAGAAAGAGACAGTGAGAGAGACACACAGAACGTGAGAGAGACAGACAGCGTGAGAGAGACATACTGCGCGAGAGAGACAGACAGAGCGCGAGAGAGACAGACAGAGCGCGAGAGAGACAGACAGCGCGAGAGAGACAGACAGAGCGCGAGAGAGACAGACAGCGCAAGAGATACAGACAGCGCGAGAGACACACAGAGCGAGAGAGAGAGACAGCGTGAGAGAGACAGACTGTGCGAGAGAGACAGACAGCGCGAGAGAGACACAGAACGAGAGAGACACACAGAGCGAGAGAGAGACACAGAGCGTGAGAGACAGACTGCGCGGGAGCGACAGGGCGAGCGAGAGAAAGAGACAGAGCAAGCGAGAGAGACACACAGAGTGAGAGAGACAGACAGCGCGGGAAAGACAGACAGCGCAGGAGAGACACACAGAGCGCGAGACAGAGCGAGCGAGAGAGAGACAGCGCGAGAGAGACAGAGTGAGCGAGAGAGAGACAACGTGAGAGAGACACACAGAGCGCGAGACAGAGCGCGGGAGAGACAGACAGCGCGGGAGAGACAGACTGCGCGACAGAGACAGAGCGAGCGAGAGAGACAGACAGCGCGAGAGAGACACACAGAGAGCGCGAGAGAGACAGACTGCGCGAGAGAGACACACAGAGCGAGAGAGACAGACAGCGCGGGAGGGACAGACAGCGCGGGAGAGACAGACAGCCCTGGAGAGACAGACAGCGCGAGAGAGACACACAGAGCGAGAGAGACAAACTGCGCGAGAGAGAGACAGAGCGAGCGAGAGAGACAGAGCGAGCGAGAGAGAGACAGAGCGAGCGAGACAGACAGCGCGAGAGAGACAGACAGCGCGAGAGAGACAGACAGCGCGAGAGAGACAGCGCGAGAGAGACAGACAGCGCGAGAGAGACAGCGCGAGAGAGACAGCCAGCGCGAGAGAGACAGCCAGCGCGAGAGAGACAGACAGCGCGAGAGAGACAGATAGCGCGAGAGAGACAGATAGCGCGAGAGAGACAGACAGCGCGAGAGAGACACACAGAGCGAGAGAGACACACAGAGCGAGAGAGACACACAGAGCGAGAGAGACACACAGAGCGAGAGAGACACACAGAGCGCGAGAGAGACAGACAGCGCGAGAGAGACACACAGAGCGAGAGAGACACACAGAGCGAGAGAGACACACAGAGCGCGAGAGAGACAGACAGCGCGAGAGAGACACACAGAGCGAGAGAGACACACAGAGCGAGAGAGACACACAGAGCGAGAGAGACAGACAGCGCGAGAGAGACACACAGAGCGAGAGAGACACACAGAGCGAGAGAGACACACAGAGCGAGAGAGACACACAGAGCGAGAGAGACACACAGAGCGAGAGAGACACACAGAGCGCGAGAGAGACAGACAGAGCGAGAGAGACACACAGAGCGCGAGAGAGACAGACAGCGCGAGAGAGACAGACAGAGCGCAAGAGAGACAGACTGCGCGAGAGAGACAGACAGCGCGAGAGAGACAGACAGAGCGCAAGAGAGACAGACTGCGCGAGAGAGACAGCCAGAGCGCAAGAGAGACAGACTGCGCGAGAGAGACAGACAGAGCGCAAGAGAGACAGACTGCGCGAGAGAGACAGAGCGAGCGAAAGAGACAGAGCGAGCGAGAGAGACACACAGAGCGAGAGAGACAGACAGCGCAGGAGAGACAGACAGCGCAGGAGAGACAGACCGCGCGGGAGAGACAAACAGCCCGGGAGAGACAGACAGCGCAAGAGAGACAGACAGCATGAGAGAGACACACAGAGCGAGAGAGACAGACAGCACGAGAGAGACAGACAGCGCGAGAGAGACAGACAGCGCGAGAGAGACAGATTGCGCGAGAGAGGCAGACAGCGCGGGAGAGACAGACTGCGCGAGAGAGGCAGACAGTGCAGGAGAGACAGACAGCGCGGGAGAGACAGACAGCCCGGGAGAGATACACAGAGTGAGAGACAGACAGCGCGAGAGAGACAGACTGCGCGAGAGAGACAGACTGCGCGAGAGAGACAGACTGCGCGAGAGAGACAGACTGCGCGAGAGAGACAGACAGCGCGGGAGAGACAGACAGCGCGGGAGAGACAGACTGCGCGAGAGAGACAGACTGCGCGGGAGAGACAGACAGCGCGGGAGAGACAGACAGCGCGGGAGAGACAGACAGCCCGGGAGAGACACACAGTGAGAGAGAGACAGCGCGAGAGAGACAGACAGCGCGAGAGAGACACACAGTGAGAGAGAGACAGCGCGAGAGAGACAGACAGCACGAGAGAGACAGACTGCGCGAGAGAGACAGACAGCACGAGAGAGACACACAGAGCGAGAGAGACACACAAAGCGCGAGAGAGACAGAGCGAGCGAGACAGACAGCGTGAGAGAGACACACACAGCGCAAGAGAGACACACAGAGCGCGAGATGGACAGACAGCGTGAGAGAGACAGACTGCGCGAGAGAGACAGAGCGAGCGAGAGAGACAGAGCGAGCGAGAGAGAGACAGCGCGAGAGAGACAGACAGCGCGAGAGATGCAGACAGCGCGGGAGAGACAGACAGCCCGGGAGAGACACACAGTGAGAGAGAGACAGCGCGAGAGAGACAGACAGCGCGAGAGAGACACACAGTGAGAGAGAGACAGCGCGAGAGAGACAGACAGCACGAGAGAGACAGACTGCGCGAGAGAGACAGACAGCACGAGAGAGACACACAGAGCGAGAGAGACACACAAAGCGCGAGAGAGACAGAGCGAGCGAGACAGACAGCGTGAGAGAGACACACACAGCGCAAGAGAGACACACAGAGCGCGAGAGGGACAGACAGCGTGAGAGAGACAGACTGCGCGAGAGAGACAGAGCGAGCGAGAGAGACAGAGCGAGCGAGAGAGAGACAGCGCAAGAGAGACAGACAGCGCGAGAGAGGCAGAGCGAGCAAGAGAGACACACAGAGCGTGAGAGACACAGAGAGCGAGAGAGACACACAGGGCGAAAGAGACACACAGAGCGAGAGAGACACAGAGCGAGAGAGAGACACAGAGCAAGAGAGACAGACGGATCGAGAGACACACACAGAGCGAGAGACACACAGAGCGAGAGACACACAGAGCGAGAGACACAGAGCGAGAGACACACAGAGCGAGAGAGACACACAGCGCGATAGGCACACAGAGCGAGACACAGAGCGAGAGACACACAGAGCGAGAGAGACACAGAGCGAGAGAGACATAGAGCGAGAGAGACACACAGAGCGAGAGACACACACAGAGCGACAGAGACACAGAGCGAGAGGGACACATAGATCGAGAAACACACAGATCGAGAAACACACAGTGCGAGAGACAAGGAGCGAGAGACACAGCGAGAGAAAGACACAGAGCGAGAGAGACACAGAGCGAGGGAGACACACAGAGTGAGAGACACACAGCGCGATTGAGACACACAGAGCGAGCGAGAGTGTGACACACAGAGCGTGAGAGACATACAGAGCGAGAGACACACAGAGCGAGAGACAGAGCGAGAGAGACACACAGAGCGAGAGAGACACACAGAGCGAGAGAGACACACAGAGTGAGAGAGACACACAGAGTGAGAGACACACAGAGCGAGAGTGACACACAGAGCGAGAGTGAGAGACAGAGTGAGAGTGAAACACACAGAGTGAGAGAGACACACAGAGCGAGAGAGACACACAGAGCGAGAGAGAAACACACAGAGCGAGAGTGAAACACACAGAGCGAGAGAAACACACAGAGCGAGAGTGAGACACACAGAGCGAGAGTGAAACACACAGAGCGAGAGTGAAACACACAGAGCGAGAGTGAAACACACAGAGCGAGAGAGACACACTGAGCGAGAGTGAAACACACAGAGCGAGAGAGACATACTGAGCGAGAGTGAAACACACAGAGCGAGAGTGAGACACACAGAGCGAGAGTGAAACACACAGAGCGAGAGTGAAACACACAGAGCGAGAGAGACACACAGAGCGAGAGTGAGACACACAGAGCGAGAGTGAGACACACAGAGCGAGAGTGAAACACACAGAGCGAGAGAGACACACAGAGTGAGAGTGAAACACACAGAGCGAGAGTGAAACACACAGAGCGAGAGAGACACACAGAGCGAGAGTGAAACACACAGAGCGAGAGTGAAACACACAGAGCGAGAGAGACACACAGAGCGAGAGTGAAACACACAGAGCGAGAGTGAAACACACAGAGCGAGAGTGAAACACACAGAGCGAGAGTGAAACACACAGAGCGAGAGAGACACACAGAGCGAGAGTGAAACACACAGAGCGAGAGAGACACACAGAGCGAGAGAGACACACAGAGCGAGAGTGAAACACACAGAGCGAGAGTGAAACACACAGAGCGAGAGAGACACACAGAGCGAGAGTGAAACACACAGAGCGAGAGAGACACACACAGAGCGAGAGTGAAACACAGAGCGAGAGTGAAACACACAGAGCGAGAGTGAAACATACAGAGCGAGAGAGAAACACACAGAGCGAGAGAGACAAACACAGAGCGAGAGAGACACACTGAGCGAGAGTGAAACACAGAGCGAGAGTGAAACATACAGAGCGAGAGTGAAAAACACAGAGCGAGAGAGACACACACAGAGCGAGAGTGAAACACACAGAGCGAGAGTGAAACACACAGAGCGAGAGTGAAACACACAGAGCGAGAGAGAAACACAGAGCGAGAGTGAAACACACTGAGCGAGAGAGACACACTGAGCGAGAGTGAAACACAGAGAGCGAGAGTGAAACACACAGAGCGAGAGTGAAACACTGAGCGAGAGTGAAACACAGAGCGAGAGTGAAACACACAGAGCGAGAGTGAAACACACAGAGCGAGAGAGACACACAGAGCGAGAGAGAAACACTGAGCGAGAGAGACACACTGAGCGAGAGTGAAACACAGAGCGAGAGTGAAACATACAGAGCGAGAGAGACACACAGAGCAAGAGTGAAACACACAGAGCGAGAGTGAAACACACAGAGCGAGAGACACACAGAGCGAGAGTGAAACACAGAGCGAGAGTGAAACACAGAGCGAGAGTGAAACACACAGAGCGAGAGAGACACACAGAGCGAGAGAGACACACAGAGCGAGAGTGAAACACAGAGCGAGAGAGGCACAGAGCGAGAGTGAAACATACAGAGCGAGAGTGATACACACAGAGCGAGAGAGACACACAGAGAGACAGAGACACACAGAGCGAGAGTGAAACACAGAGCGAGAGAGGCACAAGCGAGAGTGAAACATACAGAGCGAGAGTGAAACACACAGAGCGAGAGAGACACACAGAGCGAGAGTGAAACACAGAGCGAGAGAGGCACAGAGCGAGAGTGAAACATACAGAGCGAGAGTGAAACACACAGAGCGAGAGTGAAACACACAGAGCGAGTGAAACACACAGAGCGAGAGTGAAACACACAGAGCGAGAGAGACACACACAGAGCGAGAGTGAAACATACAGAGCGAGAGTGAAACACACAGAGCGAGAGTGAAACACACAGAGCGAGAGAGACACACACAGAGCGAGAGTGAAACATACAGAGCGAGAGTGAAACATACAGAGCGAGAGTGAAACACAGAGCGAGAGTGAAACATACAGAGCGAGAGTGAAACATACAGAGCGAGAGTGAAACACAGAGCGAGAGTGAAACATACAGAGCGAGAGTGAAACACAGAGCGAGAGTGAAACAGAGCAAGAGTGAAACACAGAGTGAGAGTGAAACATACAGAGCGAGAGTGAAAAATACAGAGCGAGAGTGAAACACACAGAGCGAGAGTGAAACACAGAGCGAGAGTGAAACATACAGAGCGAGAGTGAAACACAGAGCGAGAGTGAAACATACAGAGCGAGAGTGAAACATACAGAGCGAGAGTGAAACACACAGAGCGAGAGTGAAACACAGAGCGAGAGTGAAACACAGAGCGAGAGTGAAACATACAGAGCGAGAGAGACACACAGAGCGAGAGTGAAACACAGAGCGAGAGTGAAACACACAGAGCGAGAGTGAAACACAGAGCGAGAGTGAAACATACAGGGCGAGAGTGAAACACAGAGCGAGAGTGAAACACACAGAGCGAGAGTGAAACATACAGAGGGAGAGTGAAACATACAGAGGGAGAGTGAAACATACAGAGCGAGAGTGAAACACACTGAGCGAGAGTGAAACATACAGAGCGAGAGTGAAACATACAGAGCGAGAGTGAAACACAGAGCGAGAGTGAAACATACAGAGCGAGAGTGAAACACAGAGCGAGAGTGAAACATACAGAGCGAGAGTGAAACACAGAGCGAGAGTGAAACATACAGAGCGAGAGTGAAACACAGAGCGAGAGTGAAACACACAGAGCGAGAGTGAAACATACAGAGCGAGAGTGAAACACAGAGCGAGAGTGAAACATACAGAGCGAGAGTGAAACACACAGAGCGAGAGTGAAACATACAGAGCGAGAGTGAAACACACAGTGCGAGAGAGACACACTGAACGAGAGTGACACACAGAGCGAGAGTGAAACATACAGAGCGAGAGTGAAACACACAGAGCGAGAGTGAAACACACAGAGCGAGAGAGACACACAGAGCGAGAGAGACACACAGAGCGAGAGTGAAACACAGAGCGAGAGTGAAACATACAGAGCGAGAGTGAAACACAGAGCGAGAGTGAAACATACAGAGCGAGAGTGAAACACAGAGCGAGAGTGAAACACACAGAGCGAGAGTGAAACATACAGAGCGAGAGTGAAACACAGAGCGAGAGTGAAACACACAGAGCGAGAGTGAAACATACAGAGCGAGAGTGAAACACAGAGCGAGAGTGAAACATACAGAGCGAGAGTGAAACACACAGAGCGAGAGAGACACACAGAGCGAGAGAGACACACAGAGCGAGAGTGAAACACACAGAGCGAGAGTGAAACATACAGAGCGAGAGTGAAACACAGAGCGAGAGTGAAACATACAGAGCGAGAGTGAAACACAGAGCGAGAGTGAAACAGAGCAAGAGTGAAACACAGAGTGAGAGTGAAACATACAGAGCGAGAGTGAAAAATACAGAGCGAGAGTGAAACACACAGAGCGAGAGTGAAACACAGAGCGAGAGTGAAACATACAGAGCGAGAGTGAAACACAGAGCGAGAGTGAAACATACAGAGCGAGAGTGAAACACAGAGCGAGAGTGAAACATACAGAGCGAGAGTGAAACACAGAGCGAGAGTGAAACACAGAGCGAGAGTGAAACATACAGAGCGAGAGAGAGACACAGAGCGAGAGTGAAACACAGAGCGAGAGTGAAACACACAGAGCGAGAGTGAAACACAGAGCGAGAGTGAAACATACAGGGCGAGAGTGAAACACAGAGCGAGAGTGAAACACACAGAGCGAGAGTGAAACATACAGAGGGAGAGTGAAACATACAGAGCGAGAGTGAAACACACTGAGCGAGAGTGAAACACATTGAGCGAGAGTGAAACATACAGAGCGAGAGTGAAACATACAGAGCGAGAGTGAAACACAGAGCGAGAGTGAAACATACAGAGCGAGAGTGAAACACAGAGCGAGAGTGAAACATACAGAGCGAGAGTGAAACACAGAGCGAGAGTGAAACACACAGAGCGAGAGTGAAACATACAGAGCGAGAGTGAAACACAGAGCGAGAGTGAAACACACAGAGCGAGAGTGAAACATACAGAGCGAGAGTGAAACACAGAGCGAGAGTGAAACACACAGAGCGAGAGTGAAACACACAGAGCGAGAGTGAAACATACAGAGCGAGAGTGAAACACACAGTGCGAGAGAGACACACTGAACGAGAGTGACACACAGAGCGAGAGTGAAACATACAGAGCGAGAGTGAAACACACAGAGCGAGAGAGACACACAGAGCGAGAGAGACACACAGAGCGAGAGAGACACACAGAGCGAGAGTGAAACACAGAGCGAGAGTGAAACATACAGAGCGAGAGTGAAACACAGAGCGAGAGTGAAACATACAGAGCGAGAGTGAAACACAGAGCGAGAGTGAAACACACAGAGCGAGAGTGAAACATACAGAGCGAGAGTGAAACACAGAGCGAGAGTGAAACACACAGAGCGAGAGTGAAACATACAGAGCGAGAGTGAAACACAGAGCGAGAGTGAAACATACAGAGCGAGAGTGAAACACACAGAGCGAGAGAGACACACAGAGCGAGAGAGACACACAGAGCGAGAGTGAAACACACAGAGCGAGAGTGAAACATACAGAGCGAGAGTGAAACACAGAGCGAGAGTGAAACATACAGAGCGAGAGTGAAAAACACAGAGCGAGAGTGAAACATACAGAGCGAGAGTGAAACACACAGAGCGAGAGAGACACACTGAACGAGAGTGACACACAGAGCGAGAGTGAAACATACAGAGTGAGAGTGAAACATACAGAGCGAGAGTGAAACACAGAGCGAAAGTGAAACATACAGAGCGAGAGTGAAACACACAGAGCGAGAGAGACACACTGAGCGAGAGTGACACACAGAGCGAGAGTGAAACATACAGAGCGAGAGAGACACACAGAGCGAGAGTGAAACACACAGAGCGAGAGAGACACACAGAGCGAGAGTGAAACACACAGAGCGAGAGAGACACACAGAGCGAGAGTGAAACACACAGAGCGAGAGTGAAACACACAGAGCGAGAGACACACAGAGCGAGAGTGAAACACAGAGCGAGAGTGAAACACAGAGCGAGAGTGAAACACACAGAGCGAGAGAGACACACAGAGCGAGAGAGACACACAGAGCAAGAGTGAAACACAGAGCGAGAGAGGCACAGAGCGAGAGTGAAACATACAGAGCGAGAGTGAAACACACAGAGCGAGAGAGACACACACAGAGCGAGAGTGACACACAGAGCGAGAGTGAAACACAGAGCGAGAGAGGCACAGAGCGAGAGTGAAACATACAGAGCGAGAGTGAAACACACAGAGCGAGAGAGACACACAGAGCGAGAGTGAAACACAGAGCGAGAGAGGCACAGAGCGAGAGTGAAACATACAGAGCGAGAGTGAAACATACAGAGCGAGAGTGAAACACACAGAGCGAGAGTGACACACAGAGCGAGAGTGAAGCACAGAGCGAGAGTGAAACATACAGAGCGAGAGTGAAACACACAGAGCGAGAGTGAAACACAGAGCGAGAGTGAAACATACAGAGCGAGAGTGAAACACACAGAGCGAGAGTGACACACAGAGCGAGAGTGAAACACAGAGAGAGAGTGAAACATACAGAGCGAGAGTGAAACACAGAGCGAGAGTGAAACACAGAGCGAGAGTGAAACATACAGAGCGAGAGTGAAACACACAGAGCGAGAGTGAAACACAGAGCGAGAGTGAAACATACAGAGCGAGAGTGAAACATACAGAGCGAGAGTGAAACACAGAGCGAGAGTGAAACATACAGAGCGAGAGTGAAACACAGAGAGAGAGTGAAACATACAGAGCGAGAGTGAAACACACAGAGCGAGAGTGAAACATACAGAGCGAGAGTGAAACATACAGAGCGAGAGTGAAACACAAAGCGAGAGTGAAACATACAGAGCGAGAGTGAAACACACAGAGCGAGAGTGAAACACAGAGCGAGAGTGAAACATACAGAGCGAGAGAGACACACAGAGCGAGAGTGAAACACAGAGCGAGAGTGAAACACACAGAGCGAGAGTGAAACACAAAGCGAGAGTGAAACATACAGGGCGAGAGTGAAACACACAGAGCGAGAGTGAAACATACAGAGGGAGAGTGAAACATACAGAGCGAGAGTGAAACACAGAGCGAGAGTGAAACACACTGAGCGAGAGTGAAACATACAGAGCGAGAGTGAAACACAGAGCGAGAGTGAAACATACAGAGCGAGATTGAAACACAGAGCGAGAGTGAAATATACAGAGTGAGAGTGAAACACAGAGCGAGAGTGAAACACACAGAGCGAGAGTGAAACACACAGAGCGAGAGTGAAACACACAGAGCGAGAGTGAAACACACAGAGCGAGAGAGACACACAGAGCGAGAGAGACACACTGAGCGAGAGAGTCACACAGAGCGAGAGTGAAACATACAGAGCGAGAGTGAAACACACAGAGCGAGAGAGACACACTGAGCGAGAGTGAAACACACAGAGCGAGAGTGAAACACACAGAGCGAGAGTGAAACACACAAAGCGAGAGAGACACACAGAGCGAGAGAGACACACTGAGCGAGAGAGACACACAGAGCGAGGGAGACACACTGAGCGAGAGTGAAACACACAGAGCGAGAGTGAAACACACAGAGCGAGAGTGAAACACACAGAGCGAGAGAGACACACAGAGCGAGAGAGACACACTGAGCGAGAGTGAAACACTGAGCGAGAGTGAAACACACAGAGCGAGAGAGAAACACACAGAGCGAGAGAGACACACTGAGCGAGAGTGAAACATACAGAGCGAGAGAGAAACACACAGAGCGAGAGAGACAAACACAGAGCGAGAGAGACACACTGAGCGAGAGTGAAACACAGAGCGAGAGTGAAACATACAGAGCGAGAGTGAAAAACACAGAGCGAGAGAGACACACACAGAGCGAGAGTGAAACACACAGAGCGAGAGTGAAACACACAGAGCGAGAGTGAAACACTGAGCGAGAGTGAAACACACAGAGCGAGAGAGAAACACACAGAGCGAGAGTGAAACACACAGAGCGAGAGTGAAACATACAGAGCAAGAGTGAAACACAGAGCGAGAGTGAAACACACAGAGCGAGAGTGAAACATACAGAGCGAGAGTGAAACACAGAGCGAGAGTGAAACATACAGAGCGAGAGTGAAACACACAGAGCGAGAGTGAAACATACAGAGCGAGAGTGAAACACACAGTGCGAGAGAGACACACTGAACGAGAGTGACACACAGAGCAAGAGTGAAACATACAGAGCGAGAGTGAAACACACAGAGCGAGAGTGAAACACACAGAGCGAGAGAGACACACAGAGCGAGAGAGACACACAGAGCGAGAGAGACACACAGAGCAAGAGTGAAACACAGAGCGAGAGTGAAACATACAGAGCGAGAGTGAAACACAGAGCGAGAGTGAAACATACAGAGCGAGAGTGAAACACAGAGCGAGAGTGAAACACACAGAGCGAGAGTGAAACATACAGAGCGAGAGTGAAACACAGAGCGAGAGTGAAACACACAGAGCGAGAGTGAAACATACAGAGCGAGAGTGAAACACAGAGCGAGAGTGAAACATACAGAGCGAGAGTGAAACACACAGAGCGAGAGAGACACACAGAGCGAGAGTGAAACACACAGAGCGAGAGTGAAACATACAGAGCGAGAGTGAAACACAGAGCGAGAGTGAAACATACAGAGCGAGAGTGAAACACACAGAGCGAGAGTGAAACATACAGAGCGAGAGTGAAACACACAGAGCGAGAGAGACACACTGAACGAGAGTGACACACAGAGCGAGAGTGAAACATACAGAGCGAGAGTGAAACACAGAGCGAAAGTGAAACATACAGAGCGAGAGTGAAACACACAGAGCGAGAGAGACACACTGAGCGAGAGTGACACACAGAGCGAGAGTGAAACATACAGAGCGAGAGAGACACACAGAGCGAGAGTGAAACACACAGAGCGAGAGAGACACACAGAGCGAGAGTGAAACACACAGAGCGAGAGAGACACACAGAGCGAGAGTGAAACACACAGAGCGAGAGTGAAACACACAGAGCGAGAGACACACAGAGCGAGAGTGAAACACAGAGCGAGAGTGAAACACAGAGCGAGAGTGAAACACACAGAGCGAGAGAGACACACAGAGCGAGAGAGACACACAGAGCAAGAGTGAAACACAGAGCGAGAGAGGCACAGAGCGAGAGTGAAACATACAGAGCGAGAGTGAAACACACAGAGCGAGAGAGACACACACAGAGCGAGAGTGACACACAGAGCGAGAGTGAAACACAGAGCGAGAGAGGCACAGAGCGAGAGTGAAACATACAGAGCGAGAGTGAAACACACAGAGCGAGAGAGACACACAGAGCGAGAGTGAAACACAGAGCGAGAGAGGCACAGAGCGAGAGTGAAACATACAGAGCGAGAGTGAAACACACAGAGCGAGAGTGACACACAGAGCGAGAGTGAAGCACAGAGCGAGAGTGAAACATACAGAGCGAGAGTGAAACACACAGAGCGAGAGTGAAACACAGAGCGAGAGTGAAACATACAGAGCGAGAGTGAAACACACAGAGCGAGAGTGACACACAGAGCGAGAGTGAAACACAGAGCGAGAGTGAAACATACAGAGCGAGAGTGAAACACAGAGCGAGAGTGAAACACAGAGCGAGAGTGAAACATACAGAGCGATAGTGACACACAGAGCGAGAGTGAAACACAGAGCGAGAGTGAAACATACAGAGCGAGAGTGAAACACACAGAGCGAGAGTGAAACACAGAGCGAGAGTGACACACAGAGCGAGAGTGAAACACACAGAGCGAGAGAGACACACACAGAGCGAGAGTGAAACACTGAGCGAGAGTGAAACACACAGAGCGAGAGAGAAACACACAGAGCGAGAGTGAAACACACAGAGCGAGAGAGACACACTGAGCGAGAGTGAAACACAGAGAGCGAGAGTGAAACACACAGAGCGAGAGTGAAACACTGAGCGAGAGTGAAACACACAGAGCGAGAGAGAAACACTGAGCGAGAGAGACACACAGAGCGAGAGAGAAACACACAGAGCGAGAGTGAAACACACAGAGCGAGAGAGACACACACAGAGCGAGAGTGAAACACAGAGAGCGAGAGTGAAACACACAGAGCGAGAGTGAAACACTGAGCGAGAGTGAAACACACAGAGCGAGAGAGACACACACAGAGCGAGAGAGACACACTGAGCGAGAGTGAAACACACAGAGCGAGAGAGAAACACTGAGCGAGAGAGACACACTGAGCGAGAGTGAAACATACAGAGCGAGAGAGACACACACAGAGCGAGAGAGACACACTGAGCGAGAGTGAAAGACAGAGCGAGAGTGAAACATACAGAGCGAGAGTGAAAAACACAGAGCGAGAGAGACACACACAGAGCGAGAGTGAAACACACAGAGCGAGAGTGAAACACACAGAGCGAGAGAGACACACAGAGCGAGAGTGAAACACACAGAGCGAGAGAGACACACAGAGCGAGAGTGAAACATACAGAGCGAGAGAGACACACAGAGCAAGAGTGAAACACACAGAGCGAGAGTGAAACACACAGAGCGAGAGACACACAGAGCGAGAGTGAAACACAGAGCGAGAGTGAAACACAGAGCGAGAGTGAAACACACAGAGCGAGAGAGACACACAGAGCGAGAGAGACACACAGAGCGAGAGTGAAACACAGAGCGAGAGAGGCACAGAGCGAGAGTGAAACATACAGAGCGAGAGTGATACACACAGAGCGAGAGAGACACACAGAGCGACAGAGACACACAGAGCGAGAGTGAAACACAGAGCGAGAGAGGCACAAGCGAGAGTGAAACATACAGAGCGAGAGTGAAACACACAGAGCGAGAGAGACACACAGAGCGAGAGTGAAACACAGAGCGAGAGTGAAACATACAGAGCGAGAGTGAAACACACAGAGCGAGAGTGAAACACACAGAGCGAGTGAAACACACAGAGCGAGAGTGAAACACACAGAGCGAGAGAGACACACACAGAGCGAGAGTGAAACATACAGAGCGAGAGTGAAACACACAGAGCGAGAGTGAAACACACAGAGCGAGAGAGACACACACAGAGCGAGAGTGAAACATACAGAGCGAGAGTGAAACATACAGAGCGAGAGTGAAACACAGAGCGAGAGTGAAACATACAGAGCGAGAGTGAAACATACAGTGCGAGAGTGAAACACAGAGCGAGAGTGAAACATACAGAGCGAGAGTGAAACACAGAGCGAGAGTGAAACAGAGCAAGAGTGAAACACAGAGTGAGAGTGAAACATACGGAGCGAGAGTGAAAAATACAGAGCGAGAGTGAAACACACAGAGCGAGAGTGAAACACAGAGCGAGAGTGAAACATACAGAGCGAGAGTGAAACACAGAGCGAGAGTGAAACATACAGAGCGAGAGTGAAACACAGAGCGAGAGTGAAACATACAGAGCGAGAGTGAAACACACAGAGCGAGAGTGAAACACAGAGCGAGAGTGAAACACAGAGCGAGAGTGAAACATACAGAGCGAGAGAGACACACAGAGCGAGAGTGAAACACAGAGCGAGAGTGAAACACACAGAGCGAGAGTGAAACACAGAGCGAGAGTGAAACATACAGGGCGAGAGTGAAACACAGAGCGAGAGTGAAACACACAGAGCGAGAGTGAAACATACAGAGGGAGAGTGAAACATACAGAGTGAGAGTGAAACACACTGAGCGAGAGTGAAACACATTGAGCGAGAGTGAAACATACAGAGCGAGAGTGAAACATACAGAGCGAGAGTGAAACACAGAGCGAGAGTGAAACATACAGAGCGAGAGTGAAACACAGAGCGAGAGTGAAACATACAGAGCGAGAGTGAAACACAGAGCGAGAGTGAAACACACAGAGCGAGAGTGAAACATACAGAGCGAGAGTGAAACACAGAGCGAGAGTGAAACACACAGAGCGAGAGTGAAACATACAGAGCGAGAGTGAAACACAGAGCGAGAGTGAAACATACAGAGCGAGAGTGAAACACACAGAGCGAGAGTGAAACATACAGAGCGAGAGTGAAACACACAGTGCGAGAGAGACACACTGAACGAGAGTGACACACAGAGCGAGAGTGAAACATACAGAGCGAGAGTGAAACACACAGAGCGAGAGTGAAACACACAGAGCGAGAGAGACACACAGAGCGAGAGAGACACACAGAGCGAGAGAGACACACAGAGCGAGAGTGAAACACAGAGCGAGAGTGAAACATACAGAGCGAGAGTGAAACACAGAGCGAGAGTGAAACATACAGAGCGAGAGTGAAACACAGAGCGAGAGTGAAACACACAGAGCGAGAGTGAAACATACAGAGCGAGAGTGAAACACAGAGCGAGAGTGAAACACACAGAGCGAGAGTGAAACATACAGAGCGAGAGTGAAACACAGAGCGAGAGTGAAACATACAGAGCGAGAGTGAAACACACAGAGCAAGAGAGACACACAGAGCGAGAGAGACACACAGAGCGAGAGTGAAACACACAGAGCGAGAGTGAAACATACAGAGCGAGAGTGAAACACAGAGCGAGAGTGAAACATACAGAGCGAGAGTGAAACACAGAGCGAGAGTGAAACAGAGCAAGAGTGAAACACAGAGTGAGAGTGAAACATACAGAGCGAGAGTGAAAAATACAGAGCGAGAGTGAAACACACAGAGCGAGTGTGAAACACAGAGCGAGAGTGAAACATACAGAGCGAGAGTGAAACACAGAGCGAGAGTGAAAAATACAGAGCGAGAGTGAAACACAGAGCGAGAGTGAAACATACAGAGCGAGAGTGAAACACACAGAGCGAGAGTGAAACACAGAGCGAGAGTGAAACATACAGAGCGAGAGAGACACACAGAGCGAGAGTGAAACACAGAGCGAGAGTGAAACACACAGAGCGAGAGTGAAACACAGAGCGAGAGTGAAACATACAGGGCGAGAGTGAAACACAGAGCGAGAGTGAAACACACAGAGCGAGAGTGAAACATACAGAGGGAGAGTGAAACATACAGAGCGAGAGTGAAACACACTGAGCGAGAGTGAAACACATTGAGCGAGAGTGAAACATACAGAGCGAGAGTGAAACACAGAGCGAGAGTGAAACATACAGAGCGAGAGTGAAACACAGAGCGAGAGTGAAACATACAGAGCGAGAGTGAAACACAGAGCGAGAGTGAAACACACAGAGCGAGAGTGAAACATACAGAGCGAGAGTGAAACACAGAGCGAGAGTGAAACACACAGAGCGAGAGTGAAACATACAGAGCGAGAGTGAAACACAGAGCGAGAGTGAAACATACAGAGCGACAGTGAAACACACAGAGCGAGAGTGAAACATACAGAGCGAGAGTGAAACACACAGTGCGAGAGAGACACACTGAACGAGAGTGACACACAGAGCGAGAGTGAAACATACAGAGCGAGAGTGAAACACACAGAGCGAGAGAGACACACAGAGCGAGAGAGACACACAGAGCGAGAGAGACACACAGAGCGAGAGTGAAACACAGAGCGAGAGTGAAACATACAGAGCGAGAGTGAAACACAGAGCGAGAGTGAAACATACAGAGCGAGAGTGAAACACAGAGCGAGAGTGAAACACACAGAGCGAGAGTGAAACATACAGAGCGAGAGTGAAACACAGAGCGAGAGTGAAACACAGAGCGAGAGTGAAACACACAGAGCGAGAGAGACACACAGAGCGAGAGAGACACACAGAGCGAGAGTGAAACACACAGAGCGAGAGTGAAACATACAGAGCGAGAGTGAAACACAGAGCGAGAGTGAAACATACAGAGCGAGAGTGAAAAACACAGAGTGAGAGTGAAACATACAGAGCGAGAGTGAAACACACAGAGCGAGAGAGACACACTGAACGAGAGTGACACACAGAGCGAGAGTGAAACATACAGAGCGAGAGTGAAACATACAGAGCGAGAGTGAAACACAGAGCGAAAGTGAAACATACAGAGCAAGAGTGAAACACACACAGCGAGAGAGACACACTGAGCGAGAGTGACACACAGAGCGAGAGTGAAACATACAGAGCGAGAGAGACACACAGAGCGAGAGTGAAACACACAGAGCGAGAGAGACACACAGAGCGAGAGTGAAACACACAGAGCGAGAGAGACACACAGAGCGAGAGTGAAACACACAGAGCGAGAGTGAAACACACAGAGCGAGAGACACACAGAGCGAGAGTGAAACACAGAGCGAGAGTGAAACACACAGAGCGAGAGAGACACACAGAGCGAGAGAGACACACAGAGCAAGAGTGAAACACAGAGGCACAGAGGGAGAGTGAAACATACAGAGCGAGAGTGAAACACACAGAGCGAGAGAGACACACACAGAGCGAGAGTGACACACAGAGCGAGAGTGAAACACAGAGCGAGAGAGGCACAGAGCGAGAGTGAAACATACAGAGCGAGAGTGAAACACACAGAGCGAGAGTGACACACAGAGCGAGAGTGAAGCACAGAGCGAGAGTGAAACATACAGAGCGAGAGTGAAACACAGAGCGAGAGTGAAAAATACAGAGCGAGAGTGAAACACACAGAGCGAGAGTGACACACAGAGCGAGAGTGAAACACAGAGCGAGAGTGAAACATACAGAGCGAGAGTGAAACACAGAGCGAGAGTGAAACACAGAGCGAGAGTGAAACATACAGAGCGAGAGTGAAACACAGAGCGAGAGTGAAACATACAGAGCGAGAGTGAAACACAGAGAGAGAGTGAAACATACAGAGCGAGAGTGAAACACACAGAGCGAGAGTGAAACATACAGAGCGAGAGTGAAACATACAGAGCGAGAGTGAAACACAATGCGAGAGTGAAACATACAGAGCGAGAGTGAAACACACAGAGCGAGAGTGAAACACAGAGCGAGAGTGAAACATACAGAGCGAGAGAGACACACAGAGCGAGAGTGAAACACAGAGCGAGAGTGAAACACACAGAGCGAGAGTGTAACACAAAGCGAGAGTGAAACATACAGGGCGAGAGTGAAACACACAGAGCGAGAGTGAAACATACAGAGGGAGAGTGAAACATACAGAGCGAGAGTGAAACACAGAGCGAGAGTGGAACACACTGAGCGAGAGTGAAACATACAGAGCGAGAGTGAAACACAGAGCGAGAGTGAAACATACAGAGCGAGATTGAAACACAGAGCGAGAGTGAAATATACAGAGTGAGAGTGAAACACAGAGCGAGAGTGAAACACACAGAGCGAGAGTGAAACACACAGAGCGAGAGTGAAACACACAGAGCGAGAGAGACACACAGAGCGAGAGAGACACACTGAGCGAGAGAGTCACACAGAGCGAGAGTGAAACATACAGAGCGAGAGTGAAACACACAGAGCGAGAGTGAAACATACAGAGCGAGAGTGAAACACACAGAGCGAGAGAGACACACTGAGCGAGAGTGACACACAGAGCGAGAGTGAAACATACAGAGCGAGAGTGAAACACACAGAGCGAGAGAGACACACAGAGCGAGGGAGACACACTGAGCGAGAGTGAAACACACAGAGCGAGAGTGAAACACACAGAGCGAGAGTGAAACACACAGAGCGAGAGAGACACACAGAGTGAGAGAGACACACTGAGCGAGAGTGAAACACTGAGCGAGAGTGAAACACACAGAGCGAGAGAGAAACACTGAGCGAGAGAGACACACTGAGCGAGAGTGAAACATACAGAGCGAGAGAGAAACGCACAGAGCGAGAGAGACAAACACAGAGCGAGAGAGACACACTGAGCGAGAGTGAAACACAGAGCGAGAGTGAAACATACAGAGCGAGAGTGAAAAACACAGAGCGAGAGAGACACACACAGAGCGAGAGTGAAACACACAGAGCGAGAGTGAAACACACAGAGCGAGAGTGAAACACTGAGCGAGAGTGAAACACACAGAGCGAGAGAGAAACACACAGAGCGAGAGTGAAACACACAGAGCGAGAGTGAAACATACAGAGCGAGAGTGAAACACAGAGCGAGAGTGAAACACACAGAGCGAGAGTGAAACATACAGAGCGAGAGTGAAACACAGAGCGAGAGTGAAACATACAGAGCGAGAGTGAAACACACAGAGCGAGAGTGAAACATACAGAGCGAGAGTGAAACACACAGTGCGAGAGAGACACACTGAACGAGAGTGACACACAGAGCAAGAGTGAAACATACAGAGCGAGAGTGAAACACACAGAGCGAGAGTGAAACACACAGAGCGAGAGAGACACACAGAGCGAGAGAGACACACAGAGCGAGAGTGAAACACAGAGCGAGAGTGAAACATACAGAGCAAGAGTGAAACACAGAGCGAGAGTGAAACATACAGAGCGAGAGTGAAACACAGAGCGAGAGTGAAACACACAGAGCGAGAGTGAAACATACAGAGCGAGAGTGAAACACAGAGCGAGAGTGAAACACACAGAGCGAGAGTGAAACATACAGAGCGAGAGTGAAACACAGAGCGAGAGTGAAACATACAGAGCGAGAGTGAAACACACAGAGCGAGAGAGACACACAGAGCGAGAGAGACACACAGAGCGAGAGTGAAACACACAGAGCGAGAGTGAAACATACAGAGCGAGAGTGAAACACAGAGCGAGAGAGGCACAGAGCGAGAGTGAAACATACAGAGCGAGAGTGAAACATACAGAGCGAGAGTGAAACACACAGAGCGAGAGTGACACACAGAGCGAGAGTGAAGCACAGAGCGAGAGTGAAACATACAGAGCGAGAGTGAAACACACAGAGCGAGAGTGAAACACAGAGCGAGAGTGAAACATACAGAGCGAGAGTGAAACACACAGAGCGAGAGTGACACACAGAGCGAGAGTGAAACACAGAGCGAGAGTGAAACATACAGAGCGAGAGTGAAACACAGAGCGAGAGTGAAACACAGAGCGAGAGTGAAACATACAGAGCGAGAGTGACACACAGAGCGAGAGTGAAACACACAGAGCGAGAGTGAAACACACAGAGCGAGAGTGAAACACAGAGCGAGAGTGAAACATACAGAGCGAGAGTGAAACATACAGAGCGAGAGTGAAACACAGAGCGAGAGTGAAACATACCGAGCGAGAGTGAAACACAGAGAGAGAGTGAAACATACAGAGCGAGAGTGAAACACACAGAGCGAGAGTGAAACAAACAGAGCGATAGTGAAACATACAGAGCGAGAGTGAAACATACAGAGCGAGAGTGAAACACAAAGAGCGAGAGTGAAACACAGAGCGAGAGTGAAACATACAGAGCGAGAGAGACACACAGAGCGAGAGTGAAACACAGAGCGAGAGTGAAACACACAGAGCGAGAGTGAAACACAAAGCGAGAGTGAAACATACAGGGCGAGAGTGAAACACACAGAGCGAGAGTGAAACATACAGAGGGAGAGTGAAACATACAGAGCGAGAGTGAAACACAGAGCGAGAGTGAAACACACTGAGCGAGAGTGAAACATACAGAGCGAGAGTGAAACACAGAGCGAGAGTGAAACATACAGAGCGAGATTGAAACACAGAGCGAGAGTGAAATATACAGAGTGAGAGTGAAACACAGAGCGAGAGTGAAACACACAGAGCGAGAGTGAAACACACAGAGCGAGAGTGAAACACACAGAGCGAGAGTGAAACACACAGAGCGAGAGTGAAACACACAGAGCGAGAGAGACACACTGAGCGAGAGTGACACACAGAGCGAGAGTGAAACATACAGAGCGAGAGTGAAACACACAGAGCGAGAGAGACACACTGAGCGAGAGTGAAACACACAGAGCGAGAGTGAAACACACAGAGCGAGAGTGAAACACACAAAGCGAGAGTGAAACACTGAGCGAGAGTGAAACACACAGAGCGAGAGTGAAACACACAGAGCGAGAGAGACACACTGAGCGAGAGTGAAACACAGAGCGAGAGTGAAACATACAGAGCGAGAGTGAAACACACAGAGCGAGAGTGAAACACAGAGCGAGAGTGAAACATACAGAGCGAGAGTGAAACACACAGAGCGAGAGTGACACACAGAGCGAGAGTGAAACACAGAGCGAGAGTGAAACATACAGAGCGAGAGTGAAACACAGAGCGAGAGTGAAACACAGAGCGAGAGTGAAACATACAGAGCGAGAGTGACACACAGAGCGAGAGTGAAACACAGAGCGAGAGTGAAACACACAGAGCGAGAGTGAAACACACAGAGCGAGAGTGAAACACAGAGCGAGAGTGAAACATACAGAGCGAGAGTGAAACATACAGAGCGAGAGTGAAACACAGAGCGAGAGTGAAACATACCGAGCGAGAGTGAAACACAGAGAGAGAGTGAAACATACAGAGCGAGAGTGAAACACACAGAGCGAGAGTGAAACAAACAGAGCGATAGTGAAACATACAGAGCGAGAGTGAAACACAAAGCGAGAGTGAAACATACAGAGCGAGAGTGAAACACAAAGAGCGAGAGTGAAACACAGAGCGAGAGTGAAACATACAGAGCGAGAGAGACACACAGAGCGAGAGTGAAACACAGAGCGAGAGTGAAACACACAGAGCGAGAGTGAAACACAAAGCGAGAGTGAAACATACAGGGCGAGAGTGAAACACACAGAGCGAGAGTGAAACATACAGAAGGAGAGTGAAACATACAGAGCGAGAGTGAAACACAGAGCGAGAGTGAAACACACTGAGCGAGAGTGAAACATACAGAGCGAGAGTGAAACACAGAGCGAGAGTGAAACATACAGAGCGAGATTGAAACACAGAGCGAGAGTGAAATATACAGAGTGAGAGTGAAACACAGAGCGAGAGTGAAACACACAGAGCGAGAGTGAAACACACAGAGCGAGAGTGAAACACACAGAGCGAGAGTGAAACTCACAGAGCGAGAGTGAAACATACAGAGCGAGAGTGAAACACACAGAGCGAGAGAGACACACTGAGCGAGAGTGACACACAGAGCGAGAGTGAAACATACAGAGCGAGAGTGAAACACACAGAGCGAGAGAGACACACTGAGCGAGAGTGAAACACACAGAGCGAGAGTGAAACACACAGAGCGAGAGTGAAACACACAAAGCGAGAGTGAAACACTGAGCGAGAGTGAAACACACAGAGCGAGAGTGAAACACACAGAGCGAGAGAGACACACTGAGCGAGAGTGAAACACAGAGCGAGAGTGAAACACACGGAGCGAGAGAGAAACACTGAGCGAGAGAGACACACTGAGCGAGAGTGAAACATACAGAGCGAGAGTGAAACACAGAGCGAGAGTGAAACATACAGAGCGATATTGACACACAGAGCGAGAGTGAAACACAGAGCGAGAGTGAAACATACAGAGCGAGAGTGAAACACACAGAGCGAGAGTGAAACACACAGAGCGAGAGTGAAACACACAGAGCGAGAGAGAAACACTGAGCGAGAGTGAAACACACAGAGCGAGAGAGAAACACTGAGCGAGAGAGACACACTGAGCGAGAGTGAAACACACAGAGCGAGAGTGAAACACACAGAGCGAGAGTGAAACACACAGAGCGAGAGTGAAACACACAGAGCGAGAGAGACACACTGAGCGAGAGTGACACACAGAGCGAGAGTGAAACATACAGAGCGAGAGTGAAACACACAGAGCGAGAGAGACACACTGAGCGAGAGTGAAACACACAGAGCGAGAGTGAAACACACAGAGCGAGAGTGAAACACACAAAGCGAGAGTGAAACACTGAGCGAGAGTGAAACACACAGAGCGAGAGTGAAACACACAGAGCGAGAGAGACACACTGAGCGAGAGTGAAACACAGAGCGAGAGTGAAACATACAGAGCGAGAGTGAAACACACAGAGCGAGAGTGAAACACAGAGCGAGAGTGAAACATACAGAGCGAGAGTGAAACACACAGAGCGAGAGTGACACACAGAGCGAGAGTGAAACACAGAGCGAGAGTGAAACATACAGAGCGAGAGTGAAACACAGAGCGAGAGTGAAACACAGAGCGAGAGTGAAACATACAGAGCGAGAGTGACACACAGAGCGAGAGTGAAACACAGAGCGAGAGTGAAACACACAGAGCGAGAGTGAAACACACAGAGCGAGAGTGAAACACAGAGCGAGAGTGAAACATACAGAGCGAGAGTGAAACATACAGAGCGAGAGTGAAACACAGAGCGAGAGTGAAACATACCGAGCGAGAGTGAAACACAGAGAGAGAGTGAAACATACAGAGCGAGAGTGAAACACACAGAGCGAGAGTGAAACAAACAGAGCGATAGTGAAACATACAGAGCGAGAGTGAAACACAAAGCGAGAGTGAAACATACAGAGCGAGAGTGAAACACAAAGAGCGAGAGTGAAACACAGAGCGAGAGTGAAACATACAGAGCGAGAGAGACACACAGAGCGAGAGTGAAACACACAGAGCGAGAGTGAAACACACAGAGCGAGAGACACACAGAGCGAGAGTGAAACACAGAGCGAGAGTGAAACACACAGAGCGAGAGAGACACACAGAGCGAGAGAGACACACAGAGCAAGAGTGAAACACAGAGGCACAGAGGGAGAGTGAAACATACAGAGCGAGAGTGAAACACACAGAGCGAGAGAGACATACACAGAGCGAGAGTGACACACAGAGCGAGAGTGAAACACAGAGCGAGAGAGGCACAGAGCGAGAGTGAAACATACAGAGCGAGAGTGTAACACAAAGCGAGAGTGAAACATACAGGGCGAGAGTGAAACACACAGAGCGAGAGTGAAACATACAGAGGGAGAGTGAAACATACAGAGCGAGAGTGAAACACAGAGCGAGAGTGGAACACACTGAGCGAGAGTGAAACATACAGAGCGAGAGTGAAACACAGAGCGAGAGTGAAACATACAGAGCGAGATTGAAACACAGAGCGAGAGTGAAATATACAGAGTGAGAGTGAAACACAGAGCGAGAGTGAAACACACAGAGCGAGAGTGAAACACACAGAGCGAGAGTGAAACACACAGAGCGAGAGAGACACACAGAGCGAGAGAGACACACTGAGCGAGAGAGTCACACAGAGCGAGAGTGAAACATACAGAGCGAGAGTGAAACACACAGAGCGAGAGTGAAACATACAGAGCGAGAGTGAAACACACAGAGCGAGAGAGACACACTGAGCGAGAGTGACACACAGAGCGAGAGTGAAACATACAGAGCGAGAGTGAAACACACAGAGCGAGAGAGACACACAGAGCGAGGGAGACACACTGAGCGAGAGTGAAACACACAGAGCGAGAGTGAAACACACAGAGCGAGAGTGAAACACACAGAGCGAGAGAGACACACAGAGTGAGAGAGACACACTGAGCGAGAGTGAAACACTGAGCGAGAGTGAAACACACAGAGCGAGAGAGAAACACTGAGCGAGAGAGACACACTGAGCGAGAGTGAAACATACAGAGCGAGAGAGAAACGCACAGAGCGAGAGAGACAAACACAGAGCGAGAGAGACACACTGAGCGAGAGTGAAACACAGAGCGAGAGTGAAACATACAGAGCGAGAGTGAAAAACACAGAGCGAGAGAGACACACACAGAGCGAGAGTGAAACACACAGAGCGAGAGTGAAACACACAGAGCGAGAGTGAAACACTGAGCGAGAGTGAAACACACAGAGCGAGAGAGAAACACACAGAGCGAGAGTGAAACACACAGAGCGAGAGTGAAACATACAGAGCGAGAGTGAAACACAGAGCGAGAGTGAAACACACAGAGCGAGAGTGAAACATACAGAGCGAGAGTGAAACACAGAGCGAGAGTGAAACATACAGAGCGAGAGTGAAACACACAGAGCGAGAGTGAAACATACAGAGCGAGAGTGAAACACACAGTGCGAGAGAGACACACTGAACGAGAGTGACACACAGAGCAAGAGTGAAACATACAGAGCGAGAGTGAAACACACAGAGCGAGAGTGAAACACACAGAGCGAGAGAGACACACAGAGCGAGAGAGACACACAGAGCGAGAGTGAAACACAGAGCGAGAGTGAAACATACAGAGCAAGAGTGAAACACAGAGCGAGAGTGAAACATACAGAGCGAGAGTGAAACACAGAGCGAGAGTGAAACACACAGAGCGAGAGTGAAACATACAGAGCGAGAGTGAAACACAGAGCGAGAGTGAAACACACAGAGCGAGAGTGAAACATACAGAGCGAGAGTGAAACACAGAGCGAGAGTGAAACATACAGAGCGAGAGTGAAACACACAGAGCGAGAGAGACACACAGAGCGAGAGAGACACACAGAGCGAGAGTGAAACACAGAGCGAGAGAGGCACACTGAACGAGAGTGACACACAGAGCAAGAGTGAAACATACAGAGCGAGAGTGAAACACACAGAGCGAGAGTGAAACACACAGAGCGAGAGAGACACACAGAGCGAGAGAGACACACAGAGCGAGAGTGAAACACAGAGCGAGAGTGAAACATACAGAGCAAGAGTGAAACACAGAGCGAGAGTGAAACATACAGAGCGAGAGTGAAACACAGAGCGAGAGTGAAACATACAGAGCGAGAGTGAAACACAGAGCGAGAGAGGCACAGAGCGAGAGTGAAACATACAGAGCGAGAGTGAAACACACAGAGCGAGAGTGAAACACAGAGCGAGAGTGAAACATACAGAGCGAGAGAGACACACAGAGCGAGAGTGAAACACAGAGCGAGAGTGAAACACACAGAGCGAGAGTGTAACACAAAGCGAGAGTGAAACATACAGGGCGAGAGTGAAACACACAGAGCGAGAGTGAAACATACAGAGGGAGAGTGAAACATACAGAGCGAGAGTGAAACACAGAGCGAGAGTGGAACACACTGAGCGAGAGTGAAACATACAGAGCGAGAGTGAAACACAGAGCGAGAGTGAAACATACAGAGCGAGATTGAAACACAGAGCGAGAGTGAAATATACAGAGTGAGAGTGAAACACAGAGCGAGAGTGAAACACACAGAGCGAGAGTGAAACACACAGAGCGAGAGTGAAACACACAGAGCGAGAGAGACACACAGAGCGAGAGAGACACACTGAGCGAGAGAGTCACACAGAGCGAGAGTGAAACATACAGAGCGAGAGTGAAACACACAGAGCGAGAGTGAAACATACAGAGCGAGAGTGAAACACACAGAGCGAGAGAGACACACTGAGCGAGAGTGACACACAGAGCGAGAGTGAAACATACAGAGCGAGAGTGAAACACACAGAGCGAGAGAGACACACAGAGCGAGGGAGACACACTGAGCGAGAGTGAAACACACAGAGCGAGAGTGAAACACACAGAGCGAGAGTGAAACACACAGAGCGAGAGAGACACACAGAGTGAGAGAGACACACTGAGCGAGAGTGAAACACTGAGCGAGAGTGAAACACACAGAGCGAGAGAGAAACACTGAGCGAGAGAGACACACTGAGCGAGAGTGAAACATACAGAGCGAGAGAGAAACGCACAGAGCGAGAGAGACAAACACAGAGCGAGAGAGACACACTGAGCGAGAGTGAAACACAGAGCGAGAGTGAAACATACAGAGCGAGAGTGAAAAACACAGAGCGAGAGAGACACACACAGAGCGAGAGTGAAACACACAGAGCGAGAGTGAAACACACAGAGCGAGAGTGAAACACTGAGCGAGAGTGAAACACACAGAGCGAGAGAGAAACACACAGAGCGAGAGTGAAACACACAGAGCGAGAGTGAAACATACAGAGCGAGAGTGAAACACAGAGCGAGAGTGAAACACACAGAGCGAGAGTGAAACATACAGAGCGAGAGTGAAACACAGAGCGAGAGTGAAACATACAGAGCGAGAGTGAAACACACAGAGCGAGAGTGAAACATACAGAGCGAGAGTGAAACACACAGTGCGAGAGAGACACACTGAACGAGAGTGACACACAGAGCAAGAGTGAAACATACAGAGCGAGAGTGAAACACACAGAGCGAGAGTGAAACACACAGAGCGAGAGAGACACACAGAGCGAGAGAGACACACAGAGCGAGAGTGAAACACAGAGCGAGAGTGAAACATACAGAGCAAGAGTGAAACACAGAGCGAGAGTGAAACATACAGAGCGAGAGTGAAACACAGAGCGAGAGTGAAACACACAGAGCGAGAGTGAAACATACAGAGCGAGAGTGAAACACAGAGCGAGAGTGAAACACACAGAGCGAGAGTGAAACATACAGAGCGAGAGTGAAACACAGAGCGAGAGTGAAACATACAGAGCGAGAGTGAAACACACAGAGCGAGAGAGACACACAGAGCGAGAGAGACACACAGAGCGAGAGTGAAACACACAGAGCGAGAGTGAAACATACAGAGCGAGAGTGAAACACAGAGCGAGAGAGGCACAGAGCGAGAGTGAAACATACAGAGCGAGAGTGAAACATACAGAGCGAGAGTGAAACACACAGAGCGAGAGTGACACACAGAGCGAGAGTGAAGCACAGAGCGAGAGTGAAACATACAGAGCGAGAGTGAAACACACAGAGCGAGAGTGAAACACAGAGCGAGAGTGAAACATACAGAGCGAGAGTGAAACACACAGAGTGAGAGTGACACACAGAGCGAGAGTGAAACACAGAGCGAGAGTGAAACATACAGAGCGAGAGTGAAACACAGAGCGAGAGTGAAACACAGAGCGAGAGTGAAACATACAGAGCGAGAGTGACACACAGAGCGAGAGTGAAACACACAGAGCGAGAGTGAAACACACAGAGCGAGAGTGAAACACAGAGCGAGAGTGAAACATACAGAGCGAGAGTGAAACATACAGAGCGAGAGTGAAACACAGAGCGAGAGTGAAACATACCGAGCGAGAGTGAAACACAGAGAGAGAGTGAAACATACAGAGCGAGAGTGAAACACACAGAGCGAGAGTGAAACAAACAGAGCGATAGTGAAACATACAGAGCGAGAGTGAAACATACAGAGCGAGAGTGAAACACAAAGAGCGAGAGTGAAACACAGAGCGAGAGTGAAACATACAGAGCGAGAGAGACACACAGAGCGAGAGTGAAACACAGAGCGAGAGTGAAACACACAGAGCGAGAGTGAAACACAAAGCGAGAGTGAAACATACAGGGCGAGAGTGAAACACACAGAGCGAGAGTGAAACATACAGAGGGAGAGTGAAACATACAGAGCGAGAGTGAAACACAGAGCGAGAGTGAAACACACTGAGCGAGAGTGAAACATACAGAGCGAGAGTGAAACACAGAGCGAGAGTGAAACATACAGAGCGAGATTGAAACACAGAGCGAGAGTGAAATATACAGAGTGAGAGTGAAACACAGAGCGAGAGTGAAACACACAGAGCGAGAGTGAAACACACAGAGCGAGAGTGAAACACACAGAGCGAGAGTGAAACACACAGAGCGAGAGTGAAACACACAGAGCGAGAGAGACACACTGAGCGAGAGTGACACACAGAGCGAGAGTGAAACATACAGAGCGAGAGTGAAACACACAGAGCGAGAGAGACACACTGAGCGAGAGTGAAACACACAGAGCGAGAGTGAAACACACAGAGCGAGAGTGAAACACACAAAGCGAGAGTGAAACACTGAGCGAGAGTGAAACACACAGAGCGAGAGTGAAACACACAGAGCGAGAGAGACACACTGAGCGAGAGTGAAACACAGAGCGAGAGTGAAACATACAGAGCGAGAGTGAAACACACAGAGCGAGAGTGAAACACAGAGCGAGAGTGAAACATACAGAGCGAGAGTGAAACACACAGAGCGAGAGTGACACACAGAGCGAGAGTGAAACACAGAGCGAGAGTGAAACATACAGAGCGAGAGTGAAACACAGAGCGAGAGTGAAACACAGAGCGAGAGTGAAACATACAGAGCGAGAGTGACACACAGAGCGAGAGTGAAACACAGAGCGAGAGTGAAACACACAGAGCGAGAGTGAAACACACAGAGCGAGAGTGAAACACAGAGCGAGAGTGAAACATACAGAGCGAGAGTGAAACATACAGAGCGAGAGTGAAACACAGAGCGAGAGTGAAACATACCGAGCGAGAGTGAAACACAGAGAGAGAGTGAAACATACAGAGCGAGAGTGAAACACACAGAGCGAGAGTGAAACAAACAGAGCGATAGTGAAACATACAGAGCGAGAGTGAAACACAAAGCGAGAGTGAAACATACAGAGCGAGAGTGAAACACAAAGAGCGAGAGTGAAACACAGAGCGAGAGTGAAACATACAGAGCGAGAGAGACACACAGAGCGAGAGTGAAACACAGAGCGAGAGTGAAACACACAGAGCGAGAGTGAAACACAAAGCGAGAGTGAAACATACAGGGCGAGAGTGAAACACACAGAGCGAGAGTGAAACATACAGAAGGAGAGTGAAACATACAGAGCGAGAGTGAAACACAGAGCGAGAGTGAAACACACTGAGCGAGAGTGAAACATACAGAGCGAGAGTGAAACACAGAGCGAGAGTGAAACATACAGAGCGAGATTGAAACACAGAGCGAGAGTGAAATATACAGAGTGAGAGTGAAACACAGAGCGAGAGTGAAACACACAGAGCGAGAGTGAAACACACAGAGCGAGAGTGAAACACACAGAGCGAGAGTGAAACTCACAGAGCGAGAGTGAAACATACAGAGCGAGAGTGAAACACACAGAGCGAGAGAGAGACACTGAGCGAGAGTGACACACAGAGCGAGAGTGAAACATACAGAGCGAGAGTGAAACACACAGAGCGAGAGAGACACACTGAGCGAGAGTGAAACACACAGAGCGAGAGTGAAACACACAGAGCGAGAGTGAAACACACAAAGCGAGAGTGAAACACTGAGCGAGAGTGAAACACACAGAGCGAGAGTGAAACACACAGAGCGAGAGAGACACACTGAGCGAGAGTGAAACACAGAGCGAGAGTGAAACACACGGAGCGAGAGAGAAACACTGAGCGAGAGAGACACACTGAGCGAGAGTGAAACATACAGAGCGAGAGTGAAACACAGAGCGAGAGTGAAACATACAGAGCGATATTGACACACAGAGCGAGAGTGAAACACAGAGCGAGAGTGAAACATACAGAGCGAGAGTGAAACACACAGAGCGAGAGTGAAACACACAGAGCGAGAGTGAAACACACAGAGCGAGAGAGAAACACTGAGCGAGAGTGAAACACACAGAGCGAGAGAGAAACACTGAGCGAGAGAGACACACTGAGCGAGAGTGAAACACACAGAGCGAGAGTGAAACACACAGAGCGAGAGTGAAACACACAGAGCGAGAGTGAAACACACAGAGCGAGAGAGACACACTGAGCGAGAGTGACACACAGAGCGAGAGTGAAACATACAGAGCGAGAGTGAAACACACAGAGCGAGAGAGACACACTGAGCGAGAGTGAAACACACAGAGCGAGAGTGAAACACACAGAGCGAGAGTGAAACACACAAAGCGAGAGTGAAACACTGAGCGAGAGTGAAACACACAGAGCGAGAGTGAAACACACAGAGCGAGAGAGACACACTGAGCGAGAGTGAAACACAGAGCGAGAGTGAAACATACAGAGCGAGAGTGAAACACACAGAGCGAGAGTGAAACACAGAGCGAGAGTGAAACATACAGAGCGAGAGTGAAACACACAGAGCGAGAGTGACACACAGAGCGAGAGTGAAACACAGAGCGAGAGTGAAACATACAGAGCGAGAGTGAAACACAGAGCGAGAGTGAAACACAGAGCGAGAGTGAAACATACAGAGCGAGAGTGACACACAGAGCGAGAGTGAAACACAGAGCGAGAGTGAAACACACAGAGCGAGAGTGAAACACACAGAGCGAGAGTGAAACACAGAGCGAGAGTGAAACATACAGAGCGAGAGTGAAACATACAGAGCGAGAGTGAAACACAGAGCGAGAGTGAAACATACCGAGCGAGAGTGAAACACAGAGAGAGAGTGAAACATACAGAGCGAGAGTGAAACACACAGAGCGAGAGTGAAACAAACAGAGCGATAGTGAAACATACAGAGCGAGAGTGAAACACAAAGCGAGAGTGAAACATACAGAGCGAGAGTGAAACACAAAGAGCGAGAGTGAAACACAGAGCGAGAGTGAAACATACAGAGCGAGAGAGACACACAGAGCGAGAGTGAAACACAGAGCGAGAGTGAAACACACAGAGCGAGAGTGAAACACAAAGCGAGAGTGAAACATACAGGGCGAGAGTGAAACACACAGAGCGAGAGTGAAACATACAGAAGGAGAGTGAAACATACAGAGCGAGAGTGAAACACAGAGCGAGAGTGAAACACACTGAGCGAGAGTGAAACATACAGAGCGAGAGTGAAACACAGAGCGAGAGTGAAACATACAGAGCGAGATTGAAACACAGAGCGAGAGTGAAATATACAGAGTGAGAGTGAAACACAGAGCGAGAGTGAAACACACAGAGCGAGAGTGAAACACACAGAGCGAGAGTGAAACACACAGAGCGAGAGTGAAACTCACAGAGCGAGAGTGAAACATACAGAGCGAGAGTGAAACACACAGAGCGAGAGAGACACACTGAGCGAGAGTGACACACAGAGCGAGAGTGAAACATACAGAGCGAGAGTGAAACACACAGAGCGAGAGAGACACACTGAGCGAGAGTGAAACACACAGAGCGAGAGTGAAACACACAGAGCGAGAGTGAAACACACAAAGCGAGAGTGAAACACTGAGCGAGAGTGAAACACACAGAGCGAGAGTGAAACACACAGAGCGAGAGAGACACACTGAGCGAGAGTGAAACACAGAGCGAGAGTGAAACACACGGAGCGAGAGAGAAACACTGAGCGAGAGAGACACACTGAGCGAGAGTGAAACATACAGAGCGAGAGTGAAACACAGAGCGAGAGTGAAACATACAGAGCGATATTGACACACAGAGCGAGAGTGAAACACAGAGCGAGAGTGAAACATACAGAGCGAGAGTGAAACACACAGAGCGAGAGTGAAACACACAGAGCGAGAGTGAAACACACAGAGCGAGAGAGAAACACTGAGCGAGAGTGAAACACACAGAGCGAGAGAGAAACACTGAGCGAGAGAGACACACTGAGCGAGAGTGAAACATACAGAGCGAGAGAGACACACACAGAGCGAGAGAGACACACTGAGCGAGAGTGAAACACAGAGCGAGAGTGAAACATACAGAGCGAGAGTGAAAAACACAGAGCGAGAGAGACACACACAGAGCGAGAGTGAAACACACAGAGCGAGAGTGAAACACACAGAGCGAGAGAGACACACAGAGCGAGAGTGAAACACACAGAGCGAGAGAGACACACAGAGCGAGAGTGAAACATACAGAGCGAGAGAGACACACAGAGCAAGAGTGAAACACACAGAGCGAGAGTGAAACACACAGAGCGAGAGACACACAGAGCGAGAGTGAAACACAGAGCGAGAGTGAAACACAGAGCGAGAGTGAAACACACAGAGCGACAGAGACACACAGAGCGAGAGAGACACACAGAGCGAGAGTGAAACACAGAGCGAGAGAGGCACAGAGCGAGAGTGAAACATACAGAGCGAGAGTGATACACACAGAGCGAGAGAGACACACAGAGCGAGAGAGACACACAGAGCGAGAGTGAAACACAGAGCGAGAGAGGCACAAGCGAGAGTGAAACATACAGAGCGAGAGTGAAACATACAGAGCGAGAGTGAAACACACAGAGCGAGAGTGAAACACACAGAGCGAGTGAAACACACAGAGCGAGAGTGAAACACAGAGAGAGAGAGAGACACACACAGAGCGAGAGTGAAACATACAGAGCGAGAGTGAAACACACAGAGCGAGAGTGAAACACACAGAGCGAGAGAGACACACACAGAGCGAGAGTGAAACATACAGAGCGAGAGTGAAACATACAGAGCGAGAGTGAAACATACAGAGCGAGAGTGAAACACAGAGCGAGAGTGAAACATACAGAGCGAGAGTGAAACATACAGAGCGAGAGTGAAATACAGAGCGAGAGTGAAACATACCGAGCGAGAGTGAAACACAGAGCGAGAGTGAAACAGAGCAAGAGTGAAACACAGAGTGAGAGTGAAACATACAGAGCGAGAGTGAAAAATACAGAGCGAGAGTGAAACACACAGAGCGAGAGTGAAACACAGAGCGAGAGTGAAACATACAGAGCGAGAGTGAAACACAGAGCGAGAGTGAAACATACAGAGCGAGAGTGAAACACACAGAGCGAGAGTGAAACACAGAGCGAGAGTGAAACACAGAGCGAGAGTGAAACATACAGAGCGAGAGAGACACACAGAGCGAGAGTGAAACACAGAGCGAGAGTGAAACACACAGAGCGAGAGTGAAACACAGAGCGAGAGTGAAACATACAGGGCGAGAGTGAAACACAGAGCGAGAGTGAAACACACAGAGCGAGAGTGAAACATACAGAGGGAGAGTGAAACATACAGAGCGAGAGTGAAACACACTGAGCGAGAGTGAAACACATTGAGCGAGAGTGAAACATACAGAGCGAGAGTGAAACATACAGAGCGAGAGTGAAACACAGAGCGAGAGTGAAACATACAGAGCGAGAGTGAAACACAGAGCGAGAGTGAAACACAGAGCGAGAGTGAAACACACAGAGCGAGAGTGAAACACACAGAGCGAGAGTGAAACATACAGAGCGAGAGTGAAACACAGAGCGAGAGTGAAACATACAGAGCGAGAGAGACACACAGAGCGAGAGAGACACACAGAGCGAGAGAGACACACAGAGCGAGAGTGAAACATACAGAGCGAGAGTGAAACACAGAGCGAGAGTGAAACATACAGAGCGAGAGTGAAACACAGAGCGAGAGTGAAACACACAGAGCGAGAGTGAAACATACAGAGCGAGAGTGAAACACAGAGCGAGAGTGAAACACACAGAGCGAGAGTGAAACATACAGAGCGAGAGTGAAACACAGAGCGAGAGTGAAACATACAGAGCGAGAGTGAAACACACAGAGCGAGAGAGACACACAGAGCGAGAGAGACAAACAGAGCGAGAGTGAAACACACAGAGCGAGAGTGAAACATACAGAGCGAGAGTGAAACACAGAGCGAGAGTGAAACATACAGAGCGAGAGTGAAAAACACAGAGCGAGAGTGAAACATACAGAGCGAGAGTGAAACACACAGAGCGAGAGAGACACACTGAACGAGAGTGACACACAGAGCGAGAGTGAAACACAGAGCGAAAGTGAAACATACAGAGCGAGAGTGAAACACACAGAGCGAGAGAGACACACTGAGCGAGAGTGACACACAGAGCGAGAGTGAAACATACAGAGCGAGAGAGACACACAGAGCGAGAGTGAAACACACAGAGCGAGAGAGACACACAGAGCGAGAGTGAAACACACAGAGCGAGAGAGACACACAGAGCGAGAGTGAAACACACAGAGCAAGAGTGAAACACAGAGTGAGAGTGAAACATACAGAGCGAGAGTGAAAAATACAGAGCGAGAGTGAAACACACAGAGCGAGAGTGAAACACAGAGCGAGAGTGAAACATACAGAGCGAGAGTGAAACACAGAGCGAGAGTGAAACATACAGAGCGAGAGTGAAACACACAGAGCGAGAGTGAAACACAGAGCGAGAGTGAAACACAGAGCGAGAGTGAAACATACAGAGCGAGAGTGAAACATACAGTGCGAGAGTGAAACACACAGAGCGAGAGTGAAACATACAGAGGGAGAGTGAAACATACAGAGCGAGAGTGAAACACACTGAGCGAGAGTGAAACATACAGAGCGAGAGTGAAACATACAGAGCGAGAGTGAAACACAGAGCGAGAGTGAAACACAGAGCGAGAGTGAAACACACAGAGCGAGAGTGAAACACACAGAGCGAGAGTGAAACATACAGAGCGAGAGTGAAACACAGAGCGAGAGTGAAACATACAGAGCGAGAGTGAAACATACAGAGCGAGAGTGAAACACACAGAGCGAGAGTGAAACACACAGAGCGAGAGAGACACACAGAGCGAGAGAGACACACAGAGCGAGAGAGACACACAGAGCGAGAGTGAAACATACAGAGCGAGAGTGAAACACAGAGCGAGAGTGAAACATACAGAGCGAGAGTGAAACACAGAGCGAGAGTGAAACACACAGAGCGAGAGTGAAACATACAGAGCGAGAGTGAAACACAGAGCGAGAGTGAAACACACAGAGCGAGAGTGAAACATACAGAGCGAGAGTGAAACACAGAGCGAGAGTGAAACATACAGAGCGAGAGTGAAACACACAGAGCGAGAGAGACACACAGAGCGAGAGAGACAAACAGAGCGAGAGTGAAACACACAGAGCGAGAGTGAAACATACAGAGCGAGAGTGAAACACAGAGCGAGAGTGAAACATACAGAGCGAGAGTGAAAAACACAGAGCGAGAGTGAAACATACAGAGCGAGAGTGAAACACACTGAGCGAGAGAGACACACTGAACGAGAGTGACACACAGAGCGAGAGTGAAACACAGAGCGAAAGTGAAACATACAGAGCGAGAGTGAAACACACAGAGCGAGAGAGACACACTGAGCGAGAGTGACACACAGAGCGAGAGTGAAACATACAGAGCGAGAGAGACACACAGAGCGAGAGTGAAACACACAGAGCGAGAGAGACACACAGAGCGAGAGTGAAACACACAGAGCGAGAGAGACACACAGAGCGAGAGTGAAACACACAGAGCGAGAGTGAAACACACAGAGCGAGAGACACACAGAGCGAGAGTGAAACACAGAGCGAGAGTGAAACACAGAGCGAGAGTGAAACACACAGAGCGAGAGAGACACACAGAGCGAGAGAGACACACAGAGCAAGAGTGAAACACAGAGCGAGAGAGGCACAGAGCGAGAGTGAAACTTACAGAGCGAGAGTGAAACACACAGAGTGAGAGAGACACACACAGAGCGAGAGTGACACACAGAGCGAGAGTGAAACACAGAGCGAGAGAGGCACAGAGCGAGAGTGAAACATACAGAGCGAGAGTGAAACACACTGAGCGAGAGAGACACACAGAGCGAGAGTGAAACACAGAGCGAGAGAGGCACAGAGCGAGAGTGAAACATACAGAGCGAGAGTGAAACACACAGAGCGAGAGTGACACACAGAGCGAGAGTGACACACAGAGCGAGAGTGAAACATACAGAGCGAGAGTGAAACACACAGAGCGAGAGTGAAACACAGAGCGAGAGTGAAACATACAGAGCGAGAGTGAAACACACAGAGCGAGAGTGAAACACAGAGCGAGAGTGAAACATACAGAGCGAGAGTGAAACACAGAGCGAGAGTGAAACACAGAGCGACAGTGAAACATACAGAGCGAGAGTGACACACAGAGCGAGAGTGAAACACAGAGCGAGAGTGAAACATACAGAGCGAGAGTGAAACACACAGAGCGAGAGTGAAACACAGAGCGAGAGTGAAACATACAGAGCGAGAGTGAAACATACAGAGCGAGAGTGAAACACAGAGCGAGAGTGAAACATACAGAGCGAGAGTGAAACACAGAGAGAGAGTGAAACATACAGAGCGAGAGTGAAACACACAGAGCGAGAGTGAAACACAGAGCGAGAGTGAAACATACAGAGCGAGAGTGAAACACAAAGCGGGAGTGAAACATACAGAGCGAGAGTGAAACACACAGAGCGAGAGTGAAACACAGAGCGAGAGTGAAACATACAGAGCGAGAGAGACACACAGAGCGAGAGTGAAACACAGAGCGAGAGTGAAACACAGAGAGCGAGAGTGAAACACAAAGCGAGAGTGAAACATACAGGGCGAGAGTGAAACACACAGAGCGAGAGTGAAACATACAGAGGGAGAGTGAAACATACAGAGCGAGAGTGAAACACAGAGCGAGAGTGAAACACACTGAGCGAGAGTGAAACATACAGAGCGAGAGTGAAACACAGAGCGAGAGTGAAATATACAGAGCGAGGTTGAAACACAGAGCGAGAGTGAAATATACAGAGTGAGAGTGAAACACAGAGCGAGAGTGAAACACACAGAGCGAGAGTGAAACACACAGAGCGAGAGTGAAACACACAAAGCGAGAGAGACACACAGAGCGAGAGAGACACACTGAGCGAGAGAGTCACACAGAGCGAGAGTGAAACATACAGAGCGAGAGTGAAACACACAGAGCGAGAGTGAAACATACAGAGCGAGAGTGAAACACACAGAGCGAGAGAGACACACTGAGCGAGAGTGACACACAGAGCGAGAGTGAAACATACAGAGCGAGAGTGAAACACACAGAGCGAGAGAGACACACTGAGCGAGAGTGAAACACACAGAGCGAGAGTGAAACACACAGAGCGAGAGTGAAACACACAGAGCGAGAGAGACACACAGAGCGAGAGAGACACACTGAGCGAGAGAGACACACAGAGCGAGGGAGACACACTGAGCGAGAGTGAAACACACAGAGCGAGAGTGAAACACACAGAGCGAGAGTGAAACACACAGAGCGAGAGAGACACACAGAGCGAGAGAGACACACTGAGCGAGAGTGAAACACACAGAGCGAGAGTGAAACACACAGAGCGAGAGTGAAACACACAGAGCGAGAGAGACACACAGAGCGAGAGAGACACACTGAGCGAGAGTGAAACACACAGAGCGAGAGTGAAACACACAGAGCGAGAGAGACACACAGAGTGAGAGTGAGACACACAGAGCGAGAGTGAAACACACAGAGCGAGAGTGAAACACACAGAGCGAGAGAGACACACAGAGCGAGAGTGAAACACACTGAGCGAGAGAGACACACACAGAGCGAGAGTGAAACACACAGAGCGAGGTAGAAACACACAGAGCGAGAGAGACACACAGAGCGAGAGTGAAACATACAGAGCGAGAGTGAAACACACAGAGCGAGAGAGACACACAGAGCGAGAGTGAAACACACAGAGCGAGAGTGACACACACAGAGCGAGAGTGAGACACACAGAGCGAGAGTGAAACACACAGAGCGAGAGAGACACACAGAGTGAGAGTGAGACACACAGAGCGAGAGTGAAACACACAAAGCGAGAGTGAAACACACAGAGCGAGAGAGACACACAGAGCGAGAGTGAAACATACAGAGCGAGAGTGAAACACACAGAGCGAGAGAGACACACAGAGCGAGAGTGAAACACACAGAGCGAGAGAGACACACAGAGCGAGAGTGAAACACACAGAGCGAGAGAGACACAAACAGAGCGAGAGTGAAACACACAGAGCGAGAGAGACACAAACAGAGCGAGAGAGACACACACAGAGCAAGAGTGAAACTCACAGAGCGAGAGAGAAACACTGAGCGAGAGAGACACACTGAGCGAGAGTGAAACATACAGAGCGAGAGAGACACACTGAGCGAGAGTGAAACACACAGAGCGAGAGAGAAACACTGAGCGAGAGAGACACACTGAGCGAGAGTGAGACACACAGAGCGAGAGAGACACACAGAGCGAGAGTGAAACACACAGAGCGAGAGAGACACAAACAGAGCGAGAGTGAAACACACAGAGCGAGAGAGAAACACACAGAGCGAGAGAGACACACAGAGCGAGAGTGAAACATACAGAGCGAGAGTGAAACACACAGAGCGAGAGTGAAACACAGAGCGAGAGTGAAACACACAGAGCGAGAGTGAAACACACAGAGCGAGAGTGAAACACACAGAGCGAGAGAGACACACTGAGCGAGAGTGACACAAAGAGCGAGAGTGAAACATACAGAGCGAGAGTGAAACATACAGAGCGAGAGTGAAACACACAGAGCGAGAGTGAAACATACAGAGCGAGAGTGAAACACAGAACGAAAGTGAAACATACAGAGCGAGAGTGAAACACACAGAGCGAGAGAGACACACAGAGCGAGAGTGACACACAGAGCGAGAGTGAGACACGCAGAGCGAGAGTGAAACATACAGAGCGAGAGAGACACACTGAGCGAGAGTGAAACACACAGAGAGAGAGTGAAACACACAGAGCGAGAGTGAAACACAGAGCGAGAGAGACACACAGAGCGAGAGAGACACACTGAGCGAGAGAGAAACACTGAGCGAGAATGAAACACACAGAGCGAGAGTGAAACACAGAGCGAGAGTGAAACATACAGAGCGAGAGTGAAACACAGAGCGAGAGTGAAACACAGAGCGACAGTGAAACATACAGAGCGAGAGTGACACACAGAGCGAGAGTGAAACACACAGAGCGAGAGAGACACACACAGAGCGAGAGTGACACACAGAGCGAGAGTGAAACACAGAGCGAGAGAGGCACAGAGCGAGAGTGAAACATACAGAGCGAGAGTGAAACACACAGAGCGAGAGAGACACACAGAGCGAGAGTGAAACACAGAGCGAGAGAGGCACAGAGCGAGAGTGAAACATACAGAGCGAGAGTGAAACACACAGAGCGAGAGTGACACACAGAGCGAGAGTGACACACAGAGCGAGACTGAAACATACAGAGCGAGAGTGAAACACACAGAGCGAGAGTGAAACACAGAGCGAGAGTGAAACATACAGAGCGAGAGTGAAACACAGAGCGAGAGTGAAACATACAGAGCGAGAGTGAAACACAGAGCGAGAGTGAAACACAGAGCGACAGTGAAACATACAGAGCGAGAGTGACACACAGAGCGAGAGTGAAACACAGAGCGAGAGTGAAACATACAGAGCGAGAGTGAAACACACAGAGCGAGAGTGAAACACAGAGCGAGAGTGAAACATACAGAGCGAGAGTGAAACATACAGAGCGAGAGTGAAACACAGAGCGAGAGTGAAACATACAGAGCGAGAGTGAAACACAGAGCGAGAGTGAAACATACAGAGCGAGAGTGAAACATACAGAGCGAGAGTGAAACACAGAGCGAGAGTGAAACATACAGAGCGAGAGTGAAACACAGAGAGAGAGTGAAACATACAGAGCGAGAGTGAAACACACAGAGCGAGAGTGAAACACAGAGCGAGAGTGAAACATACAGAGCGAGAGTGAAACACAAAGCGAGAGTGAAACATACAGAGCGAGAGTGAAACACACAGAGCGAGAGTGAAACACAGAGCGAGAGTGAAACATACAGAGCGAGAGAGACACACAGAGCGAGAGTGAAACACAGAGCGAGAGTGAAACACACAGAGCGAGAGTGAAACACAAAGCGAGAGTGAAACATACAGGGCGAGAGTGAAACACACAGAGCGAGAGTGAAACATACAGGGCGAGAGTGAAACACACAGAGCGAGAGTGAAACACAGAGCGAGAGTGAAACACACTGAGCGAGAGTGAAACATACAGAGCGAGAGTGAAACACAGAGCGAGAGTGAAACATACAGAGCGAGGTTGAAACACAGAGCGAGAGTGAAATATACAGAGTGAGAGTGAAACACAGAGCGAGAGTGAAACACACAGAGCGAGAGTGAAACACACAGAGCGAGAGTGAAACACACAGAGCGAGAGAGACACACAGAGCGAGAGAGACACACTGAGCGAGAGAGTCACACAGAGCGAGAGTGAAACATACAGAGCGAGAGTGAAACACACAGAGCGAGAGTGAAACATACAGAGCGAGAGTGAAACACACAGAGCGAGAGAGACACACTGAGCGAGAGTGACACACAGAGCGAGAGTGAAACATACAGAGCGAGAGTGAAACACACAGAGCGAGAGAGACACACTGAGCGAGAGTGAAACACACAGAGCGAGAGTGAAACACACAGAGCGAGAGTGAAACACACAGAGCGAGAGAGACACACAGAGCGAGAGAGACACACTGAGCGAAAGAGACACACAGAGCGAGGGAGACACACTGAGCGAGAGTGAAACACACAGAGCGAGAGTGAAACACACAGAGCGAGAGTGAAACACACAGAGCGAGAGAGACACACAGAGCGAGAGAGACACACTGAGCGAGAGTGAAACACACAGAGCGAGAGTGAAACACACAGAGCGAGAGAGACACACAGAGCGAGAGAGACACACTGAGCGAGAGTGAAACACACAGAGCGAGAGTGAAACACACAGAGCGAGAGAGACACACAGAGTGAGAGTGAGACACACAGAGCGAGAGTGAAACACACAGAGCGAGAGTGAAACACACAGAGCGAGAGAGACACACAGAGCGAGAGTGAAACACACTGAGCGAGAGAGACACACACAGAGCGAGAGTGAAACACACAGAGCGAGGTAGAAACACACAGAGCGAGAGACACACACAGAGCGAGAGTGACACACAGAGCGAGAGTGAAACACAGAGCGAGAGAGGCACAGAGCGAGAGTGAAACATACAGAGCGAGAGTGAAACACACAGAGCGAGAGAGACACACAGAGCGAGAGTGAAACACAGAGCGAGAGAGGCACAGAGCGAGAGTGAAACATACAGAGCGAGAGTGAAACACACAGAGCGAGAGTGACACACAGAGCGAGAGTGACACACAGAGCGAGAGTGAAACATACAGAGCGAGAGTGAAACACACAGAGCGAGAGTGAAACACAGAGCGAGAGTGAAACATACAGAGCGAGAGTGAAACACACAGAGCGAGAGTGAAACACAGAGCGAGAGTGAAACATACAGAGCGAGAGTGAAACACAGAGCGAGAGTGAAACACAGAGCGACAGTGAAACATACAGAGCGAGAGTGACACACAGAGCGAGAGTGAAACACAGAGCGAGAGTGAAACATACAGAGCGAGAGTGAAACACACAGAGCGAGAGTGAAACACAGAGCGAGAGTGAAACATACAGAGCGAGAGTGAAACATACAGAGCGAGAGTGAAACACAGAGCGAGAGTGAAACATACAGAGCGAGAGTGAAACACAGAGAGAGAGTGAAACATACAGAGCGAGAGTGAAACACACAGAGCGAGAGTGAAACACAGAGCGAGAGTGAAACATACAGAGCGAGAGTGAAACACAAAGCGAGAGTGAAACATACAGAGCGAGAGTGAAACACACAGAGCGAGAGTGAAACACAGAGCGAGAGTGAAACATACAGAGCGAGAGAGACACACAGAGCGAGAGTGAAACACAGAGCGAGAGTGAAACACAGAGAGCGAGAGTGAAACACAAAGCGAGAGTGAAACATACAGGGCGAGAGTGAAACACACAGAGCGAGAGTGAAACATACAGAGGGAGAGTGAAACATACAGAGCGAGAGTGAAACACAGAGCGAGAGTGAAACACACTGAGCGAGAGTGAAACATACAGAGCGAGAGTGAAACACAGAGCGAGAGTGAAATATACAGAGCGAGGTTGAAACACAGAGCGAGAGTGAAATATACAGAGTGAGAGTGAAACACAGAGCGAGAGTGAAACACACAGAGCGAGAGTGAAACACACAGAGCGAGAGTGAAACACACAGAGCGAGAGAGACACACAGAGCGAGAGAGACACACTGAGCGAGAGAGTCACACAGAGCGAGAGTGAAACATACAGAGCGAGAGTGAAACACACAGAGCGAGAGTGAAACATACAGAGCGAGAGTGAAACACACAGAGCGAGAGAGACACACTGAGCGAGAGTGACACACAGAGCGAGAGTGAAACATACAGAGCGAGAGTGAAACACACAGAGCGAGAGAGACACACTGAGCGAGAGTGAAACACACAGAGCGAGAGTGAAACACACAGAGCGAGAGTGAAACACACAGAGCGAGAGAGACACACAGAGCGAGAGAGACACACTGAGCGAGAGAGACACACAGAGCGAGGGAGACACACTGAGCGAGAGTGAAACACACAGAGCGAGAGTGAAACACACAGAGCGAGAGTGAAACACACAGAGCGAGAGAGACACACAGAGCGAGAGAGACACACTGAGCGAGAGTGAAACACACAGAGCGAGAGTGAAACACACAGAGCGAGAGTGAAACACACAGAGCGAGAGAGACACACAGAGCGAGAGAGACACACTGAGCGAGAGTGAAACACACAGAGCGAGAGTGAAACACACAGAGCGAGAGAGACACACAGAGTGAGAGTGAGACACACAGAGCGAGAGTGAAACACACAGAGCGAGAGTGAAACACACAGAGCGAGAGAGACACACAGAGCGAGAGTGAAACACACTGAGCGAGAGAGACACACACAGAGCGAGAGTGAAACACACAGAGCGAGGTAGAAACACACAGAGCGAGAGAGACACACAGAGCGAGAGTGAAACATACAGAGCGAGAGTGAAACACACAGAGCGAGAGAGACACACAGAGCGAGAGTGAAACACACAGAGCGAGAGTGACACACACAGAGCGAGAGTGAGACACACAGAGCGAGAGTGAAACACACAGAGCGAGAGAGACACACAGAGTGAGAGTGAGACACACAGAGCGAGAGTGAAACACACAAAGCGAGAGTGAAACACACAGAGCGAGAGAGACACACAGAGCGAGAGTGAAACATACAGAGCGAGAGTGAAACACACAGAGCGAGAGAGACACACAGAGCGAGAGTGAAACACACAGAGCGAGAGAGACACACAGAGCGAGAGTGAAACACACAGAGCGAGAGAGACACAAACAGAGCGAGAGTGAAACACACAGAGCGAGAGAGACACAAACAGAGCGAGAGAGACACACACAGAGCAAGAGTGAAACTCACAGAGCGAGAGAGAAACACTGAGCGAGAGAGACACACTGAGCGAGAGTGAAACATACAGAGCGAGAGAGACACACTGAGCGAGAGTGAAACACACAGAGCGAGAGAGAAACACTGAGCGAGAGAGACACACTGAGCGAGAGTGAGACACACAGAGCGAGAGAGACACACAGAGCGAGAGTGAAACACACAGAGCGAGAGAGACACAAACAGAGCGAGAGTGAAACACACAGAGCGAGAGAGAAACACACAGAGCGAGAGAGACACACAGAGCGAGAGTGAAACATACAGAGCGAGAGTGAAACACACAGAGCGAGAGTGAAACACAGAGCGAGAGTGAAACACACAGAGCGAGAGTGAAACACACAGAGCGAGAGTGAAACACACAGAGCGAGAGAGACACACTGAGCGAGAGTGACACAAAGAGCGAGAGTGAAACATACAGAGCGAGAGTGAAACATACAGAGCGAGAGTGAAACACACAGAGCGAGAGTGAAACACAGAACGAAAGTGAAACATACAGAGCGAGAGTGAAACACACAGAGCGAGAGAGACACACAGAGCGAGAGTGACACACAGAGCGAGAGTGAGACACGCAGAGCGAGAGTGAAACATACAGAGCGAGAGAGACACACTGAGCGAGAGTGAAACACAGAGAGAGAGAGTGAAACACACAGAGCGAGAGTGAAACACAGAGCGAGAGAGACACACAGAGCGGGAGAGACACACTGAGCGAGAGAGAAACACTGAGCGAGAATGAAACACACAGAGCGAGAGTGAAACACAGAGCGAGAGTGAAACATACAGAGCGAGAGTGAAACACAGAGCGAGAGTGAAACACAGAGCGACAGTGAAACATACAGAGCGAGAGTGACACACAGAGCGAGAGTGAAACACACAGAGCGAGAGAGACACACACAGAGCGAGAGTGACACACAGAGCGAGAGTGAAACACAGAGCGAGAGAGGCACAGAGCGAGAGTGAAACATACAGAGCGAGAGTGAAACATACAGGGCGAGAGTGAAACACACAGAGCGAGAGTGAAACACAGAGCGAGAGTGAAACACACTGAGCGAGAGTGAAACATACAGAGCGAGAGTGAAACACAGAGCGAGAGTGAAACATACAGAGCGAGGTTGAAACACAGAGCGAGAGTGAAATATACAGAGTGAGAGTGAAACACAGAGCGAGAGTGAAACACACAGAGCGAGAGTGAAACACACAGAGCGAGAGTGAAACACACAGAGCGAGAGAGACACACAGAGCGAGAGAGACACACTGAGCGAGAGAGTCACACAGAGCGAGAGTGAAACATACAGAGCGAGAGTGAAACACACAGAGCGAGAGTGAAACATACAGAGCGAGAGTGAAACACACAGAGCGAGAGAGACACACTGAGCGAGAGTGACACACAGAGCGAGAGTGAAACATACAGAGCGAGAGTGAAACACACAGAGCGAGAGAGACACACTGAGCGAGAGTGAAACACACAGAGCGAGAGTGAAACACACAGAGCGAGAGTGAAACACACAGAGCGAGAGAGACACACAGAGCGAGAGAGACACACTGAGCGAAAGAGACACACAGAGCGAGGGAGACACACTGAGCGAGAGTGAAACACACAGAGCGAGAGTGAAACACACAGAGCGAGAGTGAAACACACAGAGCGAGAGAGACACACAGAGCGAGAGAGACACACTGAGCGAGAGTGAAACACACAGAGCGAGAGTGAAACACACAGAGCGAGAGAGACACACAGAGCGAGAGAGACACACTGAGCGAGAGTGAAACACACAGAGCGAGAGTGAAACACACAGAGCGAGAGAGACACACAGAGTGAGAGTGAGACACACAGAGCGAGAGTGAAACACACAGAGCGAGAGTGAAACACACAGAGCGAGAGAGACACACAGAGCGAGAGTGAAACACACTGAGCGAGAGAGACACACACAGAGCGAGAGTGAAACACACAGAGCGAGGTAGAAACACACAGAGCGAGAGACACACACAGAGCGAGAGTGACACACAGAGCGAGAGTGAAACACAGAGCGAGAGAGGCACAGAGCGAGAGTGAAACATACAGAGCGAGAGTGAAACACACAGAGCGAGAGAGACACACAGAGCGAGAGTGAAACACAGAGCGAGAGAGGCACAGAGCGAGAGTGAAACATACAGAGCGAGAGTGAAACACACAGAGCGAGAGTGACACACAGAGCGAGAGTGACACACAGAGCGAGAGTGAAACATACAGAGCGAGAGTGAAACACACAGAGCGAGAGTGAAACACAGAGCGAGAGTGAAACATACAGAGCGAGAGTGAAACACACAGAGCGAGAGTGAAACACAGAGCGAGAGTGAAACATACAGAGCGAGAGTGAAACACAGAGCGAGAGTGAAACACAGAGCGACAGTGAAACATACAGAGCGAGAGTGACACACAGAGCGAGAGTGAAACACAGAGCGAGAGTGAAACATACAGAGCGAGAGTGAAACACACAGAGCGAGAGTGAAACACAGAGCGAGAGTGAAACATACAGAGCGAGAGTGAAACATACAGAGCGAGAGTGAAACACAGAGCGAGAGTGAAACATACAGAGCGAGAGTGAAACACAGAGAGAGAGTGAAACATACAGAGCGAGAGTGAAACACACAGAGCGAGAGTGAAACACAGAGCGAGAGTGAAACATACAGAGCGAGAGTGAAACACAAAGCGAGAGTGAAACATACAGAGCGAGAGTGAAACACACAGAGCGAGAGTGAAACACAGAGCGAGAGTGAAACATACAGAGCGAGAGAGACACACAGAGCGAGAGTGAAACACAGAGCGAGAGTGAAACACAGAGAGCGAGAGTGAAACACAAAGCGAGAGTGAAACATACAGGGCGAGAGTGAAACACACAGAGCGAGAGTGAAACATACAGAGGGAGAGTGAAACATACAGAGCGAGAGTGAAACACAGAGCGAGAGTGAAACACACTGAGCGAGAGTGAAACATACAGAGCGAGAGTGAAACACAGAGCGAGAGTGAAATATACAGAGCGAGGTTGAAACACAGAGCGAGAGTGAAATATACAGAGTGAGAGTGAAACACAGAGCGAGAGTGAAACACACAGAGCGAGAGTGAAACACACAGAGCGAGAGTGAAACACACAGAGCGAGAGAGACACACAGAGCGAGAGAGACACACTGAGCGAGAGAGTCACACAGAGCGAGAGTGAAACATACAGAGCGAGAGTGAAACACACAGAGCGAGAGTGAAACATACAGAGCGAGAGTGAAACACACAGAGCGAGAGAGACACACTGAGCGAGAGTGACACACAGAGCGAGAGTGAAACATACAGAGCGAGAGTGAAACACACAGAGCGAGAGAGACACACTGAGCGAGAGTGAAACACACAGAGCGAGAGTGAAACACACAGAGCGAGAGTGAAACACACAGAGCGAGAGAGACACACAGAGCGAGAGAGACACACTGAGCGAGAGAGACACACAGAGCGAGGGAGACACACTGAGCGAGAGTGAAACACACAGAGCGAGAGTGAAACACACAGAGCGAGAGTGAAACACACAGAGCGAGAGAGACACACAGAGCGAGAGAGACACACTGAGCGAGAGTGAAACACACAGAGCGAGAGTGAAACACACAGAGCGAGAGTGAAACACACAGAGCGAGAGAGACACACAGAGCGAGAGAGACACACTGAGCGAGAGTGAAACACACAGAGCGAGAGTGAAACACACAGAGCGAGAGAGACACACAGAGTGAGAGTGAGACACACAGAGCGAGAGTGAAACACACAGAGCGAGAGTGAAACACACAGAGCGAGAGAGACACACAGAGCGAGAGTGAAACACACTGAGCGAGAGAGACACACACAGAGCGAGAGTGAAACACACAGAGCGAGGTAGAAACACACAGAGCGAGAGAGACACACAGAGCGAGAGTGAAACATACAGAGCGAGAGTGAAACACACAGAGCGAGAGAGACACACAGAGCGAGAGTGAAACACACAGAGCGAGAGTGACACACACAGAGCGAGAGTGAGACACACAGAGCGAGAGTGAAACACACAGAGCGAGAGAGACACACAGAGTGAGAGTGAGACACACAGAGCGAGAGTGAAACACACAAAGCGAGAGTGAAACACACAGAGCGAGAGAGACACACAGAGCGAGAGTGAAACATACAGAGCGAGAGTGAAACACACAGAGCGAGAGAGACACACAGAGCGAGAGTGAAACACACAGAGCGAGAGAGACACACAGAGCGAGAGTGAAACACACAGAGCGAGAGAGACACAAACAGAGCGAGAGTGAAACACACAGAGCGAGAGAGACACAAACAGAGCGAGAGAGACACACACAGAGCAAGAGTGAAACTCACAGAGCGAGAGAGAAACACTGAGCGAGAGAGACACACTGAGCGAGAGTGAAACATACAGAGCGAGAGAGACACACTGAGCGAGAGTGAAACACACAGAGCGAGAGAGAAACACTGAGCGAGAGAGACACACTGAGCGAGAGTGAGACACACAGAGCGAGAGAGACACACAGAGCGAGAGTGAAACACACAGAGCGAGAGAGACACAAACAGAGCGAGAGTGAAACACACAGAGCGAGAGAGAAACACACAGAGCGAGAGAGACACACAGAGCGAGAGTGAAACATACAGAGCGAGAGTGAAACACACAGAGCGAGAGTGAAACACAGAGCGAGAGTGAAACACACAGAGCGAGAGTGAAACACACAGAGCGAGAGTGAAACACACAGAGCGAGAGAGACACACTGAGCGAGAGTGACACAAAGAGCGAGAGTGAAACATACAGAGCGAGAGTGAAACATACAGAGCGAGAGTGAAACACACAGAGCGAGAGTGAAACACAGAACGAAAGTGAAACATACAGAGCGAGAGTGAAACACACAGAGCGAGAGAGACACACAGAGCGAGAGTGACACACAGAGCGAGAGTGAGACACGCAGAGCGAGAGTGAAACATACAGAGCGAGAGAGACACACTGAGCGAGAGTGAAACACAGAGAGAGAGAGTGAAACACACAGAGCGAGAGTGAAACACAGAGCGAGAGAGACACACAGAGCGGGAGAGACACACTGAGCGAGAGAGAAACACTGAGCGAGAATGAAACACACAGAGCGAGAGTGAAACACAGAGCGAGAGTGAAACATACAGAGCGAGAGTGAAACACAGAGCGAGAGTGAAACACAGAGCGACAGTGAAACATACAGAGCGAGAGTGACACACAGAGCGAGAGTGAAACACACAGAGCGAGAGAGACACACACAGAGCGAGAGTGACACACAGAGCGAGAGTGAAACACAGAGCGAGAGAGGCACAGAGCGAGAGTGAAACATACAGAGCGAGAGTGAAACACACAGAGCGAGAGAGACACACAGAGCGAGAGTGAAACACAGAGCGAGAGAGGCACAGAGCGAGAGTGAAACATACAGAGCGAGAGTGAAACACACAGAGCGAGAGTGACACACAGAGCGAGAGTGACACACAGAGCGAGAGTGAAACATACAGAGCGAGAGTGAAACACACAGAGCGAGAGTGAAACACACAGAGCGAGAGTGAAACACAGAGCGAGAGTGAAACATACAGAGCGAGAGTGAAACACAGAGCGAGAGTGAAACATACAGAGCGAGAGTGAAACACAGAGCGAGAGTGAAACACAGAGCGACAGTGAAACATACAGAGCGAGAGTGACACACAGAGCGAGAGTGAAACACAGAGCGAGAGTGAAACATACAGAGCGAGAGTGAAACACACAGAGCGAGAGTGAAACACAGAGCGAGAGTGAAACATACAGAGCGAGAGTGAAACATACAGAGCGAGAGTGAAACACAGAGCGAGAGTGAAACATACAGAGCGAGAGTGAAACACAGAGAGAGAGTGAAACATACAGAGCGAGAGTGAAACACACAGAGCGAGAGTGAAACACAGAGCGAGAGTGAAACATACAGAGCGAGAGTGAAACACAAAGCGAGAGTGAAACACACAGAGCGAGAGTGAAACACACAGAGCGAGAGTGAAACACACAGAGCGAGAGAGACACACTGAGCGAGAGTGACACAAAGAGCGAGAGTGAAACATACAGAGCGAGAGTGAAACATACAGAGCGAGAGTGAAACACACAGAGCGAGAGTGAAACATACAGAGCGAGAGAGACACACAGAGCGAGAGTGACACACAGAGCGAGAGTGAGACACGCAGAGCGAGAGTGAAACATACAGAGCGAGAGAGACACACTGAGCGAGAGTGAAACACACAGAGAGAGAGTGAAACACACAGAGCGAGAGTGAAACACAGAGCGAGAGAGACACACAGAGCGAGAGAGACACACTGAGCGAGAGAGAAACACTGAGCGAGAATGAAACACACAGAGCGAGAGTGAAACACAGAGCGAGAGTGAAACATACAGAGCGAGAGTGAAACACAGAGCGAGAGTGAAACACAGAGCGACAGTGAAACATACAGAGCGAGAGTGACACACAGAGCGAGAGTGAAACACAGAGCGAGAGAGGCACAGAGCGAGAGTGAAACATACAGAGCGAGAGTGAAACACACAGAGCGAGAGAGACACACAGAGCGAGAGTGAAACACAGAGCGAGAGAGGCACAGAGCGAGAGTGAAACATACAGAGCGAGAGTGAAACACACAGAGCGAGAGTGACACACAGAGCGAGAGTGACACACAGAGCGAGAGTGAAACATACAGAGCGAGAGTGAAACACACAGAGCGAGAGTGAAACACAGAGCGAGAGTGAAACATACAGAGCGAGAGTGAAACACAGAGCGAGAGTGAAACATACAGAGCGAGAGTGAAACACAGAGCGAGAGTGAAACACAGAGCGACAGTGAAACATACAGAGCGAGAGTGACACACAGAGCGAGAGTGAAACACAGAGCGAGAGTGAAACATACAGAGCGAGAGTGAAACACACAGAGCGAGAGTGAAACACAGAGCGAGAGTGAAACATACAGAGCGAGAGTGAAACATACAGAGCGAGAGTGAAACACAGAGCGAGAGTGAAACATACAGAGCGAGAGTGAAACACAGAGCGAGAGTGAAACATACAGAGCGAGAGTGAAACATACAGAGCGAGAGTGAAACACAGAGCGAGAGTGAAACATACAGAGCGAGAGTGAAACACAGAGAGAGAGTGAAACATACAGAGCGAGAGTGAAACACACAGAGCGAGAGTGAAACACAGAGCGAGAGTGAAACATACAGAGCGAGAGTGAAACACAAAGCGAGAGTGAAACATACAGAGCGAGAGTGAAACACACAGAGCGAGAGTGAAACACAGAGCGAGAGTGAAACATACAGAGCGAGAGAGACACACAGAGCGAGAGTGAAACACAGAGCGAGAGTGAAACACACAGAGCGAGAGTGAAACACAAAGCGAGAGTGAAACATACAGGGCGAGAGTGAAACACACAGAGCGAGAGTGAAACATACAGAGGGAGAGTGAAACATACAGAGCGAGAGTGAAACACAGAGCGAGAGTGAAACACACTGAGCGAGAGTGAAACATACAGAGCGAGAGTGAAACACAGAGCGAGAGTGAAACATACAGAGCGAGGTTGAAACACAGAGCGAGAGTGAAATATACAGAGTGAGAGTGAAACACAGAGCGAGAGTGAAACACACAGAGCGAGAGTGAAACACACAGAGCGAGAGTGAAACACACAGAGCGAGAGAGACACACAGAGCGAGAGAGACACACTGAGCGAGAGAGTCACACAGAGCGAGAGTGAAACATACAGAGCGAGAGTGAAACACACAGAGCGAGAGTGAAACATACAGAGCGAGAGTGAAACACACAGAGCGAGAGAGACACACTGAGCGAGAGTGACACACAGAGCGAGAGTGAAACATACAGAGCGAGAGTGAAACACACAGAGCGAGAGAGACACACTGAGCGAGAGTGAAACACACAGAGCGAGAGTGAAACACACAGAGCGAGAGTGAAACACACTGAGCGAGAGAGACACACAGAGCGAGAGAGACACACTGAGCGAAAGAGACACACAGAGCGAGGGAGACACACTGAGCGAGAGTGAAACACACAGAGCGAGAGTGAAACACACAGAGCGAGAGTGAAACACACAGAGCGAGAGAGACACACAGAGCGAGAGAGACACACTGAGCGAGAGTGAAACACACAGAGCGAGAGTGAAACACACAGAGCGAGAGTGAAACACACAGAGCGAGAGAGACACACAGAGCGAGAGAGACACACTGAGCGAGAGTGAAACACACAGAGCGAGAGTGAAACACACAGAGCGAGAGAGACACACAGAGTGAGAGTGAGACACACAGAGCGAGAGTGAAACACACAGAGCGAGAGTGAAACACACAGAGCGAGAGAGACACACAGAGCGAGAGTGAAACACACTGAGCGAGAGAGACACACACAGAGCGAGAGTGAAACACACAGAGCGAGGTAGAAACACACAGAGCGAGAGACACACACAGAGCGAGAGTGACACACAGAGCGAGAGTGAAACACAGAGCGAGAGAGGCACAGAGCGAGAGTGAAACATACAGAGCGAGAGTGAAACACACAGAGCGAGAGAGACACACAGAGCGAGAGTGAAACACAGAGCGAGAGAGGCACAGAGCGAGAGTGAAACATACAGAGCGAGAGTGAAACACACAGAGCGAGAGTGACACACAGAGCGAGAGTGACACACAGAGCGAGAGTGAAACATACAGAGCGAGAGTGAAACACACAGAGCGAGAGTGAAACACAGAGCGAGAGTGAAACATACAGAGCGAGAGTGAAACACACAGAGCGAGAGTGAAACACAGAGCGAGAGTGAAACATACAGAGCGAGAGTGAAACACAGAGCGAGAGTGAAACACAGAGCGACAGTGAAACATACAGAGCGAGAGTGACACACAGAGCGAGAGTGAAACACAGAGCGAGAGTGAAACATACAGAGCGAGAGTGAAACACACAGTGCGAGAGTGAAACACAGAGCGAGAGTGAAACATACAGAGCGAGAGTGAAACATACAGAGCGAGAGTGAAACACAGAGCGAGAGTGAAACATACAGAGCGAGAGTGAAACACAGAGAGAGAGTGAAACATACAGAGCGAGAGTGAAACACAAAGCGAGAGTGAAACATACAGAGCGAGAGTGAAACATACAGAGCGAGAGTGAAACATACAGAGCGAGAGTGAAACACAGAGCGAGAGTGAAACATACAGAGCGAGAGTGAAACACAAAGCGAGAGTGAAACATACAGAGCGAGAGTGAAACACACAGAGCGAGAGTGAAACACAGAGCGAGAGTGAAACATACAGAGCGAGAGAGACACACAGAGCGAGAGTGAAACACAGAGCGAGAGTGAAACACACAGAGCGAGAGTGAAACACAAAGCGAGAGTGAAACATACAGGGCGAGAGTGAAACACACAGAGCGAGAGTGAAACATACAGAGGGAGAGTGAAACATACAGAGCGAGAGTGAAACACAGAGCGAGAGTGAAACACACTGAGCGAGAGTGAAACATACAGAGCGAGAGTGAAACACAGAGCGAGAGTGAAATATACAGAGCGAGGTTGAAACACAGAGCGAGAGTGAAATATACAGAGTGAGAGTGAAACACAGAGCGAGAGTGAAACACACAGAGCGAGAGTGAAACACACAGAGCGAGAGTGAAACACACAGAGCGAGAGAGACACACAGAGCGAGAGAGACACACTGAGCGAGAGAGTCACACAGAGCGAGAGTGAAACATACAGAGCGAGAGTGAAACACACAGAGCGAGAGTGAAACATACAGAGCGAGAGTGAAACACACAGAGCGAGAGAGACACACTGAGCGAGAGTGACACACAGAGCGAGAGTGAAACATACAGAGCGAGAGTGAAACACACAGAGCGAGAGAGACACACTGAGCGAGAGTGAAACACACAGAGCGAGAGTGAAACACACAGAGCGAGAGTGAAACACACAGAGCGAGAGAGACACACAGAGCGAGAGAGACACACTGAGCGAGAGAGACACACAGAGCGAGGGAGACACACTGAGCGAGAGTGAAACACACAGAGCGAGAGTGAAACACACAGAGCGAGAGTGAAACACACAGAGCGAGAGAGACACACAGAGCGAGAGAGACACACTGAGCGAGAGTGAAACACACAGAGCGAGAGTGAAACACACAGAGCGAGAGTGAAACACACAGAGCGAGAGTGAAACACACAGAGCGAGAGAGACACACAGAGCGAGAGAGACACACTGAGCGAGAGTGAAACACACAGAGCGAGAGTGAAACACACAGAGCGAGAGAGACACACAGAGTGAGAGTGAGACACACAGAGCGAGAGTGAAACACACAGAGCGAGAGTGAAACACACAGAGCGAGAGAGACACACAGAGCGAGAGTGAAACACACTGAGCGAGAGAGACACACACAGAGCGAGAGTGAAACACACAGAGCGAGGTAGAAACACACAGAGCGAGAGAGACACACAGAGCGAGAGTGAAACATACAGAGCGAGAGTGAAACACACAGAGCGAGAGAGACACACAGAGCGAGAGTGAAACACACAGAGCGAGAGTGACACACACAGAGCGAGAGTGAGACACACAGAGCGAGAGTGAAACACACAGAGCGAGAGAGACACACAGAGTGAGAGTGAGACACACAGAGCGAGAGTGAAACACACAAAGCGAGAGTGAAACACACAGAGCGAGAGAGACACACAGAGCGAGAGTGAAACATACAGAGCGAGAGTGAAACACACAGAGCGAGAGAGACACACAGAGCGAGAGTGAAACACACAGAGCGAGAGAGACACACAGAGCGAGAGTGAAACACACAGAGCGAGAGAGACACAAACAGAGCGAGAGTGAAACACACAGAGCGAGAGAGACACAAACAGAGCGAGAGAGACACACACAGAGCAAGAGTGAAACTCACAGAGCGAGAGAGAAACACTGAGCGAGAGAGACACACTGAGCGAGAGTGAAACATACAGAGCGAGAGAGACACACTGAGCGAGAGTGAAACACACAGAGCGAGAGAGAAACACTGAGCGAGAGAGACACACTGAGCGAGAGTGAGACACACAGAGCGAGAGAGACACACAGAGCGAGAGTGAAACACACAGAGCGAGAGAGACACAAACAGAGCGAGAGTGAAACACACAGAGCGAGAGAGAAACACACAGAGCGAGAGAGACACACAGAGCGAGAGTGAAACATACAGAGCGAGAGTGAAACACACAGAGCGAGAGTGAAACACAGAGCGAGAGTGAAACACACAGAGCGAGAGTGAAACACACAGAGCGAGAGTGAAACACACAGAGCGAGAGAGACACACTGAGCGAGAGTGACACAAAGAGCGAGAGTGAAACATACAGAGCGAGAGTGAAACATACAGAGCGAGAGTGAAACACACAGAGCGAGAGTGAAACACAGAACGAAAGTGAAACATACAGAGCGAGAGTGAAACACACAGAGCGAGAGAGACACACAGAGCGAGAGTGACACACAGAGCGAGAGTGAGACACGCAGAGCGAGAGTGAAACATACAGAGCGAGAGAGACACACTGAGCGAGAGTGAAACACACAGAGAGAGAGTGAAACACACAGAGCGAGAGTGAAACACAGAGCGAGAGAGACACACAGAGCGGGAGAGACACACTGAGCGAGAGAGAAACACTGAGCGAGAATGAAACACACAGAGCGAGAGTGAAACACAGAGCGAGAGTGAAACATACAGAGCGAGAGTGACACACAGAGCGAGAGTGAAACACAGAGCGAGAGAGGCACAGAGCGAGAGTGAAACATACAGAGCGAGAGTGAAACACACAGAGCGAGAGAGACACACAGAGCGAGAGTGAAACACAGAGCGAGAGAGGCACAGAGCGAGAGTGAAACATACAGAGCGAGAGTGAAACACACAGAGCGAGAGTGACACACAGAGCGAGAGTGACACACAGAGCGAGAGTGAAACATACAGAGCGAGAGTGAAACACACAGAGCGAGAGTGAAACACACAGAGCGAGAGTGAAACACAGAGCGAGAGTGAAACATACAGAGCGAGAGTGAAACACAGAGCGAGAGTGAAACATACAGAGCGAGAGTGAAACACAGAGCGAGAGTGAAACACAGAGCGACAGTGAAACATACAGAGCGAGAGTGACACACAGAGCGAGAGTGAAACACAGAGCGAGAGTGAAACATACAGAGCGAGAGTGAAACACACAGAGCGAGAGTGAAACACAGAGCGAGAGTGAAACATACAGAGCGAGAGTGAAACATACAGAGCGAGAGTGAAACACAGAGCGAGAGTGAAACATACAGAGCGAGAGTGAAACACAGAGAGAGAGTGAAACATACAGAGCGAGAGTGAAACACACAGAGCGAGAGTGAAACACAGAGCGAGAGTGAAACATACAGAGCGAGAGTGAAACACAAAGCGAGAGTGAAACATACAGAGCGAGAGTGAAACACACAGAGCGAGAGTGAAACACAGAGCGAGAGTGAAACATACAGAGCGAGAGAGACACACAGAGCGAGAGTGAAACACAGAGCGAGAGTGAAACACACAGAGCGAGAGTGAAACACAAAGCGAGAGAGACACACAGAGCGAGAGAGACACACTGAGCGAGAGAGTCACACAGAGCGAGAGTGAAACATACAGAGCGAGAGTGAAACACACAGAGCGAGAGTGAAACATACAGAGCGAGAGTGAAACACACAGAGCGAGAGAGACACACTGAGCGAGAGTGACACACAGAGCGAGAGTGAAACATACAGAGCGAGAGTGAAACACACAGAGCGAGAGAGACACACTGAGCGAGAGTGAAACACACAGAGCGAGAGTGAAACACACAGAGCGAGAGTGAAACACACAGAGCGAGAGAGACACACAGAGCGAGAGAGACACACTGAGCGAGAGAGACACACAGAGCGAGGGAGACACACTGAGCGAGAGTGAAACACACAGAGCGAGAGTGAAACACACAGAGCGAGAGTGAAACACACAGAGCGAGAGAGACACACAGAGCGAGAGAGACACACTGAGCGAGAGTGAAACACAGAGCGAGAGTGAAACATACAGAGCGAGAGTGAAACACACAGAGCGAGAGAGACACACTGAGCGAGAGAGAAACACTGAGCGAGAATGAAACACACAGAGCGAGAGTGAAACACAGAGCGAGAGTGAAACATACAGAGCGAGAGTGAAACACAGAGCGAGAGTGAAACACAGAGCGACAGTGAAACATACAGAGCGAGAGTGACACACAAAGCGAGAGTGAAACATACAGAGCGAGAGTGAAACACACAGAGCGAGAGTGAAACACAGAGCGAGAGTGAAACATACAGAGCGAGAGAGACACACAGAGCGAGAGTGAAACACAGAGCGAGAGTGAAACACACAGAGCGAGAGTGAAACACAAAGCGAGAGTGAAACATACAGGGCGAGAGTGAAACACACAGAGCGAGAGTGAAACATACAGAGGGAGAGTGAAACATACAGAGCGAGAGTGAAACACAGAGCGAGAGTGAAACACACTGAGCGAGAGTGAAACATACAGAGCGAGAGTGAAACACAGAGCGAGAGTGAAACATACAGAGCGAGGTTGAAACACAGAGCGAGAGTGAAATATACAGAGTGAGAGTGAAACACAGAGCGAGAGTGAAACACACAGAGCGAGAGTGAAACACACAGAGCGAGAGTGAAACACACAGAGCGAGAGAGACACACAGAGCGAGAGAGACACACTGAGCGAGAGAGTCACACAGAGCGAGAGTGAAACATACAGAGCGAGAGTGAAACACACAGAGCGAGAGTGAAACATACAGAGCGAGAGTGAAACACACAGAGCGAGAGAGACACACTGAGCGAGAGTGACACACAGAGCGAGAGTGAAACATACAGAGCGAGAGTGAAACACACAGAGCGAGAGAGACACACTGAGCGAGAGTGAAACACACAGAGCGAGAGTGAAACACACAGAGCGAGAGTGAAACACACAGAGCGAGAGAGACACACAGAGCGAGAGAGACACACTGAGCGAGAGAGACACACAGAGCGAGGGAGACACACTGAGCGAGAGTGAAACACACAGAGCGAGAGTGAAACACACAGAGCGAGAGTGAAACACACAGAGCGAGAGAGACACACAGAGCGAGAGAGACACACTGAGCGAGAGTGAAACACAGAGCGAGAGTGAAACATACAGAGCGAGAGTGAAACACACAGAGCGAGAGAGACACACTGAGCGAGAGAGAAACACTGAGCGAGAATGAAACACACAGAGCGAGAGTGAAACACAGAGCGAGAGTGAAACATACAGAGCGAGAGTGAAACACAGAGCGAGAGTGAAACACAGAGCGACAGTGAAACATACAGAGCGAGAGTGACACACAGAGCGAGAGTGAAACACACAGAGCGAGAGAGACACACACAGAGCGAGAGTGACACACAGAGCGAGAGTGAAACACAGAGCGAGAGAGGCACAGAGCGAGAGTGAAACATACAGAGCGAGAGAGACACACAGAGCGAGAGAGACACACTGAGCGAGAGTGAAACACACAGAGCGAGAGTGAAACACACAGAGCGAGAGAGACACACAGAGTGAGAGTGAGACACACAGAGCGAGAGTGAAACACACAGAGCGAGAGTGAAACACACAGAGCGAGAGAGACACACAGAGCGAGAGTGAAACACACTGAGCGAGAGAGACACACACAGAGCGAGAGTGAAACACACAGAGCGAGGTAGAAACACACAGAGCGAGAGAGACGCACAGCGCGAGAGTGAAACATACAGAGCGAGAGTGAAACACACAGAGCGAGAGAGACACACAGAGCGAGAGTGAAACACACAGAGCGAGAGTGACACACACAGAGCGAGAGTGAGACACACAGAGCGAGAGTGAAACACACAGAGCGAGAGAGAAACACAGAGTGAGAGTGAGACACACAGAGCGAGAGTGAAACACACAAAGCGAGAGTGAAACACACAGAGCGAGAGAGACACACAGAGCGAGAGTGAAACATACAGAGCGAGAGTGAAACACACAGAGCGAGAGAGACACACAGAGCGAGAGTGAAACACACAGAGCGAGAGAGACACACAGAGCGAGAGTGAAACACACAGAGCGAGAGAGACACAAACAGAGCGAGAGTGAAACACACAGAGCGAGAGAGACACAAACAGAGCGAGAGAGACACACACAGAGCAAGAGTGAAACTCACAGAGCGAGAGAGAAACACTGAGCGAGAGAGACACACTGAGCGAGAGTGAAACATACAGAGCGAGAGAGACACACTGAGCGAGAGTGAAACACACAGAGCGAGAGAGAAACACTGAGCGAGAGAGACACACTGAGCGAGAGTGAGACACACAGAGCGAGAGAGACACACAGAGCGAGAGTGAAACACACAGAGCGAGAGAGACACAAACAGAGCGAGAGTGAAACACACAGAGCGAGAGAGAAACACACAGAGCGAGAGAGACACACAGAGCGAGAGTGAAACATACAGAGCGAGAGTGAAACACACAGAGCGAGAGTGAAACACAGAGCGAGAGTGAAACACACAGAGCGAGAGTGAAACACACAGAGCGAGAGTGAAACACACAGAGCGAGAGAGACACACTGAGCGAGAGTGACACAAAGAGCGAGAGTGAAACATACAGAGCGAGAGTGAAACATACAGAGCGAGAGTGAAACACACAGAGCGAGAGTGAAACATACAGAGCGAGAGTGAAACACAGAACGAAAGTGAAACATACAGAGCGAGAGTGAAACACACAGAGCGAGAGAGACACACAGAGCGAGAGTGACACACAGAGCGAGAGTGAGACACGCAGAGCGAGAGTGAAACATACAGAGCGAGAGAGACACACTGAGCGAGAGTGAAACACAGAGAGAGAGAGTGAAACACACAGAGCGAGAGTGAAACACAGAGCGAGAGAGACACACAGAGCGAGAGAGACACACTGAGCGAGAGAGAAACACTGAGCGAGAATGAAACACACAGAGCGAGAGTGAAACACACAGAGCGAGAGAGACACACAGAGCGAGAGAAACACACAGAGCGAGAGAGACACACAGAGCGAGAGTGAAACACACAGAGCGAGAGTGAAACACACAGAGCGAGAGAGACACACAGAGTGAGAGTGAGACACACAGAGCGAGAGTGAAACACACAGAGCGAGAGTGAAACACACAGAGCGAGAGAGACACACAGAGCGAGAGTGAAACATACAGAGCGAGAGTGAAACACACAGAGCGAGAGAGACACACAGCGAGAGTGAAACACACAGAGCGAGAGTGAAACACACAGAGCGAGAGAGACACACAGAGCGAGAGTGAAACACACAGAGCGAGAGAGACACAAACAGAGCGAGAGTGAAACACACAGAGCGAGAGAGACACAAACAGAGCGAGAGTGAAAAACACAGAGCGAGAGAGAAACACACAGAGCAAGAGTGAAACTCACAGAGCGAGAGAGAAACACTGAGCGAGAGAGACACACTGAGCGAGAGTGAAACATAGAGCGAGAGTGAAACACAGAGCGAGAGAGACACACAGAGCGAGAGAGACACACAGAGCGAGAGTGAAACACACAGAGCGAGAGAGACACACTGAGCGAGAGTGAAACACACAGAGCGAGAGAGACACACAGAGCGAGAGAGAAACACTGAGCGAGAGAGACACACTGAGCGAGAGTGAGACACACAGAGCGAGAGAGACACACAGAGCGAGAGTGAAACACACAGAGCGAGAGAGACACAAACAGAGCGAGAGTGAAACACACAGAGCGAGAGAGAAACACACAGAGCGAGAGAGACACACAGAGCGAGAGTGAAACATACAGAGCGAGAGAGACACACACAGAGCGAGAGTGAAACACAGAGCGAGAGTGAAACACACAGAGCGAGAGTGAAACACACAGAGCGAGAGTGAAACACACAGAGCGAGAGAGAAACACTGAGCGAGAGAGACACACTGAGCGAGAGTGAAACATACAGAGCGAGAGTGAAACACACAGAGCGAGATAGACACACAGAGCGAGAGTGAAACATACAGAGCGAGAGAGACACACAGAGCGAGAGAGACACACAGAGCGAGAGTGAAACACACAGAGCGAGAGAGACACACTGAGCGAGAGTGAAACATACAGAGCGAGAGAGACACACTGAGCGAGAGTGACACACACAGAGTGAGAGTGAGACACACAGAGCGAGAGTGAAACATACAGAGCGAGAGTGAAACACAGAGCGAGAGTGAAACACAGAGCGAGAGTGAAACATACAGAGCGAGAGTGAAACATACAGAGCGAGAGAGACACGCACAGAGCGAGAGAGACACACAGAGCGAGAGTGAAACACACAGAGCGAGAGTGAAGCACACAGAGCGAGAGTGAAACACACAGAGCGAGAGTGAAACACACAAAGCGAGAGTGAAACACACAGAGCGAGAGAGACACACACAGAGCGAGAGTGAAACACAGAGCGAGAGTGAAACATACAGAGCGAGAGAGACACACACAGAGCGAGAGAGACACACAGAGCGAGAGTGAAACACACAGAGCGAGAGTGAAACATACAGAGCGAGAGAGACACACTGAGCGAGAGAGACACACACAGAGCGAGTGAAACACACAGAGCGAGAGTGAAACATACAGAGCGAGAGTGAAACACACAGAGCGAGAGTGAAACATACAGATCGAGAGAGACACACACAGAGCGAGAGAGACACACAGAGCGAGAGTGAAACACACAGAGGGAGAGTGAAACATACAGAGCGAGAGAGACACACTGAGCGAGAGAGACACACACAGAGCGAGTGAAACACACAGAGCGAGAGTGAAACATACAGAGCGAGAGTGAAACACACAGAGCGAGAGTGAAACACACAGAGCGAGAGAGACACACAGAGCGAGAGTGAAACACAGAGCGAGAGTGAAGCACACAGAGCGAGAGTGAAACACACAGAGCGAGAGTGAAACACACAGAGCGAGAGAGACACACACAGAGCGAGCAAAACACACAGGGCGAGAGTGAAACATACAGAGCGAGAGAGACACACAGAGCGAGAGTGAAACACACAGAGCAAGTGTGAAACACACAGAGCGAGAGAGAGACACACAGAGCGAGAGTGAAACACACAGAGCGAGAGTGAAACATACAGAGCGAGAGAGACACACACAGAGCGAGAGAGACACACAGAGCGCGAGTGAAACACACAGAGCGAGAGTGAAACATACAGAGCGAGAGAGACACACTGAGCGAGAGAGACACACACAGAGCGAGTGAAACACACAGAGCGAGAGTGAAACATACAGAGCGAGAGTGAAACACAGAGCGAGAGTGAAACACACAGAGCGAGAGAGACACACTGAGCGAGAGAGACACACAGAGCGAGAGTGAAACACACAGAGCGAGAGTGAAACACAGAGTGAGAGTGACACACACAGAGCGAGAGTGACACTCACAGAGCGAGAGTGAAACACACAGAGCGAGAGTGAAACACAGAGCGAGAGTGAAACATACAGAGCGAGAGAGACACACACAGAGCGAGAGAGACATACTGAGCGAGAGTGAAACACAGAGCGAGAGAGACACACTGAGCGAGAGTGACACACACAGAGCGAGAGAAACACACAGAGCGAGAGTGAGACACACAGAGCGAGAGTGAAACACACAGAGCGAGAGAGACACACAGAGCGAGAGAGACACACAGAGCGAGAGAGACACACAGAGCGAGAGTGAGAGACAGAGCGAGAGTGACACACAGAGCGAGAGTGAAACACACAGAGCGAGAGAGACACACAGCGAGAGTGAAACACACAGAGCGAGAGACACACACTGAGCGAGAGTGAAACACACAGAGCGAGAGATACATACTGAGCGAGAGTGAAACACACAGAGCGAGAGAGACACACAGAGCGAGAGTGAAACACACAGAGCGAGAGTGAGACACACAGAGCGAGAGTGAAACACACAGAGCGAGAGAGACACACAGAGTGAGAGTGAGACACACAGAGCGAGAGTGAAACACACAGAGCGAGAGTGAAACACACAGAGCGAGAGAGACACACAGAGCAAGAGTGAAACACACAGAGCGAGAGAGACACACACAGAGCGAGAGTGAAACACACAGAGCGAGAGAGAAACACACAGAGCGAGAGAGACACACAGAGCGAGAGTGAAACATACAGAGCGAGAGTGAAACACACAGAGCGAGAGAGACACACAGAGCGAGAGTGAAACACACAGAGCGAGAGAGACACACAGAGCGAGAGTGAAACACAGAGCGAGAGTGAAACACACAGAGCGAGAGTGAAACACAGAGCGAGAGTGAAACATACAGAGCGAGAGTGAAACACCCAGAGCGAGAGTGAAACACACAGAGCGAGAGAGAAACACTGAGCGAGAGAGACACACTGAGCGAGAGTGAAACATACAGAGCGAGAGAGACACACAGAGCGAGAGTGAAACACACAGAGCGAGAGAGACACACAGAGCGAGAGTGAAACATACAGAGCGAGAGAGACACACAGAGCGAGAGTGAAACACACAGAGCGAGAGTGTAACACACAGAGCGAGAGACACACAGAGCGAGAGTGAAACACAGAGCGAGAGTGAAACACAGAGCGAGAGAGACACACAGAGCGAGAGAGACACACAGAGCGAGAGTGAAACACAGAGCGAGAGAGGCACAGAGCGAGAGTGAAACATACAGAGCGAGAGTGAAACACACAGAGCGAGAGAGACACACAGAGCGAGAGAGACACACAGAGCGAGAGTGAAACACAGAGCGAGAGAGGCACAGAGCGAGAGTGAAACATACAGAGCGAGAGTGAAACAACACAGAGCGAGAGAGACACACAGAGCGAGAGTGAAACACAGAGCGAGAGAGGCACAGAGCGAGAGTGAAACATACAGAGCGAGAGTGAAACACACAGAGCGAGAGTGAAACACACAGAGCGAGAGAGACACACAGAGCGCGAGTGAAACACACAGAGCGAGAGTGAAACACACAGAGCGAGAGAGACACACAGAGCGAGAGAGACACACAGAGCGAGAGTAAAACATACAGAGCGAGAGTGAAACACAGAGCGAGAGTGAAACATACAGAGCGAGAGTGAAACATACAGAGCGAGAGTGAAACACAGAGCGAGAGTGAAACACACAGAGGGAGAGTGAAACATACAGAGCGAGAGAGACACACTGAGCGAGAGAGACACACACAGAGCGAGTGAAACACACAGAGCGAGAGTGAAACATACAGAGCGAGAGTGAAACACACAGAGCGAGAGTGAAACACACAGAGCGAGAGAGACACACAGAGCGAGAGTGAAACACAGAGCGAGAGTGAAGCACACAGAGCGAGAGTGAAACACACAGAGCGAAAGTGAAACACACAGAGCGAGAGAGACACACACAGAGCGAGCAAAACACACAGGGCGAGAGTGAAACATACAGAGCGAGAGAGACACACAGAGCGAGAGTGAAACACACAGAGCAAGTGTGAAACACACAGAGCGAGAGAGAGACACACAGAGCGAGAGTGAAACACACAGAGCGAGAGTGAAACATACAGAGCGAGAGAGACACACACAGAGCGAGAGAGACACACAGAGCGAGAGTGAAACACACAGAGCGAGAGTGAAACATACAGAGCGAGAGAGACACACTGAGCGAGAGAGACACACACAGAGCGAGTGAAACACACAGAGCGAGAGTGAAACATACAGAGCGAGAGTGAAACACAGAGCGAGAGTGAAACACACAGAGCGAGAGAGACACACTGAGCGAGAGAGACACACAGAGCGAGAGTGAAACACACAGAGCGAGAGTGAAACACAGAGTGAGAGTGACACACACAGAGCGAGAGTGACACACACAGAGCGAGAGTGAAACACACAGAGCGAGAGTGAAACACAGAGCGAGAGTGAAACATACAGAGCGAGAGAGACACACACAGAGCGAGAGAGACATACTGAGCGAGAGAGACACACAGAGCGAGAGTGAGAGACAGAGCGAGAGTGACACACAGAGCAAGAGTGAAACACACAGAGCGAGAGAGACACACAGAGCGAGAGTGAAACACACAGAGCGAGAGACACACACTGAGCGAGAGTGAAACACACAGAGCGAGAGATACATACTGAGCGAGAGTGAAACACACAGAGCGAGAGAGACACACAGAGCGAGAGTGAAACACACAGAGCGAGAGTGAGACACACAGAGCGAGAGTGAAACACACAGAGCGAGAGAGACACACAGAGCGAGAGTGAGACACACAGAGCGAGAGTGAAACACACAGAGTGAGAGAGACACACAGAGTGAGAGTGAAACACACAGAGCGAGAGTGAAACACACAGAGCGAGAGACACACACTGAGCGAGAGTGAAACACACAGAGCGAGAGATACATACTGAGCGAGAGTGAAACACACAGAGCGAGAGAGACACACAGAGCGAGAGTGAAACACACAGAGCGAGAGTGAGACACACAGAGCGAGAGTGAAACACACAGAGCGAGAGTGAGACACACAGAGCGAGAGTGAAACACACAGAGCGAGAGAGACACACAGAGTGAGAGTGAGACACACAGAGCGAGAGTGAAACACACAGAGCGAGAGTGAAACACACAGAGCGAGAGAGACACACAGAGCAAGAGTGAAACACACAGAGCGAGAGAGACACACACAGAGCGAGAGTGAAACACACAGAGCGAGAGAGAAACACACAGAGCGAGAGAGACACACAGAGCGAGAGTGAAACATACAGAGCGAGAGTGAAACACACAGAGCGAGAGAGACACACAGAGCGAGAGTGAAACACACAGAGCGAGAGAGACACACAGAGCGAGAGTGAAACACAGAGCGAGAGTGAAACACACAGAGCGAGAGTGAAACACAGAGCGAGAGTGAAACATACAGAGCGAGAGTGAAACACACAGAGCGAGAGTGAAACACACAGAGCGAGAGAGAAACACTGAGCGAGAGAGACACACTGAGCGAGAGTGAAACATACAGAGCGAGAGAGACACACAGAGCGAGAGTGAAACACACAGAGCGAGAGAGACACACAGAGCGAGAGTGAAACATACAGAGCGAGAGAGACACACAGAGCGAGAGTGAAACACACAGAGCGAGAGTGTAACACACAGAGCGAGAGACACACAGAGCGAGAGTGAAACACAGAGCGAGAGTGAAACACAGAGCGAGAGAGACACACAGAGCGAGAGAGACACACAGAGCGAGAGTGAAACACAGAGCGAGAGAGGCACAGAGCGAGAGTGAAACATACAGAGCGAGAGTGAAACACACAGAGCGAGAGAGACACACAGAGCGAGAGAGACACACAGAGCGAGAGTGAAACACAGAGCGAGAGAGGCACAGAGCGAGAGTGAAACATACAGAGCGAGAGTGAAACAACACAGAGCGAGAGAGACACACAGAGCGAGAGTGAAACACAGAGCGAGAGAGGCACAGAGCGAGAGTGAAACATACAGAGCGAGAGTGAAACACACAGAGCGAGAGTGAAACACACAGAGCGAGAGAGACACACAGAGCGCGAGTGAAACACACAGAGCGAGAGTGAAACACACAGAGCGAGAGAGACACACAGAGCGAGAGAGACACACAGAGCGAGAGTAAAACATACAGAGCGAGAGTGAAACACAGAGCGAGAGTGAAACATACAGAGCGAGAGTGAAACATACAGAGCGAGAGTGAAACACAGAGCGAGAGTGAAACACACAGAGGGAGAGTGAAACATACAGAGCGAGAGAGACACACTGAGCGAGAGAGACACACACAGAGCGAGTGAAACACACAGAGCGAGAGTGAAACATACAGAGCGAGAGTGAAACACACAGAGCGAGAGTGAAACACACAGAGCGAGAGAGACACACAGAGCGAGAGTGAAACACAGAGCGAGAGTGAAGCACACAGAGCGAGAGTGAAACACACAGAGCGAAAGTGAAACACACAGAGCGAGAGAGACACACACAGAGCGAGCAAAACACACAGGGCGAGAGTGAAACATACAGAGCGAGAGAGACACACAGAGCGAGAGTGAAACACACAGAGCAAGTGTGAAACACACAGAGCGAGAGAGAGACACACAGAGCGAGAGTGAAACACACAGAGCGAGAGTGAAACATACAGAGCGAGAGAGACACACACAGAGCGAGAGAGACACACAGAGCGAGAGTGAAACACACAGAGCGAGAGTGAAACATACAGAGCGAGAGAGACACACTGAGCGAGAGAGACACACACAGAGCGAGTGAAACACACAGAGCGAGAGTGAAACATACAGAGCGAGAGTGAAACACAGAGCGAGAGTGAAACACACAGAGCGAGAGAGACACACTGAGCGAGAGAGACACACAGAGCGAGAGTGAAACACACAGAGCGAGAGTGAAACACAGAGTGAGAGTGACACACACAGAGCGAGAGTGACACACACAGAGCGAGAGTGAAACACACAGAGCGAGAGTGAAACACAGAGCGAGAGTGAAACATACAGAGCGAGAGAGACACACACAGAGCGAGAGAGACATACTGAGCGAGAGAGACACACAGAGCGAGAGTGAGAGACAGAGCGAGAGTGACACACAGAGCAAGAGTGAAACACACAGAGCGAGAGAGACACACAGAGCGAGAGTGAAACACACAGAGCGAGAGACACACACTGAGCGAGAGTGAAACACACAGAGCGAGAGATACATACTGAGCGAGAGTGAAACACACAGAGCGAGAGAGACACACAGAGCGAGAGTGAAACACACAGAGCGAGAGTGAGACACACAGAGCGAGAGTGAAACACACAGAGCGAGAGAGACACACAGAGCGAGAGTGAGACACACAGAGCGAGAGTGAAACACACAGAGTGAGAGAGACACACAGAGTGAGAGTGAGACACACAGAGCGAGAGTGAAACACACAGAGCGAGAGTGAAACACACAGAGCGAGAGAGACACACAGAGCAAGAGTGAAACACACAGAGCGAGAGAGACACACACAGAGCGAGAGTGAAACACACAGAGCGAGAGAGAAACACACAGAGCAAGAGAGACACACAGAGCGAGAGTGAAACATACAGAGCGAGAGTGAAACACACAGAGCGAGAGAGACACACAGAGCGAGAGTGAAACACACAGAGCGAGAGAGACACACAGAGCGAGAGTGAAACACAGAGCGAGAGTGAAACACACAGAGCGAGAGTGAAACACAGAGCGAGAGTGAAACATACAGAGCGAGAGTGAAACACACAGAGCGAGAGTGAAACACACAGAGCGAGAGAGAAACACTGAGCGAGAGAGACACACTGAGCGAGAGTGAAACATACAGAGCGAGAGAGACACACTGAGCGAGAGTGAAACACAGAGCGAGAGTGAAACACACAGAGCGAGAGTGAAACACACAGAGCGAGAGAGACACACAGAGCGAGAGTGAAACACACAGAGCGAGAGAGACACACAGAGCGAGAGTGAAACATACAGAGCGAGAGAGACACACAGAGCGAGAGTGAAACACACAGAGCGAGAGTGTAACACACAGAGCGAGAGACACACAGAGCGAGAGTGAAACACAGAGCGAGAGTGAAACACAGAGCGAGAGAGACACACAGAGCGAGAGAGACACACAGAGCGAGAGTGAAACACAGAGCGAGAGAGGCACAGAGCGAGAGTGAAACATACAGAGCGAGAGTGAAACACACAGAGCGAGAGAGACACACAGAGCGAGAGAGACACACAGAGCGAGAGTGAAACACAGAGCGAGAGAGGCACAGAGCGAGAGTGAAACATACAGAGCGAGAGTGAAACAACACAGAGCGAGAGAGACACACAGAGCGAGAGTGAAACACAGAGCGAGAGAGGCACAGAGCGAGAGTGAAACATACAGAGCGAGAGTGAAACACACAGAGCGAGAGTGAAACACACAGAGCGAGAGAGACACACAGAACGCGAGTGAAACACACAGAGCGAGAGTGAAACACACAGAGCGAGAGAGACACACAGAGCGAGAGAGACACACAGAGCGAGAGTAAAACATACAGAGCGAGAGTGAAACACAGAGCGAGAGTGAAACATACAGAGCGAGAGTGAAACACAGAGCGAGAGTGAAACACAGAGCGAGAGTGAAACATACAGAGCGAGAGTGAAACATACAGAGCGAGAGTGAAACACACAGAGCGAGAGTGAAACATACAGAGCGAGAGTGAAACGTACAGAGCGAGAGTGAAACATACAGAGCGAGACTGAAACACACAGAGCGAGAGTGAAACACAGAGCGAGAGTGAAACACACAGAGCGAGAGTGAAACACAGAGCGAGAGTGAAACACAGAGCGAGATTGAAACATACAGAGGGAGAGTGAAACATACAGTGCGAGAGTGAAACACAGAGCGAGAGTGAAACACACTGAGCGAGAGTGAAACATACAGAGCGAGAGTGAAACATACAGAGCGAGAGTGAAACACAGAGCGAAAGTGAAACATACAGAGTGAGAGTGAAACACAGAGCGAGAGTGAAACATACAGAGCGAGAGTGAAACACACAGAGCGAGAGACACACACTGAGAGAGAGTGAAACACACAGAGCGAGAGATACATACTGAGCGAGAGTGAAACACAGAGCGAAAGTGAAACATACAGAGCGAGAGTGAAACATACAGAGCGAGAGTGAAACACACAGAGCGAGAGTGAGACACACAGAGCGAGAGTGAAACACAGAGCGAGAGACACACACTGAGAGAGAGTGAAACACACAGAGCGAGAGATACATACTGAGCGAGAGTGAAACACACAGAGCGAGAGAGACACACAGAGCGAGAGTGAAACACACAGAGCGAGAGAGACACACACAGAGCGAGAGTGAAACACACAGAGCGAGAGAGAAACACACAGAGCAAGAGAGACACACAGAGCGAGAGTGAAACATACAGAGCGAGAGTGAAACACACAGAGCGAGAGAGACACACAGAGTGAGAGTGAGACACACAGAGCGAGAGTGAGACACACAGAGCGAGAGTGAGACACACAGAGCGAGAGAGACACACAGAGTGAGAGTGAGACACACAGAGCGAGAGTGAAACACACAGAGCGAGAGTGAAACACACAGAGCGAGAGAGACACACAGAGCGAGAGTGAAACACACAGAGCGAGAGAGACACACACAGAGCGAGAGTGAAACACACAGAGCGAGAGAGAAACACACAGAGCAAGAGAGACACACAGAGCGAGAGTGAAACATACAGAGCGAGAGTGAAACACACAGAGCGAGAGTGAAACACAGAGCGAGAGTGAAACATACAGAGCGAGAGTGAAACACACAGAGCGAGAGTGAAACACACAGAGCGAGAGTGAAACACACAGAGTGAGAGAGACACACAGAGCGAGAGTGAAACACACAGAGCGAGAGAGACACACACAGAGCGAGAGTGAAACACAGAGCGAGAGTGAAACACACAGAGCGAGAGTGAAACACAGAGCGAGAGTGAAACATACAGAGCGAGAGTGAAACATACAGAGCGAGAGTGAAACACACAGAGCGAGAGTGAAACACACAGAGCGAGAGTGAAACACACAGAGCGAGAGTGAAACACACAGAGCGAGAGTGAAACACAGAGCGAGAGTGAAACACACAGAGCGAGAGCGAAACATACAGAGCGAGAGTGAAACATACAGAGCGAGAGTGAAACACACAGAGCGAGAGTGAAACACACAGAGCGAGAGAGAAACACTGAGCGAGAGAGACACACTGAGCGAGAGTGAAACATACAGAGCGAGAGTGAAACACACAGAGCGAGAGTGAAACACACAGAGCGAGAGTGAAACATACAGAGCGAGAGTGAAACATACAGAGCGAGAGTGAAACACACAGAGCGAGAGTGAAACACACAGAGCGAGAGAGAAACACTGAGCGAGAGAGACACACTGAGCGAGAGTGAAACATACAGAGCGAGAGTGAAACATACAGAGCGAGAGTGAAACACAGCGCGAGAGTGAAACATACAGAGCGAGAGAGACACACAGAGCGAGAGTGAAACACAGAGCGAGAGTGAAACACACAGAGCAAGAGTGAAACACAGAGCGAGAGTGAAACACAGAGCGAGAGTGAGACACACAGAGCGAGAGTGAAACATACAGAGGGAGAGTGAAACATACAGTGCGAGAGTGAAACACAGAGCGAGAGTGAAACACACTGAGCGAGAGTGAAACATACAGAGCGAGAGTGAAACATACAGAGCGAGAGTGAAACACACTGAGCGAGAGTGAAACATACAGAGCGAGAGTGAAACACACTGAGCGAGAGTGAAACATACAGAGCGAGAGTGAAACATACAGAGCGAGAGTGAAACACAGAGCGAATGTGAAACATACAGAGCGAGAGTGAAACACAGAGCGAGAGTGAAACATACAGAGCGAGAGTGAAACACAGAGCGAGAGTGAAACACACAGAGCGAGAGTGAAACATACAGAGCGAGAGTGAAACATACAGAGCGAGAGTGAAACACACAGAGCGAGAGTGAAACACACAGAGCGAGAGAGAAACACTGAGCGAGAGAGACACACTGAGCGAGAGTGAAACATACAGAGCGAGAGAGACACACAGAGCGAGAGTGAAACACACAGAGCGAGAGAGACACACTGAGCGAGAGTGAAACACAGAGCGAGAGTGAAACACAGAGCGAGAGTGAAACACACAGAGCGAGAGAGACACACATAGCGAGAGTGAAACACACAGAGCGAGAGAGACACAGAGCGAGAGTGAAACATACAGAGCGAGAGAGACACACAGAGCGAGAGTGAAACACACAGAGCGAGAGTGAAACACACAGAGCGAGAGACACACAGAGCGAGAGTGAAACACAGAGCGAGAGTGAAACACAGAGCGAGAGAGACACACAGAGCGAGAGAGACACACAGAGCGAGATTGAAACACAGAGCGAGAGAGGCACAGAGCGAGAGTGAAACATACAGAGCGAGAGTGAAACACACAGAGCGAGAGAGACACACAGAGCGAGAGAGACACACAGAGCGAGAGTGAAACACAGAGCGAGAGAGGCACAGAGCGAGAGTGAAACATACAGAGCGAGAGTGAAACACACAGAGCGAGAGTGAAACATACAGAGCGAGAGTGAAACATACAGAGCGAGATGGAAACACACAGAGCGAGAGTGAAACATACAGTGCGAGAGTGAAACATACAGAGCAAGAGTGAAACACAGCGCGAGAGTGAAACACACAGATCAAGAGTGAAACATGCAGAGCGAGAGTGAAACATACAGAGCGAGAGTGAAACACACAGAGCGAGAGTGAGACACACAGAGCGAGAGTGAAACACACAGAGCGAGAGAGACACACAGAGCGAGAGTGAAACACAGAGCGAGAGAGACACACAGAGCGAGAGAGACACACAGAGCGAGAGTGAAACACAGAGCGAGAGTGAAACACACAGAGCGAGAGTGAAACACAGAGCGAGAGTGAAACACAGAGCGAGAGTGAAACACACAGAGCGAGAGTGAAACATACAGAGGGAGAGTGAAACATACAGTGCGAGAGTGAAACACAGAGCGAGAGTGAAACACACTGAGCGAGAGTGAAACATACAGAGCGAGAGTGAAACATACAGAGCGAGAGTGAAACACAGAGCAAAAGTGAAACATACAGAGTGAGAGTGAAACACAGAGCGAGAGTGAAACATACAGAGCGAGAGTGAAACACAGAGCGAGAGTGAAACACACAGATCAAGAGTGAAACATGCAGAGCGAGAGTGAAACATACAGAGCGAGAGTGAAACACACAGAGCGAGAGTGAGACACACAGAGCGAGAGTGAAACACACAGAGCGAGAGAGACACACAGAGTGAGAGTGAGACACACAGAGCGAGAGTGAGACACACAGAGCGAGAGTGAAACACACAGAGCGAGAGAGACACACAGAGTGAGAGTGAGACACACAGAGCGAGAGTGAAACATACAGAGCGAGAGTGAAACACACAGAGCGAGAGAGACACACAGAGCGAGAGTGAAACACACAGAGCGAGAGTGAAACACACAGAGCGAGAGAGACACACAGAGCGAGAGTGAAACACACAGAGCGAGAGAGACACACACAGAGCGAGAGTGAAACACAGAGCGAGAGTGAAACACACAGAGCGAGAGTGAAACACAGAGCGAGAGAGAGACACACAGAGCGAGAGTGAAACACAGAGCGAGAGTGAAACACACAGAGCGAGAGTGAAACATACAGAGCGAGAGTGAAACATACAGAGCGAGAGTGAAACACACAGAGCGAGAGTGAAACACACAGAGCGAGAGTGAAACACACAGAGCGAGAGAGAAACACTGAGCAAGAGAGACACACTGAGCGAGAGTGAAACATACAGAGCGAGAGTGAAACATACAGAGCGAGAGTGAAACACAGAGCGAAAGTGAAACATACAGAGCGAGAGTGAAACACAGAGCGAGAGTGAAACATACAGAGCGAGAGTGAAACACAGAGCGAGAGTGAAACACACAGAGCGAGAGAGAAACACTGAGCGAGAGAGACACACTGAGCGAGAGTGAAACATACAGAGCGAGAGAGACACACAGAGCGAGAGTGAAACACACAGAGCGAGAGAGACACACTGAGCGAGAGTGAAACACAGAGCGAGAGTGAAACACACAGAGCGAGAGTGAAACACACAGAGCGAGAGAGACACACAGAGCGAGAGTGAAACACACAGAGCGAGAGAGACACAGAGCGAGAGTGAAACATACAGAGCGAGAGAGACACACAGAGCGAGAGTGAAACACACAGAGCGAGAGTGAAACACACAGAGCGAGAGACACACAGAGCGAGAGTGAAACACAGAGCGAGAGTGAAACACAGAGCGAGAGAGACACACAGAGCGAGAGAGACACACAGAGCGAGAGTGAAACACAGAGCGAGAGAGGCACAGAGCGAGAGTGAAACATACAGAGCGAGAGTGAAACACACAGAGCGAGAGAGACACACAGAGCGAGAGAGACACACAGAGCGAGAGTGAAACACAGAGCGAGAGAGGCACAGAGCGAGAGTGAAACATACAGAGCGAGAGTGAAACACACAGAGCGAGAGAGACACACAGAGCGAGAGTGAAACACAGAGCGAGAGAGGCACAGAGCGAGAGTGAAACATACAGAGCGAGAGTGAAACACACAGAGCGAGAGTGAAACACACAGAGCGAGAGAGACACACAGAGCGCGAGTGAAACACACAGAGCGAGAGTGAAACACACAGAGCGAGAGAGACACACAGAGCGAGAGAGACACACAGAGCAAGAGTGAAACATACAGAGCGAGAGTGAAACACAGAGCGAGAGTGAAACATACAGAGCGAGAGTGAAACATACAGAGCGAGAGTGAAACATACAGAGCGAGAGTGAAACATACAGAGCGAGATGGAAACACACAGAGCGAGAGTGAAACATACAGTGCGAGAGTGAAACATACAGAGCAAGAGTGAAACACAGCGCGAGAGTGAAACACACAGATCAAGAGTGAAACATGCAGAGCGAGAGTGAAACATACAGAGCGAGAGTGAAACACACAGAGCGAGAGTGAGACACACAGAGCGAGAGTGAAACACACAGAGCGAGAGAGACACACAGAGCGAGAGTGAAACACAAAGCGAGAGAGACACACAGAGCGAGAGAGACACACAGAGCGAGAGTGAAACACAGAGCGAGAGTGAAACACACAGAGCGAGAGTGAAACACAGAGCGAGAGTGAAACACAGAGCGAGAGTGAAACACACAGAGCGAGAGTGAAACATACAGAGGGAGAGTGAAACATACAGTGCGAGAGTGAAACACAGAGCGAGAGTGAAACACACTGAGCGAGAGTGAAACATACAGAGCGAGAGTGAAACATACAGAGCGAGAGTGAAACACAGAGCAAAAGTGAAACATACAGAGTGAGAGTGAAACACAGAGCGAGAGTGAAACATACAGAGCGAGAGTGAAACACAGAGCGAGAGTGAAACACACAGATCAAGAGTGAAACATGCAGAGCGAGAGTGAAACATACAGAGCGAGAGTGAAACACACAGAGCGAGAGTGAGACACACAGAGCGAGAGTGAAACACACAGAGCGAGAGAGACACACAGAGTGAGAGTGAGACACACAGAGCGAGAGTGAGACACACAGAGCGAGAGTGAAACACACAGAGCGAGAGAGACACACAGAGTGAGAGTGAGACACACAGAGCGAGAGTGAAACATACAGAGCGAGAGTGAAACACACAGAGCGAGAGAGACACACAGAGCGAGAGTGAAACACACAGAGCGAGAGTGAAACACACAGAGCGAGAGAGACACACAGAGCGAGAGTGAAACACACAGAGCGAGAGAGACACACACAGAGCGAGAGTGAAACACAGAGCGAGAGTGAAACACACAGAGCGAGAGTGAAACACAGAGCGAGAGTGAAACATACAGAGCGAGAGTGAAACACAGAGCGAGAGTGAAACATACAGAGCGAGAGTGAAACATACAGAGCGAGAGTGAAACACACAGAGCGAGAGTGAAACACACAGAGCGAGAGTGAAACACAGAGCGAGAGAGACACACACAGAGCGAGAGTGAAACACAGAGCGAGAGTGAAACACACAGAGCGAGAGTGAAACATACAGAGCGAGAGTGAAACATACAGAGCGAGAGTGAAACACACAGAGCGAGAGTGAAACACACAGAGCGAGAGAGAAACACTGAGCGAGAGAGACACACTGAGCGAGAGTGAAACATACAGAGCGAGAGTGAAACATACAGAGCGAGAGTGAAACACTGCGCGAGAGTGAAACATACAGAGCGAGAGAGACACACAGAGCGAGAGTGAAACACAGAGCGAGAGTGAAACACACAGAGCAAGAGTGAAACACAGAGCGAGAGTGAAACACAGAGCGAGAGTGAAACACACAGAGCGAGAGTGAAACATACAGAGGGAGAGTGAAACATACAGTGCGAGAGTGAAACACAGAGCGAGAGTGAAACACACTGAGCGAGAGTGAAACATACAGAGCGAGAGTGAAACATACAGAGCGAGAGTGAAACACAGAGCGAAAGTGAAACATACAGAGCGAGAGTGAAACACAGAGCGAGAGTGAAACATACAGAGCGAGAGTGAAACACAGAGCGAGAGTGAAACACACAGAGCGAGAGAGAAACACTGAGCGAGAGAGACACACTGAGCGAGAGTGAAACATACAGAGCGAGAGAGACACACAGAGCGAGAGTGAAACACACAGAGCGAGAGAGACACACTGAGCGAGAGTGAAACACAGAGCGAGAGTGAAACACACAGAGCGAGAGTGAAACACACAGAGCGAGAGAGACACACAGAGCGAGAGTGAAACACACAGAGCGAGAGAGACACAGAGCGAGAGTGAAACATACAGAGCGAGAGAGACACACAGAGCGAGAGTGAAACACACAGAGCGAGAGTGAAACACACAGAGCGAGAGACACACAGAGCGAGAGTGAAACACAGAGCGAGAGTGAAACACAGAGCGAGAGAGACACACAGAGCGAGAGAGACACACAGAGCGAGAGTGAAACACAGAGCGAGAGAGGCACAGAGCGAGAGTGAAACATACAGAGCGAGAGTGAAACACACAGAGCGAGAGAGACACACAGAGCGAGAGAGACACACAGAGCGAGAGTGAAACACAGAGCGAGAGAGGCACAGAGCGAGAGTGAAACATACAGAGCGAGAGTGAAACACACAGAGCGAGAGAGACACACAGAGCGAGAGTGAAACACAGAGCGAGAGAGGCACAGAGCGAGAGTGAAACATACAGAGCGAGAGTGAAACACACAGAGCGAGAGTGAAACACACAGAGCGAGAGAGACACACAGAGCGCGAGTGAAACACACAGAGCGAGAGTGAAACACACAGAGCGAGAGAGACACACAGAGCGAGAGAGACACACAGAGCAAGAGTGAAACATACAGAGCGAGAGTGAAACACAGAGCGAGAGTGAAACATACAGAGCGAGAGTGAAACATACAGAGCGAGAGTGAAACACAGAGCGAGAGTGAAACACAGAGCGAAAGTGAAACATACAGAGCGAGAGTGAAACACAGAGCGAGAGTGAAACATACAGAGCGAGAGTGAAACATACAGAGCGAGAGTGAAACACACAGAGCGAGAGTGAAACACAGAGCGAGAGAGGCACAGAGCGAGAGTGAAACATACAGAGCGAGAGTGAAACACACAGAGCGAGAGAGGCACACAGAGCGAGAGAGACACACAGAGCGAGAGTGAAACACAGAGCGAGAGAGGCACAGAGCGAGAGTGAAACATACAGAGCGAGAGTGAAACACACAGAGCGAGAGAAACACACAGAGCGAGAGTGAAACACAGAGCGAGAGAGGCACAGAGCGAGAGTGAAACATACAGAGCGAGAGTGAAACACACAGAGCGAGAGTGAAACACACAGAGCGAGAGTGAAACACACAGAGCGAGAGAGACACACAGAGCGAGAGTGAAACACACAGAGCGAGAGAGACACACACAGAGCGAGAGTGAAACACACAGAGCGAGAGAGACACACAGAGCGAGAGTGAAACACACAGAGCGAGAGTGAAACACACAGAGCGAGAGAGACACACAGAGCGAGAGTGAAACACACAGAGCGAGAGAGACACACACAGAGCGAGAGTGAAACACAGAGTGAGAGTGAAACACACAGAGCGAGAGTGAAACACAGAGCGAGAGTGAAACATACAGAGCGAGAGTGAAACACAGAGCGAGAGTGAAACATACAGAGCGAGAGTGAAACATACAGAGCGAGAGTGAAACACACAGAGCGAGAGTGAAACACAGAGCGAGAGAGACACACACAGAGCGAGAGTGAAACACAGAGCGAGAGTGAAACACACAGAGCGAGAGTGAAACACAGAGCGAGAGTGAAACATACAGAGCGAGAGTGAAACATACAGAGCGAGAGTGAAACATACAGAGCGAGAGTGAAACACACAGAGCGAGAGTGAAACACACAGAGCGAGAGTGAAACACACAGAGCGAGAGAGAAACACTGAGCGAGAGAGACACACTGAGCGAGAGTGAAACATACAGAGCGAGAGTGAAACATACAGAGCGAGAGTGAAACACAGCGCGAGAGTGAAACATACAGAGCGAGAGAGACACACAGAGCGAGAGTGAAACACAGAGCGAGAGTGAAACACACAGAGCAAGAGTGAAACACAGAGCGAGAGTGACACACACAGAGCGAGAGTGAGACACACAGAGCGAGAGAGACACACTGAGCGAGAGTGAAACATACAGAGCGAGTGTGAAACACACAGAGCGAGAGTGAAACACACTGAGCGAGAGTGAAACATACAGAGCGAGAGTGAAACATACAGAGCGAGAGTGAAACACAGAGCGAAAGTGAAACATACAGAGCGAGAGTGAAACACAGAGCGAGAGAGAAACATACAGAGCGAGAGTGAAACACAGAGCGAGAGTGAAACATACAGAGCGAGAGTGAAACATACAGAGCGAGAGTGAAACACACAGAGCGAGAGTGAAACACACAGAGCGAGAGAGAAACACTGAGCGAGAGAGACACACTGAGCGAGAGTGAAACATACAGGGCGAGAGAGACACACAGAGCGAGAGTGAAACACACAGAGCGAGAGAGACACACTGAGCGAGAGTGAAACACAGAGCGAGAGTGAAACACACAGAGCGAGAGTGAAACACACAGAGCGAGAGAGACACACAGAGCGAGAGTGAAACACACAGAGCGAGAGAGACACAGAGCGAGAGTGAAACATACAGAGCGAGAGAGACACACAGAGCGAGAGTGAAACACACAGAGCGAGAGTGAAACACACAGAGCGAGAGACACACAGAGCGAGAGTGAAACACAGAGCGAGAGTGAAACACAGAGCGAGAGAGACACACAGAGCGAGAGAGATACACAGAGCGAGAGTGAAACACAGAGCGAGAGAGGCACAGAGCGAGAGTGAAACATACAGAGCGAGAGTGAAACACACAGAGCGAGAGAGACACACAGAGCGAGAGAGACACACAGAGCGAGAGTGAAACACAGAGCGAGAGAGGCACAGAGCGAGAGTGAAACATACAGAGCGAGAGTGAAACACACAGAGCGAGAGAGACACACAGAGCGAGAGTGAAACACAGAGCGAGAGAGGCACAGAGCGAGAGTGAAACATACAGAGCGAGAGTGAAACACACAGAGCGAGAGTGAAACACACAGAGCGAGAGAGACACACAGAGCGCGAGTGAAACACACAGAGCGAGAGTGAAACACACAGAGCGAGAGAGACACACAGAGCGAGAGAGACACACAGAGCGAGAGTGAAACATACAGAGCGAGAGTGAAACACAGAGCGAGAGTGAAACATACAGAGCGAGAGTGAAACATACAGAGCGAGAGTGAAACACAGAGCGAAAGTGAAACATACAGACCGAGAGTGAAACACAGGGCGAGAGTGAAACATACAGAGCGAGAGTGAAACATACAGAGCGAGAGTGAAACACACAGAGCGAGAGTGAAACACAGAGCGAGAGAGGCACAGAGCGAGAGTGAAACATACAGAGCGAGAGTGAAACACACAGAGCGAGAGAGAAACACAGAGCGAGAGAGACACACAGAGCGAGAGTGAAACACAGAGCGAGAGAGGCACAGAGCGAGAGTGAAACATACAGAGCGAGAGTGAAACACACAGAGCGAGAGAGACACACAGAGCGTGAGTGAAACACAGAGCGAGAGAGGCACAGAGCGAGAGTGAAACATACAGAGCGAGAGTAAAACACACAGAGCGAGAGTGAAACACACAGAGCGAGAGAGACACACAGAGCGAGAGTGAAACACACAGAGCGAGAGAGACACACACAGAGCGAGAGTGAAACACACAGAGCGAGAGAGAAACACACAGAGCAAGAGAGACACACAGAGCGAGAGTGAAACATACAGAGCGAGAGTGAAACACACAGAGCGAGAGAGACACACAGAGCGAGAGTGAAACACACAGAGCGAGAGTGAAACACACAGAGCGAGAGAGACACACAGAGCGAGAGTGAAACACACAGAGCGAGAGAGACACACACAGAGCGAGAGTGAAACACAGAGCGAGAGTGAAACACACAGAGCCAGAGTGAAACACAGAGCGAGAGTGAAACATACAGAGCGAGAGTGAAACATACAGAGCGAGAGTGAAACACACAGAGCGAGAGTGAAACACACAGAGCGAGAGTGAAACATACAGAGCGAGAGTGAAACATACAGAGCGAGAGTGAAACACACAGAGCGAGAGTGAAAGACACAGAGCGAGAGTGAAACACAGAGCGAGAGAGACACACACAGAGCGAGAGTGAAACACAGAGCGAGAGTGAAACACAGAGCGAGAGTGAAACATACAGAGCGAGAGTGAAACATACAGAGCGAGAGTGAAACATACAGAGCGAGAGTGAAACACAGCGCGAGAGTGAAACATACAGAGCGAGAGAGACACACAGAGCGAGAGTGAAACACAGAGCGAGAGTGAAACACACAGAGCAAGAGTGAAACACAGAGCGAGAGTGAAACACAGAGCGAGAGTGAAACACACAGAGCGAGAGTGAAACATACAGAGGGAGAGTGAAACATACAGTGCGAGAGTGAAACACAGAGCGAGAGTGAAACACACTGAGCGAGAGTGAAACATACAGAGCGAGAGTGAAACATACAGAGCGAAAGTGAAACATACAGAGCGAGAGTGAAACGCAGAGCGAGAGTGAAACATACAGAGCGAGAGTGAAACACAGAGCGAGAGTGAAACACACAGAGCGAGAGTGAAACATACAGAGCGAGAGTGAAACATACAGAGCGAGAGTGAAACACACAGAGCGAGAGTGAAACACACAGAGCGAGAGAGAAACACTGAGCGAGAGAGACACACTGAGCGAGAGTGAAACATACAGAGCGAGAGAGACACACAGAGCGAGAGTGAAACACACAGAGCGAGAGAGACACACTGAGCGAGAGTGAAACACAGAGCGAGAGTGAAACACACAGAGCGAGAGTGAAACACACAGAGCGAGAGAGACACACAGAGCGAGAGTGAAACACACAGAGCGAGAGAGACACAGAGCGAGAGTGAAACATACAGAGCGAGAGAGACACACAGAGCGAGAGTGAAACACACAGAGCGAGAGTGAAACACACAGAGCGAGAGACACACAGAGCGAGAGTGAAACACAGAGCGAGAGTGAAACACAGAGCGAGAGAGACACACAGAGCGAGAGAGACACACAGAGCGAGAGTGAAACACAGAGCGAGAGAGGCACAGAGCGAGAGTGAAACATACAGAGCGAGAGTGAAACACACAGAGCGAGAGAGACACACAGAGCGAGAGAGACACACAGAGCGAGAGTGAAACACAGAGCGAGAGAGGCACAGAGCGAGAGTGAAACATACAGAGCGAGAGTGAAACACACAGAGCGAGAGAGACACACAGAGCGAGAGTGAAACACAGAGTGAGAGAGGCACAGAGCGAGAGTGAAACATACAGAGCGAGAGTGAAACACACAGAGCGAGAGTGAAACACACAGAGCGAGAGAGACACACAGAGCGCGAGTGAAACACACAGAGCGAGAGTGAAACACACAGAGCGAGAGAGACACACAGAGCGAGAGAGACACACAGAGCGAGAGTGAAACACAGAGCGAGAGTGAAACATACAGAGCGAGAGTGAAACATACAGAGCGAGAGTGAAACACAGAGCGAGAGTGAAACACAGAGCGAAAGTGAAACATACAGAGCGAGAGTGAAACACAGAGCGAGAGTGAAACATACAGAGCGAGAGTGAAACACACAGAGCGAGAGTGAAACATACAGAGCGAGAGTGAAACATGCAGAGCGAGAGTGAAACACACAGAGCGAGAGTGAAACACAGAGCGAGAGAGGCACAGAGCGAGAGTGAAACATACAGAGCGAGAGTGAAACACACAGAGCGAGAGAGACACACAGAGCGAGAGAGACACACAGAGCGAGAGTGAAACACAGAGCGAGAGAGGCACAGAGCGAGAGTGAAACATACAGAGCGAGAGTGAAACACACAGAGCGAGAGAGACACACAGAGCGAGAGTGAAACACAGAGCGAGAGAGGCACAGAGCGAGAGTGAAACATACAGAGCGAGAGTGAAACACACAGAGCGAGAGTGAAACACACAGAGCGAGAGAGACACACAGAGCGCGAGTGAAACACACAGAGCGAGAGTGAAACACACAGAGCGAGAGAGACACACAGAGCGAGAGAGACACACAGAGCGAGAGTGAAACATACAGAGCGAGAGAGACACACAGAGCGAGAGAGACACACAGAGCGAGAGTGAAACATACGGAGCGAGAGTGAAACACAGAGCGAGAGTGAAACATACAGAGCGAGAGTGAAACATACAGAGCGAGAGTAAAACACAGAGCGAGAGTGAAACACAGAGCGAAAGTGAAACATACAGAGCGAGAGTGAAACACAGAGCGAGAGTGAAACATACAGAGCGAGAGTGAAACATACAGAGCGAGACTGAAACATACAGAGCGAGAGTGAAACACAGCGCGAGAGTGAAACATACAGAGCGAGAGAGACACACAGAGCGAGAGTGAAACACAGAGCGAGAGTGAAACACAGAGCGAGAGTGAAACATACAGAGGGAGAGTGAAACATACAGTGCGAGAGTGAAACACAGAGCGAGAGTGAAACACACTGAGCGAGAGTGAAACATACAGAGCGAGAGTGAAACATACAGAGCGAGAGTGAAACACAGAGCGAAAGTGAAACATACAGAGCGAGAGTGAAACACAGAGCGAGAGTGAAACATACAGAGCGAGAGTGAAACATACAGAGCGAGAGTGAAACACACAGAGCGAGAGTGAAACATACAGAGCGAGAGTGAAACACAGAGCGAGAGTGAAACACACAGAGCGAGAGTGAAACATACAGAGCGAGAGTGAAACACAGAGCGAGAGTGAAACATACAGAGCGAGAGTGAAACACACAGAGCGAGAGTGAAACATACAGAGCGAGAGTGAAACACACAGAGCGAGAGTGAAACATACAGAGGGAGAGTGAAACATACAGTGCGAGAGTGAAACACAGAGCGAGAGTGAAACACACTGAGCGAGAGTGAAACATACAGAGCGAGAGTGAAACATACAGAGCGAGAGTGAAACACAGAGCGAAAGTGAAACATACAGAGCGAGAGTGAAACACAGAGCGAGAGTGAAACATACAGAGCGAGAGTGAAACACAGAGCGAGAGTGAAACACACAGAGCGAGAGTGAAACATACAGAGCGAGAGTGAAACACAGAGCGAGAGTGAAACACACAGAGCGAGAGTGAAACATACAGAGCGAGAGTGAAACACTGAGCGAGAGTGAAACATACAGAGCGAGAGTGAAACACACAGAGTGAGAGTGAAACATACAGAGCGAGAGTGAAACACACAGAGCGAGAGTGAAACATACAGAGGGAGAGTGAAACATACAGTGCGAGAGTGAAACACAGAGCGAGAGTGAAACACACTGAGCGAGAGTGAAACATACAGAGCGAGAGTGAAACATACAGAGCGAGAGTGAAACACAGAGCGAAAGTGAAACATACAGAGCGAGAGTGAAACACAGAGCGAGAGTGAAACATACAGAGCGAGAGTGAAACACAGAGCGAGAGTGAAACACACAGAGCGAGAGTGAAACATACAGAGCGAGAGTGAAACACAGAGCGAGAGTGAAACACACAGAGCGAGAGTGAAACACTGAGCGAGAGTGAAACATACAGAGCGAGAGTGAAACACACAGAGCGAGAGTGAAACATACAGAGCGAGAGTGAAACACACAGAGCGAGAGTGAAACATACAGAGGGAGAGTGAAACATACAGTGCGAGAGTGAAACACAGAGCGAGAGTGAAACACACTGAGCGAGAGTGAAACATACAGAGCGAGAGTGAAACATACAGAGCGAGAGTGAAACACAGAGCGAAAGTGAAACATACAGAGCGAGAGTGAAACACAGAGCAAGAGTGAAACATACAGAGCGAGAGTGAAACACAGAGCGAGAGTGAAACACACAGAGCGAGAGTGAAACATACAGAGCGAGAGTGAAACACACAGAGCGAGAGTGAAACACACAGAGCGAGAGAGACACACAGAGCGAGAGAGACACACTGAGCGAGAGAGACACACTGAGCGAGAGAGACACACAGAGCGAGAGAGACACACTGAGCGAGAGTGAAACACACAGAGCGAGAGTGAAACACACGGAGCGAGAGAGACACACAGAGCGAGAGAGACACACTGAGCGAGTGTGAAACACACAGAGCGAGAGTGAAACACACAGAGCGAGAGTGAAACACAGAGCGAGAGAGACACACTGAGCGAGAGTGAAACACACAGAGCGAGAGTGAAACACACAGAGGGAGAGAGACATACAGAGCGAGAGTGACACACACAGAGCGAGAGTGAAACATACAGAGCGAGAGAGACACACTGAGCGAGAGTGAAACACACAGAGCGAGAGAGACACACTGAGCGAGAGTGAAACATACAGAGCGAGAGTGAAACACACAGAGCGAGAGTGAAACACAGAGCGAGAGTGAAACACAGAGCGAGAGAGACACACTGAGCGAGAGTGACACACTGAGCGAGAGAGACACACTGAGCGAGAGTGACACACACAGACAAGAGTGAGACACACAGAGCGAGAGAGACACACTGAGCGAGAGTGACACACACAGAGCGAGTGTGAAACACACAGAGCGAGAGAGACATACTGAGCGAGAGTGAAACACAGAGCGAGAGAGACACACTGAGCGAGAGTGACACACACAGATCGAGAGTGAGACACACAGAGCGAGAGAGACACACTGAGCGAGAGTGACACACACAGAGCGAGAGTGAGACACACAGAGCGAGAGAGACACACTGAGCGAGAGTGAAACATACAGAGCGAGTGTGAAACACACAGAGCGAGAGTGAAACACAGAGCGAGAGTGAAACACACAGAGCGAGAGTGAAACACAGAGCGAGAGTGAAACACACAGAGCGAGAGTGAAACATACAGAGCGAGAGTGAAACATACAGAGCGAGAGAGACACGCACAGAGCGAGAGAGACACACAGAGCGAGAGTGAAACACACAGAGCGAGAGTGAAGCACACAGAGCGAGAGTGAAACACACAGAGCGAGAGTGAAACATAGAGCGAGAGTGAAACACACAGAGCGAGAGAGACACACACAGAGCGAGAGTGAAACACACAGAGCGAGAGTGAAACATACAGAGCGAGAGAGACACACACAGAGCGAGAGTGAAACATACAGAGCGAGAGTGAAACATACAGAGCGAGAGAGACAAACACAGAGCGAGAGAGACACACAGAGCGAGAGTGAAACACACAGAGCGAGAGTGAAACATACAGAGCGAGAGAGACACACACAGAGCGAGAGTGAAACATACTGAGCGAGAGTGAAACACAGAGCGAGAGTGAAACACACACAGCAAGAGAGACACACAGAGCGAGAGTGAAACACACAGAGCGAGAGTGAAACACACAGAGCGAGAGCGACACACAGAGCGAGAGTGAAACACACAGAGCGAGAGTGAAACACACTGAGCGAGAGAGACACACACAGAGCGAGTGAAACACACAGAGCGAGAGTGAAACATACAGAGCGAGAGTGAAACACACAGAGCGAGAGTGAAACACAGAGCGAGAGTGAAACACACAGAGCGAGAGAGACACACTGAGCGAGAGTGACACACACAGAGCGAGAGTGAAACACACAGAGCGAGAAAGACATACTGAGCGAGAGTGAAACACAGAGCGAGAGAGACACACTGAGCGAGACTGACACACACAGAGCGAGAGTGAGACACACAGAGCGAGAGAGACACACTGAGCGAGAGTGAAACATACAGAGCGAGAGAGACACACAGAGCGAGAGTGAAACACACAGAGCGAGAGAGACACACTGAGCGAGAGTGAAACATACAGAGCGAGAGAGACACACTGAGCGAGAGTGACACACACAGAGTGAGAGTGAGACACACAGAGCGAGAGAGACACACTGAGCGAGAGTGAGACACACAGAGCGAGAGAGACACACTGAGCGAGAGTGAAACATACAGAGCGAGAGAGACACACAGAGCGAGAGTGAAACACACAGAGCGAGAGAGACACACTGAGCGAGAGTGAAACATACAGAGCGAGAGAGACACACTGAGCGAGAGTGACACACACAGAGTGAGAGTGAGACACACAGAGCGAGAGAGACACACTGAGCGAGAGTGACACACACAGAGCGAGAGTGAAACACACAGAGCGAGAGAGACATACAGAGCGAGAGTGAAACATACAGAGCGAGAGTGAAACATACAGAGCGAGAGTGAAACACAGAGCGAGAGTGAAACATACAGAGCGAGAGTGAAACACAGAGTGAGAGTGAAACATACAGAGCGAGAGTGAAACACACAGAGCGAGAGTGAAACACAGAGCGAGAGTGAAACACAGAGCGAGAGTGAAACATACAGAGCGAGAGTGAAACATACAGAGCGAGAGAGACACACAGAGCGTGAGTGAAACACAGAGCGAGAGTGAAACACACAGAGCGAGAGTGAAACACAGAGCGAGAGTGAAACATACAGGGCGAGAGTGAAACACAGAGCGAGAGTGAAACACACAGAGCGAGAGTGAAACATACAGAGGGAGAGTGAAACATACAGAGCGAGAGTGAAAAACAGAGCGAAAGTGAAACATACAGAGCGAGAGTGAAACACAGAGCGAGAGTGAAACATACAGAGCGAGAGTGAAACACAGAGCGAGGGTGAAACACACAGAGCGAGAGTGAAACATACAGAGCGAGAGTGAAACACAGAGCGAGAGTGAAACACACAGAGCGAGAGTGAAACATACAGAGCGAGAGTGAAACACAGAGCGAGAGTGAAACATACAGAGCGAGAGTGAAACACAGAGCGAAAGTGAAACATACAGAGCGAGAGTGAAACACAGAGCGAGAGTGAGACACAGAGCGAGAGTGAAACATACAGAGCGAGAGTGAAACACAGAGCGAGAGTGAAACACACAGAGCGAGAGTGAAACATACAGAGCGAGAGTGAAACACACAGAGCGAGAGTGAAACACACAGAGCGAGAGAGACACACAGAGCGAGAGAGACACACTGAGCGAGAGAGACACACTGAGCGAGAGAGACACACAGAGCGAGAGAGACACACTGAGCGAGAGTGAAACACACAGAGCGAGAGTGAAACACACGGAGCGAGAGAGACACACAGAGCGAGAGAGACACACTGAGCGAGTGTGAAACACACAGAGCGAGAGTGAAACACACAGAGCGAGAGTGAAACACAGAGCGAGAGAGACACACTGAGCGAGAGTGAAACACACAGAGCGAGAGTGAAACACACAGAGGGAGAGAGACATACAGAGCGAGAGTGACACACACAGAGCGAGAGTGAAACATACAGAGCGAGAGAGACACACTGAGCGAGAGTGAAACACACAGAGCGAGAGAGACACACTGAGCGAGAGTGAAACATACAGAGCGAGAGTGAAACACACAGAGCGAGAGTGAAACACAGAGCGAGAGTGAAACACAGAGCGAGAGACACACTGAGCGAGAGTGACACACTGAGCGAGAGAGACACACTGAGCGAGAGTGACACACACAGACGAGAGTGAGACACACAGAGCGAGAGAGACACACTGAGCGAGAGTGACACACACAGAGCGAGTGTGAAACACACAGAGCGAGAGAGACATACTGAGCGAGAGTGAAACACAGAGCGAGAGAGACACACTGAGCGAGAGTGACACACACAGAGCGAGAGTGAGACACACAGAGCGAGAGAGACACACTGAGCGAGAGTGACACACACAGAGCGAGAGTGAGACACACAGAGCGAGAGAGACACACTGAGCGAGAGTGAAACATACAGAGCGAGTGTGAAACACACAGAGCGAGAGTGAAACACAGAGCGAGAGTGAAACACACAGAGCGAGAGTGAAACACAGAGCGAGAGTGAAACACACAGAGCGAGAGTGAAACATACAGAGCGAGAGTGAAACATACAGAGCGAGAGAGACACGCACAGAGCGAGAGAGACACACAGAGCGAGAGTGAAACACACAGAGCGAGAGTGAAGCACACAGAGCGAGAGTGAAACACACAGAGCGAGAGTGAAACATAGAGCGAGAGTGAAACACACAGAGCGAGAGAGACACACACAGAGCGAGAGTGAAACACACAGAGCGAGAGTGAAACATACAGAGCGAGAGAGACACACACAGAGCGAGAGTGAAACATACAGAGCGAGAGTGAAACATACAGAGCGAGAGAGACACACACAGAGCGAGAGAGACACACAGAGCGAGAGTGAAACACACAGAGCGAGAGTGAAACATACAGAGCGAGAGAGACACACACAGAGCGAGAGTGAAACATACTGAGCGAGAGTGAAACACAGAGCGAGAGTGAAACACACACAGCGAGAGAGACACACAGAGCGAGAGTGAAACACACAGAGCGAGAGTGAAACACACAGAGCGAGAGCGACACACAGAGCGAGAGTGAAACACACAGAGCGAGAGTGAAACACACTGAGCGAGAGAGACACACACAGAGCGAGTGAAACACACAGAGCGAGAGTGAAACATACAGAGCGAGAGTGAAACACACAGAGCGAGAGTGAAACACAGAGCGAGAGTGAAACACACAGAGCGAGAGAGACACACTGAGCGAGAGTGACACACACAGAGCGAGAGTGAAACACACAGAGCGAGAAAGACATACTGAGCGAGAGTGAAACACAGAGCGAGAGAGACACACTGAGCGAGACTGACACACACAGAGCGAGAGTGAGACACACAGAGCGAGAGAGACACACTGAGCGAGAGTGAAACATACAGAGCGAGAGAGACACACAGAGCGAGAGTGAAACACACAGAGCGAGAGAGACACACTGAGCGAGAGTGAAACATACAGAGCGAGAGAGACACACTGAGCGAGAGTGACACACACAGAGTGAGAGTGAGACACACAGAGCGAGAGAGACACACTGAGCGAGAGTGAGACACACAGAGCGAGAGAGACACACTGAGCGAGAGTGAAACATACAGAGCGAGAGAGACACACAGAGCGAGAGTGAAACACACAGAGCGAGAGAGACACACTGAGCGAGAGTGAAACATACAGAGCGAGAGAGACACACTGAGCGAGAGTGACACACACAGAGTGAGAGTGAGACACACAGAGCGAGAGAGACACACTGAGCGAGAGTGACACACACAGAGCGAGAGTGAAACACACAGAGCGAGAGAGACATACAGAGCGAGAGTGAAACATACAGAGCGAGAGTGAAACATACAGAGCGAGAGTGAAACACAGAGCGAGAGTGAAACATACAGAGCGAGAGTGAAACACAGAGTGAGAGTGAAACATACAGAGCGAGAGTGAAACACACAGAGCGAGAGTGAAACACAGAGCGAGAGTGAAACACAGAGCGAGAGTGAAACATACAGAGCGAGAGTGAAACATACAGAGCGAGAGAGACACACAGAGCGTGAGTGAAACACAGAGCGAGAGTGAAACACACAGAGCGAGAGTGAAACACAGAGCGAGAGTGAAACATACAGGGCGAGAGTGAAACACAGAGCGAGAGTGAAACGCACAGAGCGAGAGTGAAACATACAGAGGGAGAGTGAAACATACAGAGCGAGAGTGAAAAACAGAGCGAAAGTGAAACATACAGAGCGAGAGTGAAACACAGAGCGAGAGTGAAACATACAGAGCGAGAGTGAAACACAGAGCGAGGGTGAAACACACAGAGCGAGAGTGAAACATACAGAGCGAGAGTGAAACACAGAGCGAGAGTGAAACACACAGAGCGAGAGTGAAACATACAGAGCGAGAGTGAAACACAGAGCGAGAGTGAAACATACAGAGCGAGAGTGAAACACAGAGCGAGAGTGAAACACACAGAGCGAGAGTGAAACATACAGAGCGAGAGTGAAACACTGAGCGAGAGTGAAACATACAGAGCGAGAGTGAAACACAGAGCGAGAGTGAAACATACAGAGCGAGAGTGAAACACACAGAGCGAGAGTGAAACATACAGAGCGAGAGTGAAACACACAGAGCGAGAGAGACACACTGAGCGAGAGTGACACACAGAGCGAGAGTGAAACATACAGAGCGAGAGTGAAACACACAGAGCGAGAGCGACACACAGAGCGAGAGTGAAACACACAGAGCGAGAGTGAAACACACTGAGCGAGAGAGACACACACAGAGCGAGTGAAACACACAGAGCGAGAGTGAAACATACAGAGCGAGAGTGAAACACACAGAGCGAGAGTGAAACACAGAGCGAGAGTGAAACACACAGAGCGAGAGAGACACACTGAGCGAGAGTGACACACACAGAGCGAGAGTGAAACACACAGAGCGAGAAAGACATACTGAGCGAGAGTGAAACACAGAGCGAGAGAGACACACTGAGCGAGACTGACACACACAGAGCGAGAGTGAGACACACAGAGCGAGAGAGACACACTGAGCGAGAGTGAAACATACAGAGCGAGAGAGACACACAGAGCGAGAGTGAAACACACAGAGCGAGAGAGACACACTGAGCGAGAGTGAAACATACAGAGCGAGAGAGACACACTGAGCGAGAGTGACACACACAGAGTGAGAGTGAGACACACAGAGCGAGAGAGACACACTGAGCGAGAGTGAGACACACAGAGCGAGAGAGACACACTGAGCGAGAGTGAAACATACAGAGCGAGAGAGACACACAGAGCGAGAGTGAAACACACAGAGCGAGAGAGACACACTGAGCGAGAGTGAAACATACAGAGCGAGAGAGACACACTGAGCGAGAGTGACACACACAGAGTGAGAGTGAGACACACAGAGCGAGAGAGACACACTGAGCGAGAGTGACACACACAGAGCGAGAGTGAAACACACAGAGCGAGAGAGACATACAGAGCGAGAGTGAAACATACAGAGCGAGAGTGAAACATACAGAGCGAGAGTGAAACACAGAGCGAGAGTGAAACATACAGAGCGAGAGTGAAACACAGAGTGAGAGTGAAACATACAGAGCGAGAGTGAAACACACAGAGCGAGAGTGAAACACAGAGCGAGAGTGAAACACAGAGCGAGAGTGAAACATACAGAGCGAGAGTGAAACATACAGAGCGAGAGAGACACACAGAGCGTGAGTGAAACACAGAGCGAGAGTGAAACACACAGAGCGAGAGTGAAACACAGAGCGAGAGTGAAACATACAGGGCGAGAGTGAAACACAGAGCGAGAGTGAAACGCACAGAGCGAGAGTGAAACATACAGAGGGAGAGTGAAACATACAGAGCGAGAGTGAAAAACAGAGCGAAAGTGAAACATACAGAGCGAGAGTGAAACACAGAGCGAGAGTGAAACATACAGAGCGAGAGTGAAACACAGAGCGAGGGTGAAACACACAGAGCGAGAGTGAAACATACAGAGCGAGAGTGAAACACAGAGCGAGAGTGAAACACACAGAGCGAGAGTGAAACATACAGAGCGAGAGTGAAACACAGAGCGAGAGTGAAACATACAGAGCGAGAGTGAAACACAGAGCGAGAGTGAAACACACAGAGCGAGAGTGAAACATACAGAGCGAGAGTGAAACACTGAGCGAGAGTGAAACATACAGAGCAAGAGTGAAACACAGAGCGAGAGTGAAACATACAGAGCGAGAGTGAAACACACAGAGCGAGAGTGAAACATACAGAGCGAGAGTGAAACACACAGAGCGAGAGAGACACACTGAGCGAGAGTGACACACAGAGCGAGAGTGAAACATACAGAGCGAGAGTGAAACATACAGAGCGAGAGTGAAACACAGAGCGAAAGTGAAACATACAGAGCGAGAGTGAAACACACAGAGCGAGAGAGACACACAGAGCGAGAGTGACACACAGAGCGAGAGTGAAACACACAGAGCGAGAGTGAAACATACAGAGCGAGAGAGACACACAGAGCGAGAGTGAAAATTACAGAGCGAGAGTGAAACACAGAGCGAGAGTGAAACACACAGAGCGAGAGTGAAACATACAGAGCGAGAGTGAAACACACAGAGCGAGAGTGAAACATACAGAGCGAGAGTGAAACACAGAGCGAGAGTGAAACATACAGAGCGAGAGTGAAACACACAGAGCGAGAGTGAAACACACAGAGCGAGAGTGAAACATACAGAGCGAGAGTGAAACACACAGAGCGAGAGAGACACACAGAGCGAGAGAGACACACAGAGCGAGAGTGAAACACAGAGCGAGAGAGGCACAGAGCGAGAGTGAAACATACAGAGCGAGAGTGAAACACACAGAGCGAGAGAGACACACAGAGCGAGAGTGAAACACAGAGCGAGAGAGGCACAGAGCGAGAGTGAAACATACAGAGCGAGAGTGAAACACACAGAGCGAGAGTGAAACACACAGAGCGAGAGAGACACACAGAGCGCGAGTGAAACACACAGAGCGAGAGTGAAACACACAGAGCGAGAGAGACACACAGAGCGAGAGAGACACACAGAGCGAGAGTGAAACATACAGAGCGAGAGTGAAACACAGAGCGAGAGTGAAACATACAGAGCGAGAGTGAAACATACAGAGCGAGAGTGAAACACAGAGCGAGAGTGAAACATACAGAGCGAGAGTGAAACACAGAGCGAGAGTGAAACATACAGAGCGAGAGTGAAACATACAGAGCGAGAGTGAAACACACAGAGCGAGAGTGAAACATACAGAGCGAGAGTGAAACACACAGAGCGAGAGTGAAACACAGAGCGAGAGAGGCACAGAGCGAGAGTGAAACATACAGAGCGAGAGTGAAACACACAGAGCGAGAGAGACACACAGAGCGAGAGAGACACACAGAGCGAGAGTGAAACACAGAGCGAGAGAGGCACAGAGCGAGAGTGAAACATACAGAGCGAGAGTGAAACACACAGAGCGAGAGAGACACACAGAGCGAGAGTGAAACACAGAGCGAGAGAGGCACAGAGCGAGAGTGAAACATACAGAGCGAGAGTGAAACACACAGAGCGAGAGTGAAACACACAGAGCGAGAGAGACACACAGAGCGCGAGTGAAACACACAGAGCGAGAGTGAAACACACAGAGCGAGAGAGACACACAGAGCGAGAGAGACACACAGAGCGAGAGTGAAACATACAGAGCGAGAGAGACACACAGAGCGAGAGAGACACACAGAGCGAAAGTGAAACATACAGAGCGAGAGTGAAACATACAGAGCGAGAGTGAAACACAGAGCGAAAGTGAAACATACAGAGCGAGAGTGAAACACAGAGCGAGAGTGAAACATACAGAGCGAGAGTGAAACACAGAGCGAGAGTGAAACACACAGAGCGAGAGTGAAACATACAGAGCGAGAGTGAAACACACAGAGCGAGAGTGAAACATACAGAGCGAGAGTGAAACACAGAGCGAGAGTGAAACATACAGAGCGAGAGTGAAACACACAGAGCGAGAGAGACACGCACAGAGCGAGAGTGAAACACAGAGCGAGAGAGACACACTGAGCGAGAGTGAAACACACAGAGCGAGAGTGAAACACACGGAGCGAGAGAGACACACAGAGCGAGAGAGACACACTGAGCGAGAGTGAAACACACAGAGCGAGAGTGAAACACACGGAGCGAGAGAGACACACAGAGCGAGAGAGACACACTGAGCGAGAGTGAAACACACAGAGCGAGAGTGAAACACACAGAGCGAGAGTGAAACACAGAGCGAGAGAGACACACTGAGCGAGAGTGAAACACACAGAGCGAGAGTGAAACACACAGAGGGAGAGAGACATACAGAGCGAGAGTGACACACACAGAGCGAGAGTGAAACATACAGAGCGAGAGAGACACACTGAGCGAGAGTGAAACACACAGAGCGAGAGAGACACACTGAGCGAGAGTGAAACATACAGAGCGAGAGTGAAACACACAGAGCGAGAGTGAAACACAGAGCGAGAGTGAAACACAGAGCGAGAGAGACACACTGAGCGAGAGTGACACACTGAGCGAGAGAGACACACTGAGCGAGAGTGACACACACAGACGAGAGTGAGACACACAGAGCGAGAGAGACACACTGAGCGAGAGTGACACACACAGAGCGAGTGTGAAACACACAGAGCGAGAGAGACATACTGAGCGAGAGTGAAACACAGAGCGAGAGAGACACACTGAGCGAGAGTGACACACACAGAGCGAGAGTGAGACACACAGAGCGAGAGAGACACACTGAGCGAGAGTGACACACACAGAGCGAGAGTGAGACACACAGAGCGAGAGAGACACACTGAGCGAGAGTGAAACATACAGAGCGAGTGTGAAACACACAGAGCGAGAGTGAAACACAGAGCGAGAGTGAAACACACAGAGCGAGAGTGAAACATACAGAGCGAGAGAGACACACACAGAGCGAGAGTGAAACATACAGAGCGAGAGTGAAACATACAGAGCGAGAGAGACACACTGAGCGAGAGTGAAACACACAGAGCGAGAGAGACACACTGAGCGAGAGTGAAACATACAGAGCGAGAGTGAAACACACAGAGCGAGAGTGAAACACAGAGCGAGAGTGAAACACAGAGCGAGAGAGACACACTGAGCGAGAGTGACACACTGAGCGAGAGAGACACAGAGCGAGAGTGAAACAACACAGAGCGAGAGAGACACACAGAGCGAGAGTGAAACACAGAGCGAGAGAGGCACAGAGCGAGAGTGAAACATACAGAGCGAGAGTGAAACACACAGAGCGAGAGTGAAACACACAGAGCGAGAGAGACACACAGAGCGCGAGTGAAACACACAGAGCGAGAGTGAAACACACAGAGCGAGAGAGACACACAGAGCGAGAGAGACACACAGAGCGAGAGTAAAACATACAGAGCGAGAGTGAAACACAGAGCGAGAGTGAAACATACAGAGCGAGAGTGAAACACAGAGCGAGAGTGAAACACAGAGCGAGAGTGAAACATACAGAGCGAGAGTGAAACACACAGAGCGAGAGTGAAACACACAGAGCGAGAGTGAAACATACAGAGCGAGAGTGAAACACACAGAGCGAGAGTGAAACACAGAGCGAGAGTGAAACACACAGAGCGAGAGTGAAACACAGAGCGAGAGTGAAACACAGAGCGAGATTGAAACATACAGAGGGAGAGTGAAACATACAGTGCGAGAGTGAAACACAGAGCGAGAGTGAAACATACAGAGCGAGAGTGAAACATACAGAGCGAGAGTGAAACACAGAGCGAAAGTGAAACATACAGAGTGAGAGTGAAACACAGAGCGAGAGTGAAACATACAGAGCGAGAGTGAAACACACAGAGCGAGAGACACACACTGAGAGAGAGTGAAACACACAGAGCGAGAGATACATACTGAGCGAGAGTGAAACACAGAGCGAAAGTGAAACATACAGAGCGAGAGTGAAACATACAGAGCGAGAGTGAAACACACAGAGCGAGAGTGAGACACACAGAGCGAGAGTGAAACACAGAGCGAGAGACACACACTGAGAGAGAGTGAAACACACAGAGCGAGAGATACATACTGAGCGAGAGTGAAACACACAGAGCGAGAGAGACACACAGAGCGAGAGTGAAACACACAGAGCGAGAGAGACACACACAGAGCGAGAGTGAAACACACAGAGCGAGAGAGAAACACACAGAGCAAGAGAGACACACAGAGCGAGAGTGAAACATACAGAGCGAGAGTGAAACACACAGAGCGAGAGAGACACACAGAGCGAGAGTGAGACACACAGAGCGAGAGTGAGACACACAGAGCGAGAGAGACACACAGAGTGAGAGTGAGACACACAGAGCGAGAGTGAAACACACAGAGCGAGAGTGAAACACACAGAGCGAGAGAGACACACAGAGCGAGAGTGAAACACACAGAGCGAGAGAGACACACACAGAGCGAGAGTGAAACACACAGAGCGAGAGAGAAACACACAGAGCAAGAGAGACACACAGAGCGAGAGTGAAACATACAGAGCGAGAGTGAAACACACAGAGCGAGAGAGACACACAGAGCGAGAGTGAAACACACAGAGCGAGAGTGAAACACACAGAGTGAGAGAGACACACAGAGCGAGAGTGAAACACACAGAGCGAGAGAGACACACACAGAGCGAGAGTGAAACACAGAGCGAGAGTGAAACACACAGAGCGAGAGTGAAACACAGAGCGAGAGTGAAACATACAGAGCGAGAGTGAAACACAGAGCGAGAGTGAAACATACAGAGCGAGAGTGAAACATACAGAGCGAGAGTGAAACACACAGAGCGAGAGTGAAACACACAGAGCGAGAGTGAAACATACAGAGCGAGAGTGAAACATACAGAGCGAGAGTGAAACACACAGAGCGAGAGTGAAACACACAGAGCGAGAGTGAAACACAGAGCGAGAGTGAAACACACAGAGCGAGAGCGAAACATACAGAGCGAGAGTGAAACATACAGAGCGAGAGTGAAACACACAGAGCGAGAGTGAAACACACAGAGCGAGAGAGAAACACTGAGCGAGAGAGACACACTGAGCGAGAGTGAAACATACAGAGCGAGAGTGAAACATACAGAGCGAGAGTGAAACACACAGAGCGAGAGTGAAACACACAGAGCGAGAGTGAAACATACAGAGCGAGAGTGAAACATACAGAGCGAGAGTGAAACACACAGAGCGAGAGTGAAACACACAGAGCGAGAGAGAAACACTGAGCGAGAGAGACACACTGAGCGAGAGTGAAACATGCAGAGCGAGAGTGAAACATCCAGAGCGAGAGTGAAACACAGCGCGAGAGTGAAACATACAGAGCGAGAGAGACACACAGAGCGAGAGTGAAACACAGAGCGAGAGTGAAACACACAGAGCAAGAGTGAAACACAGAGCGAGAGTGAAACACAGAGCGAGAGTGAAACACAGAGCGAGAGTGAAACACACAGAGCGAGAGTGAAACATACAGAGGGAGAGTGAAACATACAGTGCGAGAGTGAAACACAGAGCGAGAGTGAAACACACTGAGCGAGAGTGAAACATACAGAGCGAGAGTGAAACATACAGAGCGAGAGTGAAACACACTGAGCGAGAGTGAAACATACAGAGCGAGAGTGAAACACACTGAGCGAGAGTGAAACATACAGAGCGAGAGTGAAACATACAGAGCGAGAGTGAAACACAGAGCGAATGTGAAACATACAGAGCGAGAGTGAAACACAGAGCGAGAGTGAAACATACAGAGCGAGAGTGAAACACAGAGCGAGAGTGAAACACACAGAGCGAGAGTGAAACATACAGAGCGAGAGTGAAACATACAGAGCGAGAGTGAAACACACAGAGCGAGAGTGAAACACACCGAGCGAGAGAGAAACACTGAGCGAGAGAGACACACTGAGCGAGAGTGAAACATACAGAGCGAGAGAGACACACAGAGCGAGAGTGAAACACACAGAGCGAGAGAGACACACTGAGCGAGAGTGAAACACAGAGCGAGAGTGAAACACAGAGCGAGAGTGAAACACACAGAGCGAGAGAGACACACATAGCGAGAGTGAAACACACAGAGCGAGAGAGACACAGAGCGAGAGTGAAACATACAGAGCGAGAGAGACACACAGAGCGAGAGTGAAACACACAGAGCGAGAGTGAAACACACAGAGCGAGAGACACACAGAGCGAGAGTGAAACACAGAGCGAGAGAGACACACAGAGCGAGAGAGACACACAGAGCGAGATTGAAACACAGAGCGAGAGAGGCACAGAGCGAGAGTGAAACATACAGAGCGAGAGTGAAACACACAGAGCGAGAGAGACACACAGAGCGAGAGAGACACACAGAGCGAGAGTGAAACACAGAGCGAGAGAGGCACAGAGCGAGAGTGAAACATACAGAGCGAGAGTGAAACACACAGAGCGAGAGTGAAACATACAGAGCGAGAGTGAAACATACAGAGCGAGATGGAAACACACAGAGCGAGAGTGAAACATACAGTGCGAGAGTGAAACATACAGAGCAAGAGTGAAACACAGCGCGAGAGTGAAACACACAGATCAAGAGTGAAACATGCAGAGCGAGAGTGAAACATACAGAGCGAGAGTGAAACACACAGAGCGAGAGTGAGACACACAGAGCGAGAGTGAAACACACAGAGCGAGAGAGACACACAGAGCGAGAGTGAAACACAGAGCGAGAGAGACACACAGAGCGAGAGAGACACACAGAGCGAGAGAGACACACAGAGCGAGAGTGAAACACAGAGCGAGAGTGAAACACACAGAGCGAGAGTGAAACACAGAGCGAGAGTGAAACACAGAGCGAGAGTGAAACACACAGAGCGAGAGTGAAACATACAGAGGGAGAGTGAAACATACAGTGCGAGAGTGAAACACAGAGCGAGAGTGAAACACACTGAGCGAGAGTGAAACATACAGAGCGAGAGTGAAACATACAGAGCGAGAGTGAAACACAGAGCAAAAGTGAAACATACAGAGTGAGAGTGAAACACAGAGCGAGAGTGAAACATACAGAGCGAGAGTGAAACACAGAGCGAGAGTGAAACACACAGATCAAGAGTGAAACATGCAGAGCGAGAGTGAAACATACAGAGCGAGAGTGAAACACACAGAGCGAGAGTGAGACACACAGAGCGAGAGTGAAACACACAGAGCGAGAGAGACACACAGAGTGAGAGTGAGACACACAGAGCGAGAGTGAGACACACAGAGCGAGAGTGAAACACACAGAGCGAGAGAGACACACAGAGTGAGAGTGAGACACACAGAGCGAGAGTGAAACATACAGAGCGAGAGTGAAACACACAGAGCGAGAGAGACACACAGAGCGAGAGTGAAACACACAGAGCGAGAGTGAAACACACAGAGCGAGAGAGACACACAGAGCGAGAGTGAAACACACAGAGCGAGAGAGACACAAACAGAGCGAGAGTGAAACACAGAGCGAGAGTGAAACACACAGAGCGAGAGTGAAACACAGAGCGAGAGTGAAACATACAGAGCGAGAGTGAAACACAGAGCGAGAGTGAAACATACAGAGCGAGAGTGAAACATACAGAGCGAGAGTGAAACACACAGAGCGAGAGTGAAACACACAGAGCGAGAGTGAAACACAGAGCGAGAGAGACACACACAGAGCGAGAGTGAAACACAGAGCGAGAGTGAAACACACAGAGCGAGAGTGAAACATACAGAGCGAGAGTGAAACATACAGAGCGAGAGTGAAACACACAGAGCGAGAGTGAAACATACAGAGCGAGAGTGAAACACACAGAGCGAGAGAGAAACACTGAGCGAGAGAGACACACTGAGCGAGAGTGAAACATACAGAGCGAGAGTGAAACATACAGAGCGAGAGTGAAACACTGCGCGAGAGTGAAACATACAGAGCGAGAGAGACACACAGAGCGAGAGTGAAACACAGAGCGACAGTGAAACACACAGAGCAAGAGTGAAACACAGAGCGAGAGTGAAACACAGAGCGAGAGTGAAACACACAGAACGAGAGTGAAACATACAGAGGGAGAGTGAAACATACAGTGCGAGAGTGAAACACAGAGCGAGAGTGAAACACACTGAGCGAGAGTGAAACATACAGAGCGAGAGTGAAACACAGAGCGAAAGTGAAACATACAGAGCGAGAGTGAAACACAGAGCGAGAGTGAAACATACAGAGCGAGAGTGAAACACAGAGCGAGAGTGAAACACACAGAGCGAGAGAGAAACACTGAGCGAGAGAGACACACTGAGCGAGAGTGAAACATACAGAGCGAGAGAGACACACAGAGCGAGAGTGAAACACACAGAGCGAGAGAGACACACTGAGCGAGAGTGAAACACAGAGCGAGAGTGAAACACACAGAGCGAGAGTGAAACACACAGAGCGAGAGAGACACACAGAGCGAGAGTGAAACACACAGAGCGAGAGAGACACAGAGCGAGAGTGAAACATACAGAGCGAGAGAGACACACAGAGCGAGAGTGAAACACACAGAGCGAGAGTGAAACACACAGAGCGAGAGACACACAGAGCGAGAGTGAAACACAGAGCGAGAGTGAAACACAGAGCGAGAGAGACACACAGAGCGAGAGAGACACACAGAGCGAGAGTGAAACACAGAGCGAGAGAGGCACAGAGCGAGAGTGAAACATACAGAGCGAGAGTGAAACACACAGAGCGAGAGAGACACACAGAGCGAGAGAGACACACAGAGCGAGAGTGAAACACAGAGCGAGAGAGGCACAGAGCGAGAGTGAAACATACAGAGCGAGAGTGAAACACACAGAGCGAGAGAGACACACAGAGCGAGAGTGAAACACAGAGCGAGAGAGGCACAGAGCGAGAGTGAAACATACAGAGCGAGAGTGAAACACACAGAGCGAGAGTGAAACACACAGAGCGAGAGAGACACACAGAGCGCGAGTGAAACACACAGAGCGAGAGTGAAACACACAGAGCGAGAGAGACACACAGAGCGAGAGAGACACACAGAGCAAGAGTGAAACATACAGAGCGAGAGTGAAACACAGAGCGAGAGTGAAACATACAGAGCGAGAGTGAAACATACAGAGCGAGAGTGAAACACAGAGCGAGAGTGAAACACAGAGCGAAAGTGAAACATACAGAGCGAGAGTGAAACACAGAGCGAGAGTGAAACATACAGAGCGAGAGTGAAACATACAGAGCGAGAGTGAAACACACAGAGCGAGAGTGAAACACAGAGCGAGAGAGGCACAGAGCGAGAGTGAAACATACAGAGCGAGAGTGAAACACACAGAGCGAGAGAGGCACACAGAGCGAGAGAGACACACAGAGCGAGAGTGAAACACAGAGCGAGAGAGGCACAGAGCGAGAGTGAAACATACAGAGCGAGAGTGAAACACACAGAGCGAGAGAAACACACAGAGCGAGAGTGAAACACAGAGCGAGAGAGGCACAGAGCGAGAGTGAAACATACAGAGCGAGAGTGAAACACACAGAGCGAGAGTGAAACACACAGAGCGAGAGTGAAACACACAGAGCGAGAGAGACACACAGAGCGAGAGTGAAACACACAGAGCGAGAGAGACACACACAGAGCGAGAGTGAAACACACAGAGCGAGAGAGACACACAGAGCGAGAGTGAAACACACAGAGCGAGAGTGAAACACACAGAGCGAGAGAGACACACAGAGCGAGAGTGAAACACACAGAGCGAGAGAGACACACACAGAGCGAGAGTGAAACACAGAGTGAGAGTGAAACACACAGAGCGAGAGTGAAACACAGAGCGAGAGTGAAACATACAGAGCGAGAGTGAAACACAGAGCGAGAGTGAAACATACAGAGCGAGAGTGAAACATACAGAGCGAGAGTGAAACACACAGAGCGAGAGTGAAACACAGAGCGAGAGAGACACACACAGAGCGAGAGTGAAACACAGAGCGAGAGTGAAACACACAGAGCGAGAGTGAAACACAGAGCGAGAGTGAAACATACAGAGCGAGAGTGAAACATACAGAGCGAGAGTGAAACATACAGAGCGAGAGTGAAACACACAGAGCGAGAGTGAAACACACAGAGCGAGAGTGAAACACACAGAGCGAGAGTGAAACACACAGAGCGAGAGAGAAACACTGAGCGAGAGAGACACACTGAGCGAGAGTGAAACATACAGAGCGAGAGTGAAACATACAGAGCGAGAGTGAAACACAGCGCGAGAGTGAAACATACAGAGCGAGAGAGACACACAGAGCGAGAGTGAAACACAGAGCGAGAGTGAAACACACAGAGCAAGAGTGAAACACAGAGCGAGAGTGACACACACAGAGCGAGAGTGAGACACACAGAGCGAGAGAGACACACTGAGCGAGAGTGAAACATACAGAGCGAGTGTGAAACACACAGAGCGAGAGTGAAACACACTGAGCGAGAGTGAAACATACAGAGCGAGAGTGAAACATACAGAGCGAGAGTGAAACACAGAGCGAAAGTGAAACATACAGAGCGAGAGTGAAACACAGAGCAAGAGAGAAACATACAGAGCGAGAGTGAAACACAGAGCGAGAGTGAAACACACAGAGCGAGAGTGAAACATACAGAGCGAGAGTGAAACATACAGAGCGAGAGTGAAACACACAGAGCGAGAGTGAAACACACAGAGCGAGAGAGAAACACTGAGCGAGAGAGACACACTGAGCGAGAGTGAAACATACAGGGCGAGAGAGACACACAGAGCGAGAGTGAAACACACAGAGCGAGAGAGACACACTGAGCGAGAGTGAAACACAGAGCGAGAGTGAAACACACAGAGCGAGAGTGAAACACACAGAGCGAGAGAGACACACAGAGCGAGAGTGAAACACACAGAGCGAGAGAGACACAGAGCGAGAGTGAAACATACAGAGCGAGAGAGACACACAGAGCGAGAGTGAAACACACAGAGCGAGAGTGAAACACACAGAGCGAGAGACACACAGAGCGAGAGTGAAACACAGAGCGAGAGTGAAACACAGAGCGAGAGAGACACACAGAGCGAGAGAGATACACAGAGCGAGAGTGAAACACAGAGCGAGAGAGGCACAGAGCGAGAGTGAAACATACAGAGCGAGAGTGAAACACACAGAGCGAGAGAGACACACAGAGCGAGAGAGACACACAGAGCGAGAGTGAAACACAGAGCGAGAGAGGCACAGAGCGAGAGTGAAACATACAGAGCGAGAGTGAAACACACAGAGCGAGAGAGACACACAGAGCGAGAGTGAAACACAGAGCGAGAGAGGCACAGAGCGAGAGTGAAACATACAGAGCGAGAGTGAAACACACAGAGCGAGAGTGAAACACACAGAGCGAGAGAGACACACAGAGCGCGAGTGAAACACACAGAGCGAGAGTGAAACACACAGAGCGAGAGAGACACACAGAGCGAGAGAGACACACAGAGCGAGAGTGAAACATACAGAGCGAGAGTGAAACACAGAGCGAGAGTGAAACATACAGAGCGAGAGTGAAACATACAGAGCGAGAGTGAAACACAGAGCGAGAGTGAAACACAGAGCGAAAGTGAAACATACAGACCGAGAGTGAAACACAGGGCGAGAGTGAAACATACAGAGCGAGAGTGAAACATACAGAGCGAGAGTGAAACACACAGAGCGAGAGTGAAACACAGAGCGAGAGAGGCACAGAGCGAGAGTGAAACATACAGAGCGAGAGTGAAACACACAGAGCGAGAGAGAAACACAGAGCGAGAGAGACACACAGAGCGAGAGTGAAACACAGAGCGAGAGAGGCACAGAGCGAGAGTGAAACATACAGAGCGAGAGTGAAACACACAGAGCGAGAGAGACACACAGAGCGTGAGTGAAACACAGAGCGAGAGAGGCACAGAGCGAGAGTGAAACATACAGAGCGAGAGTAAAACACACAGAGCGAGAGTGAAACACACAGAGCGAGAGAGACACACAGAGCGAGAGTGAAACACACAGAGCGAGAGAGACACACACAGAGCGAGAGTGAAACACACAGAGCGAGAGTGAAACATACAGAGCGAGAGTGAAACACACAGAGCGAGAGAGACACACAGAGCGAGAGTGAAACACACAGAGCGAGAGTGAAACACACAGAGCGAGAGAGACACACAGAGCGAGAGTGAAACACACAGAGCGAGAGAGACACACACAGAGCGAGAGTGAAACACAGAGTGAGAGTGAAACACACAGAGCCAGAGTGAAACACAGAGCGAGAGTGAAACATACAGAGCGAGAGTGAAACATACAGAGCGAGAGTGAAACACACAGAGCGAGAGTGAAACACACAGAGCGAGAGTGAAACATACAGAGCGAGAGTGAAACATACAGAGCGAGAGTGAAACACACAGAGCGAGAGTGAAAGACACAGAGCGAGAGTGAAACACAGAGCGAGAGAGACACACACAGAGCGAGAGTGAAACACAGAGCGAGAGTGAAACACAGAGCGAGAGTGAAACATACAGAGCGAGAGTGAAACATACAGAGCGAGAGTGAAACATACAGAGCGAGAGTGAAACACAGCGCGAGAGTGAAACATACAGAGCGAGAGAGACACACAGAGCGAGAGTGAAACACAGAGCGAGAGTGAAACACACAGAGCAAGAGTGAAACACAGAGCGAGAGTGAAACACAGAGCGAGAGTGAAACACACAGAGCGAGAGTGAAACATACAGAGGGAGAGTGAAACATACAGTGCGAGAGTGAAACACAGAGCGAGAGTGAAACACACTGAGCGAGAGTGAAACATACAGAGCGAGAGTGAAACATACAGAGCGAAAGTGAAACATACAGAGCGAGAGTGAAACGCAGAGCGAGAGTGAAACATACAGAGCGAGAGTGAAACACAGAGCGAGAGTGAAACACACAGAGCGAGAGTGAAACATACAGAGCGAGAGTGAAACATACAGTGCGAGAGTGAAACACACAGAGCGAGAGTGAAACACACAGAGCGAGAGAGAAACACTGAGCGAGAGAGACACACTGAGCGAGAGTGAAACATACAGAGCGAGAGAGACACACAGAGCGAGAGTGAAACACACAGAGCGAGAGAGACACACTGAGCGAGAGTGAAACACAGAGCGAGAGTGAAACACACAGAGCGAGAGTGAAACACACAGAGCGAGAGAGACACACAGAGCGAGAGTGAAACACACAGAGCGAGAGAGACACAGAGCGAGAGTGAAACATACAGAGCGAGAGAGACACACAGAGCGAGAGTGAAACACACAGAGCGAGAGTGAAACACACAGAGCGAGAGACACACAGAGCGAGAGTGAAACACAGAGCGAGAGTGAAACACAGAGCGAGAGAGACACACAGAGCGAGAGAGACACACAGAGCGAGAGTGAAACACAGAGCGAGAGAGGCACAGAGCGAGAGTGAAACATACAGAGCGAGAGTGAAACACACAGAGCGAGAGAGACACACAGAGCGAGAGAGACACACAGAGCGAGAGTGAAACACAGAGCGAGAGAGGCACAGAGCGAGAGTGAAACATACAGAGCGAGAGTGAAACACACAGAGCGAGAGAGACACACAGAGCGAGAGTGAAACACAGAGTGAGAGAGGCACAGAGCGAGAGTGAAACATACAGAGCGAGAGTGAAACACACAGAGCGAGAGTGAAACACACAGAGCGAGAGAGACACACAGAGCGCGAGTGAAACACACAGAGCGAGAGTGAAACACACAGAGCGAGAGAGACACACAGAGCGAGAGAGACACACAGAGCGAGAGTGAAACACAGAGCGAGAGTGAAACATACAGAGCGAGAGTGAAACATACAGAGCGAGAGTGAAACACAGAGCGAGAGTGAAACACAGAGCGAAAGTGAAACATACAGAGCGAGAGTGAAACACAGAGCGAGAGTGAAACATACAGAGCGAGAGTGAAACACACAGAGCGAGAGTGAAACATACAGAGCGAGAGTGAAACATGCAGAGCGAGAGTGAAACACACAGAGCGAGAGTGAAACACAGAGCGAGAGAGGCACAGAGCGAGAGTGAAACATACAGAGCGAGAGTGAAACACACAGAGCGAGAGAGACACACAGAGCGAGAGAGACACACAGAGCGAGAGTGAAACACAGAGCGAGAGAGGCACAGAGCGAGAGTGAAACATACAGAGCGAGAGTGAAACACACAGAGCGAGAGAGACACACAGAGCGAGAGTGAAACACAGAGCGAGAGAGGCACAGAGCGAGAGTGAAACATACAGAGCGAGAGTGAAACACACAGAGCGAGAGTGAAACACACAGAGCGAGAGAGACACACAGAGCGCGAGTGAAACACACAGAGCGAGAGTGAAACACACAGAGCGAGAGAGACACACAGAGCGAGAGAGACACACAGAGCGAGAGTGAAACATACAGAGCGAGAGAGACACACAGAGCGAGAGAGACACACAGAGCGAGAGTGAAACATACGGAGCGAGAGTGAAACACAGAGCGAGAGTGAAACATACAGAGCGAGAGTGAAACATACAGAGCGAGAGTAAAACACAGAGCGAGAGTGAAACACAGAGCGAAAGTGAAACATACAGAGCGAGAGTGAAACACAGAGCGAGAGTGAAACATACAGAGCGAGAGTGAAACATACAGAGCGAGAGTGAAACATACAGAGCGAGACTGAAACATACAGAGCGAGAGTGAAACACAGCGCGAGAGTGAAACATACAGAGCGAGAGAGACACACAGAGCGAGAGTGAAACACAGAGCGAGAGTGAAACACAGAGCGAGAGTGAAACATACAGAGGGAGAGTGAGACACACAGAGCGAGAGTGAAACACAGAGCGAGAGTGAAACACACTGAGCGAGAGTGAAACATACAGAGCGAGAGTGAAACATACAGAGCGAGAGTGAAACACAGAGCGAAAGTGAAACATACAGAGCGAGAGTGAAACACAGAGCGAGAGTGAAACATACAGAGCGAGAGTGAAACACAGAGCGAGAGTGAAACACACAGAGCGAGAGTGAAACATACAGAGCGAGAGTGAAACACAGAGCGAGAGTGAAACACACAGAGCGAGAGTGAAACATACAGAGCGAGAGTGAAACACAGAGCGAGAGTGAAACATACAGAGCGAGAGTGAAACACACAGAGCGAGAGTGAAACATACAGAGCGAGAGTGAAACACACAGAGCGAGAGTGAAACATACAGAGGGAGAGTGAAACATACAGTGCGAGAGTGAAACACAGAGCGAGAGTGAAACACACTGAGCGAGAGTGAAACATACAGAGCGAGAGTGAAACATACAGAGCGAGAGTGAAACACAGAGCGAAAGTGAAACATACAGAGCGAGAGTGAAACACAGAGCGAGAGTGAAACATACAGAGCGAGAGTGAAACACAGAGCGAGAGTGAAACACACAGAGCGAGAGTGAAACATACAGAGCGAGAGTGAAACACAGAGCGAGAGTGAAACACACAGAGCGAGAGTGAAACATACAGAGCGAGAGTGAAACACTGAGCGAGAGTGAAACATACAGAGCGAGAGTGAAACACACAGAGCGAGAGTGAAACATACAGAGCGAGAGTGAAACACACAGAACGAGAGTGAAACATACAGAGGGAGAGTGAAACATACAGTGCGAGAGTGAAACACAGAGCGAGAGTGAAACACACTGAGCGAGAGTGAACCATACAGAGCGAGAGTGAAACATACAGAGCGAGAGTGAAACACAGAGCGAAAGTGAAACATACAGAGCGAGAGTGAAACACAGAGCGAGAGTGAAACATACAGAGCGAGAGTGAAACACAGAGCGAGAGTGAAACACACAGAGCGAGAGTGAAACATACAGAGCGAGAGTGAAACACAGAGCGAGAGTGAAACACACAGAGCGAGAGTGAAACACTGAGCGAGAGTGAAACATACAGAGCGAGAGTGAAACACACAGAGCGAGAGTGAAACATACAGAGCGAGAGTGAAACACACAGAGCGAGAGTGAAACATACAGAGGGAGAGTGAAACATACAGTGCGAGAGTGAAACACAGAGCGAGAGTGAAACACACTGAGCGAGAGTGAAACATACAGAGCGAGAGTGAAACATACAGAGCGAGAGTGAAACACAGAGCGAAAGTGAAACATACAGAGCGAGAGTGAAACACAGAGCAAGAGTGAAACATACAGAGCGAGAGTGAAACACAGAGCGAGAGTGAAACACACAGAGCGAGAGTGAAACATACAGAGCGAGAGTGAAACACACAGAGCGAGAGTGAAACACACAGAGCGAGAGAGACACACAGAGCGAGAGAGACACACTGAGCGAGAGAGACACACTGAGCGAGAGAGACACACAGAGCGAGAGAGACACACTGAGCGAGAGTGAAACACACAGAGCGAGAGTGAAACACACGGAGCGAGAGAGACACACAGAGCGAGAGAGACACACTGAGCGAGTGTGAAACACACAGAGCGAGAGTGAAACACACAGAGCGAGAGTGAAACACAGAGCGAGAGAGACACACTGAGCGAGAGTGAAACACACAGAGCGAGAGTGAAACACACAGAGGGAGAGAGACATACAGAGCGAGAGTGACACACACAGAGCGAGAGTGAAACATACAGAGCGAGAGAGACACACTGAGCGAGAGTGAAACACACAGAGCGAGAGAGACACACTGAGCGAGAGTGAAACATACAGAGCGAGAGTGAAACACACAGAGCGAGAGTGAAACACAGAGCGAGAGTGAAACACAGAGCGAGAGAGACACACTGAGCGAGAGTGACACACTGAGCGAGAGAGACACACTGAGCGAGAGTGACACACACAGACGAGAGTGAGACACACAGAGCGAGAGAGACACACTGAGCGAGAGTGACACACACAGAGCGAGTGTGAAACACACAGAGCGAGAGAGACATACTGAGCGAGAGTGAAACACAGAGCGAGAGAGACACACTGAGCGAGAGTGACACACACAGAGCGAGAGTGAGACACACAGAGCGAGAGAGACACACTGAGCGAGAGTGACACACACAGAGCGAGAGTGAGACACACAGAGCGAGAGAGACACACTGAGCGAGAGTGAAACATACAGAGCGAGTGTGAAACACACAGAGCGAGAGTGAAACACAGAGCGAGAGTGAAACACACAGAGCGAGAGTGAAACACAGAGCGAGAGTGAAACACACAGAGCGAGAGTGAAACATACAGAGCGAGAGTGAAACATACAGAGCGAGAGAGACACGCACAGAGCGAGAGAGACACACAGAGCGAGAGTGAAACACACAGAGCGAGAGTGAAGCACACAGAGCGAGAGTGAAACACACAGAGCGAGAGTGAAACATAGAGCGAGAGTGAAACACACAGAGCGAGAGAGACACACACAGAGCGAGAGTGAAACACACAGAGCGAGAGTGAAACATACAGAGCGAGAGAGACACACACAGAGCGAGAGTGAAACATACAGAGCGAGAGTGAAACATACAGAGCGAGAGAGACACACACAGAGCGAGAGAGACACACAGAGCGAGAGTGAAACACACAGAGCGAGAGTGAAACATACAGAGCGAGAGAGACACACACAGAGCGAGAGAGACACACTGAGCGAGAGTGAAACACACAGAGCGAGAGTGAAACATACTGAGCGAGAGTGAAACACAGAGCGAGAGTGAAACACACACAGCAAGAGAGACACACAGAGCGAGAGTGAAACACACAGAGCGAGAGTGAAACACACAGAGCGAGAGCGACACACAGAGCGAGAGTGAAACACACAGAGCGAGAGTGAAACACACTGAGCGAGAGAGACACACACAGAGCGAGTGAAACACACAGAGCGAGAGTGAAACATACAGAGCGAGAGTGAAACACACAGAGCGAGAGTGAAACACAGAGCGAGAGTGAAACACACAGAGCGAGAGAGACACACTGAGCGAGAGTGACACACACAGAGCGAGAGTGAAACACACAGAGCGAGAAAGACATACTGAGCGAGAGTGAAACACAGAGCGAGAGAGACACACTGAGCGAGACTGACACACACAGAGCGAGAGTGAGACACACAGAGCGAGAGAGACACACTGAGCGAGAGTGAAACATACAGAGCGAGAGAGACACACAGAGCGAGAGTGAAACACACAGAGCGAGAGAGACACTCTGAGCGAGAGTGAAACATACAGAGCGAGAGAGACACACTGAGCGAGAGTGACACACACAGAGTGAGAGTGAGACACACAGAGCGAGAGAGACACACTGAGCGAGAGTGAGACACACAGAGCGAGAGAGACACACTGAGCGAGAGTGAAACATACAGAGCGAGAGAGACACACAGAGCGAGAGTGAAACACACAGAGCGAGAGAGACACACTGAGCGAGAGTGAAACATACAGAGCGAGAGAGACACACTGAGCGAGAGTGACACACACAGAGTGAGAGTGAGACACACAGAGCGAGAGAGACACACTGAGCGAGAGTGACACACACAGAGCGAGAGTGAAACACACAGAGCGAGAGAGACATACAGAGCGAGAGTGAAACATACAGAGCGAGAGTGAAACATACAGAGCGAGAGTGAAACACAGAGCGAGAGTGAAACATACAGAGCGAGAGTGAAACACAGAGTGAGAGTGAAACATACAGAGCGAGAGTGAAACACACAGAGCGAGAGTGAAACACAGAGCGAGAGTGAAACACAGAGCGAGAGTGAAACATACAGAGCGAGAGTGAAACATACAGAGCGAGAGAGACACACAGAGCGTGAGTGAAACACAGAGCGAGAGTGAAACACACAGAGCGAGAGTGAAACACAGAGCGAGAGTGAAACATACAGGGCGAGAGTGAAACACAGAGCGAGAGTGAAACACACAGAGCGAGAGTGAAACATACAGAGGGAGAGTGAAACATACAGAGCGAGAGTGAAAAACAGAGCGAAAGTGAAACATACAGAGCGAGAGTGAAACACAGAGCGAGAGTGAAACATACAGAGCGAGAGTGAAACACAGAGCGAGGGTGAAACACACAGAGCGAGAGTGAAACATACAGAGCGAGAGTGAAACACAGAGCGAGAGTGAAACACAGAGCGAAAGTGAAACATACAGAGCGAGAGTGAAACACAGAGCGAGAGTGAGACACAGCGCGAGAGTGAAACATACAGAGCGAGAGTGAAACACAGAGCGAGAGTGAAACATACAGAGCGAGAGTGAAACACACAGAGCGAGAGTGAAACACACAGAGCGAGAGAGACACACAGAGCGAGAGAGACACACTGAGCGAGAGAGACACACTGAGCGAGAGAGACACACAGAGCGAGAGAGACACACTGAGCGAGAGTGAAACACACAGAGCGAGAGTGAAACACACGGAGCGAGAGAGACACACAGAGCGAGAGAGACACACTGAGCGAGTGTGAAACACACAGAGCGAGAGTGAAACACACAGAGCGAGAGTGAAACACAGAGCGAGAGAGACACACTGAGCGAGAGTGAAACACACAGAGCGAGAGTGAAACACACAGAGGGAGAGAGACATACAGAGCGAGAGTGACACACACAGAGCGAGAGTGAAACATACAGAGCGAGAGAGACACACTGAGCGAGAGTGAAACACACAGAGCGAGAGAGACACACTGAGCGAGAGTGAAACATACAGAGCGAGAGTGAAACACACAGAGCGAGAGTGAAACACAGAGCGAGAGTGAAACACAGAGCGAGAGAGACACACTGAGCGAGAGTGACACACTGAGCGAGAGAGACACACTGAGCGAGAGTGACACACACAGACGAGAGTGAGACACACAGAGCGAGAGAGACACACTGAGCGAGAGTGACACACACAGAGCGAGTGTGAAACACACAGAGCGAGAGAGACATACTGAGCGAGAGTGAAACACAGAGCGAGAGAGACACACTGAGCGAGAGTGACACACACAGAGCGAGAGTGAGACACACAGAGCGAGAGAGACACACTGAGCGAGAGTGACACACACAGAGCGAGAGTGAGACACACAGAGCGAGAGAGACACACTGAGCGAGAGTGAAACATACAGAGCGAGTGTGAAACACACAGAGCGAGAGTGAAACACAGAGCGAGAGTGAAACACACAGAGCGAGAGTGAAACACAGAGCGAGAGTGAAACACACAGAGCGAGAGTGAAACATACAGAGCGAGAGTGAAACATACAGAGCGAGAGAGACACGCACAGAGCGAGAGAGACACACAGAGCGAGAGTGAAACACACAGAGCGAGAGTGAAGCACACAGAGCGAGAGTGAAACACACAGAGCGAGAGTGAAACATAGAGCGAGAGTGAAACACACAGAGCGAGAGAGACACACACAGAGCGAGAGTGAAACACACAGAGCGAGAGTGAAACATACAGAGCGAGAGAGACACACACAGAGCGAGAGTGAAACATACAGAGCGAGAGTGAAACATACAGAGCGAGAGAGACACACACAGAGCGAGAGAGACACACAGAGCGAGAGTGAAACACACAGAGCGAGAGTGAAACATACAGAGCGAGAGAGACACACACAGAGCGAGAGTGAAACATACTGAGCGAGAGTGAAACACAGAGCGAGAGTGAAACACACACAGCGAGAGAGACACACAGAGCGAGAGTGAAACACACAGAGCGAGAGTGAAACACACAGAGCGAGAGCGACACACAGAGCGAGAGTGAAACACACAGAGCGAGAGTGAAACACACTGAGCGAGAGAGACACACACAGAGCGAGTGAAACACACAGAGCGAGAGTGAAACATACAGAGCGAGAGTGAAACACACAGAGCGAGAGTGAAACACAGAGCGAGAGTGAAACACACAGAGCGAGAGAGACACACTGAGCGAGAGTGACACACACAGAGCGAGAGTGAAACACACAGAGCGAGAAAGACATACTGAGCGAGAGTGAAACACAGAGCGAGAGAGACACACTGAGCGAGACTGACACACACAGAGCGAGAGTGAGACACACAGAGCGAGAGAGACACACTGAGCGAGAGTGAAACATACAGAGCGAGAGAGACACACAGAGCGAGAGTGAAACACACAGAGCGAGAGAGACACACTGAGCGAGAGTGAAACATACAGAGCGAGAGAGACACACTGAGCGAGAGTGACACACACAGAGTGAGAGTGAGACACACAGAGCGAGAGAGACACACTGAGCGAGAGTGAGACACACAGAGCGAGAGAGACACACTGAGCGAGAGTGAAACATACAGAGCGAGAGAGACACACAGAGCGAGAGTGAAACACACAGAGCGAGAGAGACACACTGAGCGAGAGTGAAACATACAGAGCGAGAGAGACACACTGAGCGAGAGTGACACACACAGAGTGAGAGTGAGACACACAGAGCGAGAGAGACACACTGAGCGAGAGTGACACACACAGAGCGAGAGTGAAACACACAGAGCGAGAGAGACATACAGAGCGAGAGTGAAACATACAGAGCGAGAGTGAAACATACAGAGCGAGAGTGAAACACAGAGCGAGAGTGAAACATACAGAGCGAGAGTGAAACACAGAGTGAGAGTGAAACATACAGAGCGAGAGTGAAACACACAGAGCGAGAGTGAAACACAGAGCGAGAGTGAAACACAGAGCGAGAGTGAAACATACAGAGCGAGAGTGAAACATACAGAGCGAGAGAGACACACAGAGCGTGAGTGAAACACAGAGCGAGAGTGAAACACACAGAGCGAGAGTGAAACACAGAGCGAGAGTGAAACATACAGGGCGAGAGTGAAACACAGAGCGAGAGTGAAACACACAGAGCGAGAGTGAAACATACAGAGGGAGAGTGAAACATACAGAGCGAGAGTGAAAAACAGAGCGAAAGTGAAACATACAGAGCGAGAGTGAAACACAGAGCGAGAGTGAAACATACAGAGCGAGAGTGAAACACAGAGCGAGGGTGAAACACACAGAGCGAGAGTGAAACATACAGAGCGAGAGTGAAACACAGAGCGAGAGTGAAACACACAGAGCGAGAGTGAAACATACAGAGCGAGAGTGAAACACAGAGCGAGAGTGAAACATACAGAGCGAGAGTGAAACACAGAGCGAGAGTGAAACACACAGAGCGAGAGTGAAACATACAGAGCGAGAGTGAAACACTGAGCGAGAGTGAAACATACAGAGCGAGAGTGAAACACACAGAGCGAGAGTGAAACATACAGAGCGAGAGTGAAACACACAGAGCGAGAGTGAAACACAGAGCGAGAGAGGCACAGAGCGAGAGTGAAACATACAGAGCGAGAGTGAAACACACAGAGCGAGAGAGACACACAGAGCGAGAGAGACACACAGAGCGAGAGTGAAACACAGAGCGAGAGAGGCACAGAGCGAGAGTGAAACATACAGAGCGAGAGTCAAACACACAGAGCGAGAGAGACACACAGAGCGAGAGTGAAACACAGAGCGAGAGAGGCACAGAGCGAGAGTGAAACATACAGAGCGAGAGTGAAACACACAGAGCGAGAGTGAAACACACAGAGCGAGAGAGACACACAGAGCGCGAGTGAAACACACAGAGCGAGAGTGAAACACACAGAGCGAGAGAGACACACAGAGCGAGAGAGACACACAGAGCGAGAGTGAAACATACAGAGCGAGAGAGACACACAGAGCGAGAGAGACACACAGAGCGAAAGTGAAACATACAGAGCGAGAGTGAAACATACAGAGCGAGAGTGAAACACAGAGCGAAAGTGAAACATACAGAGCGAGAGTGAAACACAGAGCGAGAGTGAAACATACAGAGCGAGAGTGAAACACAGAGCGAGAGTGAAACACACAGAGCGAGAGTGAAACATACAGAGCGAGAGTGAAACACAGAGCGAGAGTGAAACACACAGAGCGAGAGTGAAACATACAGAGCGAGAGTGAAACACAGAGCGAGAGTGAAACATACAGAGCGAGAGTGAAACACACAGAGCGAGAGAGACACGCACAGAGCGAGAGTGAAACACAGAGCGAGAGAGACACACTGAGCGAGAGTGAAACACACAGAGCGAGAGTGAAACACACGGAGCGAGAGAGACACACAGAGCGAGAGAGACACACTGAGCGAGAGTGAAACACACAGAGCGAGAGTGAAACACACGGAGCGAGAGAGACACACAGAGCGAGAGAGACACACTGAGCGAGAGTGAAACACACAGAGCGAGAGTGAAACACACAGAGCGAGAGTGAAACACAGAGCGAGAGAGACACACTGAGCGAGAGTGAAACACACAGAGCGAGAGTGAAACACACAGAGGGAGAGAGACATACAGAGCGAGAGTGACACACACAGAGCGAGAGTGAAACATACAGAGCGAGAGAGACACACTGAGCGAGAGTGAAACACACAGAGCGAGAGAGACACACTGAGCGAGAGTGAAACATACAGAGCGAGAGTGAAACACACAGAGCGAGAGTGAAACACAGAGCGAGAGTGAAACACAGAGCGAGAGAGACACACTGAGCGAGAGTGACACACTGAGCGAGAGAGACACACTGAGCGAGAGTGACACACACAGACGAGAGTGAGACACACAGAGCGAGAGAGACACACTGAGCGAGAGTGACACACACAGAGCGAGTGTGAAACACACAGAGCGAGAGAGACATACTGAGCGAGAGTGAAACACAGAGCGAGAGAGACACACTGAGCGAGAGTGACACACACAGAGCGAGAGTGAGACACACAGAGCGAGAGAGACACACTGAGCGAGAGTGACACACACAGAGCGAGAGTGAGACACACAGAGCGAGAGAGACACACTGAGCGAGAGTGAAACATACAGAGCGAGTGTGAAACACACAGAGCGAGAGTGAAACACAGAGCGAGAGTGAAACACACAGAGCGAGAGTGAAACACACAGAGCGAGAGTGAAACATACAGAGCGAGAGTGAAACATACAGAGCGAGAGAGACACGCACAGAGCGAGAGAGACACACAGAGCGAGAGTGAAACACACAGAGCGAGAGTGAAGCACACAGAGCGAGAGTGAAACACACAGAGCGAGAGTGAAACATAGAGCGAGAGTGAAACACACAGAGCGAGAGAGACACACACAGAGCGAGAGTGAAACACACAGAGCGAGAGTGAAACATACAGAGCGAGAGAGACACACACAGAGCGAGAGTGAAACATACAGAGCGAGAGTGAAACATACAGAGCGAGAGAGACACACACAGAGCGAGAGAGACACACAGAGCGAGAGTGAAACACACAGAGCGAGAGTGAAACATACAGAGCGAGAGAGACACACACAGAGCGAGAGTGAAACATACTGAGCGAGAGTGAAACACAGAGCGAGAGTGAAACACACACAGCGAGAGAGACACACAGAGCGAGAGTGAAACACACAGAGCGAGAGTGAAACACACAGAGCGAGAGCGACACACAGAGCGAGAGTGAAACACACAGAGCGAGAGTGAAACAAACTGAGCGAGAGAGACACACACAGAGCGAGTGAAACACACAGAGCGAGAGTGAAACATACAGAGCGAGAGTGAAACACACAGAGCGAGAGTGAAACACAGAGCGAGAGTGAAACACACAGAGCGAGAGAGACACACTGAGCGAGAGTGACACACACAGAGCGAGAGTGAAACACACAGAGCGAGAAAGACATACTGAGCGAGAGTGAAACACAGAGCGAGAGAGACACACTGAGCGAGACTGACACACACAGAGCGAGAGTGAGACACACAGAGCGAGAGAGACACACTGAGCGAGAGTGAAACATACAGAGCGAGAGAGACACACAGAGCGAGAGTGAAACACACAGAGCGAGAGAGACACACTGAGCGAGAGTGAAACATACAGAGCGAGAGAGACACACTGAGCGAGAGTGACACACACAGAGTGAGAGTGAGACACACAGAGCGAGAGAGACACACTGAGCGAGAGTGAGACACACAGAGTGAGAGAGACACACTGAGCGAGAGTGAAACATACAGAGCGAGAGAGACACACAGAGCGAGAGTGAAACACACAGAGCGAGAGTGAGACACACAGAGCGAGAGTGAAACATAGAGCGAGAGTGAAACACACAGAGCGAGAGTGAAACATACAGAGCGAGAGAGACACACACAGAGCGAGAGTGAAACATACAGAGCGAGAGTGAAACATACAGAGCGAGAGAGACACACACAGAGCGAGAGAGACACACAGAGCGAGAGTGAAACACACAGAGCGAGAGTGAAACATACAGAGCGAGAGAGACACACACAGAGCGAGAGTGAAACATACTGAGCGAGAGTGAAACACAGAGCGAGAGTGAAACACACACAGCGAGAGAGACACACAGAGCGAGAGTGAAACACACAGAGCGAGAGTGAAACACACAGAGCGAGAGCGACACACAGAGCGAGAGTGAAACACACAGAGCGAGAGTGAAACAAACTGAGCGAGAGAGACACACACAGAGCGAGTGAAACACACAGAGCGAGAGTGAAACATACAGAGCGAGAGTGAAACACACAGAGCGAGAGTGAAACACAGAGCGAGAGTGAAACACAGAGCGAGAGTGAAACACACAGAGCGAGAGAGACACACTGAGCGAGAGTGACACACACAGAGCGAGAGAGACACACTGAGCGAGAGTGAAACATACAGAGCGAGAGAGACACACTGAGAGAGAGTGACACACACAGAGTGAGAGTGAGACACACAGTGCGAGGGAGACACACTGAGCGAGAGTGAGACACACAGAGCGAGAGAGACACACTGAGCGAGAGTGAAACATACAGAGCGAGAGTGAAACACACAGAGCGAGAGTGAAACACACAGAGCGAGAGAGACACACTGAGCGAGAGTGAAACATACAGAGCGAGAGAGACACACTGAGAGAGAGTGACACACACAGAGTGAGAGTGAGACACACAGTGCGAGGGAGACACACTGAGCGAGAGTGAGACACACAGAGCGAGAGAGACACACTGAGCGAGAGTGAAACATACAGAGCGAGAGAGACACACAGAGCGAGAGTGAAACACACAGAGCGAGAGAGACACACTGAGCGAGAGTGAAACATACAGAGCGAGAGAGACACACTGAGCGAGAGTGACACACACAGAGTGAGAGTGAGACACACAGAGCGAGAGAGACACACTGAGCGAGAGTGACACACACAGAGCGAGAGTGAAACACACAGAGCGAGAGAGACATACAGAGCGAGAGTGAAACATACAGAGCGAGAGTGAAACATACAGAGCGAGAGTGAAACACAGAGCGAGAGTGAAACATACAGAGCGAGAGTGAAACACAGAGTGAGAGTGAAACATACAGAGCGAGAGTGAAACACACAGAGCGAGAGTGAAACACAGAGCGAGAGTGAAACACAGAGCGAGAGTGAAACATACAGAGCGAGAGTGAAACACAGAGCGAGAGTGAAACATACAGAGCGAGAGTGAAACATACAGAGCGAGAGTGAAACACAGAGCGAGAGTGAAACATACAGAGCGAGAGTGAAACACAGAGCGAGAGTGAAACATACAGAGCGAGAGTGAAACACACAGAGCGAGAGTGAAACATACAGAGCGAGAGTGAAACACACAGAGCGAGAGTGAAACACAGAGCGAGAGAGGCACAGAGCGAGAGTGAAACATACAGAGCGAGAGTGAAACACACAGAGCGAGAGAGACACACAGAGCGAGAGAGACACACAGAGCGAGAGTGAAACACAGAGCGAGAGAGGCACAGAGCGAGAGTGAAACATACAGAGCGAGAGTGAAACACACAGAGCGAGAGAGACACACAGAGCGAGAGTGAAACACAGAGCGAGAGAGGCACAGAGCGAGAGTGAAACATACAGAGCGAGAGTGAAACACACAGAGCGAGAGTGAAACACACAGAGCGAGAGAGACACACAGAGCGCGAGTGAAACACACAGAGCGAGAGTGAAACACACAGAGCGAGAGAGACACACAGAGCGAGAGAGACACACAGAGCGAGAGTGAAACATACAGAGCGAGAGAGACACACAGAGCGAGAGAGACACACAGAGCGAAAGTGAAACATACAGAGCGAGAGTGAAACATACAGAGCGAGAGTGAAACACAGAGCGAAAGTGAAACATACAGAGCGAGAGTGAAACACAGAGCGAGAGTGAAACATACAGAGCGAGAGTGAAACACAGAGCGAGAGTGAAACACACAGAGCGAGAGTGAAACATACAGAGCGAGAGTGAAACACAGAGCGAGAGTGAAACACACAGAGCGAGAGTGAAACATACAGAGCGAGAGTGAAGCACAGAGCGAGAGTGAAACATACAGAGCGAGAGTGAAACACACAGAGCGAGAGAGACACGCACAGAGCGAGAGTGAAACACAGAGCGAGAGAGGCACAGAGCGAGAGTGAAACATACAGAGCGAGAGTGAAACACACAGAGCGAGAGAGACACACAGAGCGAGAGTGACACACAGAGCGAGAGTGAAACACACAGAGCGAGAGTGAAACATACAGAGCGAGAGAGACACACAGAGCGAGAGTGAAAATTACAGAGCGAGAGTGAAACATACAGAGGGAGAGTGAAACATACAGTGCGAGAGTGAAACACAGAGCGAGAGTGAAACACACTGAGCGAGAGTGAAACATACAGAGCGAGAGTGAAACATACAGAGCGAGAGTGAAACACAGAGCGAAAGTGAAACATACAGAGCGAGAGTGAAACACAGAGCGAGAGTGAAACATACAGAGCGAGAGTGAAACACAGAGCGAGAGTGAAACACACAGAGCGAGAGTGAAACATACAGAGCGAGAGTGAAACACAGAGCGAGAGTGAAACACACAGAGCGAGAGTGAAACATACAGAGCGAGAGTGAAACACAGAGCGAGAGTGAAACATACAGAGCGAGAGTGAAACACACAGAGCGAGAGTGAAACATACAGAGCGAGAGTGAAACACACAGAGCGAGAGTGAAACATACAGAGGGAGAGTGAAACATACAGTGCGAGAGTGAAACACAGAGCGAGAGTGAAACACACTGAGCGAGAGTGAAACATACAGAGCGAGAGTGAAATATACAGAGCGAGAGTGAAACACAGAGCGAAAGTGAAACATACAGAGCGAGAGTGAAACACAGAGCGAGAGTGAAACATACAGAGCGAGAGTGAAACACAGAGCGAGAGTGAAACACACAGAGCGAGAGTGAAACATACAGAGCGAGAGTGAAACACACAGAGCGAGAGTGAAACACACAGAGCGAGAGAGACACACAGAGCGAGAGAGACACACTGAGCGAGAGAGACACACTGAGCGAGAGAGACACACAGAGCGAGAGAGACACACTGAGCGAGAGTGAAACACACAGAGCGAGAGTGAAACACACAGAGCGAGAGAGACACACAGAGCGAGAGAGACACACTGAGCGAGAGTGAAACACACAGAGCGAGAGTGAAACACACAGAGCGAGAGTGAAACACAGAGCGAGAGAGACACACTGAGCGAGAGTGAAACACACAGAGCGAGAGTGAAACACACAGAGGGAGAGAGACATACAGAGCGAGAGTGACACACACAGAGCGAGAGTGAAACATACAGAGCGAGAGAGACACACTGAGCGAGAGTGAAACACACAGAGCGAGAGAGACACACTGAGCGAGAGTGAAACATACAGAGCGAGAGTGAAACACACAGAGCGAGAGTGAAACACAGAGCGAGAGTGAAACACAGAGCGAGAGAGACACACTGAGCGAGAGTGACACACTGAGCGAGAGAGACACACTGAGCGAGAGTGACACACACAGACGAGAGTGAGACACACAGAGCGAGAGAGACACACTGAGCGAGAGTGACACACACAGAGCGAGTGTGAAACACACAGAGCGAGAGAGACATACTGAGCGAGAGTGAAACACAGAGCGAGAGAGACACACTGAGCGAGAGTGACACACACAGAGCGAGAGCGAGACACACAGAGCGAGAGAGACACACTGAGCGAGAGTGACACACACAGAGCGAGAGTGAGACACACAGAGCGAGAGAGACACACTGAGCGAGAGTGAAACATACAGAGCGAGTGTGAAACACACAGAGCGAGAGTGAAACACAGAGCGAGAGTGAAACACACAGAGCGAGAGTGAAACACAGAGCGAGAGTGAAACACACAGAGCGAGAGTGAAACATACAGAGCGAGAGTGAAACATACAGAGCGAGAGAGACACGCACAGAGCGAGAGAGACACACAGAGCGAGAGTGAAACACACAGAGCGAGAGTGAAGCACACAGAGCGAGAGTGAAACACACAGAGCGAGAGTGAAACATAGAGCGAGAGTGAAACACACAGAGCGAGAGAGACACACACAGAGCGAGAGTGAAACACACAGAGCGAGAGTGAAACATACAGAGCGAGAGAGACACACACAGAGCGAGAGTGAAACATACAGAGCGAGAGTGAAACATACAGAGCGAGAGAGACACACACAGAGCGAGAGAGACACACAGAGCGAGAGTGAAACACACAGAGCGAGAGTGAAACATACAGAGCGAGAGAGACACACACAGAGCGAGAGTGAAACATACTGAGCGAGAGTGAAACACAGAGCGAGAGTGAAACACACACAGCGAGAGAGACACACAGAGCGAGAGTGAAACACACAGAGCGAGAGTGAAACACACAGAGCGAGAGCGACACACAGAGCGAGAGTGAAACACACAGAGCGAGAGTGAAACAAACTGAGCGAGAGAGACACACACAGAGCGAGTGAAACACACAGAGCGAGAGTGAAACATACAGAGCGAGAGTGAAACACACAGAGCGAGAGTGAAACACAGAGCGAGAGTGAAACACACAGAGCGAGAGAGACACACTGAGCGAGAGTGACACACACAGAGCGAGAGTGAAACACACAGAGCGAGAAAGACATACTGAGCGAGAGTGAAACACAGAGCGAGAGAGACACACTGAGCGAGACTGACACACACAGAGCGAGAGTGAGACACACAGAGCGAGAGAGACACACTGAGCGAGAGTGAAACATACAGAGCGAGAGAGACACACAGAGCGAGAGTGAAACACACAGAGCGAGAGAGACACACTGAGCGAGAGTGAAACATACAGAGCGAGAGAGACACACTGAGCGAGAGTGACACACACAGAGTGAGAGTGAGACACACAGAGCGAGAGAGACACACTGAGCGAGAGTGAGACACACAGAGCGAGAGAGACACACTGAGCGAGAGTGAAACATACAGAGCGAGAGAGACACACAGAGCGAGAGTGAAACACACAGAGCGAGAGAGACACACTGAGCGAGAGTGAAACATACAGAGCGAGAGAGACACACTGAGCGAGAGTGACACACACAGAGTGAGAGTGAGACACACAGAGCGAGAGAGACACACTGAGCGAGAGTGACACACACAGAGCGAGAGTGAAACACACAGAGCGAGAGAGACATACAGAGCGAGAGTGAAACATACAGAGCGAGAGTGAAACATACAGAGCGAGAGTGAAACACAGAGCGAGAGTGAAACATACAGAGCGAGAGTGAAACACAGAGTGAGAGTGAAACATACAGAGCGAGAGTGAAACACACAGAGCGAGAGTGAAACACAGAGCGAGAGTGAAACACAGAGCGAGAGTGAAACATACAGAGCGAGAGTGAAACATACAGAGCGAGAGAGACACACAGAGCGTGAGTGAAACACAGAGCGAGAGTGAAACACACAGAGCGAGAGTGAAACACAGAGCGAGAGTGAAACATACAGGGCGAGAGTGAAACACAGAGCGAGAGTGAAACACACAGAGCGAGAGTGAAACATACAGAGGGAGAGTGAAACATACAGAGCGAGAGTGAAAAACAGAGCGAAAGTGAAACATACAGAGCGAGAGTGAAACACAGAGCGAGAGTGAAACATACAGAGCGAGAGTGAAACACAGAGCGAGAGTGAAACACACAGAGCGAGAGTGAAACATACAGAGCGAGAGTGAAACACAGAGCGAGAGTGAAACATACAGAGCGAGAGTGAAACACAGAGCGAGAGTGAAACATACAGAGCGAGAGTGAAACACAGAGCGAGAGTGAAACACACAGAGCGAGAGTGAAACATACAGAGCGAGAGTGAAACACTGAGCGAGAGTGAAACATACAGAGCGAGAGTGAAACACAGAGCGAGAGTGAAACATACAGAGCGAGAGTGAAACACACAGAGCGAGAGTGAAACATACAGAGCGAGAGTGAAACACACAGAGCGAGAGAGACACACTGAGCGAGAGTGACACACAGAGCGAGAGTGAAACATACAGAGCGAGAGTGAAACATACAGAGCGAGAGTGAAACACAGAGCGAAAGTGAAACATACAGAGCGAGAGTGAAACACACAGAGCGAGAGAGACACACAGAGCGAGAGTGACACACAGAGCGAGAGTGAAACACACAGAGCGAGAGTGAAACATACAGAGCGAGAGAGACACACAGAGCGAGAGTGAAAATTACAGAGTGAGAGTGAAACACAGAGCGAGAGTGAAACACACAGAGCGAGAGTGAAACATACAGAGCGAGAGTGAAACACACAGAGCGAGAGTGAAACATACAGAGCGAGAGTGAAACACAGAGCGAGAGTGAAACATACAGAGCGAGAGTGAAACACACAGAGCGAGAGTGAAACACACAGAGCGAGAGTGAAACATACAGAGCGAGAGTGAAACACACAGAGCGAGAGAGACACACAGAGCGAGAGAGACACACAGAGCGAGAGTGAAACACAGAGCGAGAGAGGCACAGAGCGAGAGTGAAACATACAGAGCGAGAGTGAAACACACAGAGCGAGAGAGACACACAGAGCGAGAGTGAAACACAGAGCGAGAGAGGCACAGAGCGAGAGTGAAACATACAGAGCGAGAGTGAAACACACAGAGCGAGAGTGAAACACACAGAGCGAGAGAGACACACAGAGCGCGAGTGAAACACACAGAGCGAGAGTGAAACACACAGAGCGAGAGAGACACACAGAGCGAGAGAGACACACAGAGCGAGAGTGAAACATACAGAGCGAGAGTGAAACACAGAGCGAGAGTGAAACATACAGAGCGAGAGTGAAACATACAGAGCGAGAGTGAAACACAGAGCGAGAGTGAAACATACAGAGCGAGAGTGAAACACAGAGCGAGAGTGAAACATACAGAGCGAGAGTGAAACATACAGAGCGAGAGTGAAACACACAGAGCGAGAGTGAAACATACAGAGCGAGAGTGAAACACACAGAGCGAGAGTGAAACACAGAGCGAGAGAGGCACAGAGCGAGAGTGAAACATACAGAGCGAGAGTGAAACACACAGAGCGAGAGAGACACACAGAGCGAGAGAGACACACAGAGCGAGAGTGAAACACAGAGCGAGAGAGGCACAGAGCGAGAGTGAAACATACAGAGCGAGAGTGAAACACACAGAGCGAGAGAGACACACAGAGCGAGAGTGAAACACAGAGCGAGAGAGGCACAGAGCGAGAGTGAAACATACAGAGCGAGAGTGAAACACACAGAGCGAGAGTGAAACACACAGAGCGAGAGAGACACACAGAGCGCGAGTGAAACACACAGAGCGAGAGTGAAACACACAGAGCGAGAGAGACACACAGAGCGAGAGAGACACACAGAGCGAGAGTGAAACATACAGAGCGAGAGAGACACACAGAGCGAGAGAGACACACAGAGCGAAAGTGAAACATACAGAGCGAGAGTGAAACACAGAGCGAGAGTGAAACATACAGAGCGAGAGTGAAACATACAGAGCGAGAGTGAAACACACAGAGCGAGACTGAAACATACAGAGCGAGAGTGAAACACAGCGCGAGAGTGAAACATACAGAGCGAGAGAGACACACAGAGCGAGAGTGAAACACAGAGCGAGAGTGAAACACAGAGCGAGAGTGAAACATACAGAGGGAGAGTGAAACACAGAGCGAGAGTGAAACATACAGAGCGAGAGTGAAACACAGAGCGAGAGTGAAACACACAGAGCGAGAGTGAAACATACAGAGCGAGAGTGAAACACAGAGCGAGAGTGAAACACACAGAGCGAGAGTGAAACATACAGAGCGAGAGTGAAACACAGAGCGAGAGTGAAACATACAGAGCGAGAGTGAAACACACAGAGCGAGAGTGAAACATACAGAGCGAGAGTGAAACACACAGAGCGAGAGTGAAACATACAGAGGGAGAGTGAAACATACAGTGCGAGAGTGAAACACAGAGCGAGAGTGAAACACACTGAGCGAGAGTGAAACATACAGAGCGAGAGTGAAACATACAGAGCGAGAGTGAAACACAGAGCGAAAGTGAAACATACAGAGCGAGAGTGAAACACAGAGCGAGAGTGAAACATACAGAGCGAGAGTGAAACACAGAGCGAGAGTGAAACACACAGAGCGAGAGTGAAACATACAGAGCGAGAGTGAAACACACAGAGCGAGAGTGAAACACACAGAGCGAGAGAGACACACAGAGCGAGAGAGACACACTGAGCGAGAGAGACACACAGAGCGAGAGAGACACACTGAGCGAGAGTGAAACACACAGAGCGAGAGTGAAACACACGGAGCGAGAGAGACACACAGAGCGAGAGAGACACACTGAGCGAGAGTGAAACACACAGAGCGAGAGAGACACACTGAGCGAGAGTGAAACATACAGAGCGAGAGTGAAACACACAGAGCGAGAGTGAAACACAGAGCGAGAGTGAAACACAGAGCGAGAGAGACACACTGAGCGAGAGTGACACACTGAGCGAGAGAGACACACTGAGCGAGAGTGACACACACAGACGAGAGTGAGACACACAGAGCGAGAGAGACACACTGAGCGAGAGTGACACACACAGAGCGAGTGTGAAACACACAGAGCGAGAGAGACATACTGAGCGAGAGTGAAACACAGAGCGAGAGAGACACACTGAGCGAGAGTGACACACACAGAGCGAGAGTGAGACACACAGAGCGAGAGAGACACACTGAGCGAGAGTGACACACACAGAGCGAGAGTGAGACACACAGAGCGAGAGAGACACACTGAGCGAGAGTGAAACATACAGAGCGAGTGTGAAACACACAGAGCGAGAGTGAAACACAGAGCGAGAGTGAAACACACAGAGCGAGAGTGAAACACAGAGCGAGAGTGAAACACACAGAGCGAGAGTGAAACATACAGAGCGAGAGTGAAACATACAGAGCGAGAGAGACACGCACAGAGCGAGAGAGACACACAGAGCGAGAGTGAAACACACAGAGCGAGAGTGAAGCACACAGAGCGAGAGTGAAACACACAGAGCGAGAGTGAAACATAGAGCGAGAGTGAAACACACAGAGCGAGAGAGACACACACAGAGCGAGAGTGAAACATACAGAGCGAGAGAGACACACACAGAGCGAGAGTGAAACATACAGAGCGAGAGTGAAACATACAGAGCGAGAGAGACACACACAGAGCGAGAGAGACACACAGAGCGAGAGTGAAACACACAGAGCGAGAGTGAAACATACAGAGCGAGAGAGACACACACAGAGCGAGAGTGAAACATACTGAGCGAGAGTGAAACACAGAGCGAGAGTGAAACACACACAGCGAGAGAGACACACAGAGCGAGAGTGAAACACACAGAGCGAGAGTGAAACACACAGAGCGAGAGCGACACACAGAGCGAGAGTGAAACACACAGAGCGAGAGTGAAACACACTGAGCGAGAGAGACACACACAGAGCGAGTGAAACACACAGAGCGAGAGTGAAACACACAGAGCGAGAGTGAAACACAGAGCGAGAATGAAACACACAGAGCGAGAGAGACACACTGAGCGAGAGTGACACACACAGAGCGAGAGTGAAACACACAGAGCGAGAGAGACACACTGAGCGAGAGAGACACACACAGAGCGAGTGAAACACACAGAGCGAGAGTGAAACATACAGAGCGAGAGTGAAACACACAGAGCGAGAGTGAAACACAGAGCGAGAATGAAACACACAGAGCGAGAAAGACATACTGAGCGAGAGTGAAACACAGAGCGAGAGAGACACACTGAGCGAGACTGACACACACAGAGCGAGAGTGAGACACACAGAGCGAGAGAGACACACTGAGCGAGAGTGAAACATACAGAGCGAGAGAGACACACAGAGCGAGAGTGAAACACACAGAGCGAGAGAGACACACTGAGCGAGAGTGAAACATACAGAGCGAGAGAGACACACTGAGCGAGAGTGACACACACAGAGTGAGAGTGAGACACACAGAGCGAGAAAGACACACTGAGCGAGAGTGAGACACACAGAGTGAGAGAGACACACTGAGCGAGAGTGAAACATACAGAGCGAGAGAGACACACAGAGCGAGAGTGAAACACACAGAGCGAGAGAGACACACTGAGCGAGAGTGAAACATACAGAGCGAGAGAGACACACTGAGCGAGAGTGACACACACAGAGTGAGAGTGAGACACACAGAGCGAGAGAGACACACTGAGCGAGAGTGACACACACAGAGCGAGAGTGAAACACACAGAGCGAGAGTGAAACATACAGAGCGAGAGTGAAACATACAGAGCGAGAGTGAAACACAGAGCGAGAGTGAAACATACAGAGCGAGAGTGAAACACACAGAGCGAGAGTGAAACACAGAGCGAGAGTGAAACATACAGAGCGAGAGAGACACACAGAGCGAGAGTGAAACACAGAGCGAAAGTGAAACATACAGAGCGAGAGTGAAACACAGAGCGAGAGTGAAACATACAGAGCGAGAGTGAAACACAGAGCGAGAGTGAAACACACAGAGCGAGAGTGAAACATACAGAGCGAGAGTGAAACACACAGAGCGAGAGTGAAACACACAGAGCGAGAGAGACACACAGAGCGAGAGAGACACACTGAGCGAGAGAGACACACTGAGCGAGAGAGACACACAGAGCGAGAGAGACACACTGAGCGAGAGTGAAACACACAGAGCGAGAGTGAAACACACGGAGCGAGAGAGACACACAGAGCGAGAGAGACACACTGAGCGAGAGTGAAACACACAGAGCGAGAGAGACACACTGAGCGAGAGTGAAACATACAGAGCGAGAGTGAAACACACAGAGCGAGAGTGAAACACAGAGCGAGAGTGAAACACAGAGCGAGAGAGACACACTGAGCGAGAGTGACACACTGAGCGAGAGAGACACACTGAGCGAGAGTGACACACACAGACGAGAGTGAGACACACAGAGCGAGAGAGACACACTGAGCGAGAGTGACACACACAGAGCGAGTGTGAAACACACAGAGCGAGAGAGACATACTGAGCGAGAGTGAAACACAGAGCGAGAGAGACACACTGAGCGAGAGTGACACACACAGAGCGAGAGTGAGACACACAGAGCGAGAGAGACACACTGAGCGAGAGTGACACACACAGAGCGAGAGTGAGACACACAGAGCGAGAGAGACACACTGAGCGAGAGTGAAACATACAGAGCGAGTGTGAAACACACAGAGCGAGAGTGAAACACAGAGCGAGAGTGAAACACACAGAGCGAGAGTGAAACACAGAGCGAGAGTGAAACACACAGAGCGAGAGTGAAACATACAGAGCGAGAGTGAAACATACAGAGCGAGAGAGACACGCACAGAGCGAGAGAGACACACAGAGCGAGAGTGAAACACACAGAGCGAGAGTGAAGCACACAGAGCGAGAGTGAAACACACAGAGCGAGAGTGAAACATAGAGCGAGAGTGAAACACACAGAGCGAGAGAGACACACACAGAGCGAGAGTGAAACACACAGAGCGAGAGTGAAACATACAGAGCGAGAGAGACACACACAGAGCGAGAGTGAAACATACAGAGCGAGAGTGAAACATACAGAGCGAGAGAGACACACACAGAGCGAGAGAGACACACAGAGCGAGAGTGAAACACACAGAGCGAGAGTGAAACATACAGAGCGAGAGAGACACACACAGAGCGAGAGTGAAACATACTGAGCGAGAGTGAAACACAGAGCGAGAGTGAAACACACACAGCGAGAGAGACACACAGAGCGAGAGTGAAACACACAGAGCGAGAGTGAAACACACAGAGCGAGAGCGACACACAGAGCGAGAGTGAAACACACAGAGCGAGAGTGAAACAAACTGAGCGAGAGAGACACACACAGAGCGAGTGAAACACACAGAGCGAGAGTGAAACATACAGAGCGAGAGTGAAACACACAGAGCGAGAGTGAAACACAGAGCGAGAGTGAAACACACAGAGCGAGAGACACACTGAGCGAGAGTGACACACACAGAGCGAGAGTGAAACACACAGAGCGAGAAAGACATACTGAGCGAGAGTGAAACACAGAGCGAGAGAGACACACTGAGCGAGACTGACACACACAGAGCGAGAGTGAGACACACAGAGCGAGAGAGACACACTGAGCGAGAGTGAAACATACAGAGCGAGAGAGACACACAGAGCGAGAGTGAAACACACAGAGCGAGAGAGACACACTGAGCGAGAGTGAAACATACAGAGCGAGAGAGACACACTGAGAGAGAGTGACACACACAGAGTGAGAGTGAGACACACAGAGCGAGAGAGACACACTGAGCGAGAGTGAGACACACAGAGCGAGAGAGACACACTGAGCGAGAGTGAAACATACAGAGCGAGAGAGACACACAGAGCGAGAGTGAAACACACAGAGCGAGAGAGACACACTGAGCGAGAGTGAAACATACAGAGCGAGAGAGACACACTGAGCGAGAGTGACACACACAGAGTGAGAGTGAGACACACAGAGCGAGAGAGACACACTGAGCGAGAGTGACACACACAGAGCGAGAGTGAAACACACAGAGCGAGAGAGACATACAGAGCGAGAGTGAAACATACAGAGCGAGAGTGAAACATACAGAGCGAGAGTGAAACACAGAGCGAGAGTGAAACATACAGAGCGAGAGTGAAACACAGAGTGAGAGTGAAACATACAGAGCGAGAGTGAAACACACAGAGCGAGAGTGAAACACAGAGCGAGAGTGAAACACAGAGCGAGAGTGAAACATACAGAGCGAGAGTGAAACATACAGAGCGAGAGAGACACACAGAGCGTGAGTGAAACACAGAGCGAGAGTGAAACACACAGAGCGAGAGTGAAACACAGAGCGAGAGTGAAACATACAGGGCGAGAGTGAAACACAGAGCGAGAGTGAAACACACAGAGCGAGAGTGAAACATACAGAGGGAGAGTGAAACATACAGAGCGAGAGTGAAAAATAGAGCGAAAGTGAAACATACAGAGCGAGAGTGAAACACAGAGCGAGAGTGAAACATACAGAGCGAGAGTGAAACACAGAGCGAGAGTGAAACACACAGAGCGAGAGTGAAACATACAGAGCGAGAGTGAAACACAGAGCGAGAGTGAAACACACAGAGCGAGAGTGAAACATACAGAGCGAGAGTGAAACACAGAGCGAGAGTGAAACATACAGAGCGAGAGTGAAACACAGAGCGAGAGTGAAACACACAGAGCGAGAGTGAAACATACAGAGCGAGAGTGAAACACTGAGCGAGAGTGAAACATACAGAGCGAGAGTGAAACACAGAGCGAGAGTGAAACATACAGAGCGAGAGTGAAACACACAGAGCGAGAGTGAAACATACAGAGCGAGAGTGAAACACACAGAGCGAGAGAGACACACTGAGCGAGAGTGACACACAGAGCGAGAGTGAAACATACAGAGCGAGAGTGAAACATACAGAGCGAGAGTGAAACACAGAGCGAGAGTGAAACATACAGAGCGAGAGTGAAACACACAGAGCGAGAGAGACACACAGAGCGAGAGTGACACACAGAGCGAGAGTGAAACACACAGAGCGAGAGTGAAACATACAGAGCGAGAGAGGTATTTGGGGCTGAGTGTGTTGAGGGTATCTGGGGCTGTTTGTTGGGGGTATCTGGGGCTGTGTGTTGGGGGAATTTGGGGCTGTGTGTTGGGGTATTTGGGGCTGTGTGTGTTGGGGTATTTGGGGCTGAGTATGCTGTGGGTACTTGGGGCTGAGTGAGGTGGGAGTAATTGGGGCTGTCTGTGTTTGGAGTATTTGGGGCTGTGTTGGGGGTATTTGAAGCTGAGTGTGTTGGGGGTATTTGGGGCTGAGTGTTTTGGGGGTATTTGGGGCTGGGTGTGTTGGGGGTATTTGGCGCTGAGTGTGTTGGGGGTATTTGGGGCTGAGTGTGTTGAGGGTATTTGGGTTGAGTGTGTTGGGGGTATTTGGGACTGAGTGAGTTGGGGGTATTTGGGGCTGAGAGTGTTGGGGGTATTTGGGCCTGAGTGTTTTGGGGGTATTTGGGGCTGAGTGTGTTGGGGGTATTTGGCGCTGAGTGTGTTGGGGGTATTTGGGGCTGAGTGTATTGAGGGTATTTGGGGCTGAGTGTGTTGGGGGTGTTTGAAGCTGAGTTTGTTGGAGGTTTTTGGGGCTGAGTGTTTTGGGGTATTTGGGGCTGAGTGTGTTGCGGGTGTTTGAAGCTGAGTTTGTTCGAGGTATTTGGGGCTGAGTGTGTTGCGGGTATTTGGGGCTGAGTGTGTTGGAGGTATTTGGGACTGAGTGTGTTGAGGGTATCTGGGGCTGTTTGTTGAGGGTATCTGGGGCTGTGTGTTGTGTGAATTTGGGGCTGTGTGTTGGGGTATTTGGGGCTGTGTGTGTTGGGGTATTTGGGGCTGAGTATGCTGTGGGTACTTGGGGCTGAGTGAGGTGGGAGTAATTGGGGCTGTCTGTGTTTGGGGTATTTGGGGCTGTGTTGGGGGTATTTGAAGCTGAGTGTGTTGGGGGTTATTGGGGCTGAGTTTGTTGCGGGTATTTGGGGCTGAGTGTTTTGGGGGTATTTGGGGCTGAGTGTGCTGGGGCTATTTGGCGCTGAGTGAGTTGAGGGTATTTGGGGCTGAGTGTGTTGGGGGTGTTTGAAGCTGAGTTTGTTGGAGGTACTTGGGGCTTAGTGTGTTTAGGGTATTTGGGGCTGAGTGTGTTGAGGGTATTTGGGGCTGAGTGTGTTGAGGGTATTTGGGGCTGAGTGTGTTGGAGGTATTTGGGGCTGAGTGTGTTGAGGGTATCTGGGGCTGTTTGTTGGGGGTATCTGGGGCTGTGTGTTGGAGGAATTTGGGGCTGTGTGTTGGGGTATTTGGGGCTGTGTGTGTTGGGGTATTTCGGGCTGAGTATGCTGTGGGTACTTGGGGCTGAGTGAGGTGGGAGTAATTGGGGCTGTCTGTGTTGGGCTATTTGGCGCTGATGGTGAGTTGGGGCTATTTGGGGCTGAGTGTATTTGGGGGCATTTGGGGCTGAGTGTATTTGGGGCTGTCTGTGTTTGGGGTATTTGGGGCTGTGTTGGGGGTATTTGAAGCTGAGTGTGTTGGGGGTTATTGGGGCTGAGTGTGTTGGTGGTATTTGGGGCTGAGTTTGTTGCGGGTATTTGGGGCTGAGTGTGTTGAGGGTATTTGGGGCTGTTTGTTGGGGGTATCTGGGCCTGTGTGTTGGGGGAATTTGGGGCTGTGTGTTGGGGGTATTTGGGGCTGTGTGTGTTGCTGTATTTGGGGCTGAGTTTGTTGGGGGTATTTGGGGCTGTGTGTTGGGGGCATTTGGGGCTGAGTGTGTTGGGGGTATTTGGGGCTGAGTGTGTTGGGGGTATTTGGGGCTGAGTGTGTTGGGGGTATTTGAGCTGAGTGTTTTGGGCGTATTTGGGGCTGAGTGTGTTGGGGGTATTTGGCGCTGAGTGTGTTGGGGGTATTTGGGGCTGAGTGTGTTGAGGGTATTTGGGTTGATTGTGTTGGGGGTATTTGGGACTGAGTGAGTTGGGGGTATTTGGGGCTGAGTGTGTTGGGCGTATTTGGGGCTGAGTGTTTTGGGGGTATTTGGGGCTGAGTGTGTTGGGGGTATTTGGCGCTGAGTGTGTTGGGGGTATTTGGGGCTGAGTGTATTGAGGGTATTTGGGTTGAGTGTGTTGGGGTTATTTGGGACTGAGTGAGTTGGGGGTATTTGGGGCTGAGTGTGTTGGAGGTGTTTGAAGCTGAGTTTGTTGGAGGTTTTTGGGGCTGAGTGTGTTGAGGGTATTTGGGGCTGAGTGTGTTGGAGGTATTTGGGGCTGAGTGTGTTGAGGGTATTTGGGGCTGAGTGTGTTGGAGGTATTTGGGGCTGAGTGTGTTGAGGGTATCTGGGGCTGTTTGTTGGGGGTATCTGGGGCTGTGTGTTGGAGGAATTTGGGGCTGTGTGTTGGGGTATTTGGGGCTGTGTGTGTTGGGGTATTTGGGGCTGATGGTGAGTTGGGGCTATTTGGGGCTGAGTGTATTTGGGGGCATTTGGGGCTGAGTGTATTTGGGGCTGTCTGTGTTTGGGGTATTTGGGGCTGTGTTGGGGGTATTTGAAGCTGAGTGTGTTGGGGGTTATTGGGGCTGAGTGTGTTGGTGGTATTTGGGGCTGAGTTTGTTGCGGGTATTTGGGGCTGAGTGTGTTGAGGGTATTTGGGGCTGTTTGTTGGGGGTATCTGGGCCTGTGTGTTGGGGGAATTTGGGGCTCTGTGTTGGGGGTATTTGGGGCTGTGTGTGTTGCTGTATTTGGGGCTGCGTTTGTTGGGGGTATTTGGGGCTGAGTGAGGTGGGAGTAATTGGGGCTGTCTGTGTTTGGAGTATTTGGGGCTGTGTTGGGGGTATTTGAAGCTGAGTGTGTTGGGGGTATTTGGGGCTGAGTGTTTTGGGGGTATTTGGGGCTGGGTGTGTTGGGGGTATTTGGCGCTGAGTGTGTTGGGGGTATTTGGGGCTGAGTGTGTTGAGGGTATTTGGGTTGAGTGTGTTGGGGGTATTTGGGACTGAGTGAGTTGGGGGTATTTGGGGCTGAGAGTGTTGGGGGTATTTGGGGCTGAGTGTGTTGGGTGTGTTTGAAGCTGAGTTTGTTGGAGGTTTTTGGGGCTGAGTGTGTTGAGGGTATTTGGGGCTGAGTGTGTTGGAGGTATTTGGGGCTGAGTGTGTTGAGGGTATTTGGGGCTGAGTGTGTTGGAGGTATTTGGGGCTGAGTGTGTTGAGGGTATCTGGGGCTGTTTGTTGGGGGTATCTGGGGCTGTGTGTTGGGGGAATTTGGGGCTGTGTGTTGGGGTATTTGGGGCTGTGTGTGTTGGGGTATTTGGGGCTGAGTATGCTGTGGGTACTTGGGGCTGAGTGAGGTGGGAGTAATTGGGGCTGTCTGTGTTTGGAGTATTTGGGGCTGTGTTGGGGGTATTTGAAGCTGAGTGTGTTGGGGGTATTTGGGGCTGAGTGTTTTGGGGGTATTTGGGGCTGGGTGTGTTGGGGGTATTTGGCGCTGAGTGTGTTGGGGGTATTTGGGGCTGAGTGTGTTGAGGGTATTTGGGTTGAGTGTGTTGGGGGTATTTGGGACTGAGTGAGTTGGGGGTATTTGGGGCTGAGAGTGTTGGGGGTATTTGGGCCTGAGTGTTTTGGGGGTATTTGGGGCTGAGTGTGTTGGGGGTATTTGGCGCTGAGTGTGTTGGGGGTATTTGGGGCTGAGTGTATTGAGGGTATTTGGGGCTGAGTGTGTTGGGGGTGTTTGAAGCTGAGTTTGTTGGAGGTTTTTGGGGCTGAGTGTTTTGGGGTATTTGGGGCTGAGTGTGTTGCGGGTGTTTGAAGCTGAGTTTGTTCGAGGTATTTGGGGCTGAGTGTGTTGCGGGTATTTGGGGCTGAGTGTGTTGGAGGTATTTGGGACTGAGTGTGTTGAGGGTATCTGGGGCTGTTTGTTGAGGGTATCTGGGGCTGTGTGTTGTGTGAATTTGGGGCTGTGTGTTGGGGTATTTGGGGCTGTGTGTGTTGGGGTATTTGGGGCTGAGTATGCTGTGGGTACTTGGGGCTGAGTGAGGTGGGAGTAATTGGGGCTGTCTGTGTTTGGGGTATTTGGGGCTGTGTTGGGGGTATTTGAAGCTGAGTGTGTTGGGGGTTATTGGGGCTGAGTTTGTTGCGGGTATTTGGGGCTGAGTGTTTTGGGGGTATTTGGGGCTGAGTGTGCTGGGGCTATTTGGCGCTGAGTGAGTTGAGGGTATTTGGGGCTGAGTGTGTTGGGGGTGTTTGAAGCTGAGTTTGTTGGAGGTACTTGGGGCTTAGTGTGTTTAGGGTATTTGGGGCTGAGTGTGTTGAGGGTATTTGGGGCTGAGTGTGTTGAGGGTATTTGGGGCTGAGTGTGTTGGAGGTATTTGGGGCTGAGTGTGTTGAGGGTATCTGGGGCTGTTTGTTGGGGGTATCTGGGGCTGTGTGTTGGAGGAATTTGGGGCTGTGTGTTGGGGTATTTGGGGCTGTGTGTGTTGGGGTATTTCGGGCTGAGTATGCTGTGGGTACTTGGGGCTGAGTGAGGTGGGAGTAATTGGGGCTGTCTGTGTTGGGCTATTTGGCGCTGATGGTGAGTTGGGGCTATTTGGGGCTGAGTGTATTTGGGGGCATTTGGGGCTGAGTGTATTTGGGGCTGTCTGTGTTTGGGGTATTTGGGGCTGTGTTGGGGGTATTTGAAGCTGAGTGTGTTGGGGGTTATTGGGGCTGAGTGTGTTGGTGGTATTTGGGGCTGAGTTTGTTGCGGGTATTTGGGGCTGAGTGTGTTGAGGGTATTTGGGGCTGTTTGTTGGGGGTATCTGGGCCTGTGTGTTGGGGGAATTTGGGGCTGTGTGTTGGGGGTATTTGGGGCTGTGTGTGTTGCTGTATTTGGGGCTGAGTTTGTTGGGGGTATTTGGGGCTGAGTTTGTTGGGGGTATTTGGGGCTGTGTGTTGGGGGCATTTGGGGCTGAGTGTGTTGGGGGTATTTGGGGCTGAGTGTGTTGGGGGTATTTGGGGCTGAGTGTGTTGGGGGTATTTGAGCTGAGTGTTTTGGGCGTATTTGGGGCTGAGTGTGTTGGGGGTATTTGGCGCTGAGTGTGTTGGGGGTATTTGGGGCTGAGTGTGTTGAGGGTATTTGGGTTGATTGTGTTGGGGGTATTTGGGACTGAGTGAGTTGGGGGTATTTGGGGCTGAGTGTGTTGGGCGTATTTGGGGCTGAGTGTTTTGGGGGTATTTGGGGCTGAGTGTGTTGGGGGTATTTGGCGCTGAGTGTGTTGGGGGTATTTGGGGCTGAGTGTATTGAGGGTATTTGGGTTGAGTGTGTTGGGGTTATTTGGGACTGAGTGAGTTGGGGGTATTTGGGGCTGAGTGTGTTGGAGGTGTTTGAAGCTGAGTTTGTTGGAGGTTTTTGGGGCTGAGTGTGTTGAGGGTATTTGGGGCTGAGTGTGTTGGAGGTATTTGGGGCTGAGTGTGTTGAGGGTATTTGGGGCTGAGTGTGTTGGAGGTATTTGGGGCTGAGTGTGTTGAGGGTATCTGGGGCTGTTTGTTGGGGGTATCTGGGGCTGTGTGTTGGGGGAATTTGGGGCTGTGTGTTGGGGTATTTGGGGCTGTGTGTGTTGGGGTATTTGGGGCTGAGTATGCTGTGGGTACTTGGGGCTGAGTGAGGTGGGAGTAATTGGGGCTGTCTGTGTTTGGAGTATTTGGGGCTGTGTTGGGGGTATTTGAAGCTGAGTGTGTTGGGGGTATTTGGGGCTGAGTGTTTTGGGGGTATTTGGGGCTGGGTGTGTTGGGGGTATTTGGCGCTGAGTGTGTTGGGGGTATTTGGGGCTGAGTGTGTTGAGGGTATTTGGGTTGAGTGTGTTGGGGGTATTTGGGACTGAGTGAGTTGGGGGTATTTGGGGCTGAGAGTGTTGGGGGTATTTGGGCCTGAGTGTTTTGGGGGTATTTGGGGCTGAGTGTGTTGGGGGTATTTGGCGCTGAGTGTGTTGGGGGTATTTGGGGCTGAGTGTATTGAGGGTATTTGGGGCTGAGTGTGTTGGGGGTGTTTGAAGCTGAGTTTGTTCGAGGTATTTGGGGCTGAGTGTGTTGCGGGTATTTGGGGCTGAGTGTGTTGGAGGTATTTGGGGCTGAGTGTGTTGAGGGTATCTGGGGCTGTTTGTTGGGGGTATCTGGGGCTGTGTGCTGTGTGAATTTGGGGCTGTGTGTTGGGGTATTTGGGGCTGTGTGTGTTGGGGTATTTGGGGCTGAGTATGCTGTGGGTACTTGGGGCTGAGTGAGGTGGGAGTAATTGGGGCTGTCTGTGTTTGGGGTATTTGGGGCTGTGTTGGGGGTATTTGAAGCTGAGTGTGTTGGGGGTTATTGGGGCTGAGTGTGTTGGTGGTATTTGGGGCTGAGTTTGTTGCGGGTATTTGGGGCTGAGTGTTTTGGGGGTATTTGGGGTTGAGTGTGCTGGGGCTATTTGGCGCTGAGTGAGTTGTGGGTATTTGGGGCTGAGTGTGTTGGGGGTGTTTGAAGCTGAGTTTGTTGGAGGTACTTGGGGCTTAGTGTGTTTAGGGTATTTGGGGCTGAGTGTGTTGAGGGTATTTGGGGCTGAGTGTGTTGAGGGTATTTGGGGCTGAGTGTGTTGGAGGTATTTGGGGCTGAGTGTGTTGAGGGTATCTGGGGCTGTTTGTTGGGGGTATCTGGGGCTGTGTGTTGGAGGAATTTGGGGCTGTGTGTTGGGGTATTTGGGGCTGTGTGTGTTGGGGTATTTCGGGCTGAGTATGCTGTGGGGACTTGGGGCTGAGTGAGGTGGGAGTAATTGGGGCTGTCTGTGTTGGGCTATTTGGCGCTGATGGTGAGTTGGGGCTATTTGGGGCTGAGTGTATTTGGGGGCATTTGGGGCTGAGTGTATTTGGGGCTGTCTGTGTTTGGGGTATTTGGGGCTGTGTTGGGGGTATTTGAAGCTGAGTGTGTTGGGGGTTATTGGGGCTGAGTGTGTTGGTGGTATTTGGGGCTGAGTTTGTTGCGGTTATTTGGGGCTGAGTGTGTTGAGGGTATTTGGGGCTGAGTGTGTTGGGTGTATTTGGCGCTGAGTGTGTTGGGAGTATTTGGGGCTGAGTGTGTTGAGGGTATTTGGGGCTGTTTGTTGGGGGTATCTGGGGCTGTGTGTTGGGGGAATTTGGGGCTGTGTGTTGGGGTATTTGGCGCTTGGTGTGTTGGGGGTATTTGGGGCTGAGTGTGTTGAGGGTATTTGGGACTGAGTGAGTTGGGGGTATTTGGGGCTGAGTGTGTTGGGGGTGTTTGAAGCTGAGTTTGTTAGAGGTTTTTGGGGCTGAGTGTGTTGCGGGTGTTTATAGCTGAGTTTGTTGGAGGTATTTGGGGCTGAGTGTGTTGAGGGTATTTGGGGCTGAGTGTGTTGGAGGTATTTGGGGCTGAGTGTGTTGAGGGTATCTGGGTCTGTTTGTTGGGGGTATCTGGGGCTGTGTGTTGGGGGAATATGGGGCTGTGTGTTGGGGGTATTTGGGGCTGCGTGTGTTGCGGTATTTGGGGCTGAGTTTGTTGGGGGTATTTGGGGCTGTGTGTTGGGGGCATTTGGGGCTGAGTGTGTTGGTGGTATTTGGGGCTGAGTGTGTTGAGGGTATTTGGGGCTGAGTGTGTTGGGGGTATTTGGCGCTGAGTGTGTTGGGGGTATTTGGGGCTGAGTGAGTTGGGAGTATTTGGCGCTGAGTGTGTTGGGGGTATTTGGGGCTGAGTGTGTTGAGGGTATTTGGGTTGAGTGTGTTGGGGGTATTTGGGACTGAGTGAGTTGGGGGTATTTGGGGCTGAGTGTGTTGGGGGTATTTGGGGCTGAGTGTTTTGGAGGTATTTGGGGCTGAGTGTGTTGCGGGTGTTTATAGCTGAGTTTGTTGGAGGTATTTGGGGCTGAGTGTGTTGAGGGTATTTGGGGATGAGTGTGTTGGAGGTATTTGGGGCTGAGTGTGTTGGGGGTATTTGGGGCTGAGTGTGTTGAGGGTATTTGGGGCTGTTTGTTGGGGGTATCTGGGGCTGTGTGTTGGGGGAATTTGGGGCTGTGTGTTGGGGTATTTGGCGCTGAGTGTGTTGGGGGTATTTGGGACTGAGTGTGTTGAGGGTATTTGGGTTGAGTGTGTTGGGCTATTTGGCGCTGATGGTGAGTTGGGGCTATTTGGGGCTGAGTGTGTTGGGGGTGTTTGAAGCTGAGTTTGTTGGAGGTTTTTGGGGCTGAGTGTGTTGCTGGTGTTTATAGCTGAGTTTGTTGGAGGTATTTGGGGCTGAGTGTGTTGAGGGTATTTGGGGCTGAGTGTGTTGGAGGTATTTGGGGCTGAGTGTGTTGAGGGTATCTGGGGCTGTTTGTTGGGGGTATCTGGGGCTGTGTGTTGGGGGAATATGGGGCTGTGTGTTGGGGTATTTGGGGCTGTGTGTGTTGGGGTATTTGGGGCTGAGTGTGCTGTGGGTACTTGGGGCTGAGTGAGGTGGGAGTAATTGGGGCTGTCTGTGTTGGGCTATTTGGCGCAGATGGTGAGTTGGGGCTATTTGGGGCTGAGTGTATTTGGGGGCATTTGGGGCTGAGTGTATTTGGGGCTGTCTGTGTTTGGGGTATTTGGGGCTGTGTTGGGGGTATTTGAAGCTGAGTGTGTTGGGGGTTATTGGGGCTGAGTGTGTTGGTGGTATTTGGGGCTGAGTTTGTTGCGGGTATTTGGGGCTGAGTGTGTTGAGGGTATTTGGGGCTGTTTGTTGGGGGTATCTGGGCCTGTGTGTTGGGGGAATTTGGGGCTGTGTGTTGGGGGTATTTGGGGCTGTGTGTGTTGCTGTATTTGGGCTGAGTTTGTTGGGGGTATTTGGGGCTGAGTGTTGGGGGCATATGGAGCTGAGTATGTTGGGGGTATTTGGGGCTGAGTGTGTTGGGGGTATTTGGGGCTGAGTGTGTTGGGGGTATTTGAGCTGAGTGTTTTGGGGGTATTTGGGGCTGAGTGTGTTGGGGGTATTTGGCGCTGAGTGTGTTGGGGGTATTTGGGGCTGAGTGTGTTGAGGGTATTTGGGTTGATTGTGTTGGGGGTATTTGGGACTGAGTGAGTTGGGGGTATTTGGGGCTGAGTGTGTTGGGGGTATTTGGGGCTGAGTGTTTTGGGGGTATTTGGGGCTGAGTGTGTTGGGGGTATTTGGCGCTGAGTGTGTTGGGGCTATTTGGGGCTGAGTTTATTTGGGGGCATTTGGGGCTGAGTGTATTTGGGGCTGTCTGTGTTTGGGGTATTTGGGGCTGTGTTGGTGGTATTTGAAGCTGAGTGTGATGGGGGTTATTGGGGCTGAGTGTGTTGGTGGTATTTGAAGCTGTGTGTGTTGGGGGTATTTGGGGCTGAGTGTGTTGGGAGTGTTTGAAGCTGAGTTTGTTGGTGGTACTTGGGGCTGAGTGTGTTTAGGGTATTTGGGGCTGAGTGTGTTGGAGGTATTTGGGGCTGAGTGTGTTGAGGGTATCTGGGGCTGTTTGTTGGGGGTATCTGGGGCTGTGTGTTGGGGGAATTTGGGGCTGTGTGTTGGGGTATTTGGGGCTGTGTGTGTTGGGGTATTTGGGGCTGTGTATGCTGTGGGTACATGGGGCTGAGTGAGGTGGGAGTAATTGGGTCTGTCTGTGTTGGGCTATTTGGCGCTGATGGTGAGTTGGGGCTATTTGGGGCTGAGTGTATTTGGGGGCATTTGGGGCTGAGTGTATTTGGGAGCATTTGGGGCTGAGTGTATTTGGGGCTGTTTGTGTTTGGGGTATTTGGGGCTGTGTTGGGGGTATTTGAAGCTGAGTGTGTTGGGCGTATTTCGGGCTGAGTGTATTTGGGGTGACTGTGTTGGGGGTATTTGGGGCTGAGTGTGTTGGGGGTATTTGGGGCTGAGTGTGTTGGGGGTATTTGGGGCTGAGTGTGTTGAGAGTATTTGGGTCTGAGTGTATTTGGGGTGACTGTGTTGGGGGTATTTGGGGCTGAGTGTGTTGGAGGTATTTGGGGCTCAATGTGTTGGGGGTATTTGGGGCTGAGTGTATTTGGAGCTGACTGTATTTGGGGTATTTGGAGCAGTGTGTTGGGGGTATTTGGGGCTGAGTGTGCTGTGGGTGTTTGGGACTGAGTGTGTTGAGGCTATTTGGGGCTGAGTGTGTTGGGGGTATTTGGGGCTGAGTGTGTTGGGGGTATTTGGGGCTGAGTGTGTTGCGGGTATTTGGGGATGAGTGTGTTGGGGGTATTTGGGGATGAGTGTTTTGGGGGTATTTAGGGCAAAGTGTGTTGGGGGTATTTGGGGTGAGTGTGTTGGGGGTATTTGGGGCAAAGTGTGTTGGGGGTATTTGGGGCTGAGTGTATTTGGAGCTGACTGTATTTGGGGTATTTGGAGCAGTGTGTTGGGGGTGTTTGGGACTGAGTGTGTTGAGGCTATTTGGGGCTAAGTGTGTTGGGGGTATTTGGGGCTGAGTGTGTTGAGGGTATTTGGGGCTGTTTGTTGGGGGTATCTGGGCCTGTGTGTTGGGGGAATTTGGGGCTGTGTGTTGGGGGTATTTGGGGCTGTGTGTGTTGCGGGTATTTGGGGCTTTGTGTGTTGGGGTATTTGGGGCTGAGTGTGTTGGGGGTATTTGGGGCTGAGTTTGTTGCGGGTATTTGGGGCTGAGTGTGTTGGGGGTATTTGGGGCTGAGTGTGTTGCGGGTGTTTGAAGCTGAGTTTGTTGGAGGTATTTGGGGCTGAGTGTGTTAAGGGTATTTGGGGCTGAGTGTGTTGGAGGTATTTGGGGCTGAGTGTGTTGAGGGTATCTGGGGCTGTTTGTTGGGGGTATCTGGGGCTGTGTGTTGGTGGAATTTGGGGCTGTGTGTTGGGGTATTTGGGGCTGTGTGTGTTGGGGTATTTGGGGCTGAGTATGCTGTGGATACTTGGGGCTGAGTGAGGTGGGAGTAATTGGGGCTGTCTGTGTTGGGCTATTTGGCGCTGATGGTGAGTTGCGGCTATTTGAGGCTGAGTGTATTTGGGGGCATTTGGGGCTGAGTGTATTTGGGGCTGTCTGTGTTTGGGGTATTTGGGGCTGTGTTGGGGGTATTTGAAGCTGAGTGTGTTGGGGGTTATTGGGGCTGAGTCTGTTGGTGGTATTTGGGGCTGAGTTTGTTGCGGGTATTTGGGGCTGAGTGTGTTGAGGGTATTTGGGGCTGTTTGTTGCGGGTATCTGGGCCTGTGTGTTGGGGGAATTTGGGGCTGTGTGTTGGAGGTATTTGGGGCTGTGTGTGTTGCGGTATTTGGGGCTGAGTTTGTTGGGGGTATTTGGGGCTGTGTGTTGGGGGCATTTGGGGCTGAGTGTGTTGGGGGTATTTGGGGCTGAGTGTGTTGGGGGTATTTGGGGCTGAGTGTGTTGGGGGTATTTGGGGCTGAGTGTTTTGGGGGTATTTGGGGCTGAGTGTGTTGGGGGTATTTGGCGCTGAGTGTGTTGGGGGTATTTGGGGCTGAGTGTGTTGAGGGTATTTGGGTTGAGTGTGTTGGCGGTATTTGGGACTTAGTGAGTTGGGGATATTTGGGGCTGAGTGTGTTGGGGTGTTTGAAGCTGAGTTTGTTGGAGGTTTTTGGGGCTGAGTGTGTTGCGGGTGTTTATATCTGAGTTTGTTGGGGGTATTTGGGGCTGAGTGTGTTGAGGGTATTTGTGGCTGAGTGTGTTGGAGGTATTTGGGGCTGAGTGTGTTGAGGGTATCTGGGGCTGTTTGTTAGGGGTATCTGGGGCTGTGTGTTGGGGGAATTTGGGGCTGTGTGTTGGGGTATTTGGGGCTGTGTGTGTTGGGGTATTTGGGGCTGAGTATGCTGTGGGTACTTGGGGCTGAGTGAGGTGGGAGTAATTGGGGCTGTCTGTGTTGGGCTATTTGGCGCTGATGGTGAGTTGGGGCTATTTGGGGCTGAGTTTATTTGGGGGCATTTGGGGCTGAGTGTATTTGGGGCTGTCTGTGTTTGGGGTATTTGGGGCTGTGTTGGGGGTATTTGAAGCTGAGTGTGTTGGGGGTTATTGGGGCTGAGTGTGTTGGTGGTATTTGGGTTGAGTGAGTTGGGGGTATTTGGGACTGAGTGAGTTGGGGGTATTTGGGGCTGAGTGTGTTGGGAGTGTTTGAAGCTGAGTTTGTTCGAGGTATTTGGGGCTGAGTGTGTTTAGGGTATTTGGGGCTGAGTGTGTTGGAGGTATTTGGGGCTGAGTGTGTTGAGGGTATCTGGGGCTGTTTGTTGGGAGTATCCGGGGCTGTGTGTTGGGGGAATTTGGGGCTGTGTGTTGGGGTATTTGGGGCTGTGTGTGTTGGGGTATTTGGGGCTGTGTATGCTGTGGGTACATGGGGCTGAGTGAGGTGGGAGTAATTGGGTCTGTCTGTGTTGGGCTATTTGGCGCTGATGGTGAGTTGGGGCTATTTGGGGCTGAGTGTATTTGGGGGCATTTGGGGCTGAGTGTATTTGGGGGCATTTGGGGCTGAGTGTATTTGTGGCTTTTTGTGTTTGGGGTATTTGGGGCTGTGTTGGGGGTATTTGAAGCTGAGTGTGTTGGGGGTATTTGGGGCTGAGTGTGTTGGGGGTATTTGGGGCCGAGCGTGATTTGGTTATCTGGGGCTGAGTGTGTTGGGGGCATTTGGGGCTGAGTGTGTTGGGGGTATTTGGGTTGATTGTGTTGGGGGTATTTTGGACTGAGTGAGTTGGGGGTATTTGGGGCTGAGTTTGTTGGGGGTATTTGGGGCTGTGTGTTGGGGGCATTTGGGGCTGAGTGTGTTGGTGGTATTTGGGGCTGAGTGTGTTGAGGGTATTTGGGGCTGAGTGTGTTGGGGGTATTTGGCGCTGAGTGTGTTGGGGGTATTTGGGGCTGAGTGAGTTGGGAGTATTTGGCGCTGAGTGTGTTGGGGGTATTTGGGGCTGAGTGTGTTGAGGGTATTTGGGTTGAGTGTGTTGGGGGTATTTGGGACTGAGTGAGTTGGGGGTATTTGGGGCTGAGTGTGTTGGGGGTATTTGGGGCTGAGTGTTTTGGAGGTATTTGGGGCTGAGTGTGTTGCGGGTGTTTATAGCTGAGTTTGTTGGAGGTATTTGGGGCTGAGTGTGTTGAGGGTATTTGGGGATGAGTGTGTTGGAGGTATTTGGGGCTGAGTGTGTTGGGGGTATTTGGGGCTGAGTGTGTTGAGGGTATTTGGGGCTGTTTGTTGGGGGTATCTGGGGCTGTGTGTTGGGGGAATTTGGGGCTGTGTGTTGGGGTATTTGGCGCTGAGTGTGTTGGGGGTATTTGGGACTGAGTGTGTTGAGGGTATTTGGGTTGAGTGTGTTGGGGGTATTTGGGACTGAGTGAGTTGGGGGTATTTGGGGCTGAGTGTGTTGGGGGTGTTTGAAGCTGAGTTTGTTGGAGGTTTTTGGGGCTGAGTGTGTTGCTGGTGTTTATAGCTGAGTTTGTTGGAGGTATTTGGGGCTGAGTGTGTTGAGGGTATTTGGGGCTGAGTGTGTTGGAGGTATTTGGGGCTGAGTGTGTTGAGGGTATCTGGGGCTGTTTGTTGGGGGTATCTGGGGCTGTGTGTTGGGGGAATATGGGGCTGTGTGTTGGGGTATTTGGGGCTGTGTGTGTTGGGGTATTTGGGGCTGAGTGTGCTGTGGGTACTTGGGGCTGAGTGAGGTGGGAGTAATTGGGGCTGTCTGTGTTGGGCTATTTGGCGCAGATGGTGAGTTGGGGCTATTTGGGGCTGAGTGTATTTGGGGGCATTTGGGGCTGAGTGTATTTGGGGCTGTCTGTGTTTGGGGTATTTGGGGCTGTGTTGGGGGTATTTGAAGCTGAGTGTGTTGGGGGTTATTGGGGCTGAGTGTGTTGGTGGTATTTGGGGCTGAGTTTGTTGCGGGTATTTGGGGCTGAGTGTGTTGAGGGTATTTGGGGCTGTTTGTTGGGGGTATCTGGGCCTGTGTGTTGGGGGAATTTGGGGCTGTGTGTTGGGGGTATTTGGGGCTGTGTGTGTTGCTGTATTTGGGCTGAGTTTGTTGGGGGTATTTGGGGCTGAGTGTTGGGGGCATATGGAGCTGAGTATGTTGGGGGTATTTGGGGCTGAGTGTGTTGGGGGTATTTGGGGCTGAGTGTGTTGGGGGTATTTGAGCTGAGTGTTTTGGGGGTATTTGGGGCTGAGTGTGTTGGGGGTATTTGGCGCTGAGTGTGTTGGGGGTATTTGGGGCTGAGTGTGTTGAGGGTATTTGGGTTGATTGTGTTGGGGGTATTTGGGACTGAGTGAGTTGGGGGTATTTGGGGCTGAGTGTGTTGGGGGTATTTGGGGCTGAGTGTTTTGGGGGTATTTGGGGCTGAGTGTGTTGGGGGTATTTGGGGCTGAGTGTGTTGAGAGTATTTGGGTCTGAGTGTATTTGGGGTGACTGTGTTGGGGCTATTTGGGGCTGAGTTTATTTGGGGGCATTTGGGGCTGAGTGTATTTGGGGCTGTCTGTGTTTGGGGTATTTGGGGCTGTGTTGGTGGTATTTGAAGCTGAGTGTGATGGGGGTTATTGGGGCTGAGTGTGTTGGTGGTATTTGAAGCTGTGTGTGTTGGGGGTATTTGGGGCTGAGTGTGTTGGGAGTGTTTGAAGCTGAGTTTGTTGGTGGTACTTGGGGCTGAGTGTGTTTAGGGTATTTGGGGCTGAGTGTGTTGGAGGTATTTGGGGCTGAGTGTGTTGAGGGTATCTGGGGCTGTTTGTTGGGGGTATCTGGGGCTGTGTGTTGGGGGAATTTGGGGCTGTGTGTTGGGGTATTTGGGGCTGTGTGTGTTGGGGTATTTGGGGCTGTGTATGCTGTGGGTACATGGGGCTGAGTGAGGTGGGAGTAATTGGGTCTGTCTGTGTTGGGCTATTTGGCGCTGATGGTGAGTTGGGGCTATTTGGGGCTGAGTGTATTTGGGGGCATTTGGGGCTGAGTGTATTTGGGAGCATTTGGGGCTGAGTGTATTTGGGGCTGTTTGTGTTTGGGGTATTTGGGGCTGTGTTGGGGGTATTTGAAGCTGAGTGTGTTGGGCGTATTTGGGGCTGAGTGTATTTGGGGTGACTGTGTTGGGGGTATTTGGGGCTGAGTGTGTTGGGGGTATTTGGGGCTGAGTGTGTTGGGGGTATTTGGGGCTGAGTGTGTTGAGAGTATTTGGGTCTGAGTGTATTTGGGGTGACTGTGTTGGGGGTATTTGGGGCTGAGTGTGTTGGAGGTATTTGGGGCTCAATGTGTTGGGGGTATTTGGGGCTGAGTGTATTTGGAGCTGACTGTATTTGGGGTATTTGGAGCAGTGTGTTGGGGGTATTTGGGGCTGAGTGTGCTGTGGGTGTTTGGGACTGAGTGTGTTGAGGCTATTTGGGGCTGAGTGTGTTGGGGGTATTTGGGGCTGAGTGTGTTGGGGGTATTTGGGGCTGAGTGTGTTGCGGGTATTTGGGGATGAGTGTGTTGGGGGTATTTGGGGATGAGTGTTTTGGGGGTATTTAGGGCAAAGTGTGTTGGGGGTATTTGGGGTGAGTGTGTTGGGGGTATTTGGGGCAAAGTGTGTTGGGGGTATTTGGGGCTGAGTGTGTTGAGGGTATTTGGGGCTGTTTGTTGGGGGTATCTGGGCCTGTGTGTTGGGGGAATTTGGGGCTGTGTGTTGGGGGTATTTGGGGCTGTGTGTGTTGCGGGTATTTGGGGCTTTGTGTGTTGGGGTATTTGGGGCTGAGTGTGTTGGGGGTATTTGGGGCTGAGTTTGTTGCGGGTATTTGGGGCTGAGTGTGTTGGGGGTATTTGGGGCTGAGTGTGTTGCGGGTGTTTGAAGCTGAGTTTGTTGGAGGTATTTGGGGCTGAGTGTGTTAAGGGTATTTGGGGCTGAGTGTGTTGGAGGTATTTGGGGCTGAGTGTGTTGAGGGTATCTGGGGCTGTTTGTTGGGGGTATCTGGGGCTGTGTGTTGGTGGAATTTGGGGCTGTGTGTTGGGGTATTTGGGGCTGTGTGTGTTGGGGTATTTGGGGCTGAGTATGCTGTGGATACTTGGGGCTGAGTGAGGTGGGAGTAATTGGGGCTGTCTGTGTTGGGCTATTTGGCGCTGATGGTGAGTTGCGGCTATTTGAGGCTGAGTGTATTTGGGGGCATTTGGGGCTGAGTGTATTTGGGGCTGTCTGTGTTTGGGGTATTTGGGGCTGTGTTGGGGGTATTTGAAGCTGAGTGTGTTGGGGGTTATTGGGGCTGAGTCTGTTGGTGGTATTTGGGGCTGAGTTTGTTGCGGGTATTTGGGGCTGAGTGTGTTGAGGGTATTTGGGGCTGTTTGTTGCGGGTATCTGGGCCTGTGTGTTGGGGGAATTTGGGGCTGTGTGTTGGAGGTATTTGGGGCTGTGTGTGTTGCGGTATTTGGGGCTGAGTTTGTTGGGGGTATTTGGGGCTGTGTGTTGGGGGCATTTGGGGCTGAGTGTGTTGGGGGTATTTGGGGCTGAGTGTGTTGGGGGTATTTGGGGCTGAGTGTGTTGGGGGTATTTGGGGCTGAGTGTTTTGGGGGTATTTGGGGCTGAGTGTGTTGGGGGTATTTGGCGCTGAGTGTGTTGGGGGTATTTGGGGCTGAGTGTGTTGAGGGTATTTGGGTTGAGTGTGTTGGCGGTATTTGGGACTTAGTGAGTTGGGGATATTTGGGGCTGAGTGTGTTGGGGTGTTTGAAGCTGAGTTTGTTGGAGGTTTTTGGGGCTGAGTGTGTTGCGGGTGTTTATATCTGAGTTTGTTGGGGGTATTTGGGGCTGAGTGTGTTGAGGGTATTTGTGGCTGAGTGTGTTGGAGGTATTTGGGGCTGAGTGTGTTGAGGGTATCTGGGGCTGTTTGTTAGGGGTATCTGGGGCTGTGTGTTGGGGGAATTTGGGGCTGTGTGTTGGGGTATTTGGGGCTGTGTGTGTTGGGGTATTTGGGGCTGAGTATGCTGTGGGTACTTGGGGCTGAGTGAGGTGGGAGTAATTGGGGCTGTCTGTGTTGGGCTATTTGGCGCTGATGGTGAGTTGGGGCTATTTGGGGCTGAGTTTATTTGGGGGCATTTGGGGCTGAGTGTATTTGGGGCTGTCTGTGTTTGGGGTATTTGGGGCTGTGTTGGGGGTATTTGAAGCTGAGTGTGTTGGGGGTTATTGGGGCTGAGTGTGTTGGTGGTATTTGGGTTGAGTGAGTTGGGGGTATTTGGGACTGAGTGAGTTGGGGGTATTTGGGGCTGAGTGTGTTGGGAGTGTTTGAAGCTGAGTTTGTTCGAGGTATTTGGGGCTGAGTGTGTTTAGGGTATTTGGGGCTGAGTGTGTTGGAGGTATTTGGGGCTGAGTGTGTTGAGGGTATCTGGGGCTGTTTGTTGGGAGTATCCGGGGCTGTGTGTTGGGGGAATTTGGGGCTGTGTGTTGGGGTATTTGGGGCTGTGTGTGTTGGGGTATTTGGGGCTGTGTATGCTGTGGGTACATGGGGCTGAGTGAGGTGGGAGTAATTGGGTCTGTCTGTGTTGGGCTATTTGGCGCTGATGGTGAGTTGGGGCTATTTGGGGCTGAGTGTATTTGGGGGCATTTGGGGCTGAGTGTATTTGGGGGCATTTGGGGCTGAGTGTATTTGTGGCTTTTTGTGTTTGGGGTATTTGGGGCTGTGTTGGGGGTATTTGAAGCTGAGTGTGTTGGGGGTATTTGGGGCTGAGTGTGTTGGGGGTATTTGGGGCCGAGCGTGATTTGGTTATCTGGGGCTGAGTGTGTTGGGGGCATTTGGGGCTGAGTGTGTTGGGGGTATTTGGGTTGATTGTGTTGGGGGTATTTTGGACTGAGTGAGTTGGGGGTATTTGGGGCTGAGTGTGTTGGGGGTATTTGGGGCTGAGTGTTTTGGGGGTATTTGGGGCTGAGTGTGTTGGGGGTATTTGGCGCTGAGTGTGTTGGGGGTATTTGGGGCTGAGTGTATTGAGGGTATTTGGGTTGAGTGTGTTGGGGGTATTTGGGACTGAGTGAGTTGGGGGTATTTGGGGCTGAGTCTGTTGGAGGTGTTTGAAGCTGAGTTTGTTGGAGGTTTTTGGGGCTGAGTGTGTTGGGGGTATTTGGGGCTGAGTGTGTTGCGGGTGTTTGAAGCTGAGTTTGTTCGAGGTATTTGGGGCTGAGTGTGTTGCGGGTATTTGGGGCTGAGTGTGTCGGAGGTATTTGGGGCTGAGTGTGTTGAGGGCATTTGGGGCTGAGTGTGTTGGGGGTATTTGGGGCTGAGTGTGTTGCGGGTGTTTGAAGCTGAGTTTGTTGGATGTATTTGGGGCTGAGTGTGTTGAGGGTATTTGGGGCTGAGTGTGTTGGAGGTATTTGGGGCTGAGTGTGTTGAGGGTATCTGGGGCTGTTTGTTGGGGGTATCTGGGGCTGTGTGTTGGGGGAATTTGGGGCTGTGTGTTGGGGTATTTGGGGCTGTGTGTGTTGGGGTATTTGGGGCTGAGTATGCTGTGGGTACTTGGGGCTGTGTGAGGTGGGAGTAATTGGGGCTGTCTGTGTTTGGGGTATTTGGGGCTGTGTTGGGGGTATTTGAAGCTGAGTGTGTTGGGGGTTATTGGGGCTGAGTGTGTTGGTGGTATTTGGGGCTGAGTTTGTTGCGGGTATTTGGGGCTGAGTGTGTTGAGGTTATTCGGGGCTGTTTGTTGGGGGTATCTGGGCCTGTGTGCTGGGGGAATTTGGGGCTGTGTGTTGGGGGTATTTGGGGCTGTGTGTGTTGCGGTATTTGGGGCTGAGTTTGTTGGGGGTATTTGGGGCTGTGTGTTGGGGGCATTTGGGGCTGAGTGTGTTGGGGGTATTTGGGGCTGAGTGTGTTGGGGGTATTTGGGGCTGAGTGTATTGAGGGTATTTGGGTTGACTGTGTTGGGGGTATTTGGGACTGAGTGAGTTGGGGGTATTTGGGGCTGAGTGTGTTGGGGGTGTTTGAAGCTGAGTTTGTTGGAGGTTTTTGGGGCTGAGTGTGTTGCGGGTGTTTATAGCTGAGTTTGTTGGAGGTATTTGGGGCTGAGTGTGTTGAGGGTATTTGGGGCTGAGTGTGTTGGAGGTATTTGGGGCTGAGTGTGTTGAGGGTATCTGGGGCTGTTTGTTGGGGGTATCTGGGGCTGTGTGTTGGGGCAATTTGGGGCTGTGTGTTGGGGTATTTGGGGCTGAGCGTGTTGGTGGTATTTGGGACTGAGTTTGTTGCGGGTATTTTGGGCTGAGTGTGTTGGGGGTATTTGGGGCTGAGTGTGTTGCGGGTGTTTGAAGCTGAGTTTGTTGGAGGTATTTGGGGCTGAGTGTGTTGAGGGTATTTGGGGCTGAGTGTGTTGGAGGTATTTGGGGCTGAGTGTGTTGAGGGTATCTGGGGCTGTTTGTTGGGGGTATCTGGGGCTGTGTGTTGGGGGAATTTGGAGCTGTGTGTGTTGAGGTATTTGGGGCTGTGTGTGTTGGGGTATTTGGGGCTGAGTGTGCTGTGGGTACTTGGGGCTGAGTGAGGTGGGAGTAATTGGGGCTGTCTGTGTTGGGCTATTTTGCGCTGATGGTGAGTTGCGGCTATTTGGGGCTGAGTGTATTTGGGGGCATTTGGGGCTGAGTGTATTTGGGGCTGTCTGTGTTTGGGGTATTTGGGGCTGTGTTGGGGGTATTTGAAGCTGAGTGTGTTCGGGGTTATTGGGGCTGAGTGTGTTGGTGGTATTTGTGGCTGAGTTTGTTGCGGGTATTTGGGGCTGAGTGTGTTGAGGGTATTTGGGGCTGTTTGTTGGGGCTATCTGGGCCTGTGTGTTGGGGGAATTTGGGGCTGTGTGTTGGGGGTATTTGGGGCTGTGTGTGTTGCGGTATTTGGGGCTGAGTTTGTTGGGGGTATTTGGGGCTGTGTGTTGGGGGCATTTGGGGCTGAGTGTGTTAGGGGTATTTGGGGCTGAGTGTGTTGGGGGTATTTGTGCTGAGTGTGTTGGGGGTATTTGGGGCTGAGTGTTTTGGGGGTATTTGGGGCTGAGTGTGTTGGGGGTATTTGGCGCTGAGTGTGTTGGGGGTATTTGGGGCTGAGTGTGTTGAGGGTATTTGGGTTGAGTGTGTTGGGGGTATTTGGGACTGAGTGAGTTGGGGGTATTTGGGGCTGAGTGTGTTGTGGTGTTTGAAGCTGAGTTTGTTGGAGGTTTTTGGGGCTGAGTGTGTTGAGGGTATCTGGGGCTGTTTGTTGGGGCTATCTGGGCCTGAATGTTGGGGGAATTTGGGGCTGTGTGTTGGGGGTATTTGGGGCTGTGTGTGTTGCGGTATTTGGGGCTGAGTTTGTTGGGGGTATTTGGGGCTGTGTGTTGGGGGCATTTGGGGCTGAGTGTGTTAGGGGTATTTGGGGCTGAGTGTGTTGGGGGTATTTGGGGCTGAGTGTGTTGGGGTTATTTGGGGCTGAGTGTTTTGGGGGTATTTGGGGCTGAGTGTTTTGGGGGTATTTGGGTTGAGTGTGTTGGGGGTATTTGGGACTGAGTGAGTTGGGGGTATTTGGGGCTGAGTGTGTTGGGGTGTTTGAAGCTGAGTTTGTTGGAGGTTTTTGGGGCTGAGTGTGTTGCGGGTGTTTATATCTGAGTTTGTTGGAGGTATTTGGGGCTGAGTGTGTTGAGGGTATTTGGGGCTGAGTGTGTTGGAGGTATTTGGGGCTGAGTGTGTTGAGGGTATCTGGGGCTGTTTGTTAGGGGTATCTGGGGCTGTGTGTTGGGGGAATTTGTGGCTGTGTGTTGGGGTATTTGGGGCTGTGTGTGTTGGGGTATTTGGGGCTGATGGTGAGTTGGGGCTATTTGGGGCTGAGTTTATTTGGGGGCATTTGGGGCTGAGTGTATTTGGGGCTGTCTGTGTTTGGGGTATTTGGGGCTGTGTTGGGGGTATTTGAAGCTGAGTTTGTTGGAGGTACTTGGGGCTGAGTGTGTTTAGGGTATTTGGGGCTGAGTGTGTTGGAGGTATTTGGGGCTGAGTGTGTTGAGGGTATCTGGGGCTGTTTGTTGGGGGTATCTGGGGCTGTGTGTTGGGGGAATTTGGGGCTGTGTGTTGGGGTATTTGGGGCTGTGTGTGTTGGGGTATTTGGGGCTGTGTATGCTGTGGGTACATGGGGCTGAGTGAGGTGGGAGTAATTGGGTCTGTCTGTGTTGGGCTATTTGGCGCTGATGGTGAGTTGGGGCTATTTGGGGCTGAGTGTATTTGGGGGCATTTGGGGCTGAGTGTGTTTGGGAGCATTTGGGGCTGAGTGTATTTGGGGCTGTTTGTGTTTGGGGTATTTGGGGCTGTGTTGGGGGTATTTGAAGCTGAGTGTGTTGGGGGTATTTGGGGCTGAGTGTGTTGGGGGTATTTGGGGCTGAGTGTGTTGAGAGTATTTGGGGCTGAGTGTATTTGGGGTGACTGTGTTGGGGGTATTTGGGGCTGAGTGTGTTGGGGGTATTTGGGGCTGAGTGTGTTGGGGGTATTTGGGGCTGAGTGTGTTGAGAGTATTTGGGTCTGAGTGTATTTGGGGTGACCGTGTTGGGGGTATTTGGGGCTGAGTGTGTTGGAGGTATTTGGGGCTCAATGTGTTGGGGGTATTTGGGGCTGAGTGTATTTGGAGCTGACTGTATTTGGGGTATTTGGAGCAGTGTGTTGGGGGTATTTGGGGCTGAGTGTGCTGTGGGTGTTTGGGACTGAGTATGTTGAGGCTATTTGGGGCTGAGTGTGTTGGGGGTATTTGGGGCTGAGTGTGTTGGGGTATTTGGGGCTGAGTGTGTTGTGGGTATTTGGGGCTGAGTGTGTTGGGGGTATTTGGGGATGAGTGTGTTGGGGGTATTTGGGGCAAAGTGTGTTGGGGGTATTTGGGGTGAGTGTGTTGGGGGTATTTGGGGCAAAGTGTGTTGGGGGTATTTGGGGCTGAGTGTATTTGGAGCTGAGTGTATTTGGGGTATTTGGAGCAGTGTGTTGGGGGTGTTTGGGACTGAGTGTGTTGAGGCTATTTGGGGCTAAGTGTGTTGGGGGTATTTGGGGCTGAGTGTGTTGAGGGTATTTGGGGCTGTTTGTTGGGGGTATCTGGGCCTGTGTGTTGGGGGAATTTGGGGCTGTGTGTTGGGGGTATTTGGGGCTGTGTGTGTTGCGGTATTTGGGGCTTTGTGTGTTGGGGTATTTGCGGCTGTGTTTGTTGGGGGTATTTGGGGCTGTGTGTTGGGGGCATTTGGGGCTGTGTGTGTTGGGGGTATTTGGGGCTGAGTGTGTTGGGGGTATTTGGGGCTGAGTGTGTTGGGTGTATTTGGGGCTGAGTTTGTTGCGGGTATTTGGGGCTGAGTGTGTTGCGGGTGTTTGAAGCTGAGTTTGTTGGAGGTATTTGGGGCTGAGTGTGTTAAGGGTATTTGGGGCTGAGTGTGTTGGAGGTATTTGGGGCTGAGTGTGTTGAGGGTATCTGGGGCTGTTTGTTGGGGGTAGCTGGGGCTGTGTGTTGGTGGAATTTGGGGCTGTGTGTTGGGGTATTTGGGGCTGTGTGTGTTGGGGTATTTGGGGCTGAGTATGCTGTGGATACTTGGGGCTGAGTGAGGTGGGAGTAATTGGGGCTGTCTGTGTTGGGCTATTTGGCGCTGATGGTGAGTTGCGGCTATTTGAGGCTGAGTGTATTTGGGGGCATTTGGGGCTGAGTGTATTTGGGGCTGTCTGTGTTTGGGGTATTTGGGGCTGTGTTGGGGGTATTTGAAGCTGAGTGTGTTGGGGGTTATTGGGGCTGAGTGTGTTGGTGGTATTTGGGGCTGAGTTTGTTGCGGATATTTGGGGCTGAGTGTGTTGAGGGTATTTGGGGCTGTTTGTTGCGGGTATCTGGGCCTGTGTGTTGGGGGAATTTGGGGCTGTGTGTTGGAGGTATTTGGGGCTGTGAGTGTTGCGGTATTTGGGGCTGAGTTTGTTGGGGGTATTTGGGGCTGTGTGTTGGGGGCATTTGGGGCTGAGTGTGTTGGGGGTATTTGGGGCTGAGTGTGTTGGGGGTATTTGGGGCTGAGTGTGTTGGGGGTATTTGGGGCTGAGTGTTTTGGGGGTATTTGGGGCTGAGTGTGTTGGAGGTATTTGGCGCTGAGTGTATTTGGGGGTATTTGGGGCTGAGTGTGTTGAGGGTATCTGGGGCTGTTTGTTAGGGGTATCTGGGGCTGTGTGTTGGGGGAATTTGGGGCTGTGTGTTGGGGTATTTGGGGCTGTGTGTGTTGGGGTATTTGGGGCTGAGTATGCTGTGGGTACTTGGGGCTGAGTGAGGTGGGAGTAATTGGGGCTGTCTGTGTTTGGGGTATTTGGGGCTGTGTTGGGGGTATTTGAAGCTGAGTGTGTTGGGGGTTATTGGGGCTGAGTGTGTTGAGGGTATTTGGGTTGAGTGTGTTGGGGGTATTTGGGACTGAGTGAGTTGGGGGTATTTGGGGCTGAGTGTGTTGGGGTGTTTGAAGCTGAGTTTGTTGGAGGTTTTTGGGGCTGAGTGTGTTGCGGGTGTTTATATCTGAGTTTGTTGGAGGTATTTGGGGCTGAGTGTGTTGAGGGTATTTGGGGCTGAGTGTGTTGGAGGTATTTGGGGCTGAGTGTGTTGAGGGTATCTGGGGCTGTTTGTTAGGGGTATCTGGGGCTGTGTGTTGGGGGAATTTGTGGCTGTGTGTTGGGGTATTTGGGGCTGTGTGTGTTGGGGTATTTGGGGCTGATGGTGAGTTGGGGCTATTTGGGGCTGAGTTTATTTGGGGGCATTTGGGGCTGAGTGTATTTGGGGCTGTCTGTGTTTGGGGTATTTGGGGCTGTGTTGGGGGTATTTGAAGCTGAGTTTGTTGGAGGTACTGGGGGCTGAGTGTGTTTAGGGTATTTGGGGCTGAGTGTGTTGGAGGTATTTGGGGCTGAGTGTGTTGAGGGTATCTGGGGCTGTTTGTTGGGGGTATCTGGGGCTGTGTGTTGGGGGAATTTGGGGCTGTGTGTTGGGGTATTTGGGGCTGTGTGTGTTGGGGTATTTGGGGCTGTGTATGCTGTGGGTACATGGGGCTGAGTGAGGTGGGAGTAATTGGGTCTGTCTGTGTTGGGCTATTTGGCGCTGATGGTGAGTTGGGGCTATTTGGGGCTGAGTGTATTTGGGGGCATTTGGGGCTGAGTGTGTTTGGGAGCATTTGGGGCTGAGTGTATTTGGGGCTGTTTGTGTTTGGGGTATTTGGGGCTGTGTTGGGGGTATTTGAAGCTGAGTGTGTTGGGGGTATTTGGGGCTGAGTGTGTTGGGGGTATTTGGGGCTGAGTGTGTTGAGAGTATTTGGGGCTGAGTGTATTTGGGGTGACTGTGTTGGGGGTATTTGGGGCTGAGTGTGTTGGGGGTATTTGGGGCTGAGTGTGTTGGGGGTATTTGGGGCTGAGTGTGTTGAGAGTATTTGGGTCTGAGTGTATTTGGGGTGACTGTGTTGGGGGTATTTGGGGCTGAGTGTGTTGGAGGTATTTGGGGCTCAATGTGTTGGGGGTATTTGGGGCTGAGTGTATTTGGAGCTGACTGTATTTGGGGTATTTGGAGCAGTGTGTTGGGGGTATTTGGGGCTGAGTGTGCTGTGGGTGTTTGGGACTGAGTATGTTGAGGCTATTTGGGGCTGAGTGTGTTGGGGGTATTTGGGGCTGAGTGTGTTGGGGGTATTTGGGGCTGAGTGTGTTGTGGGTATTTGGGGCTGAGTGTGTTGGGGGTATTTGGGGATGAGTGTGTTGGGGGTATTTGGGGCAAAGTGTGTTGGGGGTATTTGGGGTGAGTGTGTTGGGGGTATTTGGGGCAAAGTGTGTTGGGGGTATTTGGGGCTGAGTGTATTTGGAGCTGACTGTATTTGGGGTATTTGGAGCAGTGTGTTGGGGGTGTTTGGGACTGAGTGTGTTGAGGCTATTTGGGGCTAAGTGTGTTGGGGGTATTTGGGGCTGAGTGTGTTGAGGGTATTTGGGGCTGTTTGTTGGGGGTATCTGGGCCTGTGTGTTGGGGGAATTTGGGGCTGTGTGTTGGGGGTATTTGGGGCTGTGTGTGTTGCGGTATTTGGGGCTTTGTGTGTTGGGGTATTTGGGGCTGAGTTTGTTGGGGGTATTTGGGGCTGTGTGTTGGGGGCATTTGGGGCTGTGTGTGTTGGGGGTATTTGGGGCTGAGTGTGTTGGGGGTATTTGGGGCTGAGTGTGTTGGGTGTATTTGGGGCTGAGTTTGTTGCGGGTATTTGGGGCTGAGTGTGTTGCGGGTGTTTGAAGCTGAGTTTGTTGGAGGTATTTGGGGCTGAGTGTGTTAAGGGTATTTGGGGCTGAGTGTGTTGGAGGTATTTGGGGCTGAGTGTGTTGAGGGTATCTGGGGCTGTTTGTTGGGGGTATCTGGGGCTGTGTGTTGGTGGAATTTGGGGCTGTGTGTTGGGGTATTTGGGGCTGTGTGTGTTGGGGTATTTGGGGCTGAGTATGCTGTGGATACTTGGGGCTGAGTGAGGTGGGAGTAATTGGGGCTGTCTGTGTTGGGCTATTTGGCGCTGATGGTGAGTTGCGGCTATTTGAGGCTGAGTGTATTTGGGGGCATTTGGGGCTGAGTGTATTTGGGGCTGTCTGTGTTTGGGGTATTTGGGGCTGTGTTGGGGGTATTTGAAGCTGAGTGTGTTGGGGGTTATTGGGGCTGAGTGTGTTGGTGGTATTTGGGGCTGAGTTTGTTGCGGATATTTGGGGCTGAGTGTGTTGAGGGTATTTGGGGCTGTTTGTTGCGGGTATCTGGGCCTGTGTGTTGGGGGAATTTGGGGCTGTGTGTTGGAGGTCTTTGGGGCTGTGAGTGTTGCGGTATTTGGGGCTGAGTTTGTTGGGGGTATTTGGGGCTGTGTGTTGGGGGCATTTGGGGCTGAGTGTGTTGGGGGTATTTGGGGCTGAGTGTGTTGGGGGTATTTGGGGCTGAGTGTGTTGGGGGTATTTGGGGCTGAGTGTTTTGGGGGTATTTGGGGCTGAGTGTGTTGGAGGTATTTGGCGCTGAGTGTGTTGGGGGTATTTGGGGCTGAGTGTGTTGAGGGTATTTGGGTTGAGTGTGTTGGGGGTATTTGGGACTGAGTGAGTTGGGGGTATTTGGGGCTGAGTGTGTTGGGGTGTTTTAAGCTGAGTTTGTTGGAGGTTTTTGGGGCTGAGTGTGTTGCGGGTGTTTGTATCTGAGTTTGTTGGAGGTATTTGGGGCTGAGTGTGTTGAGGGTATTTGTGGCTGAGTGTGTTGGAGGTATTTGGGGCTGAGTGTGTTGAGGGTATCTGGGGCTGTGTGTTGGGGTATTTGGGGCTGTGTGTGTTGGGGTATTTGGGGCTGAGTATGCTGTGGGTACTTGGGGCTGAGTGAGGTGGGAGTAATTGGGGCTGTCTGTGTTTGGGGTATTTGGGGCTGTGTTGGGGGTATTTGAAGCTGAGTGTGTTGGGGGTTATTGGGGCTGAGTGTGTTGAGGGTATTTGGGTTGAGTGTGTTGGGGGTATTTGGGACTGAGTGAGTTGGGGGTATTTGGGGCTGAGTGTGTTGGGGTGTTTGAAGCTGAGTTTGTTGGAGGTTTTTGGGGCTGAGTGTGTTGCGGGTGTTTATATCTGAGTTTGTTGGAGGTATTTGGGGCTGAGTGTGTTGAGGGTATTTGGGGCTGAGTGTGTTGGAGGTATTTGGGGCTGAGTGTGTTGAGGGTATCTGGGGCTGTTTGTTAGGGGTATCTGGGGCTGTGTGTTGGGGGAATTTGTGGCTGTGTGTTGGGGTATTTGGGGCTGTGTGTGTTGGGGTATTTGGGGCTGATGGTGAGTTGGGGCTATTTGGGGCTGAGTTTATTTGGGGGCATTTGGGGCTGAGTGTATTTGGGGCTGTCTGTGTTTGGGGTATTTGGGGCTGTGTTGGGGGTATTTGAAGCTGAGTTTGTTGGAGGTACTGGGGGCTGAGTGTGTTTAGGGTATTTGGGGCTGAGTGTGTTGGAGGTATTTGGGGCTGAGTGTGTTGAGGGTATCTGGGGCTGTTTGTTGGGGGTATCTGGGGCTGTGTGTTGGGGGAATTTGGGGCTGTGTGTTGGGGTATTTGGGGCTGTGTGTGTTGGGGTATTTGGGGCTGTGTATGCTGTGGGTACATGGGGCTGAGTGAGGTGGGAGTAATTGGGTCTGTCTGTGTTGGGCTATTTGGCGCTGATGGTGAGTTGGGGCTATTTGGGGCTGAGTGTATTTGGGGGCATTTGGGGCTGAGTGTGTTTGGGAGCATTTGGGGCTGAGTGTATTTGGGGCTGTTTGTGTTTGGGGTATTTGGGGCTGTGTTGGGGGTATTTGAAGCTGAGTGTGTTGGGGGTATTTGGGGCTGAGTGTGTTGGGGGTATTTGGGGCTGAGTGTGTTGAGAGTATTTGGGGCTGAGTGTATTTGGGGTGACTGTGTTGGGGGTATTTGGGGCTGAGTGTGTTGGGGGTATTTGGGGCTGAGTGTGTTGGGGGTATTTGGGGCTGAGTGTGTTGAGAGTATTTGGGTCTGAGTGTATTTGGGGTGACTGTGTTGGGGGTATTTGGGGCTGAGTGTGTTGGAGGTATTTGGGGCTCAATGTGTTGGGGGTATTTGGGGCTGAGTGTATTTGGAGCTGACTGTATTTGGGGTATTTGGAGCAGTGTGTTGGGGGTATTTGGGGCTGAGTGTGCTGTGGGTGTTTGGGACTGAGTATGTTGAGGCTATTTGGGGCTGAGTGTGTTGGGGGTATTTGGGGATGAGTGTGTTGGGGGTATTTGGGGCAAAGTGTGTTGGGGGTATTTGGGGTGAGTGTGTTGGGGGTATTTGGGGCAAAGTGTGTTGGGGGTATTTGGGGCTGAGTGTATTTGGAGCTGACTGTATTTGGGGTATTTGGAGCAGTGTGTTGGGGGTGTTTGGGACTGAGTGTGTTGAGGCTATTTGGGGCTAAGTGTGTTGGGGGTATTTGGGGCTGAGTGTGTTGAGGGTATTTGGGGCTGTTTGTTGGGGGTATCTGGGCCTGTGTGTTGGGGGAATTTGGGGCTGTGTGTTGGGGGTATTTGGGGCTGTGTGTGTTGCGGTATTTGGGGCTTTGTGTGTTGGGGTATTTGGGGCTGAGTTTGTTGGGGGTATTTGGGGCTGTGTGTTGGGGGCATTTGGGGCTGAGTGTGTTGGGGGTATTTGGGGCTGAGTGTGTTGGGGGTATTTGGGGCTGAGTGTGTTGGGTGTATTTGGGGCTGAGTTTGTTGCGGGTATTTGGGGCTGAGTGTGTTGCGGGTGTTTGAAGCTGAGTTTGTTGGAGGTATTTGGGGCTGAGTGTGTTAAGGGTATTTGGGGCTGAGTGTGTTGGAGGTATTTGGGGCTGAGTGTGTTGAGGGTATCTGGGGCTGTTTGTTGGGGGTATCTGGGGCTGTGTGTTGGTGGAATTTGGGGCTGTGTGTTGGGGTATTTGGGGCTGTGTGTGTTGGGGTATTTGGGGTTGAGTATGCTGTGGATACTTGGGGCTGAGTGAGGTGGGAGTAATTGGGGCTGTCTGTGTTGGGCTATTTGGCGCTGATGGTGAGTTGCGGCTATTTGAGGCTGAGTGTATTTGGGGGCATTTGGGGCTGAGTGTATTTGGGGCTGTCTGTGTTTGGGGTATTTGGGGCTGTGTTGGGGGTATTTGAAGCTGAGTGTGTTGGGGGTTATTGGGGCTGAGTGTGTTGGTGGTATTTGGGGCTGAGTTTGTTGCGGATATTTGGGGCTGAGTGTGTTGAGGGTATTTGGGGCTGTTTGTTGCGGGTATCTGGGCCTGTGTGTTGGGGGAATTTGGGGCTGTGTGTTGGAGGTATTTGGGGCTGTGTGTGTTGCGGTATTTGGGGCTGAGTTTGTTGGGGGTATTTGGGGCTGTGTGTTGGGGGCATTTGGGGCTGAGTGTGTTGGGGGTATTTGGGGCTGAGTGTGTTGGGGGTATTTGGGGCTGAGTGTGTTGGGGGTATTTGGGGCTGAGTGTTTTGGGGGTATTTGGGGCTGAGTGTGTTGGAGGTATTTGGCGCTGAGTGTGTTGGGGGTATTTGGGACTGAGTGAGTTGGGGGTATTTGGGGCTGAGTGTGTTGGGGTGTTTTAAGCTGAGTTTGTTGGAGGTTTTTGGGGCTGAGTGTGTTGCGGGTGTTTTTATCTGAGTTTGTTGGAGGTATTTGGGGCTGAGTGTGTTGAGGGTATTTGTGGCTGAGTGTGTTGGAGGTATTTGGGGCTGAGTGTGTTGAGGGTATCTGGGGCTGTTTGTTAGGGGTATCTGGGGCTGTGTGTTGGGGGAATTTGGGGCTGTGTGTTGGGGTATTTGGGGCTGTGTGTGTTGGGGTATTTGGGGCTGAGTATGCTGTGGGTACTTGGGGCTGAGTGAGGTGGGAGTAATTGGGGCTGTCTGTGTTTGGGGTATTTGGGGCTGTGTTGGGGGTATTTGAAGCTGAGTGTGTTGGGGGTTATTGGGGCTGAGTGTGTTGAGGGTATTTGGGTTGAGTGTGTTGGGGGTATTTGGGACTGAGTGAGTTGGGGGTATTTGGGGCTGAGTGTGTTGGGGTGTTTGAAGCTGAGTTTGTTGGAGGTTTAGGGGGCTGAGTGTGTTGCGGGTGTTTATATCTGAGTTTGTTGGAGGTATTTGGGGCTGAGTGTGTTGAGGGTATTTGGGGCTGAGTGTGTTGGAGGTATTTGGGGCTGAGTGTGTTGAGGGTATCTGGGGCTGTTTGTTAGGGGTATCTGGGGCTGTGTGTTGGGGGAATTTGTGGCTGTGTGTTGGGGTATTTGGGGCTGTGTGTGTTGGGGTATTTGGGGCTGATGGTGAGTTGGGGCTATTTGGGGCTGAGTTTATTTGGGGGCATTTGGGGCTGAGTGTATTTGGGGCTGTCTGTGTTTGGGGTATTTGGGGCTGTGTTGGGGGTATTTGAAGCTGAGTTTGTTGGAGGTACTTGGGGCTGAGTGTGTTTAGGGTATTTGGGGCTGAGTGTGTTGGAGGTATTTGGGGCTGAGTGTGTTGAGGGTATCTGGGGCTGTTTGTTGGGGGTATCTGGGGCTGTGTGTTGGGGGAATTTGGGGCTGTGTGTTGGGGTATTTGGGGCTGTGTGTGTTGGGGTATTTGGGGCTGTGTATGCTGTGGGTACATGGGGCTGAGTGAGGTGGGAGTAATTGGGTCTGTCTGTGTTGGGCTATTTGGCGCTGATGGTGAGTTGGGGCTATTTGGGGCTGAGTGTATTTGGGGGCATTTGGGGCTGAGTGTATTTGGGAGCATTTGGGGCTGAGTGTATTTGGGGCTGTTTGTGTTTGGGGTATTTGGGGCTGTGTTGGGGGTATTTGAAGCTGAGTGTGTTGGGGGTATTTGGGGCTGAGTGTGTTGGGGGTATTTGGGGCTGAGTGTGTTGAGAGTATTTGGGGCTGAGTGTATTTGGGGTGACTGTTTTGGGGGTATTTGGGGCTGAGTGTGTTGGGGGTATTTGGGGCTGAGTGTGTTGGGGGTATTTGGGGCTGAGTGTGTTGAGAGTATTTGGGTCTGAGTGTATTTGGGGTGACTGTGTTGGGGGTATTTGGGGCTGAGTGTGTTGGAGGTATTTGGGGCTCAATGTGTTGGGGGTATTTGGGGCTGAGTGTATTTGGAGCTGACTGTATTTGGGGTATTTGGAGCAGTGTGTTGGGGGTATTTGGGGCTGAGTGTGCTGTGGGTGTTTGGGACTGAGTATGTTGAGGCTATTTGGGGCTGAGTGTGTTGGGGGTATTTGGGGCTGAGTGTGTTGGGGGTATTTGGGGCTGAGTGTGTTGCGGGTATTTGGGGATGAGTGTGTTGGGGGTATTTGGGGATGAGTGTGTTGGGGGTATTTGGGGCAAAGTGTGTTGGGGGTATTTGGGGTGAGTGTGTTGGGGGTATTTGGGGCAAAGTGTGTTGGGGGTATTTGGGGCTGAGTGTATTTGGAGCTGACTGTATTTGGGGTATTTGGAGCAGTGTGTTGGGGGTGTTTGGGACTGAGTGTTTTGAGGCTATTTGGGGCTAAGTGTGTTGGGGGTATTTGGGGCTGAGTGTGTTGAGGGTATTTGGGGCTGTTTGTTGGGGGTATCTGGGCCTGTGTGTTGGGGGAATTTGGGGCTGTGTGTTGGGGGTATTTGGGGCTGTGTGTGTTGCGGGTATTTGGGGCTTTGTGTGTTGGGGTATTTGGGGCTGAGTTTGTTGGGGGTATTTGGGGCTGTGTGTTGGGGGCATTTGGGGCTGAGTGTGTTGGGGGTATTTGGGGCTGAGTGTGTTGGGGGTATTTGGGGCTGAGTGTGTTGGGTGTATTTGGGGCTGAGTTTGTTGCGGGTATTTGGGGCTGAGTGTGTTGCGGGTGTTTGAAGCTGAGTTTGTTGGAGGTATTTGGGGCTGAGTGTGTTAAGGGTATTTGGGGCTGAGTGTGTTGGAGGTATTTGGGGCTGAGTGTGTTGAGGGTATCTGGGGCTGTTTGTTGGGGGTATCTGGGGCTGTGTGTTGGTGGAATTTGGGGCTGTGTGTTGGGGTATTTGGGGCTGTGTGTGTTGGGGTATTTGGGGCTGAGTATGCTGTGGATACTTGGGGCTGAGTGAGGTGGGAGTAATTGGGGCTGTCTGTGTTGGGCTATTTGGCGCTGATGGTGAGTTGCGGCTATTTGAGGCTGAGTGTATTTGGGGGCATTTGGGGCTGAGTGTATTTGGGGCTGTCTGTGTTTGGGGTATTTGGGGCTGTGTTGGGGGTATTTGAAGCTGAGTGTGTTGGGGGTTATTGGGGCTGAGTGTGTTGGTGGTATTTGGGGCTGAGTTTGTTGCGGGTATTTGGGGCTGAGTGTGTTGAGGGTATTCGGGGCTGTTTGTTGGGGGTATCTGGGCCTGTGTGTTGGGGGAATTTGGGGCTGTGTGTTGGGGGTATTTGGGGCTGTGTGTGTTGCGGTATTTGGGGCTGAGTTTGTTGGGGGTATTTGGTGCTGTGTGTTGGGGGCATTTGGGGCTGAGTGTGTTGGGGGTATTTGGGGCTGAGTGTGTTGGGGGTATTTGGGTCTGAGTGTGTTGGGGGTATTTGGGGCTGAGTGTTTTGGGAGTATTTGGGGCTGAGTGTGTTGGGGGTATTTGGCGCTGAGTGTGTTGGGCGTATTTGGGGCTGAGTGTGTTGAGGGTATTTGGGTTGAGTGTGTTGGGGGTATTTGGGGCTGAGTGTGTTGGGGGTATTTGGGGCTGAGTGTTTTGGGGGTATTTGGGGCTGAGTGTGTTGGGGGTATTTGGCGCTGAGTGTGTTGGGGGTATTTGGGGCTGAGTGTATTGAGGGTATTTGGGGCTGAGTGTGTTGGGGGTGTTGGAAGCTGAGTTTGTTGGAGGTTTTTGGGGCTGAGTGTGTTGCGGGTGTTTATAGCTGAGTTTGTTGGAGGTATTTGGGGCTGAGTGTGTTGAGGGTATTTGGGGCTGAGTGTGTTGGGGGTATTTGGCGCTGAGTGTGTTGGGGGTATTTGGGGCTGAGTGTGTTGGGGGTATTTGGCGCTGAGTGTGTTGGGGGTATTTGGGGCTGAGTGTGTTGAGGGTATTTGGGTTGAGTGTGTTGGGGGTATTTGGGACTGAGTGAGTTGGGGGTATTTGGGGCTGAGTTTGTTGCGGGTATTTGGGGCTGAGTGTGTTGGGGGTATTTGGGGCTGAGTGTGTTGCGGGTGTTTGAAGCTGAGTTTGTTGGAGGTATTTGGGGCTGAGTGTGTTGGGGGTATTTGGGGCTATTTGTTGGGGCTATCTGGGCCTGTGTGTTGGGGGAATTTGGGGCTGTGTGTTGGGGGCATTTGGTGCTGAGTGTGTTAGGGGTATTTGGGGCTGAGTGTGTTGGGGGTATTTGGGGCTGTGTGTGTTGGGGGTATTTGGAGCTGAGTGTTTTGGGGGTATTTGGGGCTGAGTGTGTTGGGGGTATTTCGCGCTGAGTGTGTTGGGGGTATTTGGGGCTGAGTGTGTTGGGGGTATTTGGGGCTGAGTGTGTTGGGGGTATTTGGGGCTGTGTGTGTTGGGGGTATTTGGGGCTGAGTGTGTTGGGGGTATTTGGGGCTGAGTGTTTTGGGGGTATTTGGGGCTGAGTGTGTTGGGGGTATTTGGCGCTGAGTGTGTTGGGGGTATTTGGGGCTGAGTGTGTTGAGGGTATTTGGGTTGAGTGTGTTGGGGGTATTTGGGGCTGAGTGTGTTGGGGGTATTTGGGGCTGAGTGTGTTGGGGGTATTTGGGGCTGTGTGTGTTGGGGGTATTTGGGGCTGAGTGTGTTGGGGGTATTTGGGGCTGAGTGTTTTGGGGGTATTTGGGGCTGAGTGTGTTGGGGGTATTTGGCGCTGAGTGTGTTGGGGGTATTTGGGGCTGAGTGTGTTGAGGGTATTTGGGTTGAGTGTGTTGGGGGTATTTGGGACTGAGTGAGTTGGGGGTATTTGGGGCTGAGTGTGTTGGGGTGTTTGAAGCTGAGTTTGTTGGAGGTTTTTGGGGCTGAGTGTGTTGCGGGTGTTTATAGCTGAGTTTGTTGGAGGTATTTGGGGCTGAGTGTGTTGAGGGTATTTGGGGTTGAGTGTGTTGGAGGTATTTGGGGCTGAGTGTGTTGAGGGTATCTGGGGCTGTTTGTTAGGGGTATCTGGGGCTGTGTGTTGGGGGAATTTGTGGCTGTGTGTTGGGGTATTTGGGGCTGTGTGTGTTGGGGTATTTGGGGCTGATGGTGAGTTGGGGCTATTTGGGGCTGAGCGTATTTGGGGGCATTTGGGGCTGAGTGTATTTGGGGCTGTCTGTGTTTGGGGTATTTGGGGCTGTGTTGGGGGTATTTGAAGCTGAGTTTGTTGGAGGTACTTGGGGCTGAGTGTGTTTAGGGTATTTGGGGCTGAGTGTGTTGGAGGTATTTGGGGCTGAGTGTGTTGAGGGTATCTGGGGCTGTTTGTTGGGGGTATCTGGGGCTGTGTGTTGGGGGAATTTGGGGCTGTGTGTTGGGGTATTTGGGGCTGTGTGTGTTGGGGTATTTGGGGCTGTGTATGCTGTGGGTACATGGGGCTGAGTGAGGTGGGAGTAATTGGGTCTGTCTGTGTTGGGCTATTTGGCGCTGATGGTGAGTTGGGGCTATTTGGGGCTGAGTGTATTTGGGAGCATTTGGGGCTGAGTGTATTTGGGAGCATTTGGGGCTGAGTGTATTTGGGGCTGTTTGTGTTTGGGGTATTTGGGGCTGTGTTGGGGGTATTTGAAGCTGAGTGTGTTGGGGGTATTTGGGGCTGAGTGTGTTGGGGGTATTTGGGGCTGAGTGTGTTGAGAGTATTTGGGGCTGAGTGTATTTGGGGTGACTGTGTTGGGGGTATTTGGGGCTGAGAGTGTTGGGGGTATTTGGGGCTGAGTGTGTTGGGGGTATTTGGGGCTGAGTGTGTTGAGAGTATTTGGGTCTGAGTGTATTTGGGGTGACTGTGTTGGGGGTATTTGGGGCTGAGTGTGTTGGAGGTATTTGGGGCTCAATGTGTTGGGGGTATTTGGGGCTGAGTGTATTTGGAGCTGACTGTATTTGGGGTAATTGGAGCAGTGTGTTGGGGGTATTTGGGGCTGAGTGTGCTGTGGGTGTTTTGGACTGAGTATGTTGAGGCTATTTGGGGCTGAGTGTGTTGGGGGTATTTGGGGCTGAGTGTGTTGGGGGTATTTGGGGCTGAGTGTGTTGCGGGTATTTGGGGATGAGTGTGTTGGGGGTATTTGGGGATGAGTGTGTTGGGGGTATTTGGGGCAAAGTGTGTTGGGGGTATTTGGGCTGAGTGTGTTGGGGGTATTTGGGGCAAAGTGTGTTGGGGGTATTTGGGGCTGAGTGTATTTGGAGCTGACTGTATTTGGGGTATGTGGAGCAGTGTGTAGGGGGTGTTTGGGACTGAGTGTGTTGGGGGAATTTGGGGCTGTGTGTTGGGGGTATTTGGGGCTGTGTGTGTTGCGGGTATTTGGGGCTTTGTGTGTTGGGGTATTTGGGGCTGAGTGTGTTGGGGGTATTTGGGGCTGAGTGTGTTGGGTGTATTTGGGGCTGAGTTTGTTGCGGGTATTTGGGGCTGAGTGTGTTGCGGGTGTTTGAAGCTGAGTTTGTTGGAGGTATTTGGGGCTGAGTGTGTTAAGGGTATTTGGGGCTGAGTGTGTTGGAGGTATTTGGGGCTGAGTGTGTTGAGGGTATCTGGGGCTGTTTGTTGGGGGTATCTGGGGCTGTGTGTTGGTGGAATTTGGGGCTGTGTGTTGGGGTATTTGGGGCTGTGTGTGTTGGGGTATTTGGGGCTGAGTATGCTGTGGATACTTGGGGCTGAGTGAGGTGGGAGTAATTGGGGCTGTCTGTGTTGGGCTATTTGGCGCTGATGGTGAGTTGCGGCTATTTGGGGCTGAGTGTATTTGGGGGCATTTGGGGCTGAGTGTATTTGGGGCTGTCTGTGTTTGGGGTATTTGGGGCTGTGTTGGGGGTATTTGAAGCTGAGTGTGTTGGGGGTTATTGGGGCTGAGTGTGTTGGTGGTATTTGGGGCTGAGTTTGTTGCGGGTATTTGGGGCTGAGTGTGTTGAGGGTATTTGGGGCTGCTTGTTGCGGGTATCTGGGCCTGTGTGTTGGGGGAATTTGGGGCTGTGTGTTGGAGGTATTTGGGGCTGTGTGTGTTGCGGTATTTGGGGCTGAGTTTGTTGGGGGTATTTGGGGCTGTGTGTTGGGGGCATTTGGGGCTGAGTGTGTTGGGGGTATTTGGGGCTGAGTGTGTTGGGGGTATTTGGGGCTGAGTGTGTTGGGGGTATTTGGGGCTGAGTGTTTTGGGGGTATTTGGGGCTGAGTGTGTTGGGGGTATTTGGCGCTGAGTGTGTTGGGGGTATTTGGGGCTGAGTGTGTTGAGGGTATTTGGGTTGAGTGTGTTGGGGGTATTTGGGACTGAGTGAGTTGGGGTGTTTTAAGCTGAGTTTGTTGGAGGTTTTTGGGGCTGAGTGTGTTGCGGGTGTTTGTATCTGAGTTTGTTGGAGGTATTTGGGGCTGAGTGTGTTGAGGGTATTTGTGGCTGAGTGTGTTGGAGGTATTTGGGGCTGAGTGTGTTGAGGGTATCTGGGGCTGTTTGTTAGGGGTATCTGGGGCTGTGTGTTGGGGGAATTTGGGGCTGTGTGTTGGGGTATTTGGGGCTGTGTGTGTTGGGGTATTTGGGGCTGAGTATGCTGTGGGTACTTGGGGCTGAGTGAGGTGGGAGTAATTGGGGCTGTCTGTGTTTGGGGTATTTGGGGCTGTGTTGGGGTATTTGAAGCTGAGTGTGTTGGGGGTTATTGGGGCTGAGTGTGTTGGTGGTATTTGGGGCTGAGTTTGTAGCGGGTATTTGGGGCTGAGTGTGTTGAGGGTATTCGGGGCGGTTTGTTGGGGGTATCTGGGCCTGTGTGTTGGGGGAATTTGGGGCTGTGTGTTGGTGGTATTTGGGGCTGTGTGTGTTGCGGTATTTGGGGCTGAGTTTGTTGGGGGTATTTGGTGCTGTGTGTTGGGGGCATTTGGGGCTGAGTGTGTTGGGGGTATTTGGGGCTGAGTGTGTTGGGGGTATTTGGGGCTGAGTGTGTTGGGGGTATTTGGGGCTGAGTGTTTTGGGAGTATTTGGGGCTGAGTGTGTTGGGGGTATTTGGCGCTGAGTGTGTTGGGGGTATTTGGGGCTGAGTGTGTTGAGGGTATTTGGGTTGAGTGTGTTGGGGGTATTTGGGACTGAGTGAGTTGGGGGTATTTGGGGCTGAGTGTGTTGGGGGTATTTGGGGCTGAGTGCTTTGGGGGTATTTGGCGCTGAGTGTGTTGGGGGTATTTGGCGCTGAGTGTGTTGGGGGTATTTGGGGCTGAGTGTATTGAGGGTATTTGGGGCTGAGTGTGTTGGGGGTGTTTGAAGCTGAGTTTGTTGGAGGTTTTTGGGGCTGAGTGTGTTGGGGGTATTTGGGGCTGAGTGTGTTGGGGGTATTTGGGGCTGAGTGTGTTGGGTGTATTTGGGGCTGAGTTTGTTGCGGGTATTTGGGGCTGAGTGTGTTGCGGGTGTTTGAAGCTGAGTTTGTTGGAGGTATTTGGGGCTGAGTGTGTTAAGGGTATTTGGGGCTGAGTGTGTTGGAGGTATTTGGGGCTGAGTGTGTTGAGGGTATCTGGGGCTGTTTGTTGGGGGTATCTGGGGCTGTGTGTTGGTGGAATTTGGGGCTGTGTGTTGGGGTATTTGGGGCTGTGTGTGTTGGGGTATTTGGGGCTGAGTATGCTGTGGATACTTGGGGCTGAGTGAGGTGGGAGTAATTGGGGCTGTCTGTGTTGGGCTATTTGGCGCTGATGGTGAGTTGCGGCTATTTGGGGCTGAGTGTATTTGGGGGCATTTGGGGCTGAGTGTATTTGGGGCTGTCTGTGTTTGGGGTATTTGGGGCTGTGTTGGGGGTATTTGAAGCTGAGTGTGTTGGGGGTTATTGGGGCTGAGTGTGTTGGTGGTATTTGGGGCTGAGTTTGTTGCGGGTATTTGGGGCTGAGTGTGTTGAGGGTATTTGGGGCTGTTTGTTGCGGGTATCTGGGCCTGTGTGTTGGGGGAATTTGGGGCTGTGTGTTGGAGGTATTTGGGGCTGTGTGTGTTGCGGTATTTGGGGCTGAGTTTGTTGGGGGTATTTGGGGCTGTGTGTTGGGGGCATTTGGGGCTGAGTGTGTTGTGGGTATTTGGGGCTGAGTGTGTTGGGGGTAATTGGGGCTGAGTGTGTTGGGGGTATTTGGGGCTGAGTGTTTTGGGGGTATTTGGGGCTGAGTGTGTTGGGGGTTTTGGCGCTGAGTGTGTTGGGGGTATTTGGGGCTGAGTGTGTTGAGGGTATTTGGGTTGAGTGTGTTGGGGGTATTTGGGACTGAGTGAGTTGGGGTGTTTTAAGCTGAGTTTGTTGGAGGTTTTTGGGGCTGAGTGTGTTGCGGGTGTTTGTATCTGAGTTTGTTGGAGGTATTTGGGGCTGAGTGTGTTGAGGGTATTTGTGGCTGAGTGTGTTGGAGGTATTTGGGGCTGAGTGTGTTGAGGGTATCTGGGGCTGTTTGTTAGGGGTATCTGGGGCTGTGTGTTGGGGGAATTTGGGGCTGTGTGTTGGGGTATTTGGGGCTGTGTGTGTTGGGGTATTTGGGGCTGAGTATGCTGTGGGTACTTGGGGCTGAGTGAGGTGGGAGTAATTGGGGCTGTCTGTGTTTGGGGTATTTGGGGCTGTGTGTTGGGGTCATTTGGGGCTGAGTGTGTTGGGGGTATTTGGGGCTGAGTGTGTTGGGGGTATTTGGGGCTGAGTGTGTTGGGGGTATTTGGGGCTGAGTGTTTTGGGAGTATTTGGGGCTGAGTGTGTTGGGGGTATTTGGCGCTGAGTGTGTCGGGGGTATTTGGCGCTGAGTGTGTTGAGGGTATTTGGGTTGAGTGTGTTGGGGGTATTTGGGACTGAGTGAGTTGGGGGTATTTGGGGCTGAGTGTGTTGGGGGTATTTGGGGCTGAGTGCATTGGGGGTATTTGGCGCTGAGTGTGTTGGGGGTATTTGGCGCTGAGTGTGTTGGGGGTATTTGGGGCTGAGTGTATTGAGGGTATAAGGGGCTGAGTGTGTTGGGGGTGTTTGAAGCTGAGTTTGTTGGAGGTTTTTGGGGCTGAGTGTGTTGCGGGTGTTTATAGCTGAGTTTGTTGGAGGTATTTGGGGCTGAGTGTGTTGAGGGTATTTGGGGCTGAGTGTGTTGGGGGTATTTGGCGCTGAGTGTGTTGGGGGTATTTGGGGCTGAGTGTGTTGGGGGTATTTGGCGCTGAGTGTGTTGGGGGTATTTGGGGCTGAGTGTGTTGGGGGTGTTGGAAGCTGAGTTTGTTGGAGGTTTTTGGGGCTGAGTATGTTGTGGGTGTTTATAGCTGAGTTTGTTGGAGGTATTTGGGGCTGAGTGTGTTGAGGGTATTTGGGGCTGAGTGTGTTGGGGGTATTTGGCGCTGAGTGTGTTGGGGGTATTTGGGGCTGAGTGTGTTGGGGTATTTGGCGCTGAGTGTGTTGGGGGTATTTGGGGCTGAGTGTGTTGAGGGTATTTGGGTTGAGTGTGTTGGGGGTATTTGGGACTGAGTGAGTTGGGGGTATTTGGGGCTGAGTTTGTTGCGGGTATTTGGGGCTGAGTGTGTTGGGGGTATTTGGGGCTGAGTGTGTTGCGGGTGTTTGAAGCTGAGTTTGTTGGAGGTATTTGGGGCTGAGTGTGTTGGGGGTATTTGGGGCTATTTGTTGGGGCTATCTGGGCCTGTGTGTTGGGGGAATTTGGGGCTGTGTGTTGGGGGCATTTGGTGCTGAGTGTGTTAGGGGTATTTGGGGCTGAGTGTGTTGGGGGTATTTGGGGCTGTGTGTGTTGGGGGTATTTGGGGCTGAGTGTTTTGGGGGTATTTGGGGCTGAGTGTGTTGGGGGTATTTGGCGCTGAGTGTGTTGTGGGTATTGGGGCTGAGTGTGTTGGGGGTATTTGGGGCTGAGTGTGTTGAGGGTATTTGGGGCTGTGTGTGTTGGGGGTATTTGGGGCTGAGTGTGTTGGGGGTATTTGGGGCTGAGTGTTTTGGGGGTATTTGGGGCTGAGTGTGTTGGGGTTATTTGGCGCTGAGTGTGTTGGGGGTATTTGGGGCTGAGTGTGTTGAGGGTATTTGGGTTGAGTGTGTTGGGGGTATTTGGGACTGAGTGAGTTGGCGGTATTTGGGGCTGAGTGTGTTGGGGTGTTTGAAGCTGAGTTTGTTGGAGGTTTTTGGGGCTGAGTGTGTTGCGGGTGTTTATATCTGAGTTTGTTGGAGGTATTTGGGGCTGAGTGTGTTGAGGGTATTTGGGGCTGAGTGTGTTGGAGGTATTTGGGGCTGAGTGTGTTGAGGGTATCTGGGGCTGTTTGTTAGGGGTATCTGGGGCTGTGTGTTGGGGGAATTTGTGGCTGTGTGTTGGGGTATTTGGGGCTGTGTGTGTTGGGGTATTTGGGGCTGATGGTGAGTTGGGGCTATTTGGGGCTGAGTTTATTTGGGGGCCTTTGGGGCTGAGTGTATTTGGGGCTGTCTGTGTTTGGGGTATTTGGGGCTGTGTTGGGGGTATTTGAAGCTGAGTTTGTTGGAGGTACTTGGGGCTGAGTGTGTTTAGGGTATTTGGGGCTGAGTGTGTTGGAGGTATTTGGGGCTGAGTGTGTTGAGGGTATCTGGGGCTGTTTGTTGGGGGTATCTGGGGCTGTGTGTTGGGGGAATTTGGGGCTGTGTGTTGGGGTATTTGGGGCTGTGTGTGTTGGGGTATTTGGGGCTGTGTATGCTGTGGGTACATGGGGCTGAGTGAGGTGGGAGTAATTGGGTCTGTCTGTGTTGGGCTATTTGGCGCTGATGGTGAGTTGGGGCTATTTGGGGCTGAGTGTATTTGGGAGCATTTGGGGCTGAGTGTATTTGGGAGCATTTGGGGCTGAGTGTATTTGGGGCTGTTTGTGTTTGGGGTATTTGGGGCTGAGTGTGTTGGGGGTATTTGGGGCTGAGTGTGTTGAGAGTATTTGGGGCTGAGTGTATTTGGGGTGACTGTGTTGGGGGTATTTGGGGCTGAGTGTGTTGGGGGTATTTGGGGCTGAGTGTGTTGGGGGTATTTGGGGCTGAGTGTGTTGAGAGTATTTGGGTCTGAGTGTATTTGGGGTGACTGTGTTGGGGGTATTTGGGGCTGAGTGTGTTGGAGGTATTTGGGGCTCAATGTGTTGGGGGTATTTGGGGCTGAGTGTATTTGGAGCTGACTGTATTTGGGGTAATTGGAGCAGTGTGTTGGGGGTATTTGGGGCTGAGTGTGTTGAGGGTATTTGGGTTGAGTGTGTTGGGGGTATTTGGGACTGAGTGAGTTGGGGGTATTTGGGGCTGAGTGTGTTGGGGGTGTTTGGGGCTCAATGTGTTGGGGGTATTTGGGGCTGAGTGTATTTGGAGCTGACTGTATTTGGGGTAATTGGAGCAGTGTGTTGGGGGTATTTGGGGCTGAGTGTGTTGAGGGTATTTGGGTTGAGTGTGTTGGGGGTATTTGGGACTGAGTGAGTTGGGGGTATTTGGGGCTGTGTGTGTTGGGGTGTTTTAAGCTGAGTTTGTTGGAGGTTTTTGGGGCTGAGTGTGTTGCGGGTGTTTATATCTGAGTTTGTTGGAGGTATTTGGGGCTGAGTGTGTTGAGGGTATTTGTGGCTGAGTGTGTTGGAGGTATTTGGGGCTGAGTGTGTTGAGGGTATCTGGGGCTGTTTGTTAGGGGTATCTGGGGCTGTGTGTTGGGGGAATTTGGGGCTGTGTGTTGGGGTATTTGGGGCTGTGTGTGTTGGGGTATTTGGGGCTGAGTATGCTGTGGGTACTTGGGGCTGAGTGAGGTGGGAGTAATTGGGGCTGTCTGTGTTTGGGGTATTTGGGGCTGTGTTGGGGTATTTGAAGCTGAGTGTGTTGGGGGTTATTGGGGCTGAGTGTGTTGGTGGTATATGGGGCTGAGTTTGTAGCGGGTATTTGGGGCTGAGTGTGTTGAGGGTATTCGGGGCGGTTTGTTGGGGGTATCTGGGCCTGTGTGTTGGGGGAATTTGGGGCTGTGTGTTGGTGGTATTTGGGGCTGTGTGTGTTGCGGTATTTGGGGCTGAGTTTGTTGGGGGTATTTGGTGCTGTGTGTTGGGGGCATTTGAGGCTGAGTGTGTTGGGGGTATTTGGGGCTGAGTGTGTTGGGGGTATTTGGGGCTGAGTGTGTTGGGGGTATTTGGGGCTGAGTGTTTTGGGAGTATTTGGGGCTGAGTGTGTTGGGGGTATTTGGCGCTGAGTGTGTTGGGGGTATTTGGGGCTGAGTGTGTTGAGGGTATTTGGGTTGAGTGTGTTGGGGGTATTTGGGACTGAGTGAGTTGGGGGTATTTGGGGCTGAGTGTGTTGGGGGTATTTGGGGCTGAGTGCTTTGGGGGTATTTGGCGCTGAGTGTGTTGGGGGTATTTGGCGCTGAGTGTGTTGGGGGTATTTGGGGCTGAGTGTATTGAGGGTATTTGGGGCTGAGTGTGTTGGGGGTGTTTGAAGCTAAGTTTGTTGGAGGTTTTTGGGTCTGAGTGCGTTGCGGGTGTTTATAGCTGAGTTTGTTGGAGGTATTTGGGGCTGAGTGTGTTGAGGGTATTTGGGGCTGAGTGTGTTGGGGGTATTTGGCGCTGAGTGTGTTGGGGGTATTTGGGGCTGTGTGTGTTGGGGGTATTTGGCGCTGAGTGTGTTGGGGGTATTTGGGGCTGAGTGTGTTGAGGGTATTTGGGTTGAGTGTGTTGGGGGTATTTGGGACTGAGTGTTTTGGAGGTATTTGGGGCTGAGTGTGTTGGGGGTATTTGGCGCTGAGTGTGTTGGAGGTATTTGGGGCTGAGTGTATTGAGGGTATTTGGGTTGAGTGTGTTGGGGGTATTTGGGACTGAGTGAGTTGGGGGTATTTGGGGCTGAGTGTGTTGGGGGTGTTTGAAGCTGAGTTTGTTGGAGGTTTTTGGGGCTGAGTGTGTTGCGGGTGTTTATAGCTGAGTTTGTTGGAGGTATTTGGGGCTGAGTGTGTTGAGGGTATTTGGGGCTGAGTGTGTTGGAGGTATTTGGGGCTGAGTGTGTTGAGGGTATCTGGGGCTGTTTGTTGGGGGTATCTGGGGCTGTGTGTTGGGGGAATTTGGGGCTGTGTGTTGGGGTATTTGGGGCTGTGTGTGTTGGGGTATTTGGGGCTGTGTATGCTGTGGGTACATGGGGCTGAGTGAGGTGGGAGTAATTGGGTCTGTCTGTGTTGGGCTATTTGGCGCTGATGGTGAGTTGGGGCTATTTGGGGCTGAGTGTATTTGGGGGCATTTGGGGCTGAGTGTATTTGGGAGCATTTGGGGCTGAGTGTATTTGGGGCTGTTTGTGTTTGGGGTATTTGGGGCTGTGTTGGGGGTATTTGGGGCTGAGTGTGTTGGGGGTATTTGGGGCTGAGTGTGTTGGGGGTATTTGGGGCTGAGTGTGTTGGGGGTATTTGGGGCTGAGTGTTTTGGGAGTATTTGGGGCTGAGTGTGTTGGGGGTATTTGGGGCTGAGTGTGTTGGGGGTATTTGGGGCTGAGTTTGTTGGGGGTATTTGGGGCTGAGTGTTTTGGGAGTATTTGGGGCTGAGTGTGTTGGGGGTATTTGGCGCTGAGTGTGTTGGGGGTATTTGGGGCTGAGTGTGTTGCGGGTATTTGGGTTGAGTGTGTTGGGGGTATTTGGGACTGAGTGAGTTGGGGGTATTTGGGGCTGAGTGTGTTGGGGGTATTTGGGGCTGAGTGCTTTGGGGGTATTTGGCGCTGAGTGTGTTGGGGGTATTTGGCGCTGAGTGTGTTGGGGGTATTTGGGGCTGAGTGTATTGAGGGTATTTGGGGCTGAGTGTGTTGGGGGTGTTTGAAGCTGAGTTTGTTGGAGGTTTTTGGGGCTGAGTGTGTTGCGGGTGTTTATAGCTGAGTTTGTTGGAGGTATTTGGGGCTGAGTGTGTTGAGGGTATTTGGGGCTGAGTGTGTTGGGGGTATTTGGCGCTGAGTGTGTTGGGGGTATTTGGGGCTGAGTGTGTTGGGGGTATTTGGCGCTGAGTGTGTTGGGGGTATTTGGGGCTGAGTGTGTTGAGGGTATTTGGGTTGAGTGTGTTGGGGGTATTTGGGACTGAGTGTTTTGGAGGTATTTGGGGCTGAGTGTGTTGGGGGTATTTGGCGCTGAGTGTGTTGGAGGTATTTGGGGCTGAGTGTATTGAGGGTATTTGGGTTGAGTGTGTTGGGGGTATTTGGGACTGAGTGAGTTGGGGGTATTTGGGGCTGAGTGTGTTGGGGGTGTTTGAAGCTGAGTTTGTTGGAGGTTTTTGGGGCTGAGTGTGTTGCGGGTGTTTATAGCTGAGTTTGTTGGAGGTATTTGGGGCTGAGTGTGTTGAGGGTATTTGGGGCTGAGTGTGTTGGAGGTATTTGGGGCTGAGTGTGTTGAGGGTATCTGGGGCTGTTTGTTGGGGGTATCTGGGGCTGTGTGTTGGGGGAATTTGGGGCTGTGTGTTGGGGTATTTGGGGCTGTGTGTGTTGGGGTATTTGGGGCTGTGTATGCTGTGGGTACATGGGGCTGAGTGAGGTGGGAGTAATTGGGTCTGTCTGTGTTGGGCTATTTGGCGCTGATGGTGAGTTGGGGCTATTTGGGGCTGAGTGTATTTGGGAGCATTTGGGGCTGAGTGTATTTGGGAGCATTTGGGGCTGAGTGTATTTGGGGCTGTTTGTGTTTGGGGTATTTGGGGCTGTGTTGGGGGTATTTGAAGCTGAGTGTGTTGGGGGTATTTGGGGCTGAGTGTGTTGGGGGTATTTGGGGCTGAGTGTGTTGAGAGTATTTGGGGCTGAGTGTATTTGGGGTGATTGTGTTGGGAGTATTTGGGGCTGAGTGTGTTGGGGGTATTTGGGGCTGAGTGTGTTGGGGGTATTTGGGGCTGAGTGTGTTGAGAGTATTTGGGTCTGAGTGTATTTGGGGTGACTGTGTTGGGGGTATTTGGGGCTGAGTGTGTTGGAGGTATTTGGGGCTCAATGTGTTGGGGGTATTTGGGGCTGAGTGTATTTGGAGCTGACTGTATTTGGGGTAATTGGAGCAGTGTGTTGGGGGTATTTGGGGCTGAGTGTGCTGTGGGTGTTTGGGACTGAGTATGTTGAGGCTATTTGGGGCTGAGTGTGTTGGGGGTATTTGGGGCTGAGTGTGTTGGGGGTATTTGGGGCTGAGTGTGTTGCGGGTATTTGGGGATGAGTGTGTTGGGGGTATTTGGGGATGAGTGTGTTGGGGGTATTTGGGGCAAAGTGTGTTGGGGGTATTTGGGGTGAGTGTGTTGGGGGTATTTGGGGCAAAGTGTGTTGGGGGTATTTGGGGCTGAGTGTATTTGGAGCTGACTGTATTTGGGGTATGTGGAGCAGTGTGTTGGGGCTGTTTGGGACTGAGTGTGTTGGGGGAATTTGGGGCTGTGTGTTGGGGGTATTTGGGGCTGTGTGTGTTGCGGGTATTTGGGGCTTTGTGTGTTGGGGTATTTGGGGCTGAGTTTGTTGGGGGTATTTGGGGCTGTGTGTTGGGGGCATTTGGGGCTGAGTGTGTTGGGGGTATTTGGGGCTGAGTGTGTTGGGGGTATTTGGGGCTGAGTGTGTTGGGTGTATTTGGCGCTGAGTTTGTTGCGGGTATTTGGGGCTGAGTGTGTTGCGGGTGTTTGAAGCTGAGTTTGTTGGAGGTATTTGGGGCTGAGTGTGTTAAGGGTATTTGGGGCTGAGTGTGTTGGAGGTATTTGGGGCTGAGTGTGTTGAGGGTATCTGGGGCTGTTTGTTGGGGGTATCTGGGGCTGTGTGTTGGTGGAATTTGGGGCTGTGTGTTGGGGTATTTGGGGCTGTGTGTGTTGGGGTATTTGGGGCTGAGTATGCTGTGGATACTTGGGGCTGAGTGAGGTGGGAGTAATTGGGGCTGTCTGTGTTGGGCTATTTGGCGCTGATGGTGAGTTGCGGCTATTTGGGGCTGAGTGTATTTGGGGGCATTTGGGGCTGAGTGTATTTGGGGCTGTCTGTGTTTGGGGTATTTGGGGCTGTGTTGGGGGTATTTGAAGCTGAGTGTGTTGGGGGTTATTGGGGCTGAGTGTGTTGAGGGTATTTGGGGCTGTTTGTTGCGGGTATTTGGGGCTGAGTGTGTTGAGGGTATTTGGGGCTGAGTGTGTTGAGGGTATTTGGGGCTGTTTGTTGCGGGTATCTGGGCCTGTGTGTTGGGGGAATTTGGGGCTGTGTGTTGGAGGTATTTGGGGCTGTGTGTGTTGCGGTATTTGGGGCTGAGTTTGTTGGGGGTATTTGGGGCTGTGTGTTGGGGGCATTTGGGGCTGAGTGTGTTGGGGGTATTTGGGGCTGAGTGTGTTGGGGGTATTTGGGGCTGAGTGTGTTGGGGGTATTTGGGGCTGAGTGTTTTGGGGGTATTTGGGGCTGAGTGTGTTGGGGGTATTTGGCGCTGAGTGTGTTGGGGGTATTTGGGGCTGAGTGTGTTGTGGGTATTTGGGTTGAGTGTGTTGGGGGTATTTGGGACTGAGTGAGTTGGGTGTATTTGGGGCTGAGTGTGTTGGGGTGTTTTAAGCTGAGTTTGTTGGAGGTTTTTGGGGCTGAGTGTGTTGCGGGTGTTTGTATCTGAGTTTGTTGGAGGTATTTGGGGCTGAGTGTGTTGAGGGTATTTGTGGCTGAGTGTGTTGGAGGTATTTGGGGCTGAGTGTGTTGAGGGTATCTGGGGCTGTTTGTTAGGGGTATCTGGGGCTGTGTGTTGGGGGAATTTGGGGCTGTGTGTTGGGGTATTTGGGGCTGTGTGTGTTGGGGTATTTGGGGCTGAGTATGCTGTGGGTACTTGGGGCTGAGTGAGGTGGGAGTAATTGGGGCTGTCTGTGTTTGGGGTATTTGGGGCTGTGTTGGGGTATTTGAAGCTGAGTGTGTTGGGGGTTATTGGGGCTGAGTGTGTTGGTGGTATTTGGGGCTGAGTTTGTAGCGGGTATTTGGGGCTGAGTGTGTTGAGGGTATTCGGGGCTGTTTGTTGGGGGTATCTGGGCCTGTGTGTTGGGGGAATTTGGGGCTGTGTGTTGGTGGTATTTGGGGCTGTGTGTGTTGCGGTATTTGGGGCTGAGTTTGTTGGGGGTATTTGGTGCTGTGTGTTGGGGGCATTTGGGGCTGAGTGTGTTGGGGGTATTTGGGGCTGAGTGTGTTGGGGGTATTTGGGGCTGAGTGTGTTGGGGGTATTTGGGGCTGAGTGTTTTGGGAGTATTTGGGGCTGAGTGTGTTGGGGGTATTTGGCGCTGAGTGTGTTGGGGGTATTTGGGGCTGAGTGTGTTGAGGGTATTTGGGTTGAGTGTGTTGGGGGTATTTGGGACTGAGTGAGTTGGGGGTATTTGGGGCTGAGTGTGTTGGGGGTATTTGGGGCTGAGTGCTTTGGGGGTATTTGGGGCTGAGTGTGTTGAGGGTATTTGGCGCTGAGTGTGTTGGGGGTATTTGGGGCTGAGTGTATTGAGGGTATTTGGGGCTGAGTGTGTTGGGGGTGTTTGAAGCTGAGTTTGTTGGAGGTTTTTGGGGCTGAGTGTGTTGCGGGTGTTTATAGCTGAGTTTGTTGGAGGTATTTGGGGCTGAGTGTGTTGAGGGTATTTGGGGCTGAGTGTGTTGGGGGTATTTGGCGCTGAGTGTGTTGGGGGTATTTGGGGCTGAGTCTGTTGGGGGTATTTGGCGCTGAGTGTGTTGGGGGTATTTGGGGCTGAGTGTGTTGAGGGTATTTGGGTTGAGTGTGTTGGGGGTATTTGGGACTGAGTGTTTTGGAGGTATTTGGGGCTGAGTGTGTTGGGGGTATTTGGGGCTGAGTGTATTGAGGGTATTTGGGTTGAGTGTGTTGGGGGTATTTGGGACTGAGTGAGTTGGGGATATTTGGGGCTGAGTGTGTTGGGGGTGTTTGAAGCTGAGTTTGTTGGAGGTATTTGGGGCTGAGTGTGTTGAGGGTATTTGGGGCTGAGTGTGTTGGGAGTATTTGGGGCTGAGTGTGTTGGGGGTATTTGGCGCTGAGTGTGTTGGGGGTATTTGGGGCTGAGTGTGTTGAGGGTATTTGGGTTGAGTGTGTTGGGGGTATTTGGGACTGAGTGTTTTGGAGGTATTTGGGGCTGAGTGTGTTGGGGGTATTTGGCGCTGAGTGTGTTGGAGGTATTTGGGGCTGAGTGTATTGAGGGTATTTGGGTTGAGTGTGTTGGGGGTATTTGGGACTGAGTGAGTTGGGGGTATTTGGGGCTGAGTGTGTTGGGGGTGTTTGAAGCTGAGTTTGTTGGAGGTTTTTGGGGCTGAGTGTGTTGCGGGTGTTTATAGCTGAGTTTGTTGGAGGTATTTGGGGCTGAGTGTGTTGAGGGTATTTGGGGCTGAGTGTGTTGGAGGTATTTGGGGCTGAGTGTGTTGAGGGTATCTGGGGCTGTTTGTTGGGGGTATCTGGGGCTGTGTGTTGGGGGAATTTGGGGCTGTGTGTTGGGGTATTTGGGGCTGTGTGTGTTGGGGTATTTGGGGCTGTGTATGCTGTGGGTACATGGGGCTGAGTGAGGTGGGAGTAATTGGGTCTGTCTGTGTTGGGCTATTTGGCGCTGATGGTGAGTTGGGGCTATTTGGGGCTGAGTGTATTTGGGAGCATTTGGGGCTGAGTGTATTTGGGAGCATTTGGGGCTGAGTGTATTTGGGGCTGTTTGTGTTTGGGGTATTTGGGGCTGTGTTGGGGGTATTTGAAGCTGAGTGTGTTGGGGGTATTTGGGGCTGAGTGTGTTGGGGGTATTTGGGGCTGAGTGTGTTGAGAGTATTTGGGGCTGAGTGTATTTGGGGTGATTGTGTTGGGAGTATTTGGGGCTGAGTGTGTTGGGGGTATTTGGGGCTGAGTGTGTTGGGGGTATTTGGGGCTGAGTGTGTTGAGAGTATTTGGGTCTGAGTGTATTTGGGGTGACTGTGTTGGGGGTATTTGGGGCTGAGTGTGTTGGAGGTATTTGGGGCTCAATGTGTTGGGGGTATTTGGGGCTGAGTGTATTTGGAGCTGACTGTATTTGGGGTAATTGGAGCAGTGTGTTGGGGGTATTTGGGGCTGAGTGTGCTGTGGGTGTTTGGGACTGAGTATGTTGAGGCTATTTGGGGCTGAGTGTGTTGGGGGTATTTGGGGCTGAGTGTGTTGGGGGTATTTGGGGCTGAGTGTGTTGCGGGTATTTGGGGATGAGTGTGTTGGGGGTATTTGGGGATGAGTGTGTTGGGGGTATTTGGGGCAAAGTGTGTTGGGGGTATTTGGGGTGAGTGTGTTGGGGGTATTTGGGGCAAAGTGTGTTGGGGGTATTTGGGGCTGAGTGTATTTGGAGCTGACTGTATTTGGGGTATGTGGAGCAGTGTGTTGGGGCTGTTTGGGACTGAGTGTGTTGGGGGAATTTGGGGCTGTGTGTTGGGGGTATTTGGGGCTGTGTGTGTTGCGGGTATTTGGGGCTTTGTGTGTTGGGGTATTTGGGGCTGAGTTTGTTGGGGGTATTTGGGGCTGTGTGTTGGGGGCATTTGGGGCTGAGTGTGTTGGGGGTATTTGGGGCTGAGTGTGTTGGGGGTATTTGGGGCTGAGTGTGTTGGGTGTATTTGGCGCTGAGTTTGTTGCGGGTATTTGGGGCTGAGTGTGTTGCGGGTGTTTGAAGCTGAGTTTGTTGGAGGTATTTGGGGCTGAGTGTGTTAAGGGTATTTGGGGCTGAGTGTGTTGGAGGTATTTGGGGCTGAGTGTGTTGAGGGTATCTGGGGCTGTTTGTTGGGGGTATCTGGGGCTGTGTGTTGGTGGAATTTGGGGCTGTGTGTTGGGGTATTTGGGGCTGTGTGTGTTGGGGTATTTGGGGCTGAGTATGCTGTGGATACTTGGGGCTGAGTGAGGTGGGAGTAATTGGGGCTGTCTGTGTTGGGCTATTTGGCGCTGATGGTGAGTTGCGGCTATTTGGGGCTGAGTGTATTTGGGGGCATTTGGGGCTGAGTGTATTTGGGGCTGTCTGTGTTTGGGGTATTTGGGGCTGTGTTGGGGGTATTTGAAGCTGAGTGTGTTGGGGGTTATTGGGGCTGAGTGTGTTGAGGGTATTTGGGGCTGTTTGTTGCGGGTATTTGGGGCTGAGTGTGTTGAGGGTATTTGGGGCTGAGTGTGTTGAGGGTATTTGGGGCTGTTTGTTGCGGGTATCTGGGCCTGTGTGTTGGGGGAATTTGGGGCTGTGTGTTGGAGGTATTTGGGGCTGTGTGTGTTGCGGTATTTGGGGCTGAGTTTGTTGGGGGTATTTGGGGCTGTGTGTTGGGGGCATTTGGGGCTGAGTGTGTTGGGGGTATTTGGGGCTGAGTGTGTTGGGGGTATTTGGGGCTGAGTGTGTTGGGGGTATTTGGGGCTGAGTGTTTTGGGGGTATTTGGGGCTGAGTGTGTTGGGGGTATTTGGCGCTGAGTGTGTTGGGGGTATTTGGGGCTGAGTGTGTTGTGGGTATTTGGGTTGAGTGTGTTGGGGGTATTTGGGACTGAGTGAGTTGGGTGTATTTGGGGCTGAGTGTGTTGGGGTGTTTTAAGCTGAGTTTGTTGGAGGTTTTTGGGGCTGAGTGTGTTGCGGGTGTTTGTATCTGAGTTTGTTGGAGGTATTTGGGGCTGAGTGTGTTGAGGGTATTTGTGGCTGAGTGTGTTGGAGGTATTTGGGGCTGAGTGTGTTGAGGGTATCTGGGGCTGTTTGTTAGGGGTATCTGGGGCTGTGTGTTGGGGGAATTTGGGGCTGTGTGTTGGGGTATTTGGGGCTGTGTGTGTTGGGGTATTTGGGGCTGAGTATGCTGTGGGTACTTGGGGCTGAGTGAGGTGGGAGTAATTGGGGCTGTCTGTGTTTGGGGTATTTGGGGCTGTGTTGGGGTATTTGAAGCTGAGTGTGTTGGGGGTTATTGGGGCTGAGTGTGTTGGTGGTATTTGGGGCTGAGTTTGTAGCGGGTATTTGGGGCTGAGTGTGTTGAGGGTATTCGGGGCTGTTTGTTGGGGGTATCTGGGCCTGTGTGTTGGGGGAATTTGGGGCTGTGTGTTGGTGGTATTTGGGGCTGTGTGTGTTGCGGTATTTGGGGCTGAGTTTGTTGGGGGTATTTGGTGCTGTGTGTTGGGGGCATTTGGGGCTGAGTGTGTTGGGGGTATTTGGGGCTGAGTGTGTTGGGGGTATTTGGGGCTGAGTGTGTTGGGGGTATTTGGGGCTGAGTGTTTTGGGAGTATTTGGGGCTGAGTGTGTTGGGGGTATTTGGCGCTGAGTGTGTTGGGGGTATTTGGGGCTGAGTGTGTTGAGGGTATTTGGGTTGAGTGTGTTGGGGGTATTTGGGACTGAGTGAGTTGGGGGTATTTGGGGCTGAGTGTGTTGGGGGTATTTGGGGCTGAGTGCTTTGGGGGTATTTGGGGCTGAGTGTGTTGAGGGTATTTGGCGCTGAGTGTGTTGGGGGTATTTGGGGCTGAGTGTATTGAGGGTATTTGGGGCTGAGTGTGTTGGGGGTGTTTGAAGCTGAGTTTGTTGGAGGTTTTTGGGGCTGAGTGTGTTGCGGGTGTTTATAGCTGAGTTTGTTGGAGGTATTTGGGGCTGAGTGTGTTGAGGGTATTTGGGGCTGAGTGTGTTGGGGGTATTTGGCGCTGAGTGTGTTGGGGGTATTTGGGGCTGAGTCTGTTGGGGGTATTTGGCGCTGAGTGTGTTGGGGGTATTTGGGGCTGAGTGTGTTGAGGGTATTTGGGTTGAGTGTGTTGGGGGTATTTGGGACTGAGTGTTTTGGAGGTATTTGGGGCTGAGTGTGTTGGGGGTATTTGGGGCTGAGTGTATTGAGGGTATTTGGGTTGAGTGTGTTGGGGGTATTTGGGACTGAGTGAGTTGGGGATATTTGGGGCTGAGTGTGTTGGGGGTGTTTGAAGCTGAGTTTGTTGGAGGTTTTTGGGGCTGAGTGTGTTGCGGGTGTTTATAGCTGAGTTTGTTGGAGGTATTTGGGGCTGAGTGTGTTGAGGGTATTTGGGGCTGAGTGTGTTGGAGGTATTTGGGGCTGAGTGTGTTGAGGGTATCTGGGGCTGTTTGTTGGGGGTATCTGGGGCTGTGTGTTGGGGCAATTTGGGGCTGTGTGTTGGGGTATTTGGGGCTGAGTGTGTTGGTGGTATTTGGGGCTGAGTTTGTTCCGGGTATTTGGGGCTGAGTGTGTTGGGGGTATTTGGGGCTGAGTGTGTTGCGGGTGTTTGAAGCTGAGTTTGTTGGAGGTATTTGGGGCTGTGTGTGTTGGGGGTATTTGGGGCTATTTGTTGGGACTATCTGGGCCTGTGTGTTGGGGGAATTTGGGGCTGTGTGTTGGGGGCATTTGGGGCTGAGTGTGTTAGGGGTATTTGGGGCTGAGTTTGTTGGGGGTATTTGGGGCTGAGTGTGTTGGGGGTATTTGGGGCTGAGTGTTTTGGGGGTATTTGGGGCTGAGTGTGTTGGGGGTATTTGGCGCTGAGTGTGTTGGGGGTATTTGGGGCTGAGTGTGTTGAGGGTATTTGGGTTGAGTGTGTTGGGGGTATTTGGGACTGAGTGAGTTGGGGGTATTTGGGGCTGAGTGTGTTGGGGGTGTTTGAAGCTGAGTTTGTTGGAGGTTTTTGGGGCTGAGTGTGTTGCGGGTGTTTATATCTGAGTTTGTTGGAGGTATTTGGGGCTGAGTGTGTTGAGGGTATTTGGGGCTGAGTGTGTTGGAGGTATTTGGGGCTGAGTGTGTTGAGGGTATCTGGGGCTGTTTGTTAGGGGTATCTGGGGCTGTGTGTTGGGGGAATTTGTGGCTGTGTGTTGGGGTATTTGGGGCTGTGTGTGTTGGGGTATTTGGGGCTGATGGTGAGTTGGGGCTATTTGGGGCTGACTTTATTTGGGGGCATTTGGGGCTGAGTGTATTTGGGGCTGTCTGTATTTGGTGTATTTGGGGCTGTGTTGGGGGTATTTGAAGCTGAGTTTGTTGGAGGTACTTGGGGCTGAGTGTGTTTAGGGTATTTGGGGCTGAGTGTGTTGGAGGTATTTGGGGCTGAGTGTGTTGAGGGTATCTGGGGCTGTTTGTTGGGGGTATCTGGGGCTGTGTGTTGGGGGAATTTGGGGCTGTGTGTTGGGGTATTTGGGGCTGTGTGTGTTGGGGTATTTGGGGCTGTGTATGCTGTGGGTACATGGGGCTGAGTGAGGTGGGAGTAATTGTGTCTGTCTGTGTTGGGTTATTTGGCGCTGATGGTAAGTTGGGGCTATTTGGGGCTGAGTGTATTTGGGGGCATTTGGGGCTGAGTGTATTTGGGAGCATTTGGGGCTGAGTGTATTTGGGGCTGTTTGTGTTTGGGGTATTTGGGGCTGTGTTGGGGGTATTTGAAGCTGAGTGTGTTGGGGGTATTTGGGGCTGAGTGTGTTGGGGGTATTTGGGGCTGAGTGTGTTGAGAGTATTTGGGGCTGAGTGTATTTGGGGTGACTGTGTTGGGGGTATTTGGGGCTGAGTGTGTTGGGGGTATTTGGGGCTGAGTGTGTTGGGGGTATTTGGGGCTGAGTGTGTTGAGAGTATTTGGGTCTGAGTGTATTTGGGGTGACTGTGTTGGGGGTATTTGGGGCTGAGTGTGTTGGAGGTATTTGGGGCTCAATGTGTTGGGGGTATTTGGGGCTGAGTGTATTTGGAGCTGACTGTATTTGGGGTATTTGGAGCAGTGTGTTGGGGGTATTTGGGGCTGAGTGTGCTGTGGGTGTTTGGGGCTGAGTATGTTGAGGCTATTTGGGGCTGAGTGTGTTGGGGGTATTTGGGGCTGAGTGTGTTGCGGGTATTTGGGGATGAGTGTGTTGGGGGTATTTGGGGATGAGTGTGTTGGGGGTATTTGGGGCAAAGTGTGTTGGGGGTATTTGGGGTGAGTGTGTTGGGGGTATTTGGGGCAAAGTGTGTTGGGGGTATTTGGGGCTGAGTGTATTTGGAGCTGACTGTATTTGGGGTATTTGGAGCAGTGTGTTGGGGGTGTTTGGGACTGAGTATGTTGGGGGAATTTGGGGCTGTGTGTTGGGGGTATTTGGGGCTGTGTGTGTTGCGGGTATTTGGGGCTTTGTGTGTTGGGGTATTTGGGGCTGAGTTTGTTGGGGGTATTTGGGGCTGTGTGTTGGGGGCATTTGGGGCTGAGTGTGTTGGGGGTATTTGGGGCTGAGTGTGTTGGGGGTATTTGGGGCTGAGTGTGTTGGGTGTATTTGGGGCTGAGTTTGTTGCGGGTATTTGGGGCTGAGTGTGTTGCGGGTGTTTGAAGCTGAGTTTGTTGGAGGTATTTGGGGCTTCGTGTGTTTAGGGTATTTGGGGCTGAGTGTGTTGGAGGTATTTGGGGTTGAGTGTATTTGGGGCTGTCTGTGTTTGGGGTATTTGCGGCTGTGTTGGGGGTATTTGAAGCTGAGTTTGTTGGAGGTACTTGGGGCTGAGTGTGTTTAGGGTATTTGGGGCTGAGTGTGTTGGAGGTATTTGGGGCTGAGTGTGTTGAGGGTATCTGGGGCTTTTTGTTGGGGGTATCTGGGGCTGTATGTTGGCGGAATTTGGGGCTGTGTGTTGGGGTATTTGGGGCTGTGTGTGTTGGGGTATTTGGGGCTGTGTATGCTGTGGGTACATGGGGCTGAGTGAGGTGGGAGTAATTGGGTCTGTCTGTGTTGGGCTATTTGGCGCTGATGGTGAGTTGGGGCTATTTGGGGCTGAGTGTATTTGGGGGCATTTGGGGCTGAGTGTATTTGGGGCTGTCTGTGTTTGGGGTATTTGGGGCTGTGTTGGGGGTATTTGAAGCTGAGTGTGTTGGGGGTTATTGGGGCTGAGTGTGTTGGTGGTATTTGGGGCTGAGTTTGTTGCGGGTATTTGGGGCTGAGTGTGTTGAGGGTATTTGGGGCTGTTTGTTGCGGGTATCTGGGCCTGTGTGTTGGGGGAATTTGGGGCTGTGTGTTGGAGGTATTTGGGGTTGTGTGTGTTGCGGTATTTGGGGCTGAGTTTGTTGGGGGTATTTGGGGCTGTGTGTTGGGGGCATTTGGGGCTGAGTGTGTTGGGGGTATTTGGGGCTGAGTGTGTTGGGGGTATTTGGGGCTGAGTGTGTTGGGGGTATTTGGGGCTGAGTGTTTTGGGGTTATTTGGGGCTGAGTGTGTTGGGGGTATTTGGCGCTGAGTGTGTTGGGGGTATTTGGGGCTGAGTGTGTTGAGGGTATTTGGGTTGAGTGTGTTGGGGGTATTTGGGACTGAGTGAGTTGGGGGTATTTGGGGCTGAGTGTGTTGGGGGTGTTTTAAGCTGAGTTTGTTGGAGGTTTTTGGGGCTGAGTGTGTTGCGGGTGTTTGTATCTGAGTTTGTTGGAGGTATTTGGGGCTGAGTGTGTTGAGGGTATTTGTGGCTGAGTGTGTTGGAGGTATTTGGGGCTGAGTGTGTTGAGGGTATCTGGGGCTGTTTGTTAGGGGTATCTGGGGCTGTGTGTTGGGGGAATTTGGGGCTGTGTGTTGGGGTATTTGGGGCTGTGTGTGTTGGGGTATTTGGGGCTGAGTATGCTGTGGGTACTTGGGGCTGAGTGAGGTGGGAGTAATTGGGGCTGTCTGTGTTTGGGGTATTTGGGGCTGTGTTGGGGGTATTTGAAGCTGAGTGTGTTGGGGGTTATTGGGGCTGAGTGTGTTGGTGGTATTTGGGGCTGAGTTTGTTGCAGGTATTTGGGGCTGAGTGTGTTGAGGGTATTCGGGGCTGTTTGTTGGGGGTATCTGGGCCTGTGTGTTGGGGGAATTTGGGGCTGTGTGTTGGGGGTATTTGGGGCTGAGTGTGTTGCGGGTATTTGGGGATGAGTGTGTTGGGGGTATTTGGGGATGAGTGTGTTGGGGGTATTTGGGGCAAAGTGTGTTGGGGGTATTTGGGGTGAGTGTGTTGGGGGTATTTGGGGCAAAGTGTGTTGGGGGTATTTGGGGCTGAGTGTATTTGGAGCTGACTGTATTTGGGGTATTTGGAGCAGTGTGTTGGGGGTGTTTGGGACTGAGTGTGTTGAGGCTATTTGGGGCTAAGTGTGTTGGGGGTATTTGGGGCTGAGTGTGTTGAGGGTATTTGGGGCTGTTTGTTGGGGGTATCTGGGCCTGTGTGTTGGGGGAATTTGGGGCTGCGTGTTGGGGGTATTTGGGGCTGTGTGTGTTGCGGGTATTTGGGGCTTTGTGTGTTGGGGTATTTGGGGCTGAGTTTGTTGGGGGTATTTGGGGCTGTGTGTTGGGGGCATTTGGGGCTGAGTGTGTTGGGGGTATTTGGGGCTGAGTGTGTTGGGGGTATTTGGGGCTGAGTGTGTTGGGTGTATTTGGGGCTGAGTTTGTTGCGGGTATTTGGGGCTGAGTGTGTTGGGGGTATTTGGGGCTGAGTGTGTTGCGGGTGTTTGAAGCTGAGTTTGTTGGAGGTATTTGGGGCTGAGTGTGTTAAGGGTATTTGGGGCTGAGAGTGTTGGAGGTATTTGGGGCTGAGTGTGTTGAGGGTATCTGGGGCTGTTTGTTGGGGGTATCTGGGGCTGTGTGTTGGTGGAATTTGGGGCTGTGTGTTGGGGTATTTGGGGCTGTGTGTGTTGGGGTATTTGGGGCAGAGTATGCTGTGTATACTTGGGGCTGAGTGAGGTGGGAGTAATTGGGGCTGTCTGTGTTGGGCTATTTGGCGCTGATGGTGAGTTGCGGCTATTTGAGGCTGAGTGTATTTGGGGGCATTTGGGGCTGAGTGTATTTGGGGCTGTCTGTGTTTGGGGTATTTGGGGCTGTGTTGGGGGTATTTGAAGCTGAGTGTGTTGGGGGTGTTTGAAGCTGAGTTTGTTGGAGGTATTTGGGGCTGAGTGTGTTGGTGGTATTTGGGGCTGAGTTTGTTGCGGGTATTTGGGGCTGAGTGTGTTGAGGGTATTTGGGGCTGTTTGTTGCGGGTATCTGGGCCTGTGTGTTGGGGGAATTTGGGGCTGTGTGTTGAAGGTATTTGGGGCTGTGTGTGTTGCGTTATTTGGGGCTGAGTTTGTTGGGGGTATTTGGGGCTGAGTGTGTTGCGGGTGTTTGAAGCTGAGTTTGTTGGAGGTATTTGGGGCTGAGTGTGTTGGTGGTATTTGGGGCTGAGTTTGTTGCGGGTATTTGGGGCTGAGTGTGTTGAGGGTATTTGGGGCTGTTTGTTGCGGGTATCTGGGCCTGTGTGTTGGGGGAATTTGGGGCTGTGTGTTGAAGGTATTTGGGGCTGTGTGTGTTGCGGTATTTGGGGCTGAGTTTGTTGGGGGTATTTGGGGCTGTGTGTTGGGGGCATTTGGGGCTGAGTGTGTTGGGGGTATTTGGGGCTGAGTGTGTTGGGGGTATTTGGGGCTGAGTGTTTTGGGGGTATTTGGGGCTGAGTGTGTTGGGGGTATTTGGCGCTGAGTGTGTTGGGGGTATTTGGGGCTGAGTGTGTTGAGGGTATTTGGGTTGAGTGTGTTGGGGGTATTTGGGACTGAGTGATTTGGGGGTATTTGGGGCTGAGTGTGTTGGGGGTGTTTGAAGCTGAGTTTGTTGGAGGTTTTTGGGGCTGAGTGTGTTGCGGGTGTTTGTATCTGAGTTTGTTGGAGGTATTTGGGACTGAGTGTGTTGAGGGTATTTGTGGCTGAGTGTGTTGGAGGTATTTGGGGCTGAGTGTGTTGAGGGTATCTGGGGCTGTTTGTTAGGGGTATCTGGGGCTGTGTGTTGGGGGAATTTGGGGCTGTGTGTTGGGGTATTTGGGGCTGTGTGTGTTGGGGTATTTGGGGCTGAGTATGCTGTGGGTACTTGGGGCTGAGTGAGGTGGGAGTAATTGGGGCTGTCTGTGTTTGGGGTATTTGGGGCTGTGTTGCGGGTATTTGAAGCTGAGTGTGTTGGGGGTTATTGGGGCTGAGTGTGTTGGTGGTATTTGGGGCTGAGTTTGTTGCGGGTATTTGGGGCTGAGTGTGTTGAGGGTTATCGGGGCTGTTTGTTGGGGGTATCTGGGCCTGTGTGTTGGGGGTATTTGGGGCTGTGTGTTGGGGGTATTTGGGGCTGTGTGTGTTGCGGTATTTGGGGCTGAGTTTGTTGGGGGTATTTGGTGCTGTGTGTTGGGGGCATTTGGGGCTGAGTGTGTTGGGGGTATTTGGGGCTGAGGGTTTTGGGGGTATTTGGGGCTGAGTGTGTTGGGGGTATTTGGCGCTGAGTGTGTTGGGGGTATGTGGGGCTGAGTGTGTTGAGGGTATTTGGGTTGAGTGTGTTGGGGGTATTTGGGACTGAGTGAGTTGGGGGTATTTGGGGCTGAGTGTGTTGGGGGTATTTGGGGCTGAGTGTTTTGGGGGTATTTGGGGCTGAGTGTGTTGGGGGTATTTGGCGCTGAGTGTGTTGGGGGTATTTGGGGCTGAGTGTATTGAGGGTATTTGGGGCTGAGTGTGTTGGGGGTGTTTGAAGCTGAGTTTGTTGGAGGTTTTTGGGGCTGAGTGTGTTGCGGGTGTTTATAGCTGAGTTTGTTGGAGGTATTTGGGGCTGAGTGTTTTGGGGGTATTTGGGGCTGAGTGTGTTGGGGGTATTTGGCGCTGAGTGTGTTGGGGGTATTTGGGGCTGAGTGTGTTGGGGGTATTTGGCGCTGAGTGTGTTGGGGGTATTTGGGGCTGAGTGTGTTGAGGGTATTTGGGTTGAGTGTGTTGGGGGTATTTGGGACTGAGTGTGTTGGGGATATTTGGGGCTGAGTGTTTTGGAGGTATTTGGGGCTGAGTGTGTTGGGGGTATTTGGCGCTGAGTGTGTTGGAGGTATTTGGGGCTGAGTGTGTTGAGGGTATTTGGGTTGAGTGTGTTGGGGGTATTTGGGACTGAGTGAGTTGGGGGTATTTGGGGCTGAGTGTTTTGGAGGTATTTGGGGCTGAGTGTGTTGGGGGTATTTGGCGCTGAGTGTGTTGGAGGTATTTGGGGCTGAGTGTATTGAGGGTATTTGGGTTGAGTGTGTTGGGGGTATTTGGGACTGAGTGAGTTGGGGGTATTTGGGGCTGAGTGTGTTGGGGGTGTTTGAAGCTGAGTTTGTTGGAGGTATTTGGGGCTGAGTGTGTTGAGGGTATTTGGGGCTGAGTGTGTTGGAGGTATTTGGGGCTGAGTGTGTTGAGGGTATCTGGGGCTGTTTGTTGGGGGTATCTGGGGCTGTGTGTTGGGGCAATTTGGGGCTGTGTGTTGGGGTATTTGGGGCTGAGTGTGTTGGTGGTATTTGGTGCTGAGTTTGTTGCGGGTATTTGGGGCTGAGTGTGTTGGGGGTATTTGGGGCTGAGTGTGTTGCGGGTGTTTGAAGCTGAGTTTGTTGGAGGTATTTGGGGCTGAGTGTGTTGAGGGTATTTGGGGCTGAGTGTGTTGGAGGTATTTGGGGCTGAGTGTGTTGAGGGTATCTGGGGCTGTTTGTTGGGGGTATCTGGGGCTGTGTGTTGGGGGAATTTGGGGCTGTGTGTGTTGAGGTATTTGGGGCTGTGTGTGTTGGAGTATTTGGGGCTGAGTGTGCTGTGGGTACTTGGGGCTGAGTGAGGTGGGAGTAATTGGGGCTGTCTGTGTTGGGCTATTTTGCGCTGATGGTGAGTTGCGGCTATTTGGGGCTGAGTGTATTTGGGGGCATTTGGGGCTGAGTGTATTTGGGGCTGTCTGTGTTTGGGGTATTTGGGGCTGTGTTGGGGGTATTTGAAGCTGAGTGTGTTCGGGGTTATTGGGGCTGAGTGTGTTGGTGGTATTTGGGGCTGAGTTTGTTGCGGGTATTTGGGGCTGAGTGTGTTGAGGGTATTTGGGGCTGTTTGTTGGGGCTATCTGGGCCTGTGTGTTGGGAGAATTTGGGGCTGTGTGTTGGGGGTATTTGGGGCTGTGTGTGTTGCGGTATTGGGGGCTGAGTTTGTTGGGGGTATTTGGGGCTGTGTGTTGGGGGCATTTGGGGCTGTGTTGGGGGTATTTGAAGTTGTGTGTTGGGGGTATTTGGGGCTGAGTGTGTTGGGGGTATTTGGGTCTGAGTGTGTTGAGAGTATTTGGGGCTGAGTGTATTTGGGGTGACTGTGTTGGGGGTATTTGGGGCTGAGTGTGTTGGGGGTATTTGGGGCTGAGTGTGTTGGGGGTATTTGGGGCTGAGTGTGTTGAGAGTATTTGGGTCTAAGTGTATTTGGGGTGACTGTGTTGGGGGTATTTGGGGCTGAGTGTGTTGGAGGTATTTGGGGCTCAATGTGTTGGGGGTATTTGGGGCTGAGTGTATTTGGAGCTGACTGTATTTGGGGTATTTGGAGCAGTGTGTTGGGGGCATTTGGGGCTGAGTGTGTTAGGGGTATTTGGGGCTGAGTGTGTTGGGGGTATTTGGGGCTGAGTGTGTTGCGGGTATTTGGGGCTGAGTGTTTTGGGGGTATTTGCGGCTGAGTGTGTTGGGGGTATTTGGCGCTGAGTGTGTTGGGGGTATTTGGGGCTGAGTGTGTTGGGGGTATTTGGCGCTGAGTGTGTTGGGGTTATTTGGGGCTGAGTGTATTGAGGGTATTTGGGTTGAGTGTGTTGGGGGTATTTGGGACTGAGTGATTTGGGGGTATTTGGGGCTGAGTGTGTTGGGGGTGTTTGAAGCTGAGTTTGTTGGAGGTTTTGGGGGCTGAGTGTGTTGCGGGTGTTTATATCTGAGTTTGTTGGAGGTATTTGGGGCTGAGTGTGTTGAGGGTATCTGGGGCTGTTTGTTAGGGGTATCTGGGGCTGTGTGTTGGGGGTATTTGTGGCTGTGTGTTGGGGTATTTGGGGCTGAGTATGCTGTGGGTACTTGGGGCTGAGTGAGGTGCGAGTAATTGGGGCTGTCTGTGTTGGGCTATTTGGCGCTGATGGTGAGTTGGGGCTATTTGGGGCTGAGTTTATTTGGGGGCATTTGGGGCTGAGTGTATTTGGGGCTGTCTGTGTTTGGGGTATTTGGGGCTGTGTTGGGGGTATTTGAAGCTGAGTGTGTTGGGGGTTATTGGGGCTGAGTGTGTTGGTGGTATTTGGGTTGAGTGTGTTGGGGGTATTTGGCGCTGAGTGTGTTGGAGGTATTTGGGGCTGAGTGTGTTGAGGGTATTTGGGTTGAGTGTGTTGGGGGTATTTGGGACTGAGTGAGTTGGGGGTATTTGGGGCTGAGTGTTTTGGAGGTATTTGGGGCTGAGTGTGTTGGGGGTATTTGGCGCTGAGTGTGTTGGAGGTATTTGGGGCTGAGTGTATTGAGGGTATTTGGGTTGAGTGTGTTGGGGGTATTTGGGACTGAGTGAGTTGGGGGTATTTGGGGCTGAGTGTGTTGGGGGTGTTTGAAGCTGAGTTTGTTGGAGGTATTTGGGGCTGAGTGTGTTGAGGGTATTTGGGGCTGAGTGTGTTGGAGGTATTTGGGGCTGAGTGTGTTGAGGGTATCTGGGGCTGTTTGTTGGGGGTATCTGGGGCTGTGTGTTGGGGCAATTTGGGGCTGTGTGTTGGGGTATTTGGGGCTGAGTGTGTTGGTGGTATTTGGTGCTGAGTTTGTTGCGGGTATTTGGGGCTGAGTGTGTTGGGGGTATTTGGGGCTGAGTGTGTTGCGGGTGTTTGAAGCTGAGTTTGTTGGAGGTATTTGGGGCTGAGTGTGTTGAGGGTATTTGGGGCTGAGTGTGTTGGAGGTATTTGGGGCTGAGTGTGTTGAGGGTATCTGGGGCTGTTTGTTGGGGGTATCTGGGGCTGTGTGTTGGGGGAATTTGGGGCTGTGTGTGTTGAGGTATTTGGGGCTGTGTGTGTTGGGGTATTTGGGGCTGAGTGTGCTGTGGGTACTTGGGGCTGAGTGAGGTGGGAGTAATTGGGGCTGTCTGTGTTGGGCTATTTTGCGCTGATGGTGAGTTGCGGCTATTTGGGGCTGAGTGTATTTGGGGGCATTTGGGGCTGAGTGTATTTGGGGCTGTCTGTGTTTGGGGTATTTGGGGCTGTGTTGGGGGTATTTGAAGCTGAGTGTGTTCGGGGTTATTGGGGCTGAGTGTGTTGGTGGTATTTGGGGCTGAGTTTGTTGCGGGTATTTGGGGCTGAGTGTGTTGAGGGTATTTGGGGCTGTTTGTTGGGGCTATCTGGGCCTGTGTGTTGGGAGAATTTGGGGCTGTGTGTTGGGGGTATTTGGGGCTGTGTGTGTTGCGGTATTGGGGGCTGAGTTTGTTGGGGGTATTTGGGGCTGTGTGTTGGGGGCATTTGGGGCTGTGTTGGGGGTATTTGAAGTTGAGTGTGTTGGGGGTATTTGGGGCTGAGTGTGTTGGGGGTATTTGGGTCTGAGTGTGTTGAGAGTATTTGGGGCTGAGTGTATTTGGGGTGACTGTGTTGGGGGTATTTGGGGCTGAGTGTGTTGGGGGTATTTGGGGCTGAGTGTGTTGGGGGTATTTGGGGCTGAGTGTGTTGAGAGTATTTGGGTCTAAGTGTATTTGGGGTGACTGTGTTGGGGGTATTTGGGGCTGAGTGTGTTGGAGGTATTTGGGGCTCAATGTGTTGGGGGTATTTGGGGCTGAGTGTATTTGGAGCTGACTGTATTTGGGGTATTTGGAGCAGTGTGTTGGGGGCATTTGGGGCTGAGTGTGTTAGGGGTATTTGGGGCTGAGTGTGTTGGGGGTATTTGGGGCTGAGTGTGTTGCGGGTATTTGGGGCTGAGTGTTTTGGGGGTATTTGCGGCTGAGTGTGTTGGGGGTATTTGGCGCTGAGTGTGTTGGGGGTATTTGGGGCTGAGTGTGTTGGGGGTATTTGGCGCTGAGTGTGTTGGGGTTATTTGGGGCTGAGTGTATTGAGGGTATTTGGGTTGAGTGTGTTGGGGGTATTTGGGACTGAGTGATTTGGGGGTATTTGGGGCTGAGTGTGTTGGTGGTGTTTGAAGCTGAGTTTGTTGGAGGTTTTGGGGGCTGAGTGTGTTGCGGGTGTTTATATCTGAGTTTGTTGGAGGTATTTGGGGCTGAGTGTGTTGAGGGTATCTGGGGCTGTTTGTTAGGGGTATCTGGGGCTGTGTGTTGGGGGAATTTGTGGCTGTGTGTTGGGGTATTTGGGGCTGAGTATGCTGTGGGTACTTGGGGCTGAGTGAGGTGCGAGTAATTGGGGCTGTCTGTGTTGGGCTATTTGGCGCTGATGGTGAGTTGGGGCTATTTGGGGCTGAGTTTATTTGGGGGCATTTGGGGCTGAGTGTATTTGGGGCTGTCTGTGTTTGGGGTATTTGGGGCTGTGTTGGGGGTATTTGAAGCTGAGTGTGTTGGGGGTTATTGGGGCTGAGTGTGTTGGTGGTATTTGGGTTGAGTGTGTTGGGGGTATTTGGGACTGAGTGAGTTGGGGGTATTTGGGGCTGAGTGTGTTGGGGGTGTTTGAAGCTGAGTTTGTTGGAGGTACTTGGGGCTGAGTGTGTTTAGTGTATTTGGGGCTGAGTGTGTTGGAGGTATTTGGGGCTGAGTGTGTTGAGGGTATCTGGGGCTGTTTGTTGGGGGTATCTGGGGCTGTGTGTTGGGGGAATTTGGGGCTGTGTGTTGGGGTATTTGGGGCTGTGTGTGTTGGGGTATTTGGGGCTGTGTATGCTGTGGGTACATGGGGCTGAGTGAGGTGGGAGTAATTGGGGCTGTCTGTGTTGGGCTATTTGGCGCTGATGGTGAGTTGGGGCTATTTGGGGCTGAGTGTATTTGGGGGCATTTGGGGCTGAGTGTATTTGGGAGCATTTGGGGCTGAGTGTATTTGGGGCTGTTTGTGTTTGGGGTATTTGGGGCTGTGTTGGGGGTATTTGAAGCTGAGTGTGTTGGGGGTATTTGGGGCTGAGTGTGTTGGGGGTATTTGGGGCTGAGTGTGTTGAGAGTATTTGGGGCTGAGTGTATTTGGGGTGACTGTGTTGGGGGTATTTGGGGCTGAGTGTGTTGGGGGTATTTGGGGCTGAGTGTGTTGGGGGTATTTGGGGCTGAGTGTGTTGAGAGTATTTGGGTCTGAGTGCATTTGGGGTGACTGTGTTGGGGGTATTTGGGGCTGAGTGTGTTGGGGGTATTTGGCGCTGAGTGTGTTGGGGGTATTTGGGGCTGAGTGTGTTGAGGGTATTTGGGTTGAGTGTGTTGGGGGTATTTGGGACTGAGTGTATTGAGGGTATTTGGGGCTGAGTGTGTTGGGGGTGTTTGAAGCTGAGTTTGTTGGAGGTTTTTGGGGCTGAGTGTGTTGCGGGTGTTTATTGCTGAGTTTGTTGGAGGTATTTGGGGCTGAGTGTGTTGAGGGTATTTGGGGCTGAGTGTGTTGGGGGTATTTGGCGCTGAGTGTGTTGGGGGTATTTGGGGCTGAGTGTGTTGGGGGTATTTGGCGCTGAGTGTGTTGGGGGTATTTGGGGCTGAGTGTGTTGAGGGTATTTGGGTTGAGTGTGTTGGGGGTATTTGGGACTGAGTGAGTTGGGGGTATTTGGGGCTGAGTGTGTTGGGGGTATTTGGGGCTGAGTGTTTTGGAGGTATTTGGGGCTGAGTGTGTTGGGGGTATTTGGCGCTGAGTGTGTTGGAGGTATTTGGGGCTGAGTGTATTGAGGGTATTTGGGTTGAGTGTGTTGGGGGTATTTGGGACTGAGTGAGTTGGGGGTATTTGGGGCTGAGTGTGTTGGGGGTGTTTGAAGCTGAGTTTGTTGGAGGTATTTGGGGCTGAGTGTGTTGAGGGTATTTGGGGCTGAGTGTGTTGGAGGTATTTGGGGCTGAGTGTGTTGAGGGTATCTGGGGCTGTTTGTTGGGGGTATCTGGGGCTGTGTGTTGGGGCAATTTGGGGCTGTGTGTTGGGGTATTTGGGGCTGAGTGTGTTGGTGGTATTTGGTGCTGGATTTGTTGCGGGTATTTGGGGCTGAGTGTGTTGCGGGTGTTTGAAGCTGAGTTTGTTGGAGGTATTTGGGGCTGAGTGTGTTGAGGGTATTTGGGGCTGAGTGTGTTGGAGGTATTTGGGGCTGAGTGTGTTGAGGGTATCTGGGGCTGTTTGTTGGGGGTATCTGGGGCTGTGTGTTGGGGGAATTTGGGGCTGTGTGTGTTGAGGTATTTGGGGCTGTGTGTGTTGGGGTATTTGGGGCTGAGTGTGCTGTGGGTACTTGGGGCTGAGTGAGGTGGGAGTAATTGCGGCTGTCTGTGTTGGGCTATTTTGCGCTGATGGTGAGTTGCGGCTATTTGGGGCTGAGTGTATTTGGGGGCATTTGGGGCTGAGTGTATTTGGGGCTGTCTGTGTTTGGGGTATTTGGGGCTGTGTTGGGGGTATTTGAAGCTGAGTGTGTTGGGTGTTATTGGGGCTGAGTGTGTTGGTGGTATTTGGGGCTGAGTTTGTTGCGGGTATTTGGGGCTGAGTGTGTTGAGGGTATTTGGGGCTGTTTGTTGGGGCTATCTGGGCCTGTGTGTTGGGAGAATTTGGGGCTGTGTGTTGGGGGTATTTGGGGCTGTGTGTGTTGCGGTATTTGGGGCTGAGTTTGTTGGGGGTATTTGGGGCTGTGTGTTTTGTGGGCATTTGGGGCTGTGTTGGGGGTATTTGAAGTTGAGTGTGTTGGGGGTATTTGGGGCTGAGTGTGTTGAGAGTATTTGGGTCTGAGTGTATTTGGGGCTGAGTGTGTTGGGCGTATTTGGGGCTGAGTGTTTTGGGGGTATTTGCGGCTTAGTGTGTTTAGGGTATTTGGCGCTGAGTGTGTTGGGGGTATTTGGGGCTGAGTGTGTTGAGGGTATTTGGGTTGAGTGTGTTGGGGGTATTTGGGACTGAGTGAGTTGGGGGTATTTGGGGCTGAGTGTGTTGGGGTGTTTGAAGCTGAGTTTGTTGGAGGTTTTGGGGGCTGAGTGTGTTGCGGGTGTTTATATCTGAGTTTGTTGGAGGTATTTGGGGCTGAGTGTGTTGAGGGTATTTGGGGCTGAGTGTGTTGGAGGTATTTGGGGCTGAGTGTGTTGAGGGTATCTGGGGCTGTTTGTTAGGGGTATCTGGGGCTGTGTGTTGGGGAATTTGTGGCTGTGTGTTGGGGTATTTGGGGCTGTGTGTGTTGGGGTATTTGGGGCTCTCTGTGTTGGGCTATTTGGCGCTGATGGTGAGTTGGGGCTATTTGGGGCTGAGTTTATTTGGGGGCATTTGGGGCTGAGTGTATTTGGGGCTGTCTGTGTTTGGGGTATTTGGGGCTGTGTTGGGGGTATTTGAAGCTGAGTGTGTTGGGGGTTATTGGGGCTGAGTGTGTTGGTGGTATTTGGGTTGAGTGTGTTGGGGGTATTTGGGACTGAGTGTGTTGGGAGTGTTTGAAGCTGAGTTTGTTGAGGGTATCTGGGGCTGTTTGTTGGGGGTATCTGGGGCTGTGTGTTAGGGGAATTTGGGGCTGTGTGTTGGGGTATTTGGGGCTGTGTGTGTTGGGGGTATTTGGGGCTGAGTGTGTTGGGAGTGTTTGAAGCTGAGTTTGTTGAGGGTATCTGGGGCTGTTTGTTGCGGGTATCTGGGGCTGTGTGTTGGGGGAATTTGGGGCTGTGTGTTGGGGTATTTGGGGCTGTGTGTGTTGGGGGTATTTGGCGCTGAGTGTGTTGGGGGTATTTGGGGCTGAGTTTGTTGCGGGTATTTGGGGCTGAGTGTTTTGGGGGTATTTGGGGCTGAGTGTGCTGGGGCTATTTGGCGCTGAGTGAGTTGGGGGTATTTGGGGCTGAGTGTGTTGGGGGTTATTGGGGCTGAGTGTGTTGGGGGTATTTGGGGCTGTGTTTGTTGCGGGTATTTGGGGCTGAGTGTTTTGGGGGTATTTGGTGCTGAGTGTGCTGGGGCTATTTGGCGCTGAGTGAGTTGAGGGTATTTGGGGCTGAGTGTGTTGAGGGTATTTGGGTTGAATGTGTTGGGGGTATTTGGGACTGAGTGAGTTGTGGGTATTTGGGGCTGAGTGTATTTGGGGTGACTGTGTTGGGGGTATTTGGGGCTGAGTGTTTTGGGGGTATTTGGTGCTGAGTGTGCTGGGGCTATTTGGGGCTGAGTGTGTTGAGGGTATTTGGGTTGAGTGTGTTGGGGGTATTTGGGGCTGAGTGTGTTGGGAGTGTTTGAAGCTGAGTTTGTTGGAGGTACTTGGGGCTGAGTGTGTTTAGTGTATTTGGGGCTGAGTGTGTTGGAGGTATTTGGGGCTGAGTGTGTTGAGGGTATCTGGGGCTGTTTGTTGGGGGTATCTGGGGCTGTGTGTTGGGGGAATTTGGGGCTGTGTGTGTTGGGGTATTTGGGGCTGTGTATGCTGTGGGTACATGGGGCTGAGTGAGGTGGGAGTAATTGGGGCTGTCTGTGTTGGGCTATTTGGCGCTGATGGTGAGTTGGGGCTATTTGGGGCTGAGTGTATTTGGGGGCATTTGGGGCTGAGTGTATTTGGGAGCATTTGGGGCTGAGTGTATTTGGGGCTGTTTGTGTTTGGGGTATTTGGGGCTGTGTTGGGGGTATTTGAAGCTGAGTGTGTTGGGGGTATTTGGGGCTGAGTGTGTTGAGGGTATTTGGGTTGAGTGTGTTGCGGGTATTTGGGACTGAGTGAGTTGGGGGTATTTGGGGCTGAGTGTGTTGGGGTGTTTGAAGCTGAGTTTGTTGGAGGTTTTTGGGGCTGAGTGTGTTGAGAGTATTTGGGGCTGAGTGTATTTGGGGTGACTGTGTTGGGGGTATTTGGGGCTGAGTGTGTTGGGGGTATTTGGGGCTGAGTGTGTTGGGGGTATTTGGGGCTGAGTGTGTTGAGAGTATTTGGGTCTGAGTGTATTTGGGGTGACTGTGTTGGGGGTATTTGGGGCTGAGTGTGTTGGAGGTATTTGGGGCTCAATGTGTTGGGGGTATTTGGGGCTGAGTGTATTTGGAGCTGACTGTATTTGGGGTATTTGGAGCAGTGTGTTGGGGGTATTTGGGGCTGAGTGTGCTGTGGGTGTTTGGGACTGAGTGTGTTGAGGCTATTTGGGGCTGAGTGTGTTGGGGGTATTTGGGGCTGAGTGTGTTGCGGGTATTTGGGGATGAGTGTGTTGGGGGTATTTGGGGATGAGTGTGTTGGGGGTATTTGGGGCAAAGTGTGTTGGGGGTATTTGGGGTGAGTGTGTTGGGGGTATTTGGGGCAAAGTGTGTTGGGGGTATTTGGGGCTGAGTGTATTTGGAGCTGACTGTATTTGGGGTATTTGGAGCAGTGTGTTGGGGGTGTTTGGGACTGAGTGTGTTGAGGCTATTTGGGGCTAAGTGTGTTGGGGGTATTTGGGGCTGAGTGTGTTGAGGGTATTTGGGGCTGTTTGTTGGGGGTATCTGGGCCTGTGTGTTGGGGGAATTTGGGGCTGTGTGTTGGGGGTATTTGGGGCTGTGTGTGTTGCGGGTATTTGGGGCTTTGTGTGTTGGGGTATTTGGGGCTGAGTTTGTTGGGGGTATTTGGGGCTGTGTGTTGGGGGCATTTGGGGCTGAGTGTGTTGGGGGTATTTGGGGCTGAGTGTGTTGGGGGTATTTGGGGCTGAGTGTGTTGGGGGTATTTGGGGCTGAGTTTGTTGCGGGTATTTGGGGCTGAGTGTGTTGGGGGTATTTGGGGCTGAGTGTGTTGCGGGTGTTTGAAGCTGAGTTTGTTGGAGGTATTTGGGGCTGAGTGTGTTAAGGGTATTTGGGGCTGAGTGTGTTGGAGGTATTTGGGGCTGAGTGTGTTGAGGGTATCTGGGGCTGTTTGTTGGGGGTATCTGGGGCTGTGTGTTGGTGGAATTTGGGGCTGTGTGTTGGGGTATTTGGGGCTGTGTGTGTTGGGGTATTTGGGGCTGAGTATGCTGTGGATACTTGGGGCTGAGTGAGGTGGGAGTAATTGGGGCTGTCTGTGTTGGGCTATTTGGCGCTGATGGTGAGTTGCGGCTATTTGAGGCTGAGTGTATTTGGGGGCATTTGGGGCTGAGTGTATTTGGGGCTGTCTGTGTTTGGGGTATTTGGGGCTGTGTTGGGGGTATTTGAAGCTGAGTGTGTTGGGGGTATTTGGGGCTGAGTGTGTTGAGGGTATTTGGGTTGAGTGTGTTGGGGGTATTTGGGACTGAGTGAGTTGGGGGTATTTGGGGCTGAGTGTGTTGGGGTGTTTGAAGCTGAGTTTGTTGGAGGTTTTTGGGGCTGAGTGTGTTGAGAGTATTTGGGGCTGAGTGTATTTGGGGTGACTGTGTTGGGGGTATTTGGGGCTGAGTGTGTTGGGGGTATTTGGGGCTGAGTGTGTTGGGGGTATTTGGGGCTGAGTGTGTTGAGAGTATTTGGGTCTGAGTGTATTTGGGGTGACTGTGTTGGGGGTATTTGGGGCTGAGTGTGTTGGAGGTATTTGGGGCTCAATGTGTTGGGGGTATTTGGGGCTGAGTGTATTTGGAGCTGACTGTATTTGGGGTATTTGGAGCAGTGTGTTGGGGGTATTTGGGGCTGAGTGTGCTGTGGGTGTTTGGGACTGAGTGTGTTGAGGCTATTTGGGGCTGAGTGTGTTGGGGGTATTTGGGGCTGAGTGTGTTGCGGGTATTTGGGGATGAGTGTGTTGGGGGTATTTGGGGATGAGTGTGTTGGGGGTATTTGGGGCAAAGTGTGTTGGGGGTATTTGGGGTGAGTGTGTTGGGGGTATTTGGGGCAAAGTGTGTTGGGGGTATTTGGGGCTGAGTGTATTTGGAGCTGACTGTATTTGGGGTATTTGGAGCAGTGTGTTGGGGGTGTTTGGGACTGAGTGTGTTGAGGCTATTTGGGGCTAAGTGTGTTGGGGGTATTTGGGGCTGAGTGTGTTGTGGGTATTTGGGGCTGTTTGTTGGGGGTATCTGGGCCTGTGTGTTGGGGGAATTTGGGGCTGTGTGTTGGGGGTATTTGGGGCTGTGTGTGTTGCGGGTATTTGGGGCTTTGTGTGTTGGGGTATTTGGGGCTGAGTTTGTTGGGGGTATTTGGGGCTGTGTGTTGGGGGCATTTGGGGCTGAGTGTCTTGGGGGGATTTGGGGCTGAGTGTGTTGGGGTATTTGGGGCTGAGTGTGTTGGGGGTATTTGGGGCTGAGTTTGTTGCGGGTATTTGGGGCTGAGTGTGTTGGGGGTATTTGGGGCTGAGTGTGTTGCGGGTGTTTGAAGCTGAGTTTGTTGGAGGTATTTGGGGCTGAGTGTGTTAAGGGTATTTGGGGCTGAGTGTGTTGGAGGTATTTGGGGCTGAGTGTGTTGAGGGTATCTGGGGCTGTTTGTTGGGGGTATCTGGGGCTGTGTGTTGGTGGAATTTGGGGCTGTGTGTTGGGGTATTTGGGGCTGTGTGTGTTGGGGTATTTGGGGCTGAGTATGCTGTGGATACTTGGGGCTGAGTGAGGTGGGAGTAATTGGGGCTGTCTGTGTTGGGCTATTTGGCGCTGATGGTGAGTTGGGGCTATTTGGGGCTGAGTTTATTTGGGGGCATTTGGGGCTGAGTGTATTTGGGGCTGTCTGTGTTTGGGGTATTTGGGGCTGTGTTGGGGGTATTTGAAGCTGAGTGTGTTGGGGGTTATTGGGGCTGAGTGTGTTGGTGGTATTTGGGTTGAGTGTGTTGGGGGTATTTGGGACTGAGTGAGTTGGGGGTATTTGGGGCTGAGTGTGTTGGGGGTGTTTGAAGCTGAGTTTGTTGGAGGTACTTGGGGCTGAGTGTGTTTAGTGTATTTGGGGCTGAGTGTGTTGGAGGTATTTGGGGCTGAGTGTGTTGAGGGTATCTGGGGCTGTTTGTTGGGGGTATCTGGGGCTGTGTGTTGGGGGAATTTGGGGCTGTGTGTTGGGGTATTTGGGGCTGTGTGTGTTGGGGTATTTGGGGCTGAGTGTGTTGAGGGTATCTGGGGCTGTTTGTTGGGGGTATCTGGGGCTGTGTGTTGGTGGAATTTGGGGCTGTGTGTTGGGGTATTTGGGGCTGTGTGTGTTGGGGTATTTGGGGCTGAGTATGCTGTGGATACTTGGGGCTGAGTGAGGTGGGAGTAATTGGGGCTGTCTGTGTTGGGCTATTTGGCGCTGATGGTGAGTTGGGGCTATTTGGGGCTGAGTTTATTTGGGGGCATTTGGGGCTGAGTGTATTTGGGGCTGTCTGTGTTTGGGGTATTTGGGGCTGTGTTGGGGGTATTTGAAGCTGAGTGTGTTGGGGGTTATTGGGGCTGAGTGTGTTGGTGGTATTTGGGTTGAGTGTGTTGGGGGTATTTGGGACTGAGTGAGTTGGGGGTATTTGGGGCTGAGTGTGTTGGGGGTGTTTGAAGCTGAGTTTGTTGGAGGTACTTGGGGCTGAGTGTGTTTAGTGTATTTGGGGCTGAGTGTGTTGGAGGTATTTGGGGCTGAGTGTGTTGAGGGTATCTGGGGCTGTTTGTTGGGGGTATCTGGGGCTGTGTGTTGGGGGAATTTGGGGCTGTGTGTTGGGGTATTTGGGGCTGTGTGTGTTGGGGTATTTGGGGCTGTGTATGCTGTGGGTACATGGGGCTGAGTGAGGTGGGAGTAATTGGGGCTGTCTGTGTTGGGCTATTTGGCGCTGATGGTGAGTTGGGGCTATTTGGGGCTGAGTGTATTTGGGGGCATTTGGGGCTGAGTGTATTTGGGAGCATTTGGAGCTGAGTGTATTTGGGGCTGTTTGTGTTTGGGGTATTTGGGGCTGTGTTGGGGGTATTTGAAGTTGAGTGTGTTGGGGGTATTTGGGGCTGAGTGTGTTGGGGGTATTTGGGGCTGAGTGTGTTGAGAGTATTTGGGGCTGAGTGTATTTGGGGTGACTGTGTTGGGGGTATTTGGGGCTGAGTGTGTTGGGGGTATTTGGGGCTGAGTGTGTTGGGGGTATTTGGGGCTGAGTGTGTTGAGAGTATTTGGGTCTGAGTGCATTTGGGGTGACTGTGTTGGGGGTATTTGGGGCTGAGTGTGTTGGGGGTATTTGGCGCTGAGTGTGTTGGGGGTATTTGGGGCTGAGTGTGTTGAGGGTATTTGGGTTGAGTGTGTTGGGGGTATTTGGGACTGAGTGTATTGAGGGTATTTGGGGCTGAGTGTGTTGGGGGTGTTTGAAGCTGAGTTTGTTGGAGGTTTTTGGGGCTGAGTGTGTTGCGGGTGTTTATTGCTGAGTTTGTTGGAGGTATTTGGGGCTGAGTGTGTTGAGGGTATTTGGGGCTGAGTGTGTTGGGGGTATTTGGCGCTGAGTGTGTTGGGGGTATTTGGGGCTGAGTGTGTTGGGGGTATTTGGCGCTGAGTGTGTTGGGGGTATTTGGGGCTGAGTGTGTTGAGGGTATTTGGGTTGAGTGTGTTGGGGGTATTTGGGACTGAGTGAGTTGGGGGTATTTGGGGCTGAGTGTGTTGGGGGTATTTGGGGCTGAGTGTTTTGGAGGTATTTGGGGCTGAGTGTGTTGGGGGTATTTGGCGCTGAGTGTGTTGGAGGTATTTGGGGCTGAGTGTATTGAGGGTATTTGGGTTGAGTGTGTTGGGGGTATTTGGGACTGAGTGAGTTGGGGGTATTTGGGGCTGAGTGTGTTGGGGGTGTTTGAAGCTGAGTTTGTTGGAGGTATTTGGGGCTGAGTGTGTTGAGGGTATTTGGGGCTGAGTGTGTTGGAGGTATTTGGGGCTGAGTGTGTTGAGGGTATCTGGGGCTGTTTGTTGGGGGTATCTGGGGCTGTGTGTTGGGGCAATTTGGGGCTGTGTGTTGGGGTATTTGGGGCTGAGTGTGTTGGTGGTATTTGGTGCTGGATTTGTTGCGGGTATTTGGGGCTGAGTGTGTTGCGGGTGTTTGAAGCTGAGTTTGTTGGAGGTTTTTGGGGCTGAGTGTGTTGAGAGTATTTGGGGCTGAGTGTATTTGGGGTGACTGTGTTGGGGGTATTTGGGGCTGAGTGTGTTGGGGGTATTTGGGGCTGAGTGTGTTGGGGGTATTTGGGGCTGAGTGTGGTGAGAGTATTTGGGTCTGAGTGTATTTGGGGTGACTGTGTTGGGGGTATTTGGGGCTGAGTGTGTTGGAGGTATTTGGGGCTCAATGTGTTGGGGGTATTTGGGGCTGAGTGTATTTGGAGCTGACTGTATTTGGGGTATTTGGAGCAGTGTGTTGGGGGTATTTGGGGCTGAGTGTGCTGTGGGTGTTTGGGACTGAGTGTGTTGAGGCTATTTGGGGCTGAGTGTGTTGGGGGTATTTGGGGCTGAGTGTGTTGCGGGTATTTGGGGATGAGTGTGTTGGGGGTATTTGGGGATGAGTGTGTTGGGGGTATTTGGGGCAAAGTGTGTTGGGGGTATTTGGGGTGAGTGTGTTGGGGGTATTTGGGGCAAAGTGTGTTGGGGGTATTTGGGGCTGAGTGTATTTGGAGCTGACTGTATTTGGGGTATTTGGAGCAGTGTGTTGGGGGTGTTTGGGACTGAGTGTGTTGAGGCTATTTGGGGCTAAGTGTGTTAGGGGTATTTGGGGCTGAGTGTATTGAGGGTATTTGGGGCTGTTTGTTGGGGGTATCTGGGCCTGTGTGTTGGGGGAATTTGGGGCTGTGTGTTGGGGGTATTTGGGGCTGTGTGTGTTGCGGGTATTTGGGGCTTTGTGTGTTGGGGTATTTGGGGCTGAGTTTGTTGGGGGTATTTGGGGCTGTGTGTTGGGGGCATTTGGGGCTGAGTGTGTTGGGGGTATTTGGGGCTGAGTGTGTTGGGGGTATTTGGGGCTGAGTGTGTTGGGGGTATTTGGGGCTGAGTTTGTTGCGGGTATTTGGGGCTGAGTGTGTTGGGGGTATTTGGGGCTGAGTGTGTTGCGGGTGTTTGAAGCTGAGTTTGTTGGAGGTATTTGGGGCTGAGTGTGTTAAGGGTATTTGGGGCTGAGTGTGTTGGAGGTATTTGGGGCTGAGTGTGTTGAGGGTATCTGGGGCTGTTTGTTGGGGGTATCTGGGGCTGTGTGTTGGTGGAATTTGGGGCTGTGTGTTGGGGTATTTGGGGCTGTGTGTGTTGGGGTATTTGGGGCTGAGTATGCTGTGGATACTTGGGGCTGAGTGAGGTGGGAGTAATTGGGGCTGTCTGTGTTGGGCTATTTGGCGCTGATGGTGAGTTGCGGCTATTTGAGGCTGAGTGTATTTGGGGGCATTTGGGGCTGAGTGTATTTGGGGCTGTCTGTGTTTGGGGTATTTGGGGCTGTGTTGGGGGTATTTGAAGCTGAGTGTGTTGGGGGTATTTGGGGCTGAGTGTGTTGAGGGTATTTGGGTTGAGTGTGTTGGGGGTATTTGGGACTGAGTGAGTTGGGGGTATTTGGGGCTGAGTGTGTTGGGGTGTTTGAAGCTGAGTTTGTTGGAGGTACTTGGGGCTGAGTGTGTTTAGTGTATTTGGGGCTGAGTGTGTTGGAGGTATTTGGGGCTGAGTGTGTTGAGGGTATCTGGGGCTGTTTGTTGGGGGTATCTGGGGCTGTGTGTTGGGGGAATTTGGGGCTGTGTGTTGGGGTATTTGGGGCTGTGTGTGTTGGGGTATTTGGGGCTGAGTGTGTTGAGGGTATCTGGGGCTGTTTGTTGGGGGTATCTGGGGCTGTGTGTTGGTGGAATTTGGGGCTGTGTGTTGGGGTATTTGGGGCTGTGTGTGTTGGGGTATTTGGGGCTGAGTATGCTGTGGATACTTGGGGCTGAGTGAGGTGGGAGTAATTGGGGCTGTCTGTGTTGGGCTATTTGGCGCTGATGGTGAGTTGGGGCTATTTGGGGCTGAGTTTATTTGGGGGCATTTGGGGCTGAGTGTATTTGGGGCTGTCTGTGTTTGGGGTATTTGGGGCTGTGTTGGGGGTATTTGAAGCTGAGTGTGTTGGGGGTTATTGGGGCTGAGTGTGTTGGTGGTATTTGGGTTGAGTGTGTTGGGGGTATTTGGGACTGAGTGAGTTGGGGGTATTTGGGGCTGAGTGTGTTGGGGGTGTTTGAAGCTGAGTTTGTTGGAGGTACTTGGGGCTGAGTGTGTTTAGTGTATTTGGGGCTGAGTGTGTTGGAGGTATTTGGGGCTGAGTGTGTTGAGGGTATCTGGGGCTGTTTGTTGGGGGTATCTGGGGCTGTGTGTTGGGGGAATTTGGGGCTGTGTGTTGGGGTATTTGGGGCTGTGTGTGTTGGAGTATTTGGGGCTGTGTATGCTGTGGTTACATGGGGCTGAGTGAGGTGGGAGTAATTGGGGCTGTCTGTGTTGGGCTATTTGGCGCTGATGGTGAGTTGGGGCTATTTGGGGCTGAGTGTATTTGGGGGCATTTGGGGCTGAGTGTATTTGGGAGCATTTGGGGCTGAGTGTATTTGGGGCTGTTTGTGTTTGGGGTATTTGGGGCTGTGTTGGGGGTATTTGAAGTTGAGTGTGTTGGGGGTATTTGGGGCTGAGTGTGTTGGGGGTATTTGGGGCTGAGTGTGTTGAGAGTATTTGGGGCTGAGTGTATTTGGGGTGACTGTGTTGGGGGTATTTGGGGCTGAGTGTGTTGGGGGTATTTGGGGCTGAGTGTGTTGGGGGTATTTGGGGCTGAGTGTGTTGAGAGTATTTGGGTCTGAGTGCATTTGGGGTGACTGTGTTGGGGGTATTTGGGGCTGAGTGTGTTGGGGGTATTTGGCGCTGAGTGTGTTGGGGGTATTTGGGGCTGAGTGTGTTGAGGGTATTTGGGTTGAGTGTGTTGGGGGTATTTGGGACTGAGTGTATTGAGGGTATTTGGGGCTGAGTGTGTTGGGGGTGTTTGAAGCTGAGTTTGTTGGAGGTTTTTGGGGCTGAGTGTGTTGCGGGTGTTTATTGCTGAGTTTGTTGGAGGTATTTGGGGCTGAGTGTGTTGAGGGTATTTGGGGCTGAGTGTGTTGGGGGTATTTGGCGCTGAGTGTGTTGGGGGTATTTGGGGCTGAGTGTGTTGGGGGTATTTGGCGCTGAGTGTGTTGGGGGTATTTGGGGCTGAGTGTGTTGAGGGTATTTGGGTTGAGTGTGTTGGGGGTATTTGGGACTGAGTGAGTTGGGGGTATTTGGGGCTGAGTGTGTTGGGGGTATTTGGGGCTGAGTGTTTTGGAGGTATTTGGGGCTGAGTGTGTTGGGGGTATTTGGCGCTGAGTGTGTTGGAGGTATTTGGGGCTGAGTGTATTGAGGGTATTTGGGTTGAGTGTGTTGGGGGTATTTGGGACTGAGTGAGTTGGGGGTATTTGGGGCTGAGTGTGTTGGGGGTGTTTGAAGCTGAGTTTGTTGGAGGTATTTGGGGCTGAGTGTGTTGAGGGTATTTGGGGCTGAGTGTGTTGGAGGTATTTGGGGCTGAGTGTGTTGAGGGTATCTGGGGCTGTTTGTTGGGGGTATCTGGGGCTGTGTGTTGGGGCAATTTGGGGCTGTGTGTTGGGGTATTTGGGGCTGAGTGTGTTGGTGGTATTTGGTGCTGGATTTGTTGCGGGTATTTGGGGCTGAGTGTGTTGCGGGTGTTTGAAGCTGAGTTTGTTGGAGGTTTTTGGGGCTGAGTGTGTTGAGAGTATTTGGGGCTGAGTGTATTTGGGGTGACTGTGTTGGGGGTATTTGGGGCTGAGTGTGTTGGGGGTATTTGGGGCTGAGTGTGTTGGGGGTATTTGGGGCTGAGTGTGTTGAGAGTATTTGGGTCTGAGTGTATTTGGGGTGACTGTGTTGGGGGTATTTGGGGCTGAGTGTGTTGAGAGTATTTGGGTCTGAGTGTATTTGGGGTGACTGTGTTGGGGGTATTTGGGGCTGAGTGTGTTGGAGGTATTTGGGGCTCAATGTGTTGGGGGTATTTGGGGCTGAGTGTATTTGGAGCTGACTGTATTTGGGGTATTTGGAGCAGTGTGTTGGGGGTATTTGGGGCTGAGTGTGCTGTGGGTGTTTGGGACTGAGTGTGTTGAGGCTATTTGGGGCTGAGTGTGTTGGGGGTATTTGGGGCTGAGTGTGTTGCGGGTATTTGGGGATGAGTGTGTTGGGGGTATTTGGGGATGAGTGTGTTGGGGGTATTTGGGGCAGAGTGTGTTGGGGGTATTTGGGGTGAGTGTGTTGGGGGTATTTGGGGCAAAGTGTGTTGGGGGTATTTGGGGCTGAGTGTATTTGGAGCTGACTGTATTTGGGGTATTTGGAGCAGTGTGTTGGGGGTGTTTGGGACTGAGTGTGTTGAGGCTATTTGGGGCTAAGTGTGTTGGGGGTATTTGGGGCTGAGTGTGTTGAGGGTATTTGGGGCTGTTTGTTGGGGGTATCTGGGCCTGTGTGTTGGGGGAATTTGGGGCTGTGTGTTGGGGGTATTTGGGGCTGTGTGTGTTGCGGGTATTTGGGGCTTTGTGTGTTGGGGTATTTGGGGCTGAGTTTGTTGGGGGTATTTGGGGCTGTGTGTTGGGGGCATTTGGGGCTGAGTGTGTTGGGGGTATTTGGGGCTGAGTGTGTTGGGGGTATTTGGGGCTGAGTGTGTTGGGGGTATTTGGGGCTGAGTTTGTTGCGGGTATTTGGGGCTGAGTGTGTTGGGGGTATTTGGGGCTGAGTGTGTTGCGGGTGTTTGAAGCTGAGTTTGTTGGAGGTATTTGGGGCTGAGTGTGTTAAGGGTATTTGGGGCTGAGTGTGTTGGAGGTATTTGGGGCTGAGTGTGTTGAGGGTATCTGGGGCTGTTTGTTGGGGGTATCTGGGGCTGTGTGTTGGTGGAATTTGGTGCTGTGTGTTGGGGTATTTGGGGCTGTGTGTGTTGGGGTATTTGGGGCTGAGTATGCTGTGGATACTTGGGGCTGAGTGAGGTGGGAGTAATTGGGGCTGTCTGTGTTGGGCTATTTGGCGCTGATGGTGAGTTGCGGCTATTTGAGGCTGAGTGTATTTGGGGGCATTTGGGGCTGAGTGTATTTGGGGCTGTCTGTGTTTGGGGTATTTGGGGCTGTGTTGGGGGTATTTGAAGCTGAGTGTGTTGGGGGTATTTGGGGCTGAGTGTGTTGAGGGTATTTGGGTTGAGTGTGTTGGGGGTATTTGGGACTGAGTGAGTTGGGGGTATTTGGGGCTGAGTGTGTTGGGGTGTTTGAAGCTGAGTTTGTTGGAGGTTTTTGGGGCTGAGTGTGTTGAGAGTATTTGGGGCTGAGTGTATTTGGGGTGACTGTGTTGGGGGTATTTGGGGCTGAGTGTGTTGGGGGTATTTGGGGCTGAGTGTGTTGGGGGTATTTGGGGCTGAGTGTGTTGAGAGTATTTGGGTCTGAGTGTATTTGGGGTGACTGTGTTGGGGGTATTTGGGGCTGAGTGTGTTGGAGGTATTTGGGGCTCAATGTGTTGGGGGTATTTGGGGCTGAGTGTATTTGGAGCTGACTGTATTTGGGGTATTTGGAGCAGTGTGTTGGGGGTATTTGGGGCTGAGTGTGCTGTGGGTGTTTGGGACTGAGTGTGTTGAGGCTATTTGGGGCTGAGTGTGTTGGGGGTATTTGGGGCTGAGTGTGTTGGGGGTATTTGGGGCTGAGTGTGTTGAGAGTATTTGGGTCTGAGTGTATTTGGGGTGACTGTGTTGGGGGTATTTGGGGCTGAGTGTGTTGGAGGTATTTGGGGCTCAATGTGTTGGGGGTATTTGGGGCTGAGTGTATTTGGAGCTGACTGTATTTGGGGTATTTGGAGCAGTGTGTTGGGGGTATTTGGGGCTGAGTGTGCTGTGGGTGTTTGGGACTGAGTGTGTTGAGGCTATTTGGGGCTGAGTGTGTTGGGGGTATTTGGGGCTGAGTGTGTTGCGGGTATTTGGGGATGAGTGTGTTGGGGGTATTTGGGGATGAGTGTGTTGGGGGTATTTGGGGCAAAGTGTGTTGGGGGTATTTGGGGTGAGTGTGTTGGGGGTATTTGGGGCAAAGTGTGTTGGGGGTATTTGGGGCTGAGTGTATTTGGAGCTGACTGTATTTGGGGTATTTGGAGCAGTGTGTTGGGGGTGTTTGGGACTGAGTGTGTTGAGGCTATTTGGGGCTAAGTGTGTTGGGGGTATTTGGGGCTGAGTGTGTTGTGGGTATTTGGGGCTGTTTGTTGGGGGTATCTGGGCCTGTGTGTTGGGGGAATTTGGGGCTGTGTGTTGGGGGTATTTGGGGCTGTGTGTGTTGCGGGTATTTGGGGCTTTGTGTGTTGGGGTATTTGGGGCTGAGTTTGTTGGGGGTATTTGGGGCTGTGTGTTGGGGGCATTTGGGGCTGAGTGTCTTGGGGGGATTTGGGGCTGAGTGTGTTGGGGTATTTGGGGCTGAGTGTGTTGGGGGTATTTGGGGCTGAGTTTGTTGCGGGTATTTGGGGCTGAGTGTGTTGGGGGTATTTGGGGCTGAGTGTGTTGCGGGTGTTTGAAGCTGAGTTTGTTGGAGGTATTTGGGGCTGAGTGTGTTAAGGGTATTTGGGGCTGAGTGTGTTGGAGGTATTTGGGGCTGAGTGTGTTGAGGGTATCTGGGGCTGTTTGTTGGGGGTATCTGGGGCTGTGTGTTGGTGGAATTTGGGGCTGTGTGTTGGGGTATTTGGGGCTGTGTGTGTTGGGGTATTTGGGGCTGAGTATGCTGTGGATACTTGGGGCTGAGTGAGGTGGGAGTAATTGGGGCTGTCTGTGTTGGGCTATTTGGCGCTGATGGTGAGTTGGGGCTATTTGGGGCTGAGTTTATTTGGGGGCATTTGGGGCTGAGTGTATTTGGGGCTGTCTGTGTTTGGGGTATTTGGGGCTGTGTTGGGGGTATTTGAAGCTGAGTGTGTTGGGGGTTATTGGGGCTGAGTGTGTTGGTGGTATTTGGGTTGAGTGTGTTGGGGGTATTTGGGACTGAGTGAGTTGGGGGTATTTGGGGCTGAGTGTGTTGGGGGTGTTTGAAGCTGAGTTTGTTGGAGGTACTTGGGGCTGAGTGTGTTTAGTGTATTTGGGGCTGAGTGTGTTGGAGGTATTTGGGGCTGAGTGTGTTGAGGGTATCTGGGGCTGTTTGTTGGGGGTATCTGGGGCTGTGTGTTGGGGGAATTTGGGGCTGTGTGTTGGGGTATTTGGGGCTGTGTGTGTTGGGGTATTTGGGGCTGAGTGTGTTGAGGGTATCTGGGGCTGTTTGTTGGGGGTATCTGGGGCTGTGTGTTGGTGGAATTTGGGGCTGTGTGTTGGGGTATTTGGGGCTGTGTGTGTTGGGGTATTTGGGGCTGAGTATGCTGTGGATACTTGGGGCTGAGTGAGGTGGGAGTAATTGGGGCTGTCTGTGTTGGGCTATTTGGCGCTGATGGTGAGTTGGGGCTATTTGGGGCTGAGTTTATTTGGGGGCATTTGGGGCTGAGTGTATTTGGGGCTGTCTGTGTTTGGGGTATTTGGGGCTGTGTTGGGGGTATTTGAAGCTGAGTGTGTTGGGGGTTATTGGGGCTGAGTGTGTTGGTGGTATTTGGGTTGAGTGTGTTGGGGGTATTTGGGACTGAGTGAGTTGGGGGTATTTGGGGCTGAGTGTGTTGGGGGTGTTTGAAGCTGAGTTTGTTGGAGGTACTTGGGGCTGAGTGTGTTTAGTGTATTTGGGGCTGAGTGTGTTGGAGGTATTTGGGGCTGAGTGTGTTGAGGGTATCTGGGGCTGTTTGTTGGGGGTATCTGGGGCTGTGTGTTGGGGGAATTTGGGGCTGTGTGTTGGGGTATTTGGGGCTGTGTGTGTTGGGGTATTTGGGGCTGTGTATGCTGTGGGTACATGGGGCTGAGTGAGGTGGGAGTAATTGGGGCTGTCTGTGTTGGGCTATTTGGCGCTGATGGTGAGTTGGGGCTATTTGGGGCTGAGTGTATTTGGGGGCATTTGGGGCTGAGTGTATTTGGGAGCATTTGGAGCTGAGTGTATTTGGGGCTGTTTGTGTTTGGGGTATTTGGGGCTGTGTTGGGGGTATTTGAAGTTGAGTGTGTTGGGGGTATTTGGGGCTGAGTGTGTTGGGGGTATTTGGGGCTGAGTGTGTTGAGAGTATTTGGGGCTGAGTGTATTTGGGGTGACTGTGTTGGGGGTATTTGGGGCTGAGTGTGTTGGGGGTATTTGGGGCTGAGTGTGTTGGGGGTATTTGGGGCTGAGTGTGTTGAGAGTATTTGGGTCTGAGTGCATTTGGGGTGACTGTGTTGGGGGTATTTGGGGCTGAGTGTGTTGGGGGTATTTGGCGCTGAGTGTGTTGGGGGTATTTGGGGCTGAGTGTGTTGAGGGTATTTGGGTTGAGTGTGTTGGGGGTATTTGGGACTGAGTGTATTGAGGGTATTTGGGGCTGAGTGTGTTGGGGGTGTTTGAAGCTGAGTTTGTTGGAGGTTTTTGGGGCTGAGTGTGTTGCGGGTGTTTATTGCTGAGTTTGTTGGAGGTATTTGGGGCTGAGTGTGTTGAGGGTATTTGGGGCTGAGTGTGTTGGGGGTATTTGGTGCTGAGTGTGTTGGGGGTATTTGGGGCTGAGTGTGTTGGGGGTATTTGGCGCTGAGTGTGTTGGGGGTATTTGGGGCTGAGTGTGTTGAGGGTATTTGGGTTGAGTGTGTTGGGGGTATTTGGGACTGAGTGAGTTGGGGGTATTTGGGGCTGAGTGTGTTGGGGGTATTTGGGGCTGAGTGTTTTGGAGGTATTTGGGGCTGAGTGTGTTGGGGGTATTTGGCGCTGAGTGTGTTGGAGGTATTTGGGGCTGAGTGTATTGAGGGTATTTGGGTTGAGTGTGTTGGGGGTATTTGGGACTGAGTGAGTTGGGGGTATTTGGGGCTGAGTGTGTTGGGGGTGTTTGAAGCTGAGTTTGTTGGAGGTATTTGGGGCTGAGTGTGTTGAGGGTATTTGGGGCTGAGTGTGTTGGAGGTATTTGGGGCTGAGTGTGTTGAGGGTATCTGGGGCTGTTTGTTGGGGGTATCTGGGGCTGTGTGTTGGGGCAATTTGGGGCTGTGTGTTGGGGTATTTGGGGCTGAGTGTGTTGGTGGTATTTGGTGCTGGATTTGTTGCGGGTATTTGGGGCTGAGTGTGTTGCGGGTGTTTGAAGCTGAGTTTGTTGGAGGTTTTTGGGGCTGAGTGTGTTGAGAGTATTTGGGGCTGAGTGTATTTGGGGTGACTGTGTTGGGGGTATTTGGGGCTGAGTGTGTTGGGGGTATTTGGGGCTGAGTGTGTTGGGGGTATTTGGGGCTGAGTGTGTTGAGAGTATTTGGGTCTGAGTGTATTTGGGGTGACTGTGTTGGGGGTATTTGGGGCTGAGTGTGTTGGAGGTATTTGGGGCTCAATGTGTTGGGGGTATTTGGGGCTGAGTGTATTTGGAGCTGACTGTATTTGGGGTATTTGGAGCAGTGTGTTGGGGGTATTTGGGGCTGAGTGTGCTGTGGGTGTTTGGGACTGAGTGTGTTGAGGCTATTTGGGGCTGAGTGTGTTGGGGGTATTTGGGGCTGAGTGTGTTGCGGGTATTTGGGGATGAGTGTGTTGGGGGTATTTGGGGATGAGTGTGTTGGGGGTATTTGGGGCAAAGTGTGTTGGGGGTATTTGGGGTGAGTGTGTTGGGGGTATTTGGGGCAAAGTGTGTTGGGGGTATTTGGGGCTGAGTGTATTTGGAGCTGACTGTATTTGGGGTATTTGGAGCAGTGTGTTGGGGGTGTTTGGGACTGAGTGTGTTGAGGCTATTTGGGGCTAAGTGTGTTAGGGGTATTTGGGGCTGAGTGTATTGAGGGTATTTGGGGCTGTTTGTTGGGGGTATCTGGGCCTGTGTGTTGGGGGAATTTGGGGCTGTGTGTTGGGGGTATTTGGGGCTGTGTGTGTTGCGGGTATTTGGGGCTTTGTGTGTTGGGGTATTTGGGGCTGAGTTTGTTGGGGGTATTTGGGGCTGTGTGTTGGGGGCATTTGGGGCTGAGTGTGTTGGGGGTATTTGGGGCTGAGTGTGTTGGGGGTATTTGGGGCTGAGTGTGTTGGGGGTATTTGGGGCTGAGTTTGTTGCGGGTATTTGGGGCTGAGTGTGTTGGGGGTATTTGGGGCTGAGTGTGTTGCGGGTGTTTGAAGCTGAGTTTGTTGGAGGTATTTGGGGCTGAGTGTGTTAAGGGTATTTGGGGCTGAGTGTGTTGGAGGTATTTGGGGCTGAGTGTGTTGAGGGTATCTGGGGCTGTTTGTTGGGGGTATCTGGGGCTGTGTGTTGGTGGAATTTGGGGCTGTGTGTTGGGGTATTTGGGGCTGTGTGTGTTGGGGTATTTGGGGCTGAGTATGCTGTGGATACTTGGGGCTGAGTGAGGTGGGAGTAATTGAGGCTGTCTGTGTTGGGCTATTTGGCGCTGATGGTGAGTTGCGGCTATTTGAGGCTGAGTGTATTTGGGGGCATTTGGGGCTGAGTGTATTTGGGGCTGTCTGTGTTTGGGGTATTTGGGGCTGTGTTGGGGGTATTTGAAGCTGAGTGTGTTGGGGGTATTTGGGGCTGAGTGTGTTGAGGGTATTTGGGTTGAGTGTGTTGGGGGTATTTGGGACTGAGTGAGTTGGGGGTATTTGGGGCTGAGTGTGTTGGGGTGTTTGAAGCTGAGTTTGTTGGAGGTACTTGGGGCTGAGTGTGTTTAGTGTATTTGGGGCTGAGTGTGTTGGAGGTATTTGGGGCTGAGTGTGTTGAGGGTATCTGGGGCTGTTTGTTGGGGGTATCTGGGGCTGTGTGTTGGGGGAATTTGGGGCTGTGTGTTGGGGTATTTGGGGCTGTGTGTGTTGGGGTATTTGGGGCTGAGTGTGTTGAGGGTATCTGGGGCTGTTTGTTGGGGGTATCTGGGGCTGTGTGTTGGTGGAATTTGGGGCTGTGTGTTGGGGTATTTGGGGCTGTGTGTGTTGGGGTATTTGGGGCTGAGTATGCTGTGGATACTTGGGGCTGAGTGAGGTGGGAGTAATTGGGGCTGTCTGTGTTGGGCTATTTGGCGCTGATGGTGAGTTGGGGCTATTTGGGGCTGAGTTTATTTGGGGGCATTTGGGGCTGAGTGTATTTGGGGCTGTCTGTGTTTGGGGTATTTGGGGCTGTGTTGGGGGTATTTGAAGCTGAGTGTGTTGGGGGTTATTGGGGCTGAGTGTGTTGGTGGTATTTGGGTTGAGTGTGTTGGGGGTATTTGGGACTGAGTGAGTTGGGGGTATTTGGGGCTGAGTGTGTTGGGGGTGTTTGAAGCTGAGTTTGTTGGAGGTACTTGGGGCTGAGTGTGTTTAGTGTATTTGGGGCTGAGTGTGTTGGAGGTATTTGGGGCTGAGTGTGTTGAGGGTATCTGGGGCTGTTTGTTGGGGGTATCTGGGGCTGTGTGTTGGGGGAATTTGGGGCTGTGTGTTGGGGTATTTGGGGCTGTGTGTGTTGGGGTATTTGGGGCTGTGTATGCTGTGGTTACATGGGGCTGAGTGAGGTGGGAGTAATTGGGGCTGTCTGTGTTGGGCTATTTGGCGCTGATGGTGAGTTGGGGCTATTTGGGGCTGAGTGTATTTGGGGGCATTTGGGGCTGAGTGTATTTGGGAGCATTTGGGGCTGAGTGTATTTGGGGCTGTTTGTGTTTGGGGTATTTGGGGCTGTGTTGGGGGTATTTGAAGTTGAGTGTGTTGGGGGTATTTGGGGCTGAGTGTGTTGGGGGTATTTGGGGCTGAGTGTGTTGAGAGTATTTGGGGCTGAGTGTATTTGGGGTGACTGTGTTGGGGGTATTTGGGGCTGAGTGTGTTGGGGGTATTTGGGGCTGAGTGTGTTGGGGGTATTTGGGGCTGAGTGTGTTGAGAGTATTTGGGTCTGAGTGCATTTGGGGTGACTGTGTTGGGGGTATTTGGGGCTGAGTGTGTTGGGGGTATTTGGCGCTGAGTGTGTTGGGGGTATTTGGGGCTGAGTGTGTTGAGGGTATTTGGGTTGAGTGTGTTGGGGGTATTTGGGACTGAGTGTATTGAGGGTATTTGGGGCTGAGTGTGTTGGGGGTGTTTGAAGCTGAGTTTGTTGGAGGTTTTTGGGGCTGAGTGTGTTGCGGGTGTTTATTGCTGAGTTTGTTGGAGGTATTTGGGGCTGAGTGTGTTGAGGGTATTTGGGGCTGAGTGTGTTGGGGGTATTTGGCGCTGAGTGTGTTGGGGGTATTTGGGGCTGAGTGTGTTGGGGGTATTTGGCGCTGAGTGTGTTGGGGGTATTTGGGGCTGAGTGTGTTGAGGGTATTTGGGTTGAGTGTGTTGGGGGTATTTGGGACTGAGTGAGTTGGGGGTATTTGGGGCTGAGTGTGTTGGGGGTATTTGGGGCTGAGTGTTTTGGAGGTATTTGGGGCTGAGTGTGTTGGGGGTATTTGGCGCTGAGTGTGTTGGAGGTATTTGGGGCTGAGTGTATTGAGGGTATTTGGGTTGAGTGTGTTGGGGGTATTTGGGACTGAGTGAGTTGGGGGTATTTGGGGCTGAGTGTGTTGGGGGTGTTTGAAGCTGAGTTTGTTGGAGGTATTTGGGGCTGAGTGTGTTGAGGGTATTTGGGGCTGAGTGTGTTGGAGGTATTTGGGGCTGAGTGTGTTGAGGGTATCTGGGGCTGTTTGTTGGGGGTATCTGGGGCTGTGTGTTGGGGCAATTTGGGGCTGTGTGTTGGGGTATTTGGGGCTGAGTGTGTTGGTGGTATTTGGTGCTGGATTTGTTGCGGGTATTTGGGGCTGAGTGTGTTGCGGGTGTTTGAAGCTGAGTTTGTTGGAGGTTTTTGGGGCTGAGTGTGTTGAGAGTATTTGGGGCTGAGTGTATTTGGGGTGACTGTGTTGGGGGTATTTGGGGCTGAGTGTGTTGGGGGTATTTGGGGCTGAGTGTGTTGGGGGTATTTGGGGCTGAGTGTGTTGAGAGTATTTGGGTCTGAGTGTATTTGGGGTGACTGTGTTGGGGGTATTTGGGGCTGAGTGTGTTGGAGGTATTTGGGGCTCAATGTGTTGGGGGTATTTGGGGCTGAGTGTATTTGGAGCTGACTGTATTTGGGGTATTTGGAGCAGTGTGTTGGGGGTATTTGGGGCTGAGTGTGCTGTGGGTGTTTGGGACTGAGTGTGTTGAGGCTATTTGGGGCTGAGTGTGTTGGGGGTATTTGGGGCTGAGTGTGTTGCGGGTATTTGGGGATGAGTGTGTTGGGGGTATTTGGGGATGAGTGTGTTGGGGGTATTTGGGGCAAAGTGTGTTGGGGGTATTTGGGGTGAGTGTGTTGGGGGTATTTGGGGCAAAGTGTGTTGGGGGTATTTGGGGCTGAGTGTATTTGGAGCTGACTGTATTTGGGGTATTTGGAGCAGTGTGTTGGGGGTGTTTGGGACTGAGTGTGTTGAGGCTATTTGGGGCTAAGTGTGTTAGGGGTATTTGGGGCTGAGTGTATTGAGGGTATTTGGGGCTGTTTGTTGGGGGTATCTGGGCCTGTGTGTTGGGGGAATTTGGGGCTGTGTGTTGGGGGTATTTGGGGCTGTGTGTGTTGCGGGTATTTGGGGCTTTGTGTGTTGGGGGCATTTGGGGCTGAGTGTGTTGGGGGTATTTGGGGCTGAGTGTGTTGGGGGTATTTGGGGCTGAGTGTGTTGGGGGTATTTGGGGCTGAGTTTGTTGCGGGTATTTGGGGCTGAGTGTGTTGGGGGTATTTGGGGCTGAGTGTGTTGCGGGTGTTTGAAGCTGAGTTTGTTGGAGGTATTTGGGGCTGAGTGTGTTAAGGGTATTTGGGGCTGAGTGTGTTGGAGGTATTTGGGGCTGAGTGTGTTGAGGGTATCTGGGGCTGTTTGTTGGGGGTATCTGGGGCTGTGTGTTGGTGGAATTTGGGGCTGTGTGTTGGGGTATTTGGGGCTGTGTGTGTTGGGGTATTTGGGGCTGAGTATGCTGTGGATACTTGGGGCTGAGTGAGGTGGGAGTAATTGGGGCTGTCTGTGTTGGGCTATTTGGCGCTGATGGTGAGTTGCGGCTATTTGAGGCTGAGTGTATTTGGGGGCATTTGGGGCTGAGTGTATTTGGGGCTGTCTGTGTTTGGGGTATTTGGGGCTGTGTTGGGGGTATTTGAAGCTGAGTGTGTTGGGGGTATTTGGGGCTGAGTGTGTTGAGGGTATTTGGGTTGAGTGTGTTGGGGGTATTTGGGACTGAGTGAGTTGGGGGTATTTGGGGCTGAGTGTGTTGGGGTGTTTGAAGCTGAGTTTGTTGGAGGTTTTTGGGGCTGAGTGTGTTGAGAGTATTTGGGGCTGAGTGTATTTGGGGTGACTGTGTTGGGGGTATTTGGGGCTGAGTGTGTTGGGGGTATTTGGGGCTGAGTGTGTTGGGGGTATTTGGGGCTGAGTGTGTTGAGAGTATTTGGGTCTGAGTGTATTTGGGGTGACTGTGTTGGGGGTATTTGGGGCTGAGTGTGTTGGAGGTATTTGGGGCTCAATGTGTTGGGGGTATTTGGGGCTGAGTGTATTTGGAGCTGACTGTATTTGGGGTATTTGGAGCAGTGTGTTGGGGGTATTTGGGGCTGAGTGTGCTGTGGGTGTTTGGGACTGAGTGTGTTGAGGCTATTTGGGGCTGAGTGTGTTGGGGGTATTTGGGGCTGAGTGTGTTGCGGGTATTTGGGGATGAGTGTGTTGGGGGTATTTGGGGATGAGTGTGTTGGGGGTATTTGGGGCAAAGTGTGTTGGGGGTATTTGGGGTGAGTGTGTTGGGGGTATTTGGGGCAAAGTGTGTTGGGGGTATTTGGGGCTGAGTGTATTTGGAGCTGACTGTATTTGGGGTATTTGGAGCAGTGTGTTGGGGGTGTTTGGGACTGAGTGTGTTGAGGCTATTTGGGGCTAAGTGTGTTGGGGGTATTTGGGGCTGAGTGTGTTGTGGGTATTTGGGGCTGTTTGTTGGGGGTATCTGGGCCTGTGTGTTGGGGGAATTTGGGGCTGTGTATTGGGGGTATTTGGGGCTGTGTGTGTTGCGGGTATTTGGGGCTTTGTGTGTTGGGGTATTTGGGGCTGAGTTTGTTGGGGGTATTTGGGGCTGTGTGTTGGGGGCATTTGGGGCTGAGTGTCTTGGGGGTATTTGGGGCTGAGTGTGTTGGGGTATTTGGGGCTGAGTGTGTTGGGGGTATTTGGGGCTGAGTTTGTTGCGGGTATTTGGGGCTGAGTGTGTTGGGGGTATTTGGGGCTGAGTGTGTTGCGGGTGTTTGAAGCTGAGTTTGTTGGAGGTATTTGGGGCTGAGTGTGTTAAGGGTATTTGGGGCTGAGTGTGTTGGAGGTATTTGGGGCTGAGTGTGTTGAGGGTATCTGGGGCTGTTTGTTGGGGGTATCTGGGGCTGTGTGTTGGTGGAATTTGGGGCTGTGTGTTGGGGTATTTGGGGCTGTGTGTGTTGGGGTATTTGGGGCTGAGTATGCTGTGGATACTTGGGGCTGAGTGAGGTGGGAGTAATTGGGGCTGTCTGTGTTGGGCTATTTGGCGCTGATGGTGAGTTGGGGCTATTTGGGGCTGAGTTTATTTGGGGGCATTTGGGGCTGAGTGTATTTGGGGCTGTCTGTGTTTGGGGTATTTGGGGCTGTGTTGGGGGTATTTGAAGCTGAGTGTGTTGGGGGTTATTGGGGCTGAGTGTGTTGGTGGTATTTGGGTTGAGTGTGTTGGGGGTATTTGGGACTGAGTGAGTTGGGGGTATTTGGGGCTGAGTGTGTTGCGGGTGTTTGAAGCTGAGTTTGTTGGAGGTATTTGGGGCTGAGTGTGTTAAGGGTATTTGGGGCTGAGTGTGTTGGAGGTATTTGGGGCTGAGTGTGTTGAGGGTATCTGGGGCTGTTTGTTGGGGGTATCTGGGGCTGTGTGTTGGTGGAATTTGGGGCTGTGTGTTGGGGTATTTGGGGCTGTGTGTGTTGGGGTATTTGGGGCTGAGTATGCTGTGGATACTTGGGGCTGAGTGAGGTGGGAGTAATTGGGGCTGTCTGTGTTGGGCTATTTGGCGCTGATGGTGAGTTGGGGCTATTTGGGGCTGAGTTTATTTGGGGGCATTTGGGGCTGAGTGTATTTGGGGCTGTCTGTGTTTGGGGTATACGGGGCTGTGTTGGGGGTATTTGAAGCTGAGTGTGTTGGGGGTATTTGGGGCTGAGTGTGTTGGGGGTATTTGGGGCTGAGTGTGTTGAGAGTATTTGGGGCTGAGTGTATTTGGGGTGACTGTGTTGGGGGTATTTGGGGCTGAGTGTGTTGGGGGTATTTGGGGCTGAGTGTGTTGGGGGTATTTGGGGCTGAGTGTGTTGAGAGTATTTGGGTCTGAGTGCATTTGGGGTGACTGTGTTGGGGGTATTTGGGGCTGAGTGTGTTGGGGGTATTTGGCGCTGAGTGTGTTGGGGGTATTTGGGGCTGAGTGTGTTGAGGGTATTTGGGTTGAGTGTGTTGGGGGTATTTGGGACTGAGTGTATTGAGGGTATTTGGGGCTGAGTGTGTTGGGGGTGTTTGAAGCTGAGTTTGTTGGAGGTTTTTGGGGCTGAGTGTGTTGCGGGTGTTTATTGCTGAGTTTGTTGGAGGTATTTGGGGCTGAGTGTGTTGGGGGTATTTGGCGCTGAGTGTGTTGGGGGTATTTGGGGCTGAGTGTGTTGGGGGTATTTGGGGCTGAGTGTGTTGAGAGTATTTGGGGCTGAGTGTATTTGGGGTGACTGTGTTGGGGGTATTTGGGGCTGAGTGTGTTGGGGGTATTTGGGGCTGAGTGTGTTGGGGGTATTTGGGGCTGAGTGTGTTGAGAGTATTTGGGTCTGAGTGCATTTGGGGTGACTGTGTTGGGGGTATTTGGGGCTGAGTGTGTTGGGGGTATTTGGCGCTGAGTGTGTTGGGGGTATTTGGGGCTGAGTGTGTTGAGGGTATTTGGGTTGAGTGTGTTGGGGGTATTTGGGACTGAGTGTATTGAGGGTATTTGGGGCTGAGTGTGTTGGGGGTGTTTGAAGCTGAGTTTGTTGGAGGTTTTTGGGGCTGAGTGTGTTGCGGGTGTTTATTGCTGAGTTTGTTGGAGGTATTTGGGGCTGAGTGTGTTGAGGGTATTTGGGGCTGAGTGTGTTGGGGGTATTTGGCGCTGAGTGTGTTGGGGGTATTTGGGGCTGAGTGTGTTGGGGGTATTTGGCGCTGAGTGTGTTGGGGGTATTTGGGGCTGAGTGTGTTGAGGGTATTTGGGTTGAGTGTGTTGGGGGTATTTGGGACTGAGTGAGTTGGGGGTATTTGGGGCTGAGTGTGTTGGGGGTATTTGGGGCTGAGTGTTTTGGAGGTATTTGGGGCTGAGTGTGTTGGGGGTATTTGGCGCTGAGTGTGTTGGAGGTATTTGGGGCTGAGTGTATTGAGGGTATTTGGGTTGAGTGTGTTGGGGGTATTTGGGACTGAGTGAGTTGGGGGTATTTGGGGCTGAGTGTGTTGGGGGTGTTTGAAGCTGAGTTTGTTGGAGGTATTTGGGGCTGAGTGTGTTGAGGGTATTTGGGGCTGAGTGTGTTGGAGGTATTTGGGGCTGAGTGTGTTGAGGGTATCTGGGGCTGTTTGTTGGGGGTATCTGGGGCTGTGTGTTGGGGCAATTTGGGGCTGTGTGTTGGGGTATTTGGGGCTGAGTGTGTTGGTGGTATTTGGTGCTGGATTTGTTGCGGGTATTTGGGGCTGAGTGTGTTGCGGGTGTTTGAAGCTGAGTTTGTTGGAGGTTTTTGGGGCTGAGTGTGTTGAGAGTATTTGGGGCTGAGTGTATTTGGGGTGACTGTGTTGGGGGTATTTGGGGCTGAGTGTGTTGGGGGTATTTGGGGCTGAGTGTGTTGGGGGTATTTGGGGCTGAGTGTGTTGAGAGTATTTGGGTCTGAGTGTATTTGGGGTGACTGTGTTGGGGGTATTTGGGGCTGAGTGTGTTGGAGGTATTTGGGGCTCAATGTGTTGGGGGTATTTGGGGCTGAGTGTATTTGGAGCTGACTGTATTTGGGGTATTTGGAGCAGTGTGTTGGGGGTATTTGGGGCTGAGTGTGCTGTGGGTGTTTGGGACTGAGTGTGTTGAGGCTATTTGGGGCTGAGTGTGTTGGGGGTATTTGGGGCTGAGTGTGTTGGGGGTGTTTGAAGCTGAGTTTGTTGGAGGTACTTGGGGCTGAGTGTGTTTAGTGTATTTGGGGCTGAGTGTGTTGGAGGTATTTGGGGCTGAGTGTGTTGAGGGTATCTGGGGCTGTTTGTTGGGGGTATCTGGGGCTGTGTGTTGGGGGAATTTGGGGCTGTGTGTTGGGGTATTTGGGGCTGTGTGTGTTGGGGTATTTGGGGCTGTGTATGCTGTGGTTACATGGGGCTGAGTGAGGTGGGAGTAATTGGGGCTGTCTGTGTTGGGCTATTTGGCGCTGATGGTGAGTTGGGGCTATTTGGGGCTGAGTGTATTTGGGGGCATTTGGGGCTGAGTGTATTTGGGAGCATTTGGGGCTGAGTGTATTTGGGGCTGTTTGTGTTTGGGGTATTTGGGGCTGTGTTGGGGGTATTTGAAGTTGAGTGTGTTGGGGGTATTTGGGGCTGAGTGTGTTGGGGGTATTTGGGGCTGAGTGTGTTGAGAGTATTTGGGGCTGAGTGTATTTGGGGTGACTGTGTTGGGGGTATTTGGGGCTGAGTGTGTTGGGGGTATTTGGGGCTGAGTGTGTTGGGGGTATTTGGGGCTGAGTGTGTTGAGAGTATTTGGGTCTGAGTGCATTTGGGGTGACTGTGTTGGGGGTATTTGGGGCTGAGTGTGTTGGGGGTATTTGGCGCTGAGTGTGTTGGGGGTATTTGGGGCTGAGTGTGTTGAGGGTATTTGGGTTGAGTGTGTTGGGGGTATTTGGGACTGAGTGTATTGAGGGTATTTGGGGCTGAGTGTGTTGGGGGTGTTTGAAGCTGAGTTTGTTGGAGGTTTTTGGGGCTGAGTGTGTTGCGGGTGTTTATTGCTGAGTTTGTTGGAGGTATTTGGGGCTGAGTGTGTTGAGGGTATTTGGGGCTGAGTGTGTTGGGGGTATTTGGCGCTGAGTGTGTTGGGGGTATTTGGGGCTGAGTGTGTTGGGGGTATTTGGCGCTGAGTGTGTTGGGGGTATTTGGGGCTGAGTGTGTTGAGGGTATTTGGGTTGAGTGTGTTGGGGGTATTTGGGACTGAGTGAGTTGGGGGTATTTGGGGCTGAGTGTGTTGGGGGTATTTGGGGCTGAGTGTTTTGGAGGTATTTGGGGCTGAGTGTGTTGGGGGTATTTGGCGCTGAGTGTGTTGGAGGTATTTGGGGCTGAGTGTATTGAGGGTATTTGGGTTGAGTGTGTTGGGGGTATTTGGGACTGAGTGAGTTGGGGGTATTTGGGGCTGAGTGTGTTGGGGGTGTTTGAAGCTGAGTTTGTTGGAGGTATTTGGGGCTGAGTGTGTTGAGGGTATTTGGGGCTGAGTGTGTTGGAGGTATTTGGGGCTGAGTGTGTTGAGGGTATCTGGGGCTGTTTGTTGGGGGTATCTGGGGCTGTGTGTTGGGGCAATTTGGGGCTGTGTGTTGGGGTATTTGGGGCTGAGTGTGTTGGTGGTATTTGGTGCTGGATTTGTTGCGGGTATTTGGGGCTGAGTGTGTTGCGGGTGTTTGAAGCTGAGTTTGTTGGAGGTTTTTGGGGCTGAGTGTGTTGAGAGTATTTGGGGCTGAGTGTATTTGGGGTGACTGTGTTGGGGGTATTTGGGGCTGAGTGTGTTGGGGGTATTTGGGGCTGAGTGTGTTGGGGGTATTTGGGGCTGAGTGTGTTGAGAGTATTTGGGTCTGAGTGTATTTGGGGTGACTGTGTTGGGGGTATTTGGGGCTGAGTGTGTTGGAGGTATTTGGGGCTCAATGTGTTGGGGGTATTTGGGGCTGAGTGTATTTGGAGCTGACTGTATTTGGGGTATTTGGAGCAGTGTGTTGGGGGTATTTGGGGCTGAGTGTGCTGTGGGTGTTTGGGACTGAGTGTGTTGAGGCTATTTGGGGCTGAGTGTGTTGGGGGTATTTGGGGCTGAGTGTGTTGCGGGTATTTGGGGATGAGTGTGTTGGGGGTATTTGGGGATGAGTGTGTTGGGGGTATTTGGGGCAAAGTGTGTTGGGGGTATTTGGGGTGAGTGTGTTGGGGGTATTTGGGGCAAAGTGTGTTGGGGGTATTTGGGGCTGAGTGTATTTGGAGCTGACTGTATTTGGGGTATTTGGAGCAGTGTGTTGGGGGTGTTTGGGACTGAGTGTGTTGAGGCTATTTGGGGCTAAGTGTGTTAGGGGTATTTGGGGCTGAGTGTATTGAGGGTATTTGGGGCTGTTTGTTGGGGGTATCTGGGCCTGTGTGTTGGGGGAATTTGGGGCTGTGTGTTGGGGGTATTTGGGGCTGTGTGTGTTGCGGGTATTTGGGGCTTTGTGTGTTGGGGGCATTTGGGGCTGAGTGTGTTGGGGGTATTTGGGGCTGAGTGTGTTGGGGGTATTTGGGGCTGAGTGTGTTGGGGGTATTTGGGGCTGAGTTTGTTGCGGGTATTTGGGGCTGAGTGTGTTGGGGGTATTTGGGGCTGAGTGTGTTGCGGGTGTTTGAAGCTGAGTTTGTTGGAGGTATTTGGGGCTGAGTGTGTTAAGGGTATTTGGGGCTGAGTGTGTTGGAGGTATTTGGGGCTGAGTGTGTTGAGGGTATCTGGGGCTGTTTGTTGGGGGTATCTGGGGCTGTGTGTTGGTGGAATTTGGGGCTGTGTGTTGGGGTATTTGGGGCTGTGTGTGTTGGGGTATTTGGGGCTGAGTATGCTGTGGATACTTGGGGCTGAGTGAGGTGGGAGTAATTGGGGCTGTCTGTGTTGGGCTATTTGGCGCTGATGGTGAGTTGCGGCTATTTGAGGCTGAGTGTATTTGGGGGCATTTGGGGCTGAGTGTATTTGGGGCTGTCTGTGTTTGGGGTATTTGGGGCTGTGTTGGGGGTATTTGAAGCTGAGTGTGTTGGGGGTATTTGGGGCTGAGTGTGTTGAGGGTATTTGGGTTGAGTGTGTTGGGGGTATTTGGGACTGAGTGAGTTGGGGGTATTTGGGGCTGAGTGTGTTGGGGTGTTTGAAGCTGAGTTTGTTGGAGGTTTTTGGGGCTGAGTGTGTTGAGAGTATTTGGGGCTGAGTGTATTTGGGGTGACTGTGTTGGGGGTATTTGGGGCTGAGTGTGTTGGGGGTATTTGGGGCTGAGTGTGTTGGGGGTATTTGGGGCTGAGTGTGTTGAGAGTATTTGGGTCTGAGTGTATTTGGGGTGACTGTGTTGGGGGTATTTGGGGCTGAGTGTGTTGGAGGTATTTGGGGCTCAATGTGTTGGGGGTATTTGGGGCTGAGTGTATTTGGAGCTGACTGTATTTGGGGTATTTGGAGCAGTGTGTTGGGGGTATTTGGGGCTGAGTGTGCTGTGGGTGTTTGGGACTGAGTGTGTTGAGGCTATTTGGGGCTGAGTGTGTTGGGGGTATTTGGGGCTGAGTGTGTTGCGGGTATTTGGGGATGAGTGTGTTGGGGGTATTTGGGGATGAGTGTGTTGGGGGTATTTGGGGCAAAGTGTGTTGGGGGTATTTGGGGTGAGTGTGTTGGGGGTATTTGGGGCAAAGTGTGTTGGGGGTATTTGGGGCTGAGTGTATTTGGAGCTGACTGTATTTGGGGTATTTGGAGCAGTGTGTTGGGGGTGTTTGGGACTGAGTATGTTGGGGGAATTTGGGGCTGTGTGTTGGGGGTATTTGGGGCTGTGTGTGTTGCGGGTATTTGGGGCTTTGTGTGTTGGGGTATTTGGGGCTGAGTTTGTTGGGGGTATTTGGGGCTGTGTGTTGGGGGCATTTGGGGCTGAGTGTGTTGGGGGTATTTGGGGCTGAGTGTGTTGGGGGTATTTGGGGCTGAGTGTGTTGGGTGTATTTGGGGCTGAGTTTGTTGCGGGTATTTGGGGCTGAGTGTGTTGCGGGTGTTTGAAGCTGAGTTTGTTGGAGGTATTTGGGGCTTCGTGTGTTTAGGGTATTTGGGGCTGAGTGTGTTGGAGGTATTTGGGGTTGAGTGTATTTGGGGCTGTCTGTGTTTGGGGTATTTGCGGCTGTGTTGGGGGTATTTGAAGCTGAGTTTGTTGGAGGTACTTGGGGCTGAGTGTGTTTAGGGTATTTGGGGCTGAGTTTGTTGGAGGTACTTGGGGCTGAGTGTGTTTAGTGTATTTGGGGCTGAGTGTGTTGGAGGTATTTGGGGCTGAGTGTGTTGAGGGTATCTGGGGCTGTTTGTTGGGGGTATCTGGGGCTGTGTGTTGGGGGAATTTGGGGCTGTGTGTTGGGGTATTTGGGGCTGTGTGTGTTGGGGTATTTGGGGCTGTGTATGCTGTGGTTACATGGGGCTGAGTGAGGTGGGAGTAATTGGGGCTGTCTGTGTTGGGCTATTTGGCGCTGATGGTGAGTTGGGGCTATTTGGGGCTGAGTGTATTTGGGGGCATTTGGGGCTGAGTGTATTTGGGAGCATTTGGGGCTGAGTGTATTTGGGGCTGTTTGTGTTTGGGGTATTTGGGGCTGTGTTGGGGGTATTTGAAGTTGAGTGTGTTGGGGGTATTTGGGGCTGAGTGTGTTGGGGGTATTTGGGGCTGAGTGTGTTGAGAGTATTTGGGGCTGAGTGTATTTGGGGTGACTGTGTTGGGGGTATTTGGGGCTGAGTGTGTTGGGGGTATTTGGGGCTGAGTGTGTTGGGGGTATTTGGGGCTGAGTGTGTTGAGAGTATTTGGGTCTGAGTGCATTTGGGGTGACTGTGTTGGGGGTATTTGGGGCTGAGTGTGTTGGGGGTATTTGGCGCTGAGTGTGTTGGGGGTATTTGGGGCTGAGTGTGTTGAGGGTATTTGGGTTGAGTGTGTTGGGGGTATTTGGGACTGAGTGTATTGAGGGTATTTGGGGCTGAGTGTGTTGGGGGTGTTTGAAGCTGAGTTTGTTGGAGGTTTTTGGGGCTGAGTGTGTTGCGGGTGTTTATTGCTGAGTTTGTTGGAGGTATTTGGGGCTGAGTGTGTTGAGGGTATTTGGGGCTGAGTGTGTTGGGGGTATTTGGCGCTGAGTGTGTTGGGGGTATTTGGGGCTGAGTGTGTTGGGGGTATTTGGCGCTGAGTGTGTTGGGGGTATTTGGGGCTGAGTGTGTTGAGGGTATTTGGGTTGAGTGTGTTGGGGGTATTTGGGACTGAGTGAGTTGGGGGTATTTGGGGCTGAGTGTGTTGGGGGTATTTGGGGCTGAGTGTTTTGGAGGTATTTGGGGCTGAGTGTGTTGGGGGTATTTGGCGCTGAGTGTGTTGGAGGTATTTGGGGCTGAGTGTATTGAGGGTATTTGGGTTGAGTGTGTTGGGGGTATTTGGGACTGAGTGAGTTGGGGGTATTTGGGGCTGAGTGTGTTGGGGGTGTTTGAAGCTGAGTTTGTTGGAGGTATTTGGGGCTGAGTGTGTTGAGGGTATTTGGGGCTGAGTGTGTTGGAGGTATTTGGGGCTGAGTGTGTTGAGGGTATCTGGGGCTGTTTGTTGGGGGTATCTGGGGCTGTGTGTTGGGGCAATTTGGGGCTGTGTGTTGGGGTATTTGGGGCTGAGTGTGTTGGTGGTATTTGGTGCTGGATTTGTTGCGGGTATTTGGGGCTGAGTGTGTTGCGGGTGTTTGAAGCTGAGTTTGTTGGAGGTTTTTGGGGCTGAGTGTGTTGAGAGTATTTGGGGCTGAGTGTATTTGGGGTGACTGTGTTGGGGGTATTTGGGGCTGAGTGTGTTGGGGGTATTTGGGGCTGAGTGTGTTGGGGGTATTTGGGGCTGAGTGTGTTGAGAGTATTTGGGTCTGAGTGTATTTGGGGTGACTGTGTTGGGGGTATTTGGGGCTGAGTGTGTTGGAGGTATTTGGGGCTCAATGTGTTGGGGGTATTTGGGGCTGAGTGTATTTGGAGCTGACTGTATTTGGGGTATTTGGAGCAGTGTGTTGGGGGTATTTGGGGCTGAGTGTGCTGTGGGTGTTTGGGACTGAGTGTGTTGAGGCTATTTGGGGCTGAGTGTGTTGGGGGTATTTGGGGCTGAGTGTGTTGCGGGTATTTGGGGATGAGTGTGTTGGGGGTATTTGGGGATGAGTGTGTTGGGGGTATTTGGGGCAAAGTGTGTTGGGGGTATTTGGGGTGAGTGTGTTGGGGGTATTTGGGGCAAAGTGTGTTGGGGGTATTTGGGGCTGAGTGTATTTGGAGCTGACTGTATTTGGGGTATTTGGAGCAGTGTGTTGGGGGTGTTTGGGACTGAGTGTGTTGAGGCTATTTGGGGCTAAGTGTGTTAGGGGTATTTGGGGCTGAGTGTATTGAGGGTATTTGGGGCTGTTTGTTGGGGGTATCTGGGCCTGTGTGTTGGGGGAATTTGGGGCTGTGTGTTGGGGGTATTTGGGGCTGTGTGTGTTGCGGGTATTTGGGGCTTTGTGTGTTGGGGGCATTTGGGGCTGAGTGTGTTGGGGGTATTTGGGGCTGAGTGTGTTGGGGGTATTTGGGGCTGAGTGTGTTGGGGGTATTTGGGGCTGAGTTTGTTGCGGGTATTTGGGGCTGAGTGTGTTGGGGGTATTTGGGGCTGAGTGTGTTGCGGGTGTTTGAAGCTGAGTTTGTTGGAGGTATTTGGGGCTGAGTGTGTTAAGGGTATTTGGGGCTGAGTGTGTTGGAGGTATTTGGGGCTGAGTGTGTTGAGGGTATCTGGGGCTGTTTGTTGGGGGTATCTGGGGCTGTGTGTTGGTGGAATTTGGGGCTGTGTGTTGGGGTATTTGGGGCTGTGTGTGTTGGGGTATTTGGGGCTGAGTATGCTGTGGATACTTGGGGCTGAGTGAGGTGGGAGTAATTGGGGCTGTCTGTGTTGGGCTATTTGGCGCTGATGGTGAGTTGCGGCTATTTGAGGCTGAGTGTATTTGGGGGCATTTGGGGCTGAGTGTATTTGGGGCTGTCTGTGTTTGGGGTATTTGGGGCTGTGTTGGGGGTATTTGAAGCTGAGTGTGTTGGGGGTATTTGGGGCTGAGTGTGTTGAGGGTATTTGGGTTGAGTGTGTTGGGGGTATTTGGGACTGAGTGAGTTGGGGGTATTTGGGGCTGAGTGTGTTGGGGTGTTTGAAGCTGAGTTTGTTGGAGGTTTTTGGGGCTGAGTGTGTTGAGAGTATTTGGGGCTGAGTGTATTTGGGGTGACTGTGTTGGGGGTATTTGGGGCTGAGTGTGTTGGGGGTATTTGGGGCTGAGTGTGTTGGGGGTATTTGGGGCTGAGTGTGTTGAGAGTATTTGGGTCTGAGTGTATTTGGGGTGACTGTGTTGGGGGTATTTGGGGCTGAGTGTGTTGGAGGTATTTGGGGCTCAATGTGTTGGGGGTATTTGGGGCTGAGTGTATTTGGAGCTGACTGTATTTGGGGTATTTGGAGCAGTGTGTTGGGGGTATTTGGGGCTGAGTGTGCTGTGGGTGTTTGGGACTGAGTGTGTTGAGGCTATTTGGGGCTGAGTGTGTTGGGGGTATTTGGGGCTGAGTGTGTTGCGGGTATTTGGGGATGAGTGTGTTGGGGGTATTTGGGGATGAGTGTGTTGGGGGTATTTGGGGCAAAGTGTGTTGGGGGTATTTGGGGTGAGTGTGTTGGGGGTATTTGGGGCAAAGTGTGTTGGGGGTATTTGGGGCTGAGTGTATTTGGAGCTGACTGTATTTGGGGTATTTGGAGCAGTGTGTTGGGGGTGTTTGGGACTGAGTGTGTTGAGGCTATTTGGGGCTAAGTGTGTTGGGGGTATTTGGGGCTGAGTGTGTTGTGGGTATTTGGGGCTGTTTGTTGGGGGTATCTGGGCCTGTGTGTTGGGGGAATTTGGGGCTGTGTATTGGGGGTATTTGGGGCTGTGTGTGTTGCGGGTATTTGGGGCTTTGTGTGTTGGGGTATTTGGGGCTGAGTTTGTTGGGGGTATTTGGGGCTGTGTGTTGGGGGCATTTGGGGCTGAGTGTCTTGGGGGTATTTGGGGCTGAGTGTGTTGGGGTATTTGGGGCTGAGTGTGTTGGGGGTATTTGGGGCTGAGTTTGTTGCGGGTATTTGGGGCTGAGTGTGTTGGGGGTATTTGGGGCTGAGTGTGTTGGTGGTATTTGGGTTGAGTGTGTTGGGGGTATTTGGGACTGAGTGAGTTGGGGGTATTTGGGGCTGAGTGTGTTGCGGGTGTTTGAAGCTGAGTTTGTTGGAGGTATTTGGGGCTGAGTGTGTTAAGGGTATTTGGGGCTGAGTGTGTTGGAGGTATTTGGGGCTGAGTGTGTTGAGGGTATCTGGGGCTGTTTGTTGGGGGTATCTGGGGCTGTGTGTTGGTGGAATTTGGGGCTGTGTGTTGGGGTATTTGGGGCTGTGTGTGTTGGGGTATTTGGGGCTGAGTATGCTGTGGATACTTGGGGCTGAGTGAGGTGGGAGTAATTGGGGCTGTCTGTGTTGGGCTATTTGGCGCTGATGGTGAGTTGGGGCTATTTGGGGCTGAGTTTATTTGGGGGCATTTGGGGCTGAGTGTATTTGGGGCTGTCTGTGTTTGGGGTATACGGGGCTGTGTTGGGGGTATTTGAAGCTGAGTGTGTTGGGGGTATTTGGGGCTGAGTGTGTTGGGGGTATTTGGGGCTGAGTGTGTTGAGAGTATTTGGGGCTGAGTGTATTTGGGGTGACTGTGTTGGGGGTATTTGGGGCTGAGTGTGTTGGGGGTATTTGGGGCTGAGTGTGTTGGGGGTATTTGGGGCTGAGTGTGTTGAGAGTATTTGGGTCTGAGTGCATTTGGGGTGACTGTGTTGGGGGTATTTGGGGCTGAGTGTGTTGGGGGTATTTGGCGCTGAGTGTGTTGGGGGTATTTGGGGCTGAGTGTGTTGAGGGTATTTGGGTTGAGTGTGCTGGGGGTATTTGGGACTGAGTGTATTGAGGGTATTTGGGGCTGAGTGTGTTGGGGGTGTTTGAAGCTGAGTTTGTTGGAGGTTTTTGGGGCTGAGTGTGTTGCGGGTGTTTATTGCTGAGTTTGTTGGAGGTATTTGGGGCTGAGTGTGTTGAGGGTATTTGGGGCTGAGTGTGTTGGGGGTATTTGGCGCTGAGTGTGTTGGGGGTATTTGGGGCTGAGTGTGTTGGGGGTATTTGGGGCTGAGTGTGTTGAGAGTATTTGGGGCTGAGTGTATTTGGGGTGACTGTGTTGGGGGTATTTGGGGCTGAGTGTGTTGGGGGTATTTGGGGCTGAGTGTGTTGGGGGTATTTGGGGCTGAGTGTATTGAGGGTATTTGGGGCTGAGTGTGTTGGGGGTGTTTGAAGCTGAGTTTGTTGGAGGTTTTTGGGGCTGAGTGTGTTGCGGGTGTTTATTGCTGAGTTTGTTGGAGGTATTTGGGGCTGAGTGTGTTGAGGGTATTTGGGGCTGAGTGTGTTGGGGGTATTTGGCGCTGAGTGTGTTGGGGGTATTTGGGGCTGAGTGTGTTGGGGGTATTTGGCGCTGAGTGTGTTGGGGGTATTTGGGGCTGAGTGTGTTGAGGGTATTTGGGTTGAGTGTGTTGGGGGTATTTGGGACTGAGTGAGTTGGGGGTATTTGGGGCTGAGTGTGTTGGGGGTATTTGGGGCTGAGTGTTTTGGAGGTATTTGGGGCTGAGTGTGTTGGGGGTATTTGGCGCTGAGTGTGTTGGAGGTATTTGGGGCTGAGTGTATTGAGGGTATTTGGGTTGAGTGTGTTGGGGGTATTTGGGACTGAGTGAGTTGGGGGTATTTGGGGCTGAGTGTGTTGGGGGTGTTTGAAGCTGAGTTTGTTGGAGGTATTTGGGGCTGAGTGTGTTGAGGGTATTTGGGGCTGAGTGTGTTGGAGGTATTTGGGGCTGAGTGTGTTGAGGGTATCTGGGGCTGTTTGTTGGGGGTATCTGGGGCTGTGTGTTGGGGCAATTTGGGGCTGTGTGTTGGGGTATTTGGGGCTGAGTGTGTTGGTGGTATTTGGTGCTGGATTTGTTGCGGGTATTTGGGGCTGAGTGTGTTGCGGGTGTTTGAAGCTGAGTTTGTTGGAGGTTTTTGGGGCTGAGTGTGTTGAGAGTATTTGGGGCTGAGTGTATTTGGGGTGACTGTGTTGGGGGTATTTGGGGCTGAGTGTGTTGGGGGTATTTGGGGCTGAGTGTGTTGGGGGTATTTGGGGCTGAGTGTGTTGAGAGTATTTGGGTCTGAGTGTATTTGGGGTGACTGTGTTGGGGGTATTTGGGGCTGAGTGTGTTGGAGGTATTTGGGGCTCAATGTGTTGGGGGTATTTGGGGCTGAGTGTATTTGGAGCTGACTGTATTTGGGGTATTTGGAGCAGTGTGTTGGGGGTATTTGGGGCTGAGTGTGCTGTGGGTGTTTGGGACTGAGTGTGTTGAGGCTATTTGGGGCTGAGTGTGTTGGGGGTATTTGGGGCTGAGTGTGTTGGGGGTGTTTGAAGCTGAGTTTGTTGGAGGTACTTGGGGCTGAGTGTGTTTAGTGTATTTGGGGCTGAGTGTGTTGGAGGTATTTGGGGCTGAGTGTGTTGAGGGTATCTGGGGCTGTTTGTTGGGGGTATCTGGGGCTGTGTGTTGGGGGAATTTGGGGCTGTGTGTTGGGGTATTTGGGGCTGTGTGTGTTGGGGTATTTGGGGCTGTGTATGCTGTGGTTACATGGGGCTGAGTGAGGTGGGAGTAATTGGGGCTGTCTGTGTTGGGCTATTTGGCGCTGATGGTGAGTTGGGGCTATTTGGGGCTGAGTGTATTTGGGGGCATTTGGGGCTGAGTGTATTTGGGAGCATTTGGGGCTGAGTGTATTTGGGGCTGTTTGTGTTTGGGGTATTTGGGGCTGTGTTGGGGGTATTTGAAGTTGAGTGTGTTGGGGGTATTTGGGGCTGAGTGTGTTGGGGGTATTTGGGGCTGAGTGTGTTGAGAGTATTTGGGGCTGAGTGTATTTGGGGTGACTGTGTTGGGGGTATTTGGGGCTGAGTGTGTTGGGGGTATTTGGGGCTGAGTGTGTTGGGGGTATTTGGGGCTGAGTGTGTTGAGAGTATTTGGGTCTGAGTGCATTTGGGGTGACTGTGTTGGGGGTATTTGGGGCTGAGTGTGTTGGGGGTATTTGGCGCTGAGTGTGTTGGGGGTATTTGGGGCTGAGTGTGTTGAGGGTATTTGGGTTGAGTGTGTTGGGGGTATTTGGGACTGAGTGTATTGAGGGTATTTGGGGCTGAGTGTGTTGGGGGTGTTTGAAGCTGAGTTTGTTGGAGGTTTTTGGGGCTGAGTGTGTTGCGGGTGTTTATTGCTGAGTTTGTTGGAGGTATTTGGGGCTGAGTGTGTTGAGGGTATTTGGGGCTGAGTGTGTTGGGGGTATTTGGCGCTGAGTGTGTTGGGGGTATTTGGGGCTGAGTGTGTTGGGGGTATTTGGCGCTGAGTGTGTTGGGGGTATTTGGGGCTGAGTGTGTTGAGGGTATTTGGGTTGAGTGTGTTGGGGGTATTTGGGACTGAGTGAGTTGGGGGTATTTGGGGCTGAGTGTGTTGGGGGTATTTGGGGCTGAGTGTTTTGGAGGTATTTGGGGCTGAGTGTGTTGGGGGTATTTGGCGCTGAGTGTGTTGGAGGTATTTGGGGCTGAGTGTATTGAGGGTATTTGGGTTGAGTGTGTTGGGGGTATTTGGGACTGAGTGAGTTGGGGGTATTTGGGGCTGAGTGTGTTGGGGGTGTTTGAAGCTGAGTTTGTTGGAGGTATTTGGGGCTGAGTGTGTTGAGGGTATTTGGGGCTGAGTGTGTTGGAGGTATTTGGGGCTGAGTGTGTTGAGGGTATCTGGGGCTGTTTGTTGGGGGTATCTGGGGCTGTGTGTTGGGGCAATTTGGGGCTGTGTGTTGGGGTATTTGGGGCTGAGTGTGTTGGTGGTATTTGGTGCTGGATTTGTTGCGGGTATTTGGGGCTGAGTGTGTTGCGGGTGTTTGAAGCTGAGTTTGTTGGAGGTTTTTGGGGCTGAGTGTGTTGAGAGTATTTGGGGCTGAGTGTATTTGGGGTGACTGTGTTGGGGGTATTTGGGGCTGAGTGTGTTGGGGGTATTTGGGGCTGAGTGTGTTGGGGGTATTTGGGGCTGAGTGTGTTGAGAGTATTTGGGTCTGAGTGTATTTGGGGTGACTGTGTTGGGGGTATTTGGGGCTGAGTGTGTTGGAGGTATTTGGGGCTCAATGTGTTGGGGGTATTTGGGGCTGAGTGTATTTGGAGCTGACTGTATTTGGGGTATTTGGAGCAGTGTGTTGGGGGTATTTGGGGCTGAGTGTGCTGTGGGTGTTTGGGACTGAGTGTGTTGAGGCTATTTGGGGCTGAGTGTGTTGGGGGTATTTGGGGCTGAGTGTGTTGCGGGTATTTGGGGATGAGTGTGTTGGGGGTATTTGGGGATGAGTGTGTTGGGGGTATTTGGGGCAAAGTGTGTTGGGGGTATTTGGGGTGAGTGTGTTGGGGGTATTTGGGGCAAAGTGTGTTGGGGGTATTTGGGGCTGAGTGTATTTGGAGCTGACTGTATTTGGGGTATTTGGAGCAGTGTGTTGGGGGTGTTTGGGACTGAGTGTGTTGAGGCTATTTGGGGCTAAGTGTGTTAGGGGTATTTGGGGCTGAGTGTATTGAGGGTATTTGGGGCTGTTTGTTGGGGGTATCTGGGCCTGTGTGTTGGGGGAATTTGGGGCTGTGTGTTGGGGGTATTTGGGGCTGTGTGTGTTGCGGGTATTTGGGGCTTTGTGTGTTGGGGGCATTTGGGGCTGAGTGTGTTGGGGGTATTTGGGGCTGAGTGTGTTGGGGGTATTTGGGGCTGAGTGTGTTGGGGGTATTTGGGGCTGAGTTTGTTGCGGGTATTTGGGGCTGAGTGTGTTGGGGGTATTTGGGGCTGAGTGTGTTGCGGGTGTTTGAAGCTGAGTTTGTTGGAGGTATTTGGGGCTGAGTGTGTTAAGGGTATTTGGGGCTGAGTGTGTTGGAGGTATTTGGGGCTGAGTGTGTTGAGGGTATCTGGGGCTGTTTGTTGGGGGTATCTGGGGCTGTGTGTTGGTGGAATTTGGGGCTGTGTGTTGGGGTATTTGGGGCTGTGTGTGTTGGGGTATTTGGGGCTGAGTATGCTGTGGATACTTGGGGCTGAGTGAGGTGGGAGTAATTGGGGCTGTCTGTGTTGGGCTATTTGGCGCTGATGGTGAGTTGCGGCTATTTGAGGCTGAGTGTATTTGGGGGCATTTGGGGCTGAGTGTATTTGGGGCTGTCTGTGTTTGGGGTATTTGGGGCTGTGTTGGGGGTATTTGAAGCTGAGTGTGTTGGGGGTATTTGGGGCTGAGTGTGTTGAGGGTATTTGGGTTGAGTGTGTTGGGGGTATTTGGGACTGAGTGAGTTGGGGGTATTTGGGGCTGAGTGTGTTGGGGTGTTTGAAGCTGAGTTTGTTGGAGGTTTTTGGGGCTGAGTGTGTTGAGAGTATTTGGGGCTGAGTGTATTTGGGGTGACTGTGTTGGGGGTATTTGGGGCTGAGTGTGTTGGGGGTATTTGGGGCTGAGTGTGTTGGGGGTATTTGGGGCTGAGTGTGTTGAGAGTATTTGGGTCTGAGTGTATTTGGGGTGACTGTGTTGGGGGTATTTGGGGCTGAGTGTGTTGGAGGTATTTGGGGCTCAATGTGTTGGGGGTATTTGGGGCTGAGTGTATTTGGAGCTGACTGTATTTGGGGTATTTGGAGCAGTGTGTTGGGGGTATTTGGGGCTGAGTGTGCTGTGGGTGTTTGGGACTGAGTGTGTTGAGGCTATTTGGGGCTGAGTGTGTTGGGGGTATTTGGGGCTGAGTGTGTTGCGGGTATTTGGGGATGAGTGTGTTGGGGGTATTTGGGGATGAGTGTGTTGGGGGTATTTGGGGCAAAGTGTGTTGGGGGTATTTGGGGTGAGTGTGTTGGGGGTATTTGGGGCAAAGTGTGTTGGGGGTATTTGGGGCTGAGTGTATTTGGAGCTGACTGTATTTGGGGTATTTGGAGCAGTGTGTTGGGGGTGTTTGGGACTGAGTGTGTTGAGGCTATTTGGGGCTAAGTGTGTTGGGGGTATTTGGGGCTGAGTGTGTTGTGGGTATTTGGGGCTGTTTGTTGGGGGTATCTGGGCCTGTGTGTTGGGGGAATTTGGGGCTGTGTATTGGGGGTATTTGGGGCTGTGTGTGTTGCGGGTATTTGGGGCTTTGTGTGTTGGGGTATTTGGGGCTGAGTTTGTTGGGGGTATTTGGGGCTGTGTGTTGGGGGCATTTGGGGCTGAGTGTCTTGGGGGTATTTGGGGCTGAGTGTGTTGGGGTATTTGGGGCTGAGTGTGTTGGGGGTATTTGGGGCTGAGTTTGTTGCGGGTATTTGGGGCTGAGTGTGTTGGGGGTATTTGGGGCTGAGTGTGTTGGTGGTATTTGGGTTGAGTGTGTTGGGGGTATTTGGGACTGAGTGAGTTGGGGGTATTTGGGGCTGAGTGTGTTGCGGGTGTTTGAAGCTGAGTTTGTTGGAGGTATTTGGGGCTGAGTGTGTTAAGGGTATTTGGGGCTGAGTGTGTTGGAGGTATTTGGGGCTGAGTGTGTTGAGGGTATCTGGGGCTGTTTGTTGGGGGTATCTGGGGCTGTGTGTTGGTGGAATTTGGGGCTGTGTGTTGGGGTATTTGGGGCTGTGTGTGTTGGGGTATTTGGGGCTGAGTATGCTGTGGATACTTGGGGCTGAGTGAGGTGGGAGTAATTGGGGCTGTCTGTGTTGGGCTATTTGGCGCTGATGGTGAGTTGGGGCTATTTGGGGCTGAGTTTATTTGGGGGCATTTGGGGCTGAGTGTATTTGGGGCTGTCTGTGTTTGGGGTATACGGGGCTGTGTTGGGGGTATTTGAAGCTGAGTGTGTTGGGGGTATTTGGGGCTGAGTGTGTTGGGGGTATTTGGGGCTGAGTGTGTTGAGAGTATTTGGGGCTGAGTGTATTTGGGGTGACTGTGTTGGGGGTATTTGGGGCTGAGTGTGTTGGGGGTATTTGGGGCTGAGTGTGTTGGGGGTATTTGGGGCTGAGTGTGTTGAGAGTATTTGGGTCTGAGTGCATTTGGGGTGACTGTGTTGGGGGTATTTGGGGCTGAGTGTGTTGGGGGTATTTGGCGCTGAGTGTGTTGGGGGTATTTGGGGCTGAGTGTGTTGAGGGTATTTGGGTTGAGTGTGCTGGGGGTATTTGGGACTGAGTGTATTGAGGGTATTTGGGGCTGAGTGTGTTGGGGGTGTTTGAAGCTGAGTTTGTTGGAGGTTTTTGGGGCTGAGTGTGTTGCGGGTGTTTATTGCTGAGTTTGTTGGAGGTATTTGGGGCTGAGTGTGTTGAGGGTATTTGGGGCTGAGTGTGTTGGGGGTATTTGGGGCTGAGTGTTTTGGAGGTATTTGGGGCTGAGTGTGTTGGGGGTATTTGGCGCTGAGTGTGTTGGAGGTATTTGGGGCTGAGTGTATTGAGGGTATTTGGGTTGAGTGTGTTGGGGGTATTTGGGACTGAGTGAGTTGGGGGTATTTGGGGCTGAGTGTGTTGGGGGTGTTTGAAGCTGAGTTTGTTGGAGGTATTTGGGGCTGAGTGTGTTGAGGGTATTTGGGGCTGAGTGTGTTGGAGGTATTTGGGGCTGAGTGTGTTGAGGGTATCTGGGGCTGTTTGTTGGGGGTATCTGGGGCTGTGTGTTGGGGCAATTTGGGGCTGTGTGTTGGGGTATTTGGGGCTGAGTGTGTTGGTGGTATTTGGTGCTGGATTTGTTGCGGGTATTTGGGGCTGAGTGTGTTGCGGGTGTTTGAAGCTGAGTTTGTTGGAGGTTTTTGGGGCTGAGTGTGTTGAGAGTATTTGGGGCTGAGTGTATTTGGGGTGACTGTGTTGGGGGTATTTGGGGCTGAGTGTGTTGGGGGTATTTGGGGCTGAGTGTGTTGGGGGTATTTGGGGCTGAGTGTGTTGAGAGTATTTGGGTCTGAGTGTATTTGGGGTGACTGTGTTGGGGGTATTTGGGGCTGAGTGTGTTGGAGGTATTTGGGGCTCAATGTGTTGGGGGTATTTGGGGCTGAGTGTATTTGGAGCTGACTGTATTTGGGGTATTTGGAGCAGTGTGTTGGGGGTATTTGGGGCTGAGTGTGCTGTGGGTGTTTGGGACTGAGTGTGTTGAGGCTATTTGGGGCTGAGTGTGTTGGGGGTATTTGGGGCTGAGTGTGTTGCGGGTATTTGGGGATGAGTGTGTTGGGGGTATTTGGGGATGAGTGTGTTGGGGGTATTTGGGGCAAAGTGTGTTGGGGGTATTTGGGGTGAGTGTGTTGGGGGTATTTGGGGCAAAGTGTGTTGGGGGTATTTGGGGCTGAGTGTATTTGGAGCTGACTGTATTTGGGGTATTTGGAGCAGTGTGTTGGGGGTGTTTGGGACTGAGTGTGTTGAGGCTATTTGGGGCTAAGTGTGTTAGGGGTATTTGGGGCTGAGTGTATTGAGGGTATTTGGGGCTGTTTGTTGGGGGTATCTGGGCCTGTGTGTTGGGGGAATTTGGGGCTGTGTGTTGGGGGTATTTGGGGCTGTGTGTGTTGCGGGTATTTGGGGCTTTGTGTGTTGGGGGCATTTGGGGCTGAGTGTGTTGGGGGTATTTGGGGCTGAGTGTGTTGGGGGTATTTGGGGCTGAGTGTGTTGGGGGTATTTGGGGCTGAGTTTGTTGCGGGTATTTGGGGCTGAGTGTGTTGGGGGTATTTGGGGCTGAGTGTGTTGCGGGTGTTTGAAGCTGAGTTTGTTGGAGGTATTTGGGGCTGAGTGTGTTAAGGGTATTTGGGGCTGAGTGTGTTGGAGGTATTTGGGGCTGAGTGTGTTGAGGGTATCTGGGGCTGTTTGTTGGGGGTATCTGGGGCTGTGTGTTGGTGGAATTTGGGGCTGTGTGTTGGGGTATTTGGGGCTGTGTGTGTTGGGGTATTTGGGGCTGAGTATGCTGTGGATACTTGGGGCTGAGTGAGGTGGGAGTAATTGGGGCTGTCTGTGTTGGGCTATTTGGCGCTGATGGTGAGTTGCGGCTATTTGAGGCTGAGTGTATTTGGGGGCATTTGGGGCTGAGTGTATTTGGGGCTGTCTGTGTTTGGGGTATTTGGGGCTGTGTTGGGGGTATTTGAAGCTGAGTGTGTTGGGGGTATTTGGGGCTGAGTGTGTTGAGGGTATTTGGGTTGAGTGTGTTGGGGGTATTTGGGACTGAGTGAGTTGGGGGTATTTGGGGCTGAGTGTGTTGGGGTGTTTGAAGCTGAGTTTGTTGGAGGTTTTTGGGGCTGAGTGTGTTGAGAGTATTTGGGGCTGAGTGTATTTGGGGTGACTGTGTTGGGGGTATTTGGGGCTGAGTGTGTTGGGGGTATTTGGGGCTGAGTGTGTTGGGGGTATTTGGGGCTGAGTGTGTTGAGAGTATTTGGGTCTGAGTGTATTTGGGGTGACTGTGTTGGGGGTATTTGGGGCTGAGTGTGTTGGAGGTATTTGGGGCTCAATGTGTTGGGGGTATTTGGGGCTGAGTGTATTTGGAGCTGACTGTATTTGGGGTATTTGGAGCAGTGTGTTGGGGGTATTTGGGGCTGAGTGTGCTGTGGGTGTTTGGGACTGAGTGTGTTGAGGCTATTTGGGGCTGAGTGTGTTGGGGGTATTTGGGGCTGAGTGTGTTGCGGGTATTTGGGGATGAGTGTGTTGGGGGTATTTGGGGATGAGTGTGTTGGGGGTATTTGGGGCAAAGTGTGTTGGGGGTATTTGGGGTGAGTGTGTTGGGGGTATTTGGGGCAAAGTGTGTTGGGGGTATTTGGGGCTGAGTGTATTTGGAGCTGACTGTATTTGGGGTATTTGGAGCAGTGTGTTGGGGGTGTTTGGGACTGAGTGTGTTGAGGCTATTTGGGGCTAAGTGTGTTGGGGGTATTTGGGGCTGAGTGTGTTGTGGGTATTTGGGGCTGTTTGTTGGGGGTATCTGGGCCTGTGTGTTGGGGGAATTTGGGGCTGTGTATTGGGGGTATTTGGGGCTGTGTGTGTTGCGGGTATTTGGGGCTTTGTGTGTTGGGGTATTTGGGGCTGAGTTTGTTGGGGGTATTTGGGGCTGTGTGTTGGGGGCATTTGGGGCTGAGTGTCTTGGGGGTATTTGGGGCTGAGTGTGTTGGGGTATTTGGGGCTGAGTGTGTTGGGGGTATTTGGGGCTGAGTTTGTTGCGGGTATTTGGGGCTGAGTGTGTTGGGGGTATTTGGGGCTGAGTGTGTTGGTGGTATTTGGGTTGAGTGTGTTGGGGGTATTTGGGACTGAGTGAGTTGGGGGTATTTGGGGCTGAGTGTGTTGCGGGTGTTTGAAGCTGAGTTTGTTGGAGGTATTTGGGGCTGAGTGTGTTAAGGGTATTTGGGGCTGAGTGTGTTGGAGGTATTTGGGGCTGAGTGTGTTGAGGGTATCTGGGGCTGTTTGTTGGGGGTATCTGGGGCTGTGTGTTGGTGGAATTTGGGGCTGTGTGTTGGGGTATTTGGGGCTGTGTGTGTTGGGGTATTTGGGGCTGAGTATGCTGTGGATACTTGGGGCTGAGTGAGGTGGGAGTAATTGGGGCTGTCTGTGTTGGGCTATTTGGCGCTGATGGTGAGTTGGGGCTATTTGGGGCTGAGTTTATTTGGGGGCATTTGGGGCTGAGTGTATTTGGGGCTGTCTGTGTTTGGGGTATACGGGGCTGTGTTGGGGGTATTTGAAGCTGAGTGTGTTGGGGGTATTTGGGGCTGAGTGTGTTGGGGGTATTTGGGGCTGAGTGTGTTGAGAGTATTTGGGGCTGAGTGTATTTGGGGTGACTGTGTTGGGGGTATTTGGGGCTGAGTGTGTTGGGGGTATTTGGGGCTGAGTGTGTTGGGGGTATTTGGGGCTGAGTGTGTTGAGAGTATTTGGGTCTGAGTGCATTTGGGGTGACTGTGTTGGGGGTATTTGGGGCTGAGTGTGTTGGGGGTATTTGGCGCTGAGTGTGTTGGGGGTATTTGGGGCTGAGTGTGTTGAGGGTATTTGGGTTGAGTGTGCTGGGGGTATTTGGGACTGAGTGTATTGAGGGTATTTGGGGCTGAGTGTGTTGGGGGTGTTTGAAGCTGAGTTTGTTGGAGGTTTTTGGGGCTGAGTGTGTTGCGGGTGTTTATTGCTGAGTTTGTTGGAGGTATTTGGGGCTGAGTGTGTTGAGGGTATTTGGGGCTGAGTGTGTTGGGGGTATTTGGCGCTGAGTGTGTTGGGGGTATTTGGGGCTGAGTGTGTTGGGGGTATTTGGGGCTGAGTGTGTTGAGAGTATTTGGGGCTGAGTGTATTTGGGGTGACTGTGTTGGGGGTATTTGGGGCTGAGTGTGTTGGGGGTATTTGGGGCTGAGTGTGTTGGGGGTATTTGGGGCTGAGTGTGTTGAGAGTATTTGGGTCTGAGTGCATTTGGGGTGACTGTGTTGGGGGTATTTGGGGCTGAGTGTGTTGGGGGTATTTGGCGCTGAGTGTGTTGGGGGTATTTGGGGCTGAGTGTGTTGAGGGTATTTGGGTTGAGTGTGTTGGGGGTATTTGGGACTGAGTGTATTGAGGGTATTTGGGGCTGAGTGTGTTGGGGGTGTTTGAAGCTGAGTTTGTTGGAGGTTTTTGGGGCTGAGTGTGTTGCGGGTGTTTATTGCTGAGTTTGTTGGAGGTATTTGGGGCTGAGTGTGTTGAGGGTATTTGGGGCTGAGTGTGTTGGGGGTATTTGGCGCTGAGTGTGTTGGGGGTATTTGGGGCTGAGTGTGTTGGGGGTATTTGGCGCTGAGTGTGTTGGGGGTATTTGGGGCTGAGTGTGTTGAGGGTATTTGGGTTGAGTGTGTTGGGGGTATTTGGGACTGAGTGAGTTGGGGGTATTTGGGGCTGAGTGTGTTGGGGGTATTTGGGGCTGAGTGTTTTGGAGGTATTTGGGGCTGAGTGTGTTGGGGGTATTTGGCGCTGAGTGTGTTGGAGGTATTTGGGGCTGAGTGTATTGAGGGTATTTGGGTTGAGTGTGTTGGGGGTATTTGGGACTGAGTGAGTTGGGGGTATTTGGGGCTGAGTGTGTTGGGGGTGTTTGAAGCTGAGTTTGTTGGAGGTATTTGGGGCTGAGTGTGTTGAGGGTATTTGGGGCTGAGTGTGTTGGAGGTATTTGGGGCTGAGTGTGTTGAGGGTATCTGGGGCTGTTTGTTGGGGGTATCTGGGGCTGTGTGTTGGGGCAATTTGGGGCTGTGTGTTGGGGTATTTGGGGCTGAGTGTGTTGGTGGTATTTGGTGCTGGATTTGTTGCGGGTATTTGGGGCTGAGTGTGTTGCGGGTGTTTGAAGCTGAGTTTGTTGGAGGTTTTTGGGGCTGAGTGTGTTGAGAGTATTTGGGGCTGAGTGTATTTGGGGTGACTGTGTTGGGGGTATTTGGGGCTGAGTGTGTTGGGGGTATTTGGGGCTGAGTGTGTTGGGGGTATTTGGGGCTGAGTGTGTTGAGAGTATTTGGGTCTGAGTGTATTTGGGGTGACTGTGTTGGGGGTATTTGGGGCTGAGTGTGTTGGAGGTATTTGGGGCTCAATGTGTTGGGGGTATTTGGGGCTGAGTGTATTTGGAGCTGACTGTATTTGGGGTATTTGGAGCAGTGTGTTGGGGGTATTTGGGGCTGAGTGTGCTGTGGGTGTTTGGGACTGAGTGTGTTGAGGCTATTTGGGGCTGAGTGTGTTGGGGGTATTTGGGGCTGAGTGTGTTGCGGGTATTTGGGGATGAGTGTGTTGGGGGTATTTGGGGATGAGTGTGTTGGGGGTATTTGGGGCAAAGTGTGTTGGGGGTATTTGGGGTGAGTGTGTTGGGGGTATTTGGGGCAAAGTGTGTTGGGGGTATTTGGGGCTGAGTGTATTTGGAGCTGACTGTATTTGGGGTATTTGGAGCAGTGTGTTGGGGGTGTTTGGGACTGAGTGTGTTGAGGCTATTTGGGGCTAAGTGTGTTAGGGGTATTTGGGGCTGAGTGTGTTGAGGGTATTTGGGGCTGTTTGTTGGGGGTATCTGGGCCTGTGTGTTGGGGGAATTTGGGGCTGTGTGTTGGGGGTATTTGGGGCTGTGTGTTGGGGTATTTGGGGCTGTGTGTGTTGGGCTATTTGGCGCTGATGGTGAGTTGGGGCTATTTGGGGCTGAGTTTATTTGGGGGCATTTGGGGCTGAGTGTATTTGGGGCTGTCTGTGTTTGGGGTATACGGGGCTGTGTTGGGGGTATTTGAAGCTGAGTGTGTTGGGGGTTATTGGGGCTGAGTGTGTTGGTGGTATTTGGGTTGAGTGTGTTGGGGGTATTTGGGACTGAGTGAGTTGGGGGTATTTGGGGCTGAGTGTGTTGGGGGTGTTTGAAGCTGAGTTTGTTGGAGGTACTTGGGGCTGAGTGTGTTTAGTGTATTTGGGGCTGAGTGTGTTGGAGGTATTTGGGGCTGAGTGTGTTGAGGGTATCTGGGGCTGTTTGTTGGGGGTATCTGGGGCTGTGTGTTGGGGGAATTTGGGGCTGTGTGTTGGGGTATTTGGGGCTGTGTGTGTTGGGGTATTTGGGGCTGTGTATGCTGTGGGTACATGGGGCTGAGTGAGGTGGGAGTAATTGGGGCTGTCTGTGTTGGGCTATTTGGCGCTGATGGTGAGTTGGGGCTATTTGGGGCTGAGTGTATTTGGGGGCATTTGGGGCTGAGTGTATTTGGGAGCATTTGGGGCTGAGTGTATTTGGGGCTGTTTGTGTTTGGGGTATTTGGGGCTGTGTTGGGGGTATTTGAAGCTGAGTGTGTTGGGGGTATTTGGGGCTGAGTGTGTTGGGGGTATTTGGGGCTGAGTGTGTTGAGAGTATTTGGGGCTGAGTGTATTTGGGGTGACTGTGTTGGGGGTATTTGGGGCTGAGTGTGTTGGGGGTATTTGGGGCTGAGTGTGTTGGGGGTATTTGGGGCTGAGTGTGTTGAGAGTATTTGGGTCTGAGTGCATTTGGGGTGACTGTGTTGGGGGTATTTGGGGCTGAGTGTGTTGAGGGTATTTGGGTTGAGTGTGTTGGGGGTATTTGGGACTGAGTGTATTGAGGGTATTTGGGGCTGAGTGTGTTGGGGGTGTTTGAAGCTGAGTTTGTTGGAGGTTTTTGGGGCTGAGTGTGTTGCGGGTGTTTATTGCTGAGTTTGTTGGAGGTATTTGGGGCTGAGTGTGTTGAGGGTATTTGGGGCTGAGTGTGTTGGGGGTATTTGGCGCTGAGTGTGTTGGGGGTATTTGGGGCTGAGTGTGTTGGGGGTATTTGGGGCTGAGTGTGTTGAGAGTATTTGGGGCTGAGTGTATTTGGGGTGACTGTGTTGGGGGTATTTGGGGCTGAGTGTGTTGGGGGTATTTGGGGCTGAGTGTGTTGGGGGTATTTGGGGCTGAGTGTGTTGAGAGTATTTGGGTCTGAGTGCATTTGGGGTGACTGTGTTGGGGGTATTTGGGGCTGAGTGTGTTGGGGGTATTTGGCGCTGAGTGTGTTGGGGGTATTTGGGGCTGAGTGTGTTGAGGGTATTTGGGTTGAGTGTGTTGGGGGTATTTGGGACTGAGTGTATTGAGGGTATTTGGGGCTGAGTGTGTTGGGGGTGTTTGAAGCTGAGTTTGTTGGAGGTTTTTGGGGCTGAGTGTGTTGCGGGTGTTTATTGCTGAGTTTGTTGGAGGTATTTGGGGCTGAGTGTGTTGAGGGTATTTGGGGCTGAGTGTGTTGGGGGTATTTGGCGCTGAGTGTGTTGGGGGTATTTGGGGCTGAGTGTGTTGGGGGTATTTGGCGCTGAGTGTGTTGGGGGTATTTGGGGCTGAGTGTGTTGAGGGTATTTGGGTTGAGTGTGTTGGGGGTATTTGGGACTGAGTGAGTTGGGGGTATTTGGGGCTGAGTGTGTTGGGGGTATTTGGGGCTGAGTGTTTTGGAGGTATTTGGGGCTGAGTGTGTTGGGGGTATTTGGCGCTGAGTGTGTTGGAGGTATTTGGGGCTGAGTGTATTGAGGGTATTTGGGTTGAGTGTGTTGGGGGTATTTGGGACTGAGTGAGTTGGGGGTATTTGGGGCTGAGTGTGTTGGGGGTGTTTGAAGCTGAGTTTGTTGGAGGTATTTGGGGCTGAGTGTGTTGAGGGTATTTGGGGCTGAGTGTGTTGGAGGTATTTGGGGCTGAGTGTGTTGAGGGTATCTGGGGCTGTTTGTTGGGGGTATCTGGGGCTGTGTGTTGGGGCAATTTGGGGCTGTGTGTTGGGGTATTTGGGGCTGAGTGTGTTGGTGGTATTTGGTGCTGGATTTGTTGCGGGTATTTGGGGCTGAGTGTGTTGCGGGTGTTTGAAGCTGAGTTTGTTGGAGGTTTTTGGGGCTGAGTGTGTTGAGAGTATTTGGGGCTGAGTGTATTTGGGGTGACTGTGTTGGGGGTATTTGGGGCTGAGTGTGTTGGGGGTATTTGGGGCTGAGTGTGTTGGGGGTATTTGGGGCTGAGTGTGTTGAGAGTATTTGGGTCTGAGTGTATTTGGGGTGACTGTGTTGGGGGTATTTGGGGCTGAGTGTGTTGGAGGTATTTGGGGCTCAATGTGTTGGGGGTATTTGGGGCTGAGTGTATTTGGAGCTGACTGTATTTGGGGTATTTGGAGCAGTGTGTTGGGGGTATTTGGGGCTGAGTGTGCTGTGGGTGTTTGGGACTGAGTGTGTTGAGGCTATTTGGGGCTGAGTGTGTTGGGGGTATTTGGGGCTGAGTGTGTTGCGGGTATTTGGGGATGAGTGTGTTGGGGGTATTTGGGGATGAGTGTGTTGGGGGTATTTGGGGCAAAGTGTGTTGGGGGTATTTGGGGTGAGTGTGTTGGGGGTATTTGGGGCAAAGTGTGTTGGGGGTATTTGGGGCTGAGTGTATTTGGAGCTGACTGTATTTGGGGTATTTGGAGCAGTGTGTTGGGGGTGTTTGGGACTGAGTGTGTTGAGGCTATTTGGGGCTAAGTGTGTTAGGGGTATTTGGGGCTGAGTGTGTTGAGGGTATTTGGGGCTGTTTGTTGGGGGTATCTGGGCCTGTGTGTTGGGGGAATTTGGGGCTGTGTGTTGGGGGTATTTGGGGCTGTGTGTGTTGGGGTATTTGGGGCTTTGTGTGTTGGGGTATTTGGGGCTGAGTTTGTTGGGGGTATTTGGGGCTGTGTGTTGGGGGCATTTGGGGCTGAGTGTGTTGGGGGTATTTGGGGCTGAGTGTGTTGGGGGTATTTGGGGCTGAGTGTGTTGGGGGTATTTGGGGCTGACTTTGTTGCGGGTATTTGGGGCTGAGTGTGTTGGGGGTATTTGGGGCTGAGTGTGTTGCGGGTGTTTGAAGCTGAGTTTGTTGGAGGTATTTGGGGCTGAGTGTGTTAAGGGTATTTGAAGCTGAGTTTGTTGGAGGTATTTGGGGCTGAGTGTGTTAAGGGTATTTGGGGCTGAGTGTGTTGGAGGTATTTGGGGCTGAGTGTGTTGAGGGTATCTGGGGCTGTTTGTTGGGGGTATCTGGGGCTGTGTGTTGGTGGAATTTGGGGCTGTGTGTTGGGGTATTTGGGGCTGTGTGTGTTGGGGTATTTGGGGCTGAGTATGCTGTGGATACTTGGGGCTGAGTGAGGTGGGAGTAATTGGGGCTGTCTGTGTTGGGCTATTTGGCGCTGATGGTGAGTTGGGGCTATTTGGGGCTGAGTTTATTTGGGGGCATTTGGGGCTGAGTGTATTTGGGGCTGTCTGTGTTTGGGGTATTTGGGGCTGTGTTGGGGGTATTTGAAGCTGAGTGTGTTGGGGGTTATTGGGGCTGAGTGTGTTGGTGGTATTTGGGTTGAGTGTGTTGGGGGTATTTGGGACTGAGTGAGTTGGGGGTATTTGGGGCTGAGTGTGTTGCGGGTGTTTGAAGCTGAGTTTGTTGGAGGTATTTGGGGCTGAGTGTGTTAAGGGTATTTGGGGCTGAGTGTGTTGGAGGTATTTGGGGCTGAGTGTGTTGAGGGTATCTGGGGCTGTTTGTTGGGGGTATCTGGGGCTGTGTGTTGGTGGAATTTGGGGCTGTGTGTTGGGGTATTTGGGGCTGTGTGTGTTGGGGTATTTGGGGCTGAGTATGCTGTGGATACTTGGGGCTGAGTGAGGTGGGAGTAATTGGGGCTGTCTGTGTTGGGCTATTTGGCGCTGATGGTGAGTTGGGGCTATTTGGGGCTGAGTTTATTTGGGGGCATTTGGGGCTGAGTGTATTTGGGGCTGTCTGTGTTTGGGGTATTTGGGGCTGTGTTGGGGGTATTTGAAGCTGAGTGTGTTGGGGGTTATTGGGGCTGAGTGTGTTGGTGGTATTTGGGTTGAGTGTGTTGGGGGTATTTGGGACTGAGTGAGTTGGGGGTATTTGGGGCTGAGTGTGTTGGGGGTGTTTGAAGCTGAGTTTGTTGGAGGTACTTGGGGCTGAGTGTGTTTAGTGTATTTGGGGCTGAGTGTGTTGGAGGTATTTGGGGCTGAGTGTGTTGAGGGTATCTGGGGCTGTTTGTTGGGGGTATCTGGGGCTGTGTGTTGGGGGAATTTGGGGCTGTGTGTTGGGGTATTTGGGGCTGTGTGTGTTGGGGTATTTGGGGCTGTGTATGCTGTGGGTACATGGGGCTGAGTGAGGTGGGAGTAATTGGGGCTGTCTGTGTTGGGCTATTTGGCGCTGATGGTGAGTTGGGGCTATTTGGGGCTGAGTGTATTTGGGGGCATTTGGGGCTGAGTGTATTTGGGAGCATTTGGGGCTGAGTGTATTTGGGGCTGTTTGTGTTTGGGGTATTTGGGGCTGTGTTGGGGGTATTTGAAGCTGAGTGTGTTGGGGGTATTTGGGGCTGAGTGTGTTGGGGGTATTTGGGGCTGAGTGTGTTGAGAGTATTTGGGGCTGAGTGTATTTGGGGTGACTGTGTTGGGGGTATTTGGGGCTGAGTGTGTTGGGGGTATTTGGGGCTGAGTGTGTTGGGGGTATTTGGGGCTGAGTGTGTTGAGAGTATTTGGGTCTGAGTGCATTTGGGGTGACTGTGTTGGGGGTATTTGGGGCTGAGTGTGTTGGGGGTATTTGGCGCTGAGTGTGTTGGGGGTATTTGGGGCTGAGTGTGTTGAGGGTATTTGGGTTGAGTGTGTTGGGGGTATTTGGGACTGAGTGTATTGAGGGTATTTGGGGCTGAGTGTGTTGGGGGTGTTTGAAGCTGAGTTTGTTGGAGGTTTTTGGGGCTGAGTGTGTTGCGGGTGTTTATTGCTGAGTTTGTTGGAGGTATTTGGGGCTGAGTGTGTTGAGGGTATTTGGGGCTGAGTGTGTTGGGGGTATTTGGCGCTGAGTGTGTTGGGGGTATTTGGGGCTGAGTGTGTTGGGGGTATTTGGCGCTGAGTGTGTTGGGGGTATTTGGGGCTGAGTGTGTTGAGGGTATTTGGGTTGAGTGTGTTGGGGGTATTTGGGACTGAGTGAGTTGGGGGTATTTGGGGCTGAGTGTGTTGGGGGTATTTGGGGCTGAGTGTTTTGGAGGTATTTGGGGCTGAGTGTGTTGGGGGTATTTGGCGCTGAGTGTGTTGGAGGTATTTGGGGCTGAGTGTATTGAGGGTATTTGGGTTGAGTGTGTTGGGGGTATTTGGGACTGAGTGAGTTGGGGGTATTTGGGGCTGAGTGTGTTGGGGGTGTTTGAAGCTGAGTTTGTTGGAGGTATTTGGGGCTGAGTGTGTTGAGGGTATTTGGGGCTGAGTGTGTTGGAGGTATTTGGGGCTGAGTGTGTTGAGGGTATCTGGGGCTGTTTGTTGGGGGTATCTGGGGCTGTGTGTTGGGGCAATTTGGGGCTGTGTGTTGGGGTATTTGGGGCTGAGTGTGTTGGTGGTACTTGGTGCTGGATTTGTTGCGGGTATTTGGGGCTGAGTGTGTTGCGGGTGTTTGAAGCTGAGTTTGTTGGAGGTATTTGGGGCTGAGTGTGTTGAGGGTATTTGGGGCTGAGTGTGTTGGAGGTATTTGGGGCTGAGTGTGTTGAGGGTATCTGGGGCTGTTTGTTGGGGGTATCTGGGGCTGTGTGTTGGGGGAATTTGGGGCTGAGTGTGTTGAGGTATTTGGGGCTGTGTGTGTTGGGGTATTTGGGGCTGAGTGTGCTGTGGGTACTTGGGGCTGAGTGAGGTGGGAGTAATTGCGGCTGTCTGTGTTGGGCTATTTTGCGCTGATGGTGAGTTGCGGCTATTTGGGGCTGAGTGTATTTGGGGGCATTTGGGGCTGAGTGTATTTGGGGCTGTCTGTGTTTGGGGTATTTGGGGCTGTGTTGGGGGTATTTGAAGCTGAGTGTGTTGGGTGTTATTGGGGCTGAGTGTGTTGGTGGTATTTGGGGCTGAGTTTGTTGCGGGTATTTGGGGCTGAGTGTGTTGAGGGTATTTGGGGCTGTTTGTTGGGGCTATCTGGGCCTGTGTGTTGGGAGAATTTGGGGCTGTGTGTTGGGGGTATTTGGGGCTGTGTGTGTTGCGGTATTTGGGGCTGAGTTTGTTGGGGGTATTTGGGGCTGTGTGTTGGGGGCATTTGGGGCTGTGTTGGGGGTATTTGAAGTTGAGTGTGTTGGGGGTATTTGGGGCTGAGTGTGTTGAGAGTATTTGGGGCTGAGTGTATTTGGGGTGACTGTGTTGGGGGTATTTGGGGCTGAGTGTGTTGGGGGTATTTGGGGCTGAGTGTGTTGGGGGTATTTGGGGCTGAGTGTGTTGAGAGTATTTGGGTCTGAGTGTATTTGGGGCTGAGTGTGTTGGGCGTATTTGGGGCTGAGTGTTTTGGGGGTATTTGCGGCTTAGTGTGTTTAGGGTATTTGGCGCTGAGTGTGTTGGGGGTATTTGGGGCTGAGTGTGTTGAGGGTATTTGGGTTGAGTGTGTTGGGGGTATTTGGGACTGAGTGAGTTGGGGGTATTTGGGGCTGAGTGTGTTGGGGTGTTTGAAGCTGAGTTTGTTGGAGGTTTTGGGGGCTGAGTGTGTTGCGGGTGTTTATATCTGAGTTTGTTGGAGGTATTTGGGGCTGAGTGTGTTGAGGGTATTTGGGGCTGAGTGTGTTGGAGGTATTTGGGGCTGAGTGTGTTGAGGGTATCTGGGGCTGTTTGTTAGGGGTATCTGGGGCTGTGTGTTGGGGGAATTTGTGGCTGTGTGTTGGGGTATTTGGGGCTGTGTGTGTTGGGGTATTTGGGGCTCTCTGTGTTGGGCTATTTGGCGCTGATGGTGAGTTGGGGCTATTTGGGGCTGAGTTTATTTGGGGGCATTTGGGGCTGAGTGTATTTGGGGCTGTCTGTGTTTGGGGTATTTGGGGCTGTGTTGGGGGTATTTGAAGCTGAGTGTGTTGGGGGTTATTGGGGCTGAGTGTGTTGGTGGTATTTGGGTTGAGTGTGTTGGGGGTATTTGGGACTGAGTGTGTTGGGAGTGTTTGAAGCTGAGTTTGTTGAGGGTATCTGGGGCTGTTTGTTGGGGGTATCTGGGGCTGTGTGTTGGGGGAATTTGGGGCTGTGTGTTTGTGGTATTTGGGGCTGTGTGTGTTGGGGGTATTTGGGGCTGAGTGTGTTGGGAGTGTTTGAAGCTGAGTTTGTTGAGGGTATCTGGGGCTGTTTGTTGGGGGTATCTGGGGCTGTGTGTTGGGGGAATTTGGGGCTGTGTGTTGGGGTATTTGGGGCTGTGTGTGTTGGGGGTATTTGGCGCTGAGTGTGTTGGGGGTATTTGGGGCTGAGTTTGTTGCGGGTATTTGGGGCTGAGTGTTTTGGGGGTATTTGGGGCTGAGTGTGCTGGGGCTATTTGGCGCTGAGTGAGTTGGGGGTATTTGGGGCTGAGTGTGTTGAGGGTTATTGGGGCTGAGTGTGTTGGGGGTATTTGGGGCTGTGTTTGTTGCGGGTATTTGGGGCTGAGTGTTTTGGGGGTATTTGGTGCTGAGTGTGCTGGGGCTATTTGGCGCTGAGTGAGTTGAGGGTATTTGGGGCTGAGTGTGTTGAGGGTATTTGGGTTGAGTGTGTTGGGGGTATTTGGGACTGAGTGAGTTGTGGGTATTTGGGGCTGAGTGTATTTGGGGTGACTGTGTTGGGGGTATTTGGGGCTGAGTGTTTTGGGGGTATTTGGTGCTGAGTGTGCTGGGGCTATTTGGGGCTGAGTGTGTTGAGGGTATTTGGGTTGAGTGTGTTGGGGGTATTTGGGGCTGAGTGTGTTGGGAGTGTTTGAAGCTGAGTTTGTTGGAGGTACTTGGGGCTGAGTGTGTTTAGTGTATTTGGGGCTGAGTGTGTTGGAGGTATTTGGGGCTGAGTGTGTTGAGGGTATCTGGGGCTGTTTGTTGGGGGTATCTGGGGCTGTGTGTTGGGGGAATTTGGGGCTGTGTGTTGGGGTATTTGGGGCTGTGTGTGTTGGGGTATTTGGGGCTGTGTATGCTGTGGGTACATGGGGCTGAGTGAGGTGGGAGTAATTGGGGCTGTCTGTGTTGGGCTATTTGGCGCTGATGGTGAGTTGGGGCTATTTGGGGCTGAGTGTATTTGGGGGCATTTGGGGCTGAGTGTATTTGGGAGCATTTGGGGCTGAGTGTATTTGGGGCTGTTTGTGTTTGGCGTATTTGGGGCTGTGTTGGGGGTATTTGAAGCTGAGTGTGTTGGGGGTATTTGGGGCTGAGTGTGTTGAGGGTATTTGGGTTGAGTGTGTTGCGGGTATTTGGGACTGAGTGAGTTGGGGGTATTTGGGGCTGAGTGTGTTGGGGTGTTTGAAGCTGAGTTTGTTGGAGGTTTTTGGGGCTGAGTGTGTTGAGAGTATTTGGGGCTGAGTGTATTTGGGGTGACTGTGTTGGGGGTATTTGGGGCTGAGTGTGTTGGGGGTATTTGGGGCTGAGTGTGTTGGGGGTATTTGGGGCTGAGTGTGTTGAGAGTATTTGGGTCTGAGTGTATTTGGGGTGACTGTGTTGGGGGTATTTGGGGCTGAGTGTGTTGGAGGTATTTGGGGCTCAATGTGTTGGGGGTATTTGGGGCTGAGTGTATTTGGAGCTGACTGTATTTGGGGTATTTGGAGCAGTGTGTTGGGGGTATTTGGGGCTGAGTGTGCTGTGGGTGTTTGGGACTGAGTGTGTTGAGGCTATTTGGGGCTGAGTGTGTTGGGGGTATTTGAGGCTGAGTGTGTTGCGGGTATTTGGGGATGAGTGTGTTGGGGGTATTTGGGGATGAGTGTGTTGGGGGTATTTGGGGCAAAGTGTGTTGGGGGTATTTGGGGTGAGTGTGTTGGGGGTATTTGGGGCAAAGTGTGTTGGGGGTATTTGGGGCTGAGTGTATTTGGAGCTGACTGTATTTGGGGTATTTGGAGCAGTGTGTTGGGGGTGTTTGGGACTGAGTGTGTTGAGGCTATTTGGGGCTAAGTGTGTTGGGGGTATTTGGGGCTGAGTGTGTTGAGGGTATTTGGGGCTGTTTGTTGGGGGTATCTGGGCCTGTGTGTTGGGGGAATTTGGGGCTGTGTGTTGGGGGTATTTGGGGCTGTGTGTGTTGCGGGTATTTGGGGCTTTGTGTGTTGGGGTATTTGGGGCTGAGTTTGTTGGGGGTATTTGGGGCTGTGTGTTGGGGGCATTTGGGGCTGAGTGTGTTGGGGGTATTTGGGGCTGAGTGTGTTGGGGGTATTTGGGGCTGAGTGTGTTGGGGGTATTTGGGGCTGAGTTTGTTGCGGGTATTTGGGGCTGAGTGTGTTGGGGGTATTTGGGGCTGAGTGTGTTGCGGGTGTTTGAAGCTGAGTTTGTTGGAGGTATTTGGGTCTGAGTGTGTTAAGGGTATTTGGGGCTGAGTGTGTTGGAGGTATTTGGGGCTGAGTGTGTTGAGGGTATCTGGGGCTGTTTGTTGGGGGTATCTGGGGCTGTGTGTTGGTGGAATTTGGGGCTGTGTGTTGGGGTATTTGGGGCTGTGTGTGTTGGGGTATTTGGGGCTGAGTATGCTGTGGATACTTGCGGCTGAGTGAGGTGGGAGTAATTGGGGCTGTCTGTGTTGGGCTATTTGGCGCTGATGGTGAGTTGCGGCTATTTGAGGCTGAGTGTATTTGGGGGCATTTGGGGCTGAGTGTATTTGGGGCTGTCTGTGTTTGGGGTATTTGGGGCTGTGTTGGGGGTATTTGAAGCTGAGTGTGTTGGGGGTATTTGGGGCTGAGTGTGTTGAGGGTATTTGGGTTGAGTGTGTTGCGGGTATTTGGGACTGAGTGAGTTGGGGGTATTTGGGGCTGAGTGTGTTGGGGTGTTTGAAGCTGAGTTTGTTGGAGGTTTTTGGGGCTGAGTGTGTTGAGAGTATTTGGGGCTGAGTGTATTTGGGGTGACTGTGTTGGGGGTATTTGGGGCTGAGTGTGTTGGGGGTATTTGGGGCTGAGTGTGTTGGGGGTATTTGGGGCTGAGTGTGTTGAGAGTATTTGGGTCTGAGTGTATTTGGGGTGACTGTGTTGGGGGTATTTGGGGCTGAGTGTGTTGGAGGTATTTGGGGCTCAATGTGTTGGGGGTATTTGGGGCTGAGTGTATTTGGAGCTGACTGTATTTGGGGTATTTGGAGCAGTGTGTTGGGGGTATTTGGGGCTGAGTGTGCTGTGGGTGTTTGGGACTGAGTGTGTTGAGGCTATTTGGGGCTGAGTGTGTTGGGGGTATTTGGGGCTGAGTGTGTTGCGGGTATTTGGGGATGAGTGTGTTGGGGGTATTTGGGGATGAGTGTGTTGGGGGTATTTGGGGCAAAGTGTGTTGGGGGTATTTGGGGTGAGTGTGTTGGGGGTATTTGGGGCAAAGTGTGTTGGGGGTATTTGGGGCTGAGTGTATTTGGAGCTGACTGTATTTGGGGTATTTGGAGCAGTGTGTTGGGGGTGTTTGGGACTGAGTGTGTTGAGGCTATTTGGGGCTAAGTGTGTTGGGGGTATTTGGGGCTGAGTGTGTTGTGGGTATTTGGGGCTGTTTGTTGGGGGTATCTGGGCCTGTGTGTTGGGGGAATTTGGGGCTGTGTGTTGGGGGTATTTGGGGCTGTGTGTGTTGCGGGTATTTGGGGCTTTGTGTGTTGGGGTATTTGGGGCTGAGTTTGTTGGGGGTATTTGGGGCTGTGTGTTGGGGGCATTTGGGGCTGAGTGTGTTGGGGGTATTTGGGGCTGAGTTTGTTGCGGGTATTTGGGGCTGAGTGTGTTGGGGGTATTTGGGGCTGAGTGTGTTGCGGGTGTTTGAAGCTGAGTGTGTTGGGGGTATTTGGGGCTGAGTGTGTTGGGGGTATTTGGGGCTGAGTGTGTTGCGGGTATTTGGGGCTGAGTTTGTTGGGGGTATCTGGGGCTGTTTGTTGGGGGTATCTGGGGCTGAGTGTGTTGGGGGTATTTGGGGCTGAGTGTGTTGGGGGTATTTGGGGCTGAGTGTGTTGCGGGTGTTTGAAGCTGAGTTTGTTGGAGGTATTTGGGGCTGAGTGAGGTGGGAGTAATTGGGGCTGTCTGTGTTGGGCTATTTGGCACTGATGGTGAGTTGGGGCTATTTGGGGCTGAGTTTATTTGGGGGCATTTGGGGCTGAGTGTATTTGGGGCTGTCTGTGTTTGGGGTATTTGGGGCTGTGTTGGGGGTATTTGAAGCTGAGTGTGTTGGGGGTTATTGGGGCTGAGTGTGTTGGTGGTATTTGGGTTGAGTGTGTTGGGGGTATTTGGGACTGAGTGAGTTGGGGGTATTTGGGGCTTAGTGTGTTTAGCGTATTTGGGGCTTAGTGTGTTTATTGTATTTGGGGCTGAGTGTGTTGGAGGTATTTGGAGCTGAGTGTGTTGAGGGTATCTGGGGCTGTTTGTTGGGGGTATCTGGGGCTGTGTGATGGGGGACTTTGGGGCTGTGTGTTGGGGTATTTGGGGCTGTGTGTGTTGGGGTATTTGGGGCTGTGTATGGTGTGGGTACATGGGGCTGAGTGAGGTGGGAGTAATTGGGTCTGTCTGTGTTGGGCTATTTGGCGCTGATGGTGAGTTGGGGCTATTTGGGGCTGAGTGTATTTGGGGGCATTTGGGGCTGAGTGTATTTGAGAGCATTTGGGGCTGAGTGTATTTGGGGCTGTTTGTGTTTGGGGTATTTGGGGCTGTGTTGGGGGTATTTGAAGCTGAATGTGTTGGGGGTATTTGGGGCTGAGTGTGTTGGGGGTATTTGGGGCTGAGTGTGTTGAGAGTATTTGGGGCTGAGTGTATTTGGGGTGACTGTGTTGGGGGTATTTGGGGCTGAGTGTGTTGGGGGTATTTGGGGCTGAGTGTGTTGAGAGTATTTGAGTCTGAGTGTATTAGGGGTGACTGTGTTGGGTGTATTTGGGGCTGAGTGTGTTGGGGGTATTTGGGGCTGAGTGTGTTGGGGGTATTTGGGGCTGAGTGTGTTGGGGGTATTTGGGGCTGAGTGTGTTGGGGGTATTTGGGGCTGAGTGTGTTGGGGGTATTTGGGGCTGAGTGTGTTGGGGGTATTTGGGGCTGAGTGTGTTGGGGGTATTTGGGGCTGAGTGTTTTGGGGGTATTTGGGGCTGAGTGTGTTGGGGGTATTTGGCGCTGAGTGTGTTGGGGGTATTTGGGGCTGAGTGTGTTGAGGGTATTTGGGTTGAGTGTGTTGGGGGTATTTGGGACTGAGTGAGTTGGGGGTATTTGGGGCTGAGTGTGTTGGGGTGTTTGAAGCTGAGTTTGTTGGAGGTTTTTGGGGCTGAGTGTGTTGCGGGTGTTTATATCTGAGTTTGTTGGAGGTATTTGGGGCTGAGTGTGTTGAGGGTATTTGGGGCTGAGTGTGTTGGAGGTATTTGGGGCTGAGTGTGTTGAGGGCATCTGGGGCTGTTTGTTAGGGGTATCTGGGGCTGTGTGTTGGGGTAATTTGTGGCTGTGTGTTGGGGTATTTGGGGCTGTGTGTGTTGGGGTATTTGGGGCTGAGTATGCTGTGGGTACTTGGGGCTGAGTGAGGTGCGAGTAATTGGGGCTGTCTGTGTTGGGCTATTTGGCGCTAATGGTGAGTTGGGGCTATTTGGGGCTGAGTTTATTTGGGGGCATTTGGGGCTGAGTGTATTTGGGGGCATTTGGGGCTGAGTGTATTTGGGGCTGTCTGTGTTTGGGGTATTTGGGGCTGTGTTGGGGGTATTTGAAGCTGAGTGTGTTGGGGGTTATTGGGGCTGAGTGTGTTGGTGGTATTTGGGGCTGAGTTTGTTGAGGGTATTTGGGTTGAGTGTGTTGGGGGTATTTGGGACTGAGTGAGTTGGGGGTATTTGGGGCTGAGTGTGTTGGGAGTGTTTGAAGCTGAGTTTGTTGGAGGTACTTGGGGCTGAGTATGTTTAGGGTATTTGGGGCTGAGTGTGTTGGAGGTATTTGGGGCTGAGTGTGTTGAGGGTATCTGGGGCTGTTTGTTGGGGGTATCTGGGGCGGTGTGTTGGGGGAATTTGTGGCTGTGTGTTGGGGTATTTGGGGCTGTGTGTGTTGGGGTATTTGGGGCTGTGTATGCTGTGGGTACATGGGGCTGAGTGAGGTGGGAGTAATTGGGTCTGTCTGTGTTGGGATATTTGGCGCTGATGGTGAGTTGGGGCTATTTGGGGCTGAGTGTATTTGAGAGCATTTGGGTCTGAGTGTATTTGGGGCTGTTTGTGTTTGGGGTATTTGGGGCTGTGTTGGGGGTATTTGAAGCTGAATGTGTTGGGGGTATTTGGGGCTGAGTGTGTTGGGGGTATTTGGGGCTGAGTGTGTTGAGAGTATTTGGGGCTGAGTGTATTTGGGGTGACTGTGTTGGGGGTATTTGGGGCTGAGTGTGTTGGGGGTATTTGGGGCTGAGTGTGTTGGGGGCATTTGGGGCTGAGTGTGTTGAGAGTATTTGGGTCTGAGTGTATTTGGGGTGACTGTGTTGGGGGTATTTGGGGCTGAGTGTGTTGGAGGTATTTGGGGCTCAATGTGTTGGGGGTATTTGGGGCTGAGTGTATTTGGAGCTGACTGTATTTGGGGTATTTGGAGCAGTGTGTTGGGGGCATTTGGGGCTGAGTGTGTTAGGGGTATTTGGGGCTGAGTGTGTTGGGGGTATTTGGGGCTGAGTGTGTTGGGGGTATTTGGGGCTGAGTGTTTTGGGGGTATTTGGGGCTGAGTGTGTTGGGGGTATTTGGCGCTGAGTGTGTTGGGGGTATTTGGGGCTGAGTGTGTTGAGGGTATTTGGGTTGAGTGTGTTGGAGGTATTTGGGACTGAGTGAGTTGGGGGTATTTGGGGCTGAGTGTGTTGGGGGTGTTTGAAGCTGAGTTTGTTGGAGGTTTTTGGGGCTTAGTGTGATGCGGGTGTTTATATCTGAGTTTGTTGGAGGTATTTGGGGCTGAGTGTGTTGAGGGTATTTGGGGCTGAGTGTGTTGGAGGTATTTGGGGCTGAGTGTGTTGAGGGTATCTGGGGCTGTTTGTTAGGGGTATCTGGGGCTGTGTGTTGGGGGAATTTGTGGCTGTGTGTTGGGGTATTTGGGGCTGTGTGTGTTGGGGTATTTGGGGCTGAGTATGCTGTGGGGACTTGGGGCTGAGTGAGGTGCGAGTAATTGGGGCTGTCTGTGTTGGGCTATTTGGCGCTGATGGTGAGTTGGGGCTATTTGGGGCTGAGTTTATTTGGGGGCATTTGGGGCTGAGTGTATTTGGGGCTGTCTGTGTTTGGGGTATTTGGGGCTGTGTTGGGGGTATTTGAAGCTGAGTGTGTTGGGGGTTATTGGGGCTGAGTGTGTTGGGGGTATTTGGGACTGAGTGAGTTGGGGGTATTTGGGGCTGAGTGTGTTGGGAGTGTTTGAAGCTGAGTTTGTTGGAGGTACTTGGGGCTGAGTGTGTTTAGGGTATTTGGGGCTGAGTGTGTTGGAGGTATTTGGGGCTGAGTGTGTTGAGGGTATCTGGGGCTGTTTGTTGAGGGTATCTGGGGCTGTGTGTTGGGGGAATTTGGGGCTGTGTGTTGGGGTATTTGGGGCTGTGTGTGTTGGGGTATTTGGGGCTGTGTATGCTGTGGGTACATGGGGCTGAGTGAGGTGGGAGTAATTGGGTCTCTCTGTGTTGGGCTATTTGGCGCTGATGGTGAGTTGGGGCTATTTGGGGCTGAGTGTATTTGGGGGCATTTGGGGCTGAGTGTATTTGGGAGCATTTGGGGCTGAGTGTATTTGGGGCTGTTTGTGTTTGGGGTATTTGGGGCTGTGTTGGGGGTATTTGAAGCTGAGTGTGTTGGGGGTATTTGGGGCTGAGTGTGTTAGGGGTATTTGGGGCTGAGTGTGTTGAGAGTATTTGGGGCTGAGTGTATTTGGGGTGACTGTGTTGGGGGTATTTGGGGCTGAGTGTGTTGGGGGTATTTGGGGCTGTGTATGCTGTGGGTACATGGGGCTGAGTGAGGTGGGAGTAATTGGGTCTGTCTGTGTTGGGATATTTGGCGCTGATGGTGAGTTGGGGCTATTTGGGGCTGAGTGTATTTGAGAGCATTTGGGGCTGAGTGTATTTGGGGCTGTTTGTGTTTGGGGTATTTGGGGCTGTGTTGGGGGTATTTGAAGCTGAATGTGTTGGGGGTATTTGGGGCTGAGTGTGTTGGGGGTATTTGGGGCTGAGTGTGTTGAGAGTATTTGGGGCTGAGTGTATTTGGGGTGACTGTGTTGGGGGTATTTGGGGCTGAGTGTGTTGGGGGTATTTGGGGCTGAGTGTGTTGGGGGCATTTGGGGCTGAGTGTGTTGAGAGTATTTGGGTCTGAGTGTATTTGGGGTGACTGTGTTGGGGGTATTTGGGGCTGAGTGTGTTGGAGGTATTTGGGGCTCAATGTGTTGGGGGTATTTGGGGCTGAGTGTATTTGGAGCTGACTGTATTTGGGGTATTTGGAGCAGTGTGTTGGGGGCATTTGGGGCTGAGTGTGTTAGGGGTATTTGGGGCTGAGTGTGTTGGGGGTATTTGGGGCTGAGTGTGTTGGGGGTATTTGGTGCTGAGTGTTTTGGGGGTATTTGGGGCTGAGTGTGTTGGGGGTATTTGGCGCTGAGTGTGTTGGGGGTATTTGGGGCTGAGTGTGTTGAGGGTATTTGGGTTGAGTGTGTTGGAGGTATTTGGGACTGAGTGAGTTGGGGGTATTTGGGGCTGAGTGTGTTGGGGGTGTTTGAAGCTGAGTTTGTTGGAGGTTTTTGGGGCTTAGTGTGTTGCGGGTGTTTATATCTGAGTTTGTTGGAGGTATTTGGGGCTGAGTGTGTTGAGGGTATTTGGAGCTGAGTGTGTTGGAGGTATTTGGGGCTGAGTGTGTTGAGGGTATCTGGGGCTGTTTGTTAGGGGTATCTGGGGCTGTGTGTTGGGGGAATTTGTGGCTGTGTGTTGGGGTATTTGGGGCTGTGTGTGTTGGGGTATTTGGGGCTGAGTATGCTGTGGGGACTTGGGGCTGAGTGAGGTGCGAGTAATTGGGGCTGTCTGTGTTGGGCTATTTGGCGCTGATGGTGAGTTGGGGCTATTTGGGGCTGAGTTTATTTGGGGGCATTTGGGGCTGAGTGTATTTGGGGCTGTCTGTGTTTGGGGTATTTGGGGCTGTGTTGGGGGTATTTGAAGCTGAGTGTGTTGGGGGTTATTGGGGCTGAGTGTGTTGGGGGTATTTGGGACTGAGTGAGTTGGGGGTATTTGGGGCTGAGTGTGTTGGGAGTGTTTGAAGCTGAGTTTGTTGGAGGTACTTGGGGCTGAGTGTGTTTAGGGTATTTGGGGCTGAGTGTGTTGGAGGTATTTGGGGCTGAGTGTGTTGAGGGTATCTGGGGCTGTTTGTTGAGGGTATCTGGGGCTGTGTGTTGGGGGAATTTGGGGCTGTGTGTTGGGGTATTTGGGGCTGTGTGTGTTGGGGTATTTGGGGCTGTGTATGCTGTGGGTACATGGGGCTGAGTGAGGTGGGAGTAATTGGGTCTCTCTGTGTTGGGCTATTTGGCGCTGATGGTGAGTTGGGGCTATTTGGGGCTGAGTGTATTTGGGGGCATTTGGGGCTGAGTGTATTTGGGAGCATTTGGGGCTGAGTGTATTTGGGGCTGTTTGTGTTTGGGGTATTTGGGGCTGTGTTGGGGGTATTTGAAGCTGAGTGTGTTGGGGGTATTTGGGGCTGAGTGTGTTAGGGGTATTTGGGGCTGAGTGTGTTGAGAGTATTTGGGGCTGAGTGTATTTGAGGTGACTGTGTTGGGGGTATTTGGGGCTGAGTGTGTTGGGGGTATTTGGGGCTGAGTGTGTTGGGGGTATTTGGGGCTGAGTGTGTTGAGAGTATTTGGGTCTGAGTGTATTTGGGTTGACTGTGTTGGGGGTATTTGGGGCTGAGTGTGTTGGAGGTATTTGGGGCTCAATGTGTTGGGGGTATTTGGGGCTGAGTGTATTTGGAACTGACTGTATTTGGGGTATTTGGAGCAGTGTGTTGGGGGTATTTGGGGCTGAGTGTGCTGTGGGTGTTTGGGACTGAGTGTGTTGAGGCTATTTGGGGCTGAGTGTGTTGGGGGTATTTGGGGCTGAGTGTGTTGGGGGTATTTGGGGCTGTGTGTGTTGCGGGTATTTGGGGCTTTGTGTGTTGGGGTATTTGGGGCTGAGTTTGTTGGGGGTATTTGGGGCTGTGTGTTGGGGGCATTTGGGGCTGAGTGTGTTGGGGGTATTTGGGGCTGAGTGTGTTGGGGGTATTTGGGGCTGAGTGTGTTGGGGGTATTTGGGGCTGAGTTTGTTGCGGGTATTTGGGGCTGAGTTTGTTGGAGGTTTTTGGGGCTGAGTGTGTTAAGGGTATTTGGGGCTGAGTGTGTTGGAGGTATTTGGGGCTGAGTGTGTTGAGGGTATCTGGGGCTGTTTGTTGGGGGTATCTGGGGCTGTGGTTGGGGGAATTTGGGGCTGTGTGTTGGGGTATTTGGGGCTGTGTGTGTTGGGGTATTTGGGGCTGAGTATGCTGTGGGTACTTGGGGCTGAGTGAGGTGGGAGTAATTGGGGCTGTCTGTGTTGGGCTATTTGGCGCTGATGGTGAGTTGCGGCTATTTGAGGCTGAGTGTATTTGGGGGCATTTGGGGCTGAGTGTATTTGGGGCTGTCTGTGTTTGGGGTATTTGGGGCTGTGTTGGGGGTATTTGAAGCTGAGTGTGTTGGGGGTATTTGGGGCTGAGTGTGTTGAGGGTATTTGGGTTGAGTGTGTTGGGGGTATTTGGGACTGAGTGAGTTGGGGGTATTTGGGGCTGAGTGTGTTGGGGTGTTTGAAGCTGAGTTTGTTGGAGGTTTTTGGGGCTGAGTGTGTTGCGGGTGTTTATATCTGAGTTTGTTGGAGGTATTTGGGGCTGAGTGTGTTGAGGGTATTTGGGGCTGAGTGTGTTGGGGGTATTTGGGGCTGTGTGTGTTGCGGGTATTTGGGGCTTTGTGTGTTGGGGTATTTGGGGCTGAGTTTGTTGGGGGTATTTGGGGCTGTGTGTTGGGGGCATTTGGGGCTGAGTGTGTTGGGGGTATTTGGGGCTGAGTGTGTTACGGGTATTTGGGGATGAGTGTGTTGGGGGTATTTGGGGATGAGTGTGTTGGGGGTATTTGGGGCAAAGTGTGTTGGGGGTATTTGGGGTGAGTGTGTTGGGGGTATTTGGGGCAAAGTGTGTTGTGGGTATTTGGGGCTGAGTGTATTTGGAGCTGACTGTATTTGGGGTATTTGGAGCAGTGTGTTGGGGGTGTTTGGGACTGAGTGTGTTGAGGCTATTTGGGGCTAAGTGTGTTGGGGGTATTTGGGGCTGAGTGTGTTGAGGGTATTTGGGGCTGTTTGTTGGGGGTATCTGGGCCTGTGTGTTGGGGGAATTTGGGGCTGTGTGTTGGGGGTATTTGGGGCTGTGTGTGTTGCGGGTATTTGGGGCTGTCTGTGTTGGGCTATTTGGCGCTGATGGTGAGTTGGGTCTATTTGGGGCTGAGTGTATTTGGGGGCATTTGGGGCTGAGTGTATTTGGGGCTGTCTGTGTTTGGGGTATTTGGGGCTGTGTTGGGGGTATTTGAAGCTGAGTGTGTTGGGGGTTATTGGGGCTGAGTGTGTTGGTGGTATTTGGGGCTGAGTTTGTTGCGGGTATTTGGGGCTGAGTGTGTTGAGGGTATTTGGGGCTGTTTGTTGGGGGTATCTGGGCCTGTGTGTTGGGGGAATTTGGGGCTGTGTGTTGTGGGTATTTGGGGCTGTGTGTGTTGCGGTATTTGGGGCTGAGTTTGTTGGGGGTATTTGGGGCTGTGTGTTGGGGGCATTTGGGGCTGAGTGTGTTGGGGGTATTTGGGGCTGTGAGTGTTGCGGGTATTTGGGGCTGAGTGTGTTGGGGGTTTTTGGGGCTGGATGTGTTGGGGGTATTTGGGGCTGAGTGTTTTGGGGGTATTTGGGGCTGAGTGTTTTGGGGGTATTTGGGGCTGAGTGTGTTGGGGGTATTTGGCGCTGAGTGTGTTGGGGGTATTTGGGGCTGAGTGTGTTGAGGGTATTTGGGTTGAGTGTGTTGGGGGTATTTGGGGCTGAGTGTGTTGAGGGTATTTGGGTTGAGTGTGTTGGGGGTATTTGGGACTGAGTGAGTTGGGGGTATTTGGGGCTGAGTGTGTTGCGGGTGTTTATAGCTGAGTTTGTTGGAGGTATTTGGGGCTGAGTGTGTTGAGGGTATCTGGGGCTGTTCGTTGGGGGTATCTGGGGCTGTGTGTTGGGGGAATTTGGGGCTGTGTGTTGGGGTATTTTGGGCTGTGTGTGTTGGGGTATTTGGGGCTGAGTCTGCTGTGGGTACTTGGGGCTGATTGAGGTGAGAGTAATTGGGGCTGTGTGTGTTGGGCTATTTGGTGCTGATGGTGAGTTGGGGCTATTTGGGGCTGAGTGTATTTGGGGGCATTTGGGGCTGAGTGTATTTGGGGCTGTCTGTGTTTGGGGTATTTGGGGCTGAGTGTGTTGGGGGTATTTGAAGCTGAGTGTGTTGGGGGTTATTGGGGCTGAGTGTGTTGGTGGTATTTGGGGCTGAGTTTGTTGCGGGTATTTGGGGCTGAGTGTGTTGAGGGTATTTGGGGCTGTTTGTTGGGGGTATCTGGGCCTGTGTGTTGAGGGAATTTGGGGCTGTGAGTTGGGGGTATTTGGGGCTGTGTGTGTTGCGGTATTTGGGGCTGAGTTTGTTGGGGGTATTTGGGGCTGTGTGTTGGGGGCATTTGGGGCTGAGTGTGTTGAGGGTATTTGGGTTGAGTGTGTTGGGGGTATTTGGGACTGAGTGAGTTGGGGGTATTTGGGGCTGAGTGTGTTGGGGGTGTTTGAAGCTGAGTGTGTTGAGGGTATTTGGGGCTGTTTGTTGGGGCTATCTGGGCCTGTGTGTTGGGGGAATTTGCGGCTGTGTGTTGGGGGTATTTGGGGCTGTGTGTGTTGCGGTATTTGGGGCTGAGTGTTGGGGGCATTTGGGGCTGAGTGTGTTGAGGGTATTTGGGGCTGTTTGTTGGGGCTATCTGGGCCTGTGTGTTGGGGGAATTTGCGGCTGTGTGTTGGGGGTATTTGGGGCTGTGTGTGTTGCGGTTTTTGGGGCTGTGTGTTGGGGGCATTTGGGGCTGAGTGTGTTGGGGGTATTTGGGGCTGAGTGTGTTGGGGGTATTTGGGGCTGAGTGTGTTGGGGGTATTTGGGGCTGAGTGTGTTGGGGGTATTTGGGGCTGAGTGTTTTGGGGGTATTTGGGGCTGAGTGTGTTGGGGGTATTTGGGGCTGAGTGTGTTGAGGGTATCTGGGGCTGTTTGTTGGGAGTATCTGGGGCTGTGTGTTGGGGGTATTTGGGGCTGTGTGTGTTGGGGTATTTGGGGCTGAGTATGCTGTGGGTACTTGGGGCTGAGTGAGGTGGGAGTAATTGGGGCTGTCTGTGTTGGGCTATTTGGCGCTGATGGTGAGTTGGGGCTATTTGGGGCTGAGTGTATTTGGGGGCATTTGGGGCTGAGTGTATTTGGGTCTGTCTGTGTTTGGGGTATTTGGGACTGTGTTGGGGGTATTTGAAGCTGAGTGTGTTGGGGGTTATTGGGGCTGAGTGTGTTGGTGGTATTTGGGTTGAGTGTGTTGGGGGTATTTGAGGCTGTGTGTGTTGAGGGTATTTGGGGCTGAGTGTGTTGAGGGTATTTGGGTTGAGTGTGTTGGGGGTATTTGGGACTGAGTGAGTTGGGGGTATTTGGGGCTGAGTGTGTTTAGGGTATTTGGGGCTGAGTGTGTTGGAGGTATTTGGGGCTGAGTGTGTTGAGGGTATCTCGGGCTGTTTGTTGGGGGTATCTGGGGCTGTGTGTTGGGGGAATTTGGGGCTGTGTGTTGGGGTATTTGGGGCTGTGTGTGTTGGGGTATTTGGGGCTGTGTATGCTGTGGGTACATGGGGCTGAGTGAGGTGGGAGTAATTGGGTCTGTCTGTGTTGGGCTATTTGGCGCTGATGGTGAGTTGGGGCTATTTGGGGCTGAGTGTATTTGGGGGCATTTGGGGCTGAGTGTATTTGGGGGCATTTGGGGCTGAGTGTATTTGGGGCTGTTTGTGTTTGGGGTATTTGGGGCTGTGTTGGGGGTATTTGAAGCTGAGTGTGTTGCGGGTATTTGGGGCTGAGTTTGTTGGAAGTATTTGGGGCTGTGTGTTGGGGGCATTTGGGGCTGAGTGTGTTGGGGGTATTTGGGGCTGAGTGTTTTGGGGGTATTTGGGGCTGAGTGTGTTGGGTGTATTTGGCGCTGAGTGTGTTGGGGGTATTTGGGGCTGAGTTTGTTGAGGGTATTTGGGTTGAGTGTGTTGGGGGTATTTGGGACTGAGTGAGTTGGGGGTATTTGGGGCTGAGTGTGTTGGGGGTGTTTGAAGCTGAGTTTGTTGGAGGTTTTTGGGGCTGAGTGTGTTGAGGGTATTTGAGGCTGAGTGTGTTGGAGGTATTTGGGGCTGAGTGTGTTGAGGGTATCTGGGGCTGAGTGTGTTGGGGGTGTTTGAAGCTGAGTTTGTTGGAGGTACTTGGGGCTTAGTGTGTTTATGGTATTTGGGGCTGAGTGTGTTGGAGGTATTTGGGGCTGAGTGTGTTGAGGGTATCTGGGGCTGTTTGTTGGGGGTATCTGGGGCTGTGTGTTGGAGGAGTTTGGGGCTGTGTGTTGGGGTATTTGGGGCTGTGTGTGTTGGGGTATTTGGGGCTGAGTATCCTGTGGGGACTTGGGGCTGAGTGAGGTGGGAGTAATTGGGGCTGTCTGTGTTGGGCTATTTGGCGCTGATGGTGAGTTGGGTCTATTTGGGGCTGAGTGTATTTGGGTCTGTCTGTGTTTGGGGTATTTGGGGCTGTGTTGTGGGTATTTGAAGCTGAGTGTGTTGGGGGTTATTGGGGCTGAGTGTGTTGGTGGTAATTGGGGCTGAGTTTGTTGCGGGTATTTGGGGCTGAGTGTGTTGAAGGTATTTGGGGCTGTTTGTTGGGGCTATCTGGGCCTGTGTGTTGGGGGAATTTGGGGCTGTGTGTTGGGGGTATTTGGGGCTGAGTGTGTTGGGGGTATTTGGGGCTGAGTGTGTTGGAGGTATTTGGGGCTGAGTGTGTTGAGGGTATCTGGGGCTGAGTGTGTTGGGGGTGTTTGAAGCTGAGTTTGTTGGAGGTACTTGGGGCTTAGTGTGTTTATGGTATTTGGGGCTGAGTGTGTTGGAGGTATTTGGGGCTGAGTGTGTTGAGGGTATCTGGGGCTGTTTGTTGGGGGTATCTGGGGCTGTGTGTTGGAGGAGTTTGGGGCTGTGTGTTGGGGTATTTGGGGCTGTGTGTGTTGGGGTATTTGGGGCTGAGTATCCTGTGGGTACTTGGGGCTGAGTGAGGTGGGAGTAATTGGGGCTGTCTGTGTTGGGCTATTTGGCGCTGATGGTGAGTTGGGTCTATTTGGGGCTGAGTGTATTTGGGTCTGTCTGTGTTTGGGGTATTTGGGGCTGTGTTGTGGGTATTTGAAGCTGAGTGTGTTGGGGGTTATTGGGGCTGAGTGTGTTGGTGGTAATTGGGGCTGAGTTTGTTGCGGGTATTTGGGGCTGAGTGTGTTGAAGGTATTTGGGGCTGTTTGTTGGGGCTATCTGGGCCTGTGTGTTGCGGTATTTGTGGCTGAGTTTGTTGGGGGTATTTGGGGCTGTGTGTTGGGGGCATTTGGGGCTGAGTGTGTTGGGGGTATTTGGGGCTGAGTGTTTTGGGGGTATTTGGGTCTGAGTGTGTTGGGGGTATTTGGCGCTGAGTGTGTTGGGGGTATTTGGGGCTGAGTGTGTTGAGGGTATTTGGGTTGAGTGTGTTGGGGGTATTTGGGACTGAGTGAGTTGGGGGTATTTGGGGCTGAGTGTGTTGGGGGTGTTTGAAGCTGAGTTTGTTGGAGGTTTTTGGGGCTGAGTGTGTTGCGGGTGTTTATAGCTGAGTTTGTTGGAGGTATTTGGGGCTGAGTGTGTTGAGGGTATTTGGGGCTGAGTGTGTTGGAGGTATTTGGGGCTGAGTGTGTTGAGGGTATCTGGGGCTGTTTGTTGGGGATATCTGGGGCTGTGTGTTGGGGGAATTTGGGGCTGTGTGTTGGGGTATTTGGGGCTGAGTGTCTTGGAGGTATTTGGGGCTGAGTGTGTTGAGGATATCTGGGGCTGTTTGTTGGGGATATCTGGGGCTGTGTGTTGGGGGAATTTGGGGCTGTGTGTTGGGGTATTTGGGGCTGTGTGTGTTGGGGTATTTGGGGCTGAGTATGCTGTGGGTACTTGGGTCTTATTGAGGTGGGAGTAATTGGGGCTGTCTGTGTTTGGGGTATTTGGGGCTGTGTTGGGGGTATTTGAAGCTGAGTGTGTTGGGGGTTATTGGGGCTGAGTGTGTTGGTGGTATTTGGGGCTGAGTTTGTTGCGGGTATTTGGGGCTGAGTGTGTTGAGGGTATTTGGGGCTGTTTGTTGGGGCTATCTGGGCCTGTGTGTTGGGGGAATTTGGGGCTGTGTGTTGGGGGTATTTGGGGCTGTGTGTGTTGCGGTATTTGGGGCTGAGTTTGTTGGGGGTATTTGGGGCTGTGTGTTGGGGGCATTTGGGGCTGAGTGTGTTGAGGGTATTTGGGGCTGAGTGTGTTGGGGGTCTTTGGGGCTGAGTGTGTTGGGGGTATTTGGGGCTGAGTGTTTTGGGGGTATTTGGGGCTGAGTGTGTTGGGGGTATTTGGCGCTGAGTGTGTTGGGGGTATTTGGGGCTGAGTGTGTTGAGGGTATTTGGGTTGAGTGTGTTGGGGGTATTTGGGACTGAGTGAGTTGGGGGTATTTGGGGCTGAGTGTGTTGGGAGTGTTTGAAGCTGAGTTTGTTGGAGGTACTTGGGGCTTAGTGTGTTTAGGGTATTTGGGGCTGAGTGTGTTGGAGGTATTTGGGGCTGAGCGTGTTGAGGGTATTTGGGTTGAGTGTGTTGGGGGTATTTGGGACTGAGTGAGTTGGGGGTATTTGGGGCTGAGTGTGTTGGAGGTATTTGGGGCTGAGTGTGTTGAGGGTATCTGGGGCTGTTTGTTGGGGCTATCTGGGGCTGTGTGTTGGGGGAATTTGGGGCTGTGTGTTGGGGTATTTGGGGCTGTGTGTGTTGGGGTATTTGGGGCTGAGTATGCTGTGGGTACTTGGGGCTGAGTGAGGTGGGAGTAATTGGGGCTGTCTGTGTTGGGCTATTTGGCGCTGATGGTGAGTTGGGGCTATTTGGGGCTGAGTGTATTTGGGGGCATTTGTGGCTGAGTGTATTTGGGGCTGTCTGTGTTTGGGGTATTTGGGGCTGTGTTGGGGGTATTTGAAGCTGAGTGTGTTGGGGGTTATTGGGGCTGAGTGTGTTGGTGGTATTTGGGGCTGAGTTTGTTGCGGGTATTTGGGGCTGAGTGTGTTGAGGGTATTTGGGGCTGTTTGTTGGGGCTATCTGGGCCTGTGTGTTGGGGGAATTTGGGGCTATGTGTTGGGGGTATTTGGGGCTGTGTGTGTTGCGGTATTTGGGGCTGAGTTTGTTGGGGGTATTTGGGGCTGTGTGTTGGGGGCATTTGGGGCTGAGTGTGTTGGGGGTATTTGGGGCTGAGTGTGTTGGGGGTATTTGGGACTGAGTGAGTTGGGGGTATTTGGGGCTGAGTGTGTTGGGGGTGTTTGAAGCTGAGTTTGTTGGAGGTTTTTGGGGCTGAGTGTGTTGCGGGTGTTTATAGCTGAGTTTGTTGGAGGTATTTGGGGCTGAGTGTGTTGAGGGTATCTGGGGCTGTTTGTTGGGGGTATCTGGGCTGTGTGTTGGGGGAATTTGGGGCTGTGTGTTGGGGTATTTGGGGCTGTGTGTGTTGGGGTATTTGGGGCTGAGTATGCTGTGGGTACTTGGGGCTGAGTGAGGTGGGAGTAATTGGGGCTGTCTGTGTTGGGCTATTTGGCGCTGATAGTGAGTTGGGGCTATTTGGGGCTGAGTGTATTTGGGGGCATTTGGGGCTGAGTGTATTTGGGGCTGTCTGTGTTTGAGGTATTTGGGGCTGTGTTGGGGGTATTTGAAGCGAGTGTGTTGGGGGTTATTGGGGCTGAGTGTGTTGGTGGTATTTGGGGCTGAGTTTGTTGCAGGTATTTGGGGCTGAGTGTGTTGAGGGTATTTGGGGCTGTTTGTTGGGGGCATTTGGGGCTGACTGTGTTGGGGGTATTTGGGGCTGAGTGTGTTGCGGGTATTTGGGGCTGAGTGTGTTGGGGGTATTTGGGGCTGAATGTGTTGGGGGTATTTGGGGCTGAGTGTGTTGGGGGTATTTGGGGCTGAGTGTTTTGTGGGTGTTTGGGGCTGAGTGTGTTGGGGGTATTTGGCGCTTAGTGTGTTGGGGGTATTTGGGGCTGAGTGTGTTGAGGGTATTTGGGTTGAGTGTGTTGGGGGTATTTGGGACTGAGTGAGTTGGGTGTATTTGGGGCTGAGTGTGTTGGGGGTGTTTGAAGCTGAGTTTGTTGGAGGTTTTTGGGGCTGAGTGTGGTGCGGGTGTTTATAGCTGAGTTTGTTGGAGGTATTTGGGGCTGAGTGTGTTGAGGGTATCTGGGGCTGTTTGTTGGGGGTATCTGGGGCTGTGTGTTGGGGGAATTTGGTGCTGTGTGTTGGGGTATTTGGGGCTGTGTGTGTTGGGGTATTTGGGGCTGAGTATGCTGTGGGTACTTGGGGCTGAGTGAGGTGGGAGTAATTGGGGCTGTCTGTGTTGGGCTATTTGGCGCTGATGGTGAGTTGGGGCTATTTGGGGCTGAGTGTATTTGGGGGCATTTGGGGCTGAGTGTATTTGGGGCTGTCTGTGTTTGGGGTATTTGGGGCTGTGTTGGGGGTATTTGAAGCTGAGTGTGTTGGGGGTTGTTGGGGCTGAGTGTGTTGGTGGTATTTGGGGCTGAGTTTGTTGCGGGTATTTGGGGCTGAGTGTGTTGAGGATATTTGGGGCTGTTTGTTGGGGGTATCTGGGCCTGTGTGTTGGGGGAATTTGGGGTTGTGTGTTGGGGGTATTTGGGGCTGTGTGTGTTGCGGTATTTGGGGCTGAGTTTGTTGGGGGTATTTGGGGCTGTGTGTTGGGGGCATTTGGGGCTGAGTGTGTTGAGGGTATTTGGGTTGAGTGTGTTGGGGGTATTTGGGGCTGAGTGTGTTGGGGGAATTTGGGTTGAGTGAGTTGGGGGTATTTGGGGCTGAGTGTGTTGGGGGTGTTTGAAGCTGAGTTTGTTGGAGGTACTTGGGGCTGAGTGTGTTGCGGGTGTTTATATCTGAGTTTGTTGGAGGTATTTGGGGCTGAGTGTGTTGGTGGTATTTGGGACTGAGTGAGTTGGGGGTATTTGGGGCTGAGTGTGTTGGGGGTGTTTGAAGCTGAGTTTGTTGGAGGTACTTGGGGCTGAGTGTGTTGCGGGTGTTTATATCTGAGTTTGTTGGAGGTATTTGGGGCTGAGTGTGTTGAGGGTATCTGGGGCTGTTTGTTGGGGGTATCTGGGGCTGTGTGTTGGGGGAATTTGGGGCTGTGTGTTGGGGTATTTGGGGCTGTGTGTGTTTGGGTATTTGGGGCCGTGTATGCTGTGGGTACATGGGGCTGAGTGAGGTGGGAGTAATTGGGTCTGTCTGTGTTGGGCTATTTGGCGCTGATGGTGAGTTGGGGCTATTTGGGGCTGAGTGTATTTGGGGGCATTTGGGGCTGAGTGTATTTGGGGGCATTTGGGGCTGAGTGTATTTGGGGCTGTTTGTGTTTGGGGTATTTGGGGCTGTGTTGGAGGTATTTGAAGCTGAGTGTGTTGAGAGTATTTGGGGCTGAGTGTATTTGGGGTGACTGTGTTGGGGGTATTTGGGGCTGAGTGTGTTGGAGGTATTTGGGGCTGAGTGTGTTGGGGGTATTTGGGGCTGAGTGTATTTGTAGCTGACTGTATTTGGGGTATTTGGAGCAGTGTGTTGGGGGTATTTGGGGCTGAGTGTGCTGTGGGTGTTTGGGACTGAGTGTGTTGAGGCTATTTGGGGCTGAGTGTGTTGGGGGTATTTGGGGCTGAGTGTGTTGGGGGTATTTGGGGCTGAGTGTGTTGCGGGTATTTGGGGATGAGTTTGTTGGGGGTATTTGGGGATGAGTGTGTTGGGGGTATTTGGGGCAAAGAGTATTGGGGGTATTTGGGGTGAGTGTGTTGGGGGTATTTGGGGCTGAGTGTGTTGGGGGTATTTGGGGCTGAGTGTATTTGTAGCTGACTGTATTTGGGGTATTTGGAGCAGTGTGTTGGGGGTATTTGGGGCTGAGTGTGCTGTGGGTGTTTGGGACTGAGTGTGTTGAGGCTATTTGGGGCTGAGTGTGTTGGGGGTATTTGGGGCTGAGTGTGTTGGGGGTATTTGGGGCTGAGTGTGTTGCGGGTATTTGGGGATGAGTTTGTTGGGGGTATTTGGGGATGAGTGTGTTGGGGGTATTTGGGGCAAAGTGTATTGGGGGTATTTGGGGTGAGTGTGTTGGGGGTATTTGGGGCTGAGTGTGTTGGGGGTATTTGGGACTGAGTGTGTTGAGGCTATTTGGGGCTAAGTGTGTTGGGGGTATTTGGGGCTGAGTGTGTTGAGGGTATTTGGGGCTGTTTGTTGGGGGTATCTGGGCCTGTGTGTTGGGGGGATTTGGGGCTGTGTGTTGGGGGTATTTGGGGCTGTGTGTGTTGCGGGTATTTGGGGCTTTGTGTGTTGGGGTATTTGGGGCTGAGTTTGTTGGGGGTATTTGGGGCTGTGTGTTGGGGGCATTTGGGGCTGAGTGTGTTGGGGGTATTTGGGGCTGAGTGTGTTGGGGGTATTTGGGGCTGAGTGTGTTGGGGGTATTTGGGGCTGAGTGTTTTGGGGGTATTTGGGGCTGAGTGTGTTGGGGGTATTTGGGGCTGAGTGTGTTGGGGGTATTTGGGGCTGAGTGTTTTGGGAGTATTTGGGGCTGAGTGTGCTGGGGCTATTTGGCGCTGAGTGAGTTGGGGGTATTTGGGACTGAGTGAGTTGGGGGTATTTGGGGCTGAGTGTGTTGGGGGTGTTTGAAGCTGAGTTTGTTGGAGGTACTTTGGGCTTAGTGTGTTTAGGGTATTTGGGGCTGAGTGTGTTGGAGGTATTTGGGGCTGAGTGTGTTGAGGGTATCTGGGGCTGTTTGTTGGGGGTATCTGGGGCTGTGTGTTGGAGGAGTTTGGGGCTGTGTGTTGGGGTATTTGGGGCTGTGTGTGTTGGGGTATTTGGGGCTGAGTATGCTGTGGGTACTTGGGGCTGAGTGAGGTGGGAGTAATTGGGGCTGTCTGTGTTGGGCTATTTGGCGCTGATGGTGAGTTGGGGCTATTTGGGGCTGAGTGTATTTGGGGGCATTTGGGGCTGAGTGTATTTGGGGCTGTCTGTGTTTGGGGTATTTGGGGCTGTGTTGGGGGTATTTGAAGCTGAGTTTGTTGGGGGTTATTGGGGCTGAGTGTGTTGGGGGTATTTGGGGCTGAGTGTTTTGGGGGTATTTGGGGCTGAGTGTGTTGGGGGTATTTGGGGCTGAGTGTGTTGGGGGTATTTGGGGCTGAGTGTTTTGGGAGTATTTGGGGCTGAGTGTGCTGGGGCTATTTGGCGCTGAGTGAGTTGGGGGTATTTGGGACTGAGTGAGTTGGGGGTATTTGGGGCTGAGTGTGTTGGGGGTGTTTGAAGCTGAGTTTGTTGGAGGTACTTTGGGCTTAGTGTGTTTAGGGTATTTGGGGCTGAGTGTGTTGGAGGTATTTGGGGCTGAGTGTGTTGAGGGTATCTGGGGCTGTTTGTTGGGGGTATCTGGGGCTGTGTGTTGGAGGAGTTTGGGGCTGTGTGTTGGGGTATTTGGGGCTGTGTGTGTTGGGGTATTTGGGGCTGAGTATGCTGTGGGTACTTGGGGCTGAGTGAGGTGGGAGTAATTGGGGCTGTCTGTGTTGGGCTATTTGGCGCTGATGGTGAGTTGGGGCTATTTGGGGCTGAGTGTATTTGGGGGCATTTGGGGCTGAGTGTATTTGGGGCTGTCTGTGTTTGGGGTATTTGGGGCTGTGTTGGGGGTATTTGAAGCTGAGTTTGTTGGGGGTTATTGGGGCTGAGTGTTGGGGGCATTTGGGGCTGAGTGTGTTGGGGGTATTTGGGGCTGAGTGTTTTGGGGGTATTTGGGGCTGAGTGTGTTGGGTGTATTTGACGCTGAGTGTGTTGGGGGTATTTGGGTTGAGTGTGTTGGGGGTATTTGGGACTGAGTGAGTTGGGGGTATTTGGGGCTGAGTGTGTTGCGGGTGTTTGAAGCTGAGTTTGTTGGAGGTTTTTGGGGCTGAGTGTGTTGCGGGTGTTTATATCTGAGTTTGTTGGAGGTTTTTGGGGCTGAGTGTGTTGCGGGTGTTTATATCTGAGTTTGTTGGGGGTATTTGGGGCTGAGTGTGTTGCGGGTATTTATAGCTGAGTTTGTTGGAGGTATTTGGGGCTGAGTGTGTTGAGGGTATTTGGGGCTGAGTGTGTTGGAGGTATTTGGGGCTGAGTGTGTTGAGGGTATCTGGGGCTGTTCGTTGGGGGTATCTGGGGCTGTGTGTTGGGGGAATTTGGGGCTGTGTGTTGGAGTATTTGGGGCTGTGTGTGTTGGGGTATTTGGGGCTGAGTATGCTGTGGGTACTTGGGGCTGAGTGAGGTGGGAGTAATTGGGGCTGTCTGTGTTGGGCTATTTGGTGCTGATGGTGAGTTGGGGCTATTTGGGGCTGAGTGTATTTGGGGGCATTTGGGGCTGAGTGTATTTGGGGCTGTCTGTGTTTGGGGTATTTGGGGCTGTGTTGGGGGTATTTGAAGCTGAGTGTGTTGGGGGTTATTGGGGCTGAGTGTGTTGGTGGTATTTGGGGCTGAGTTTGTTGCGGGTATTTGGGGCTGAGTGTGTTGAGGGTATTTGGGGCTGTTTGTTGGGGGTATCTGGGCCTGTGTGTTGGGGGAATTTGGGGCTGTGTGTTGTGGGTATTTGGGGCTGTGTGTGTTGCGGTATTTGGGGCTGAGTTTGTTGGGGGTATTTGGGGCTGTGTGTGTTGCAGGTATTTGGGGCTAAGTGTGTTGGGGGTATTTGGGGCTGGATGTGTTGGGGGTATTTGGGGCTGAGTGTGTTGGGGGTATTTGGGGCTGAGTGTTTTGGGGGTATTTGGGGCTGAGTGTGTTGGGGGTATTTGGCGCTGAGTGTGTTGGGGGTATTTGGGGCTGAGTGTGTTGAGGGTATTTGGGTTGAGTGTGTTGGGGGTATTTGGGACTGAGTGAGTTGGGGGTATTTGGGGCTGAGTGTGTTGGGGGTGTTTGAAGCTGAGTTTGTTGGAGGTTTTTGGGGCTGAGTGTGTTGCGGGTGTTTATAGCTGAGTTTGTTGGAGGTATTTGGGGCTGAGTGTGTTGAGGGTATCTGGGGCTGTTTGTTGGGGGTATCTGGGGCTGTGTGTTGGGGGAATTTGGGGCTGTGTGTTGGGGTATTTGGGGCTGAGTGTGTTGAGGGTATCTGGGGCTGTGTATGCTGTGGGTACTTGGGGCTGAGTGAGGTGGGAGTAATTGGGGTTGTCTGTGTTGGGCTATTTGGCGCTGATGGTGAGTTGGGGCTATTTGGGGCTGAGTGTATTTGGGGGCATTTGGGGCTGAGTGTATTTGGGGCTGTCTGTGTTTGGGGTATTTGGGGCTGTGTTGGGGGTATTTGAAGCTGAGTTTGTTGCGGGTATTTGGGGCCGAGTGTGTTGAGGGTATTTGGGGCTGTTTGTTGGGGGTATCTGGGCCTGTGTGTTGGGGGAATTTGGGGCTGTGAGTTGGGGGTATTTGGGGCTGTGAGTTGGGGGTATTTGGGGCTGTGTGTGTTGCGGTATTTGGGGCTGAGTTTGTTGGGGGTATTTGGGGCTGTGTGTTGGGGGCATTTGGGGCTGAGTGTGTTGAGGGTATTTGGGTTGAGTGTGTTGGGGGTATTTGGGACTGAGTGAGTTGGGGGTATTTGGGGCTGAGTGTGTTGGGGGTGTTTGAAGCTGAGTTTGTTGGAGGTACTTGGGGCTTAGTGTGTTTAGGGTATTTGGGGCTGAGTGTATTTGGGGGCATTTGGGGCTGAGTGTATTTGGGGCTGTCTGTGTTTGGGGTATTTGGGGCTGTGTTGGGGGTATTTGAAGCTGAGTGTGTTGTGGGTTATTGGGGCTGAGTGTGTTGGTGGTATTTGGGGCTGAGTTTGTTGCGGGTATTTGGGGCTGAGTGTGTTGGGGGCATTTGGGGCTGAGTGTGTTGCGGGTGTTTGAAGCTGAGTTTGTTGGAGGTATTTGGGGCTGTGTGTTGGGGGCATTTGGGGCTGAGTGTGTTGGGGGTATTTGGGGCTGAGTGTGTTGAGGGTATTTGGGTTGAGTGTGTTGGGGGTATTTGGGACTGAGTGAGTTGGGAGTATTTGGGGCTGAGTGTGTTGGGGGTGTTTGAAGCTGAGTTTGTTGGAGGTTTTTGGGGCTGAGTGTGTTGCGGGTGTTTATAGCTGAGTTTGTTGGAGGTATTTGGGGCTGAGTGTGTTGAGGGTATTTGGGGCTGAGTGTGTTGGAGGTATTTGGGGCTGAGTGTGTTGAGGGTATCTGGGGCTGTTTGTTGGGGGTATCTGGGGCTGTGTGTTGGGGGAATTTGGGGCTGTGTGTTGGAGTATTTGGGGCTGCGTGTGTTTGTGGTATTTGGGGCTGAGTGCGTTGAGGGTATTTGGGGCTGAGTGCGTTGGAGGTATTTGGGGCTGAGTGTGTTGAGGGTATCTGGGGCTGTTTGTTGGGGGTATCTGGGGCTGTGTGTTGGGGGAATTTGGGGCTGTGTGTTGGAGTATTTGGGGCTGTGTGTGTTGGGGTATTTGGGGCTGAGTATGCTGTGGGTACTTGGGGCTGTGTGTTGGGGGCATTTGGGGCTGAGTGTGTTGGGGGTATTTGGGGCTGAGTGTGTTGGGGGTATTTGGGGCTGAGAGTTTTGGGGGTATTTCGGGCTGAGTGTGTTGGGGGTATTTGGCGCTGAGTGTGTTGGGGGTATTTGGGGCTGAGTGTGTTGAGGTTATTTGGGTTGAGTGTGTTGGGGGTATTTGGGTTGAGTGTGTTGGGGGTATTTGGGACTGAGTGAGTTGGGGGTATTTGGGGCTGAGTGTGTTGAGGGTATTTGGGTTGAGTGTGTTGGGGGTATTTGGGACTGAGTGAGTTGGGGGTATTTGGGGCTGAGTGTGTTGGGGGTGTTTGAAGCTGAGTTTGTTGGAGGTTTTTGGGGCTGAGTGTGTTGCGGGTGTTTATAGCTGAGTTTGTTGGAGGTATTTGGGGCTGAGTGTGTTGAGGGTATTTGGGGCTGAGTGTGTTGGAGGTATTTGGGGCTGAGTGTGTTGAGGGTATCTGGGGCTGTTTGTTGGGGGTATCTGGGGCTGTGTGTTGGGGGAATTTGGGGCTGTGTGTTGGAGTATTTGGGGCTGCGTGTGTTTGTGGTATTTGGGGCTGAGTGCGTTGAGGGTATTTGGGGCTGAGTGCGTTGGAGGTATTTGGGGCTGAGTGTGTTGAGGGTATCTGGGGCTGTTTGTTGGGGGTATCTGGGGCTGTGTGTTGGGGGAATTTGGGGCTGTGTGTTGGGGTATTTGGGGCTGTGTGTGTTGGGGTATTTGGGGCTGAGTATGCTGTGGGTACTTGGGGCTGTGTGTTGGGGGCATTTGGGGCTGAGTGTGTTGGGGGTATTTGGGGCTGAGTGTGTTGGGGGTATTTGGGGCTGAGAGTTTTGGGGGTATTTCGGGCTGAGTGTGTTGGGGGTATTTGGCGCTGAGTGTGTTGGGGGTATTTGGGGCTGAGTGTGTTGAGGGTATTTGGGTTGAGTGTGTTGGGGGTATTTGGGACTGAGTGAGTTGGGATATTTGGGGCTGAGTGTGTTGGGGGTGTTTGAAGCTGAGTTTGTTGGAGGTTTTTGGGGCTGAGTGTGTTGGGGGTATTTGGGGCTGAGTGTGTTGGGGGTATTTGGGGCTGAGTGTGTTGGAGGTATTTGGAGCTGAGTGTGTTGAGGGTATCTGGGGCTGTTTGTTGGGGGTATCTGGGGCTGTGTTTTGCGGGAATTTGGGGCTGTGTGTTGGGGTATTTGGGGCTGAGTATGCTGTGGGTACTTGGGGCTGAGTGAGGTGGGAGTAATTGGGGCTGTCTGTGTTGGGCTATTTGGCGCTGATGGTGAGTTGGGGCTATTTGGGGCTGTCTGTGTTTGGGGTATTTGGGGCTGTGTTGGGGGTATTTGAAGCTGAGTGTGTTGGGGGTTATTGGGGCTGAGTGTGTTGGTGGTATTTGGGGCTGAGTGTGTTGAGGGTATTTGGGGCTGTTTGTTGGGGGTATCTGGGCCTGTGTGTTGGGGGATTTTGGGGCTGTGTGTTGTGGGTATTTGGGGCTGTGTGTGTTGCGATATTTGGGGCTGAGTTTGTTGGGGGTATTTGGGGCTGTGTGTTGGGGGCATTTGGGGCTGAGTGTGTTGGGGGTATTTGGGGCTGTGTGTGTTGCGGGTATTTGGGGCTGAGTGTGTTGGGGGTTTTTGGGGCTGGATGTGTTGAGGGTATTTGGGTTGAGTGTGTTGGGGGTATTTGGGACTGAGTGAGTTGGGGGTATTTGGGGCTGAGTGTGTTGGGTGTGTTTGAAGCTGAGTTTGTTGGAGGTTTTTGGGGCTGAGAGTGTTGCGGGTGTTTATAGCTGAGTTTGTTGGAGGTATTTGGGGCTGAGTGTGTTGAGGGTATCTGGGGCTGTTTGTTGGGGGTATCTGGGGCTGTGTGTTGGGGGAATTTGGGGCTGTGTGTTGGGGTATTTGGGGCTGTGTGTGTTGGGGTATTTGGGGCTGTGTGTTGGGGGTTATTGGGGCTGAGTGTGTTGGTGGTATTTGGGGCTGAGTTTGTTGCGGGTATTTGGGGTTGAGTGTGTTGGTGGTATTTGGGTTGAGTGTGTTGGGGGTATTTGGGACTGAGTGAGTTGGGGGTATTTGGGGCTGAGTGTGTTGGGGGTGTTTGGGTTGAGTGTGTTGGGGGTATTTGGGACTGAGTGAGTTGGGGGTATTTGGGGCTGAGTGTGTTGGGGGTGTTTGAAGCTGAGTTTGTTGGAGGTACTTGGGGCTTAGTGTGTTTAGGGTAATTGGGGCTGAGTGTGTTGGAGGTATTTGGGGCTGAGTGTGTTGAGGGTATCTGGGGCTGTTTGTTGGGGGTATCTGGGGCTGTGTGTTGGAGGAGTTTGGGGCTGTGTGTTGGGGTATTTGGGGCTGTGTGTGTTGGGGTATTTGGGGCTGAGTATGCTGTGGGTACTTGGGGCTGAGTGAGGTGGGAGTAATTGGGGCTGTCTGTGTTGGGCTATTTGGCGCTGATGGTGAGTTGGGGCTATTTGGGGCTGAGTGTATTTGGGGGCATTTTGGGCTGAGTGTATTTGGGGCTGTCTGTGTTTGGGGTATTTGGGGCTGTGTTGGGGTTATTTGAAGCTGAGTGTGTTGTGGGTTATTGGGTGTGAGTGTGTTGGTGGTATTTGGGGCTGAGTTTGTTGCGGGTATTTGGGGCTGAGTGTGTTGGGGGTATTTGGGGCTGAGTGTGTTGCGGGTGTTTGAAGCTGAGTTTGTTGGAGGTATTTGGGGCTGTGTGTTGGGGGCATTTGGGGCTGAGTGTGTTGGGGGTATTTGGGGCTGAGTGTGTTGAGGGTATTTGGGTTGAGTGTGTTGGGGGTATTTGGGACTGAGTGAGTTGGGGGTATTTGGGGCTGAGTGTGTTGGGGGTGTTTGAAGCTGAGTTTGTTGGAGGTTTTTGGGGCTGAGTGTGTTGCGGGTGTTTATAGCTGAGTTTGTTGGAGGTATTTGGGGCTGAGTGTGTTGAGGGTATTTGGGGCTGAGTGTGTTGGAGGTATTTGGGGCTGAGTGTGTTGAGGGTATCTGGGGCTGTTTGTTGGGGGTATCTGGGGCTGTGTGTTGGGGGAATTTGGGGCTGTGTGTTGGGGTATTTGGGGCTGTGTGTGTTGGGGTATTTGGGGCTGAGTATGCTGTGGGTACTTGGGGCTGAGTGAGGTGTGAGCAATTGGGGCTGTCTGTGTTGGGCTATTTGGCGCTGATGGTGAGTTGGGGCTATTTGGGGCTGAGTGTATTTGGGGGCATTTGGGGCTGAGTGTATTTGGGGCTGTCTGTGTTTGGGGTATTTGGGGCTGTGTTGGGGGTATTTGAAGCTCAGTGTGCTGGGGGTTATTGGGGCTGAGTGTGTTGGTGGTATTTGGGGCTGAGTTTGTTGCGGGTATTTGGGGCTGAGTGTGTTGAGGGTGTTTGGGGCTGTTTGTTGGGGCTATCTGGGCCTGTGTGTTGGGGGAATTTGCGGCTGTGTGTTGGGGGTATTTGGGGCTGTGTGTGTTGCGGTCTTTGGGGCTGAGTTTGTTGGGGGTTTTTGGGGCTGTGTGTTGGGGGCATTTGGGGCTGAGTGTGTTGGGGGTATTTGGGGCTGAGTGTGTTGGGGGTATTTGGGGCTGAGTGTGTTGGGGGTATTTGGGGCTGAGGGTTTTGGGGGTATTTGGGTCTGAGTGTGTTGGGGGTATTTGGCGCTGAGTGTGTGGGGGGTATTTGGGGCTGAGTGTGTTGAGGGTATTTGGGTTGAGTGTGTTGGGGGTATTTGGGACTGAGTGAGTTGGGGGTATTTGGGGCTGAGTGTGTTGGGGGTGTTTGAAGCTGAGTTTGTTGGAGGTTTTTGGGGCTGAGTGTGTTGCGGGTGTTTACAGCTGAGTTTGTTGGAGGTATTTGGGGCTGAGTGTGTTGGAGGTATTTGGGGCTGAGTGTGTTGAGGGTATCTGGGGCTGTTTGTTGGGTGTATCTGGGGCTGTGTGTTGAGGGTATTTGGGGCTGTGTGTGTTGGGGTATTTGGGGCTGTTTATGCTGTGGGTACTTGGGGCTGAGTGAGGTGGGAGTAATTGGGGCTGTCTGTGTTGGGCTATTTGGCGCTGATGGTGAGTTGGGGCTATTTGGGGCTGAATGTATTTGGGGGCATTTGGGGCTGAGTGTATTTGGGGCTGTCTGTGTTTGGGATATTTGGGGCTGTGTTGGGGGTATTTGAAGCTGAGTGTGTTGGGGGTTATTGGGGCTGAGTGTGTTGGTGGTATTTGGGGCTGAGTTTGTTGCGGGTATTTGGGGCTGAGTGTGTTGAGGGTATTTGGGGCTGTTTGTTGGGGGTATCTGGGCCTATGTGTTGGGGGAATTTGGGGCTGTGTGTTGGGGGTATTTGGGGCTGTGTGTGTTGCGGTATTTGGGGCTGAGTTTGTTGGGGGTATTTGGGGCTGTGTGTTGGGGGCATTTGGGGCTGAGTGTGTTGGGGGTCTTTGGGGTTGAGTGTGTTGCGGGTATTTGGGGCTGAGTGTGTTGGGGGTATTTGGGGCTGAGTGTGTTGGGGGTATTTGGCGCTGAGTGTGTTGGGGGTATTTGGGGCTGAGTGTGTTGAGGGTATTTGGGTTGAGTGTGTTGCGGGTATTTGGGGCTGAGTGTGTTGGAGGTATTTGGGGCTGAGTGTGTGGAGGGTATCTGGGGCTGTTTGTTGGGGGTATCTGGGGCTGTGTGTTGGGGGTATTTGGGACTGTGTGTGTTGCGGTATTTGGGGCTGAGTTTGTTGGGGGTATTTGGGGCTGTGTGTTGGTGGTATTTGGGGCTGAGTGTGTTGGGGGTCTTTGGGGTTGAGTGTGTTGCGGGTATTTGGGGCTGAGTGTGTTGGGGGTATTTGGGGCTGAGTGTTTTGGGGGTATTTGGGGCTGAGTGTGTTGGGGGTATTTGGCCCTGAGTGTGTTGGGGGTATTTGGGGCTGAGTGTGTTGAGGGTATTTGGGTTGAGTGTGTTGGGGGTATTTGGGGCTGAGTGTGTTGGAGGTATTAGGGGCTGAGTGTGTGGAGGGTATCTGGGGCTGTTTGTTGGGGGTATCTGGGGCTGTGTGTTGGGGGAATTTGGGGCTGTGTGTGTTTGTGGTATTTGGGGCTGAGTCTGCTGTGGGTACTTGGGGCTGAGTGAGGTGGGAGTAATTGGGGCTGTCTGTGTTGGGCTATTTGGCGCTGATGGTGAGTTGGGGCTATTTGGGGCTGAGTGTATTTGGGGGCATTTGTGGCTGAGTGTATTTGGGGCTGTCTGTGTTTGGGGTATTTGGGGCTGTGTTGGGGGTATTTGAAGCTGAGTGTGTTGGGGGTTATTGGGGCTGAGTGTGTTGGTGGTATTTGGAGCTGAGTTTGTTGCGGGTATTTGGGCTGAGTGTGTTGAGGGTATTTGGGGCTGTTTGTTGGGGCTATCTGGGCCTGTGTGTTGGGGGATTTTGGGGCTGTGTGTTGGGGGTATTAGGGGCTGTGTGTGTTGCGGTATTTGGGGCTGAGTTTGTTGGGGGTATTTGGGGCTGAGTGTGTTGGGGGTATTTGGGGCTGAGTGTGTTGGGGGTATTTGGGGCTGAGAGTTTTGGGGGTATTTCGGGCTGAGTGTGTTGGGGGTATTTGGCGCTGAGTGTGTTGGGGGTATTTGGGGCTGAGTGTGTTGAGGGTATTTGGGTTGAGTGTGTTGGGGGTATTTGGGACTGAGTGTGTTGGAGGTATTTGGAGCTGAGTGTGTTGAGGGTATCTGGGGCTGTTCGTTGGGGGTATCTGGGGCTGTGTGTTGGGGGAATTTGGGGCTGTGTGTTGGGGTATTTGGGGCTGTGTGTGTTGGGGTATTTGGGGCTGAGTATGCTGTGGGTACTTGGGGCTGAGTGAGGTGGGAGTAATTGGGGCTGTCTGTGTTGGGCTATTTGGCGCTGATGGTGAGTTGGGGCTCTTTGGGGCTGAGTGTATTTGGGGGCATTTGGGGCTGAGTGTATTTGGGGCTGTCTGTGTTTGGGGTATTTGGGGCTGTGTTGGGGGTATTTGAAGCTGAGTGTGTTGGGGGTTATTGGGGCTGAGTGTGTTGGTGGTATTTGGGGCTGAGTTTGTTGCGGGTATTTGGGGCTGAGTGTGTTGAGGGTATTTGGGGCTGTTTGTTGGGGGTATCTGGGCCTGTGTGTTGGGGGAATTTGGGGCTGTGTGTTGTGGGTATTTGGGGCTGTGTGTGTTGCGGTATTTGGGGCTGAGTTTGTTGGGGGTATTTGGGGCTGTGTGTTGGGGGCATTTGGGGCTGAGTGTGTTGGGGGTTTTGGGGCTGGATGTGTTGGGGGTATTTGGGGCTGAGTGTGTTGGGGGTATTTGGGGCTGAGTGTTTTGGGGGTATTTGGGGCTGAGTGTGTTGGGGGTATTTGGCGCTGAGTGTGTTGGGGGTATTTGGGGCTGAGTGTGTTGAGGGTATTTGGGTTGAGTGTGTTGGGGGTATTTGGGACTGAGTGAGTTGGGGGTATTTGGGGCTGAGTGTGTTGGGTGTGTTTGAAGCTGAGTTTGTTGGAGGTTTTTGGGGCTGAGTGAGTTGCGGGTGTTTCTAGCTGAGTTTGTTGGAGGTATTTGGGGCTGAGTGTGTTGAGGGTATCTGGGGCTGTTTGTTGGGGGTATCTGGGGCTGTGTGTTGGGGGAATTTGGGGCTGTGTGTTGGGGTATTTGGGGCTGTGTGTGTTGGGGTATTTGGGGCTGAGTATGCTGTGGGTACTTGGGGCTGAGTGAGGTGGGAGTAATTGGGGCTGTCTGTGTTGGGCTATTTGGCGCTGATGGTGAGTTGGGGCTATTTGAGGCTGAGTGTATTTGGGGCTGTCTGTGTTTGGGATATTTGGGGCTGTGTTGGGGGTATTTGAAGCTGAGTGTGTTGGGGGTTATTGGGGCTGAGTGTGTTGGTGGTATTTGGGGCTGAGTTTGTTGCGGGTATTTGGGGCTGAGTGTGTTGAGGGTATTTGGGGCTGTTTGTTGGGGGTATCTGGGCCTATGTGTTGGGGGAATTTGGGGCTGTGTGTTGGGGGTATTTGGGGCTGTGTGTGTTGCGGTATTTGGGGCTGAGTTTGTTGGGGATATTTGGGGCTGTGTGTTGGGGGCATTTGGGGCTGAGTGTGTTGGGGGTATTTGGGGTTGAGTGTGTTGCGGGTATTTGGGGCTGAGTGTGTTGGGGGTATTTGGGGCTGAGTGTTTTGGGGGTATTTGGGGCTGAGTGTGTTGGGGGTATTTGGCGCTGAGTGTGTTGGGGGTATTTTGGGCTCAGTGTGTTGAGCGTATTTGGGTTGAGTGTGTTGGGGGTATTTGGGACTGAGTGAGTTGGGGGTATTTGGGGCTGAATGTGTTGGGGGTGTTTGAAGCTGAGTTTGTTGGAGGTTTTTGGGGCTGAGTGTGTTGCGGGTGTTTATAGCTGAGTTTGTTGGAGGTATTTGGGGCTGAGTGTGTTGAGGGTATTTGGGGCTGAGTGTGTTGGAGGTATTTGGGGCTGAGTGTGTTGAGGGTATCTGGGGCTGTTTGTTGGGGGTATCTGGGGCTGTGTGTTGGGGGAATTTGGGGCTGTGTGTGTTTGTGGTATTTGGGGCTGAGTCTGCTGTGGGTACTTGGGGCTGAGTGAGGTGGGAGTAATTGGGGCTGTCTGTGTTGGGCTATTTGGCGCTGATGGTGAGTTGGGGCTATTTGGGGCTGAGTGTATTTGGGGGCATTTGTGGCTGAGTGTATTTGGGGCTGTCTGTGTTTGGGGTATTTGGGGCTGTGTTGGGGGTATTTGAAGCTGAGTGTGTTGGGGGTTATTGGGGCTGAGTGTGTTGGTGGTATTTGGGGCTAAGTTTGTTGCGGGTATTTGGGGCTGAGTGTGTTGAGGGTATTTGGGGCTGTTTGTTGGGGCTATCTGGGCCTGTGTGTTGGGGGATTTTGGGGCTGTGTGTTGGGGGTATTTGGGGCTGTGTGTGTTGCGGTATTTGGGGCTGAGTTTGTTGGGGGTATTTGGGGCTGTGTGTTGGGGGCATTTGGGGCTGAGTGTGTTGAGGGTATTTGGGTTGAGTGTGTTGGGGGTATTTGGGGCTGAGTGTGTTGGAGGTATTTGGGGCTGAGTGTGTTGAGGGTATCTGGGGCTGTTTGTTGGGGGTATCTGGGGCTGTGTGTTGGGGGAATTTTGGGCTGTGTGTTGGGGTATTTGGGGCTGTGTGTGTTGGGGTATTTGGGGCTGAGTATGCTGTGGGTACTTGGGGCTGAGTGAGGTGGGAGTAATTGGGGCTGTCTGTGTTGGGCTATTTGGCGCTGATGGTGAGTTGGGGCTATTTGGGGCTGAGTGTATTTGGGGGCATTTGGGGCTGAGTGTATTTGGGGCTGTCTGTGTTTGGGGTATTTGGGGCTGTGTTGGGGGTATTTGGCGCTGAGTGTGTTGGGGGTATTTGGGGCTGAGTGTGTTGAGGGTATTTGGGTTGAGTGTGTTGGTGGTATTTGGGACTGAGTGAATTGGGGGTATTTGGGGCTGAGTGTGTTGGGGGTGTTTGAAGCTGAGTTTGTTGGAGGTACTTGGGGCTGAGTGTGTTGCGGGTGTTTATATCTGAGTTTGTTGGAGGTATTTGGGGCTGAGTGTGTTGAGGGTATCTGGGGCTGTTTGTTGGGGGTATCTGGGGCTGTGTGTTGGGGGAATTTGGGGCTGTGTGTTGGGGTATTTGGGGCTGTGTGTGTTTGGGTATTTGGGGCTGTGTATGCTGTGGGTACATGGGGCTGAGTGAGGTGGGAGTAATTGGGTCTGTCTGTGTTGGGCTATTTGGCGCTGATGGTGAGTTGGGGCTATTTGGGGCTGAGTGTATTTGGGGGCATTTGGGGCTGAGTGTATTTGGGGGCATTTGGGGCTGAGTGTATTTGGGGCTGTTTGTGTTTGGGGTATTTGGGGCTGTGTTGGAGGTATTTGAAGCTGAGTGTGTTGAGAGTATTTGGGGCTGAGTGTATTTGGGGTGACTGTGTTGGGGGTATTTGGGGCTGAGTGTGTTGGAGGTATTTGGGGCTGAGTGTGTTGGGGGTATTTGGGGCTGAGTGTATATGTAGCTGACTGTATTTGGGGTATTTGGAGCAGTGTGTTGGGGGTATTTGGGGCTGAGTGTGCTGTGGGTGTTTGGGACTGAGTGTGTTGAGGCTATTTGGGGCTGAGTGTGTTGGGGTATTTGGGGCTGAGTGTGTTGGGGGTATTTGGGGCTGAGTGTGTTGCGGGTATTTGGGGATGAGTTTGTTGGGGGTATTTGGGGATGAGTGTGTTGGGGGTATTTGGGGCAAAGTGTGTTGGGGGTATTTGGGGTGAGTGTGTTGGGGGTATTTGGGGCAAAGTGTGTTGGGGGTATTTGGGGCTGAGTGTATTTGGAGCTGACTGTATTTGGGGTATTTGGGGCAGTGTGTTGGGGGTATTTGGGGCTGAGTGCGCTGTGGGTGTTTGGGACTGAGTGTGTTGAGGCTATTTGGGGCTAAGTGTGTTGGGGGTATTTGGGGCTGAGTGTGTTGAGGGTATTTGGGGCTGTTTGTTGGGGGTATCTGGGCCTGTGTGTTGGGGGGATTTGGGGCTGTGTGTTGGGGGTATTTGGGGCTGTGTGTGTTGCGGGTATTTGGGGCTTTGTGTGTTGGGGTATTTGGGGCTGAGTTTGTTGGGGGTATTTGGGGCTGTGTGTTGGGGGCATTTGGGGCTGAGTGTGTTGGGGGTTTTTGGGGCTGAGTGTGTTGGGGGTATTTGGGGCTGAGTGTGTTGGGGGTATTTGGGGCTGAGTGTTTTGGGGGTATTTGGGGCTGAGTGTGTTGGGGGTATTTGGCGCTGAGTGTGTTGGGGGTATTTGGGGCTGAGTGTTTTGGGGGTATTTGGGGCTGAGTGTGTTGGGGGTATTTGGCGCTGAGTGTGTTGGGGGTATTTGGGGCTGAGTGTTTTGAGGGTATTTGGGTTGAGTGTGTTGGGGGTATTTGGGACTGTGTGAGTTGGGGGTATTTGGGGCTGAGTGTGTTGGGGGTGTTTGAAGCTGAGTTTGTTGGAGGTTTTTGGGGCTGAGTGTGTTGCGGGTGTTTATAGCTGAGTTTGTTGGAGGTATTTGGGGCTGAGTGTGTTGAGGGTATCTGGGGCTGTTCGTTGGGGGTATCTGGGGCTGTGTGTTGGGGGAATTTGGGGCTGTGTGTTGGGGTATTTTGGGCTGTGTGTGTTGGGGTATTTGGGGCTGAGTCTGCTGTGGGTACTTGGGGCTGATTGAGGTGAGAGTAATTGGGGCTGTCTGTGTTGGGCTATTTGGCGCTGATGGTGAGTTGGGGCTATTTGGGGCTGAGTGTATTTGGGGGCATTTGGGGCTGAGTGTATTTGGGGCTGTCTTTGTTTGGGATATTTGGGGCTGTGTTGGGGGTATTTGAAGCTGAGTGTGTTGGGGGTTATTGGGGCTGAGTGTGTTGGTGGTATTTGGGGCTGAGTTTGTTGCGGGTATTTGGGGCTGAGTGTGTTGAGGGTATTTGGGGCTGTTTGTTGGGGGTATCTGGGCCTATGTGTTGGGGGAATTTGGGGCTGTGTGTTGGGGGTATTTGGGGCTGTGTGTGTTGCGGTATTTGGGGCTGAGTTTGTTGGGGGTATTTGGGGCTGTGTGTTGGGGGCATTTGGGGCTGAGTGTGTTGGGGGTATTTGGGGTTGAGTGTGTTGCGGGTATTTGGGGCTGAGTGTGTTGGGGGTATTTGGGGCTGAGTGTGTTGGGGGTATTTGGGGCTGAGAGTTTTGGGGGTATTTCGGGCTGAGTGTGTTGGGGGTATTTGGCGCTGAGTGTGTTGGGGGTATTTGGGGCTGAGTGTGTTGAGGGTATTTGGGTTGAGTGTGTTGGGGGTATTTGGGACTGAGTGAGTTGGGGGTATTTGGGGCTGAGTGTGTTGGGGGTGTTTGAAGCTGAGTTTGTTGGAGGTTTTTGGGGCTGAGTGTGTTGGGGGTATTTGGGGCTGAGTGTGTTGGAGGTATTTGGAGCTGAGTGTGTTGAGGGTATCTGGGGCTGTTCGTTGGGGGTATCTGGGGCTGTGTGTTGGGGGAATTTGGGGCTGTGTGTTGGGGTATTTGGGGCTGTGTGTGTTGGGGTATTTGGGGCTGAGTATGCTGTGGGTACTTGGGGCTGAGTGAGGTGGGAGTAATTGGGGCTGTGTGTGTTGGGCTATTTGGCGCTGATGGTGAGTTGGGGCTATTTGGGGCTGAGTGTATTTGGGGGCATTTGGGGCTGAGTGTATTTGGGGCTGTCTGTGTTTGGGGTATTTGTGGCTGTGTTGGGGATATTTGAAGCTGAGTGTGTTGGGGGTTATTGGGGCTGAGTGTGTTGGTGGTATTTGGGGCTGAGTTTGTTGCGGGTATTTGGGGCTGAGTGTGTTGAGGGTATTTGGGGCTGTTTGTTGGGGGTATCTGGGCCTGTGTGTTGGGGGAATTTGGGGCTGTGTGTTGTGGGTATTTGGGGCTGTGTGTGTTGCGGTATTTGGGGCTGAGTTTGTTGGGGGTATTTGGGGCTGTGTGTTGGGGGCATTTGGGGCTGAGTGTGTTGGGGGTATTTGGGGCTGTGTGTGTTGCGGGTATTTGGGGCTGAGTGTGTTGGGGGTTTTTGGGGCTGGATGTGTTGGGGGTATTTGGGGCTGAGTGTTTTGGGGGTATTTGGGGCTGAGTGTGTTGGGGGTATTTGGCGCTGAGTGTGTTGGGGGTATTTGGGGCTGAGTGTGTTGAGGGTATTTGGGTTGAGTGTGTTGGGGGTATTTGGGACTGAGTGAGTTGGGGGTATTTGGGGCTGAGTGTGTTGGGTGTGTTTGAAGCTGAGTTTGTTGGAGGTTTTTGGGGCTGAGTGTGTTGCGGGTGTTTATAGCTGAGTTTGTTGGAGGTATTTGGGGCTGAGTGTGTTGAGGGTATCTGGGGCTGTTCGTTGGGGGTATCTGGGGCTGTGTGTTGGGGGAATATGGGGCTGTGTGTTGGGGTATTTTGGGCTGTGTGTGTTGGGGTATTTGGGGCTGAGTCTGCTGTGGGTACTTGGGGCTGATTGAGGTGAGAGTAATTGGGGCTGTGTGTGTTGGGCTATTTGGCGCTGATGGTGAGTTGGGGCTATTTGGGGCTGAGTGTATTTGGGGGCATTTGGGGCTGAGTGTATTTGGGGCTGTCTGTGTTTGGGGTATTTGGGGCTGTGTTGGGGGTATTTGAAGCTGAGTGTGTTGGGGGTTATTGGGGCTGAGTGTGTTGGTGGTATTTGGGGCTGAGTTTGTTGCGGGTATTTGGGGCTGAGTGTGTTGAGGGTATTTGGGGCTGTTTGTTGGGGGTATCTGGGCCTGTGTGTTGGGGGAATTTGGGGCTGTGAGTTGGGGGTATTTGGGGCTGTGTGTGTTGCGGTATTTGGGGCTGAGTTTGTTGGGGGTATTTGGGGCTGTGTGTTGGGGGCATTTGGGGCTGAGTGTGTTGAGGGTATTTGGGTTGAGTGTGTTGGGGGTATTTGGGACTGAGTGAGTTGGGGGTATTTGGGGCTGAGTGTGTTGGGGGTGTTTGAAGCTGAGTTTGTTGGAGGTACTTGGGGCTTCGTGTGTTTAGGGTATTTGGGGCTGAGTGTGTTGAGGGTATTTGGGTTGAGTGTGTTGGGGGTATTTGGGACTGAGTGAGTTGGGGGTATTTGGGGCTGAGTGTGTTGGGGGTGTTTGAAGCTGAGTTTGTTGGAGGTACTTGGGGCTTCGTGTGTTTAGGGTATTTGGGGCTGAGTGTGTTGAGGGTATTTGGGTTGAGTGTGTTGGGGGTATTTGGGACTGAGTGAGTTGGGGGTATTTGGGGCTGAGTGTGTTGAGGGTATTTGGGGCTGTTTGTTGGGGCTATCTGGGCCTGTGTGTTGGGGGGATTTGGGGCTGTGTGTTGGGGGTATTTGGGGCTGTGTGTGTTGCGGGTATTTGGGGCTTTGTGTGTTGGGGTATTTGGGGCTGAGTTTGTTGGGGGTATTTGGGGCTGTGTGTTGGGGGCATTTGGGGCTGAGTGTGTTGGGGGTTTTTGGGGCTGAGTGTGTTGGGGGTATTTGGGGCTGAGTGTGTTGGGGGTATTTGGGGCTGAGTGTTTTGGGGGTATTTGGGGCTGAGTGTGTTGGGGGTATTTGGCGCTGAGTGTGTTGGGGGTATTTGGGGCTGAGTGTTTTGAGGGTATTTGGGTTGAGTGTGTTGGGGGTATTTGGGACTGAGTGAGTTGGGGGTATGTGGGGCTGAGTGTGTTGGGGGTGTTTGAAGCTGAGTTTGTTGGAGGTTTTTGGGGCTGAGTGTGTTGCGGGTGTTTATAGCTGAGTTTGTTGGAGGTATTTGGGGCTGAGTGTGTTGAGGGTATCTGGGGCTGTTCGTTGGGGGTATCTGGGGCTGTGTGTTGGGGGAATTTGGGGCTGTGTGTTGGGGTATTTTGGGCTGTGTGTGTTGGGGTATTTGGGGCTGATGGTGAGTTGGGGCTATTTGGGGCTGAGTGTATTTGGGGGCATTTGGGGCTGAGTGTATTTGGGGCTGTCTGTGTTTGGGATATTTGGGGCTGTGTTGGGGGTATTTGAAGCTGAGTGTGTTGGGGGTTATTGGGGCTGAGTGTGTTGGTGGTATTTGGGGCTGAGTTTGTTGCGGGTATTTGGGGCTGAGTGTGTTGAGGGTATTTGGGGCTGTTTGTTGGGGGTATCTGGGCCTATGTGTTGGGGGAATTTGGGGCTGTGTGTTGGGGGTATTTGGGGCTGTGTGTGTTGCGGTATTTGGGGCTGAGTTTGTTGGGGGTATTTGGGGCTGTGTGTTGGGGGCATTTGGGGCTGAGTGTGTTGGGGGTATTTGGGGTTGAGTGTGTTGCGGGTATTTGGGGCTGAGTGTGTTGGGGGTATTTGGGGCTGAGTGTGTTGGGGGTATTTGGGGCTGAGAGTTTTGGGGGTATTTCGGGCTGAGTGTGTTGGGGGTATTTGGCGCTGAGTGTGTTGGGGGTATTTGGGGCTGAGTGTGTTGAGGGTATTTGGGTTGAGTGTGTTGGGGGTATTTGGGACTGAGTGAGTTGGGGGTATTTGGGGCTGAGTGTGTTGGGGGTGTTTGAAGCTGAGTTTGTTGGAGGTTTTTGGGGCTGAGTGTGTTGGGGGTATTTGGGGCTGAGTGTGTTGGAGGTATTTGGAGCTGAGTGTGTTGAGGGTATCTGGGGCTGTTCGTTGGGGGTATCTGGGGCTGTGTGTTGGGGGAATTTGGGGCTGTGTGTTGGGGTATTTGGGGCTGTGTGTGTTGGGGTATTTGGGGCTGAGTATGCTGTGGGTACTTGGGGCTGAGTGAGGTGGGAGTAATTGGGGCTGTGTGTGTTGGGCTATTTGGCGCTGATGGTGAGTTGGGGCTATTTGGGGCTGAGTGTATTTGGGGGCATTTGGGGCTGAGTGTATTTGGGGCTGTCTGTGTTTGGGGTATTTGTGGCTGTGTTGGGGATATTTGAAGCTGAGTGTGTTGGGGGTTATTGGGGCTGAGTGTGTTGGTGGTATTTGGGGCTGAGTTTGTTGCGGGTATTTGGGGCTGAGTGTGTTGAGGGTATTTGGGGCTGTTTGTTGGGGGTATCTGGGCCTGTGTGTTGGGGGAATTTGGGGCTGTGTGTTGTGGGTATTTGGGGCTGTGTGTGTTGCGGTATTTGGGGCTGAGTTTGTTGGGGGTATTTGGGGCTGTGTGTTGGGGGCATTTGGGGCTGAGTGTGTTGGGGGTATTTGGGGCTGTGTGTGTTGCGGGTATTTGGGGCTGAGTGTGTTGGGGGTTTTTGGGGCTGGATGTGTTGGGGGTATTTGGGGCTGAGTGTTTTGGGGGTATTTGGGGCTGAGTGTGTTGGGGGTATTTGGCGCTGAGTGTGTTGGGGGTATTTGGGGCTGAGTGTGTTGAGGGTATTTGGGTTGAGTGTGTTGGGGGTATTTGGGACTGAGTGAGTTGGGGGTATTTGGGGCTGAGTGTGTTGGGTGTGTTTGAAGCTGAGTTTGTTGGAGGTTTTTGGGGCTGAGTGTGTTGCGGGTGTTTATAGCTGAGTTTGTTGGAGGTATTTGGGGCTGAGTGTGTTGAGGGTATCTGGGGCTGTTCGTTGGGGGTATCTGGGGCTGTGTGTTGGGGGAATATGGGGCTGTGTGTTGGGGTATTTTGGGCTGTGTGTGTTGGGGTATTTGGGGCTGAGTCTGCTGTGGGTACTTGGGGCTGATTGAGGTGAGAGTAATTGGGGCTGTGTGTGTTGGGCTATTTGGCGCTGATGGTGAGTTGGGGCTATTTGGGGCTGAGTGTATTTGGGGGCATTTGGGGCTGAGTGTATTTGGGGCTGTCTGTGTTTGGGGTATTTGGGGCTGTGTTGGGGGTATTTGAAGCTGAGTGTGTTGGGGGTTATTGGGGCTGAGTGTGTTGGTGGTATTTGGGGCTGAGTTTGTTGCGGGTATTTGGGGCTGAGTGTGTTGAGGGTATTTGGGGCTGTTTGTTGGGGGTATCTGGGCCTGTGTGTTGGGGGAATTTGGGGCTGTGAGTTGGGGGTATTTGGGGCTGTGTGTGTTGCGGTATTTGGGGCTGAGTTTGTTGGGGGTATTTGGGGCTGTGTGTTGGGGGCATTTGGGGCTGAGTGTGTTGAGGGTATTTGGGTTGAGTGTGTTGGGGGTATTTGGGACTGAGTGAGTTGGGGGTATTTGGGGCTGAGTGTGTTGGGGGTGTTTGAAGCTGAGTTTGTTGGAGGTACTTGGGGCTTCGTGTGTTCAGGGTATTTGGGGCTGAGTGTGTTGAGGGTATTTGGGTTGAGTGTGTTGGGGGTATTTGGGACTGAGTGAGTTGGGGGTATTTGGGGCTGAGTGTGTTGAGGGTATTTGGGGCTGTTTGTTGGGGCTATCTGGGCCTGTGTGTTGGGGGAATTTGCGGCTGTGTGTTGGGGGTATTTGGGGCTGAGTGTGTTGGGGGTGTTTGAAGCTGAGTTTGTTGGAGGTACTTGGGGCTTAGTGTGTTTAGGGTATTTGGGGCTGAGTGTGTTGGAGGTATTTGGGGCTGAGTGTGTTGAGGGTATTTGGGGCTGTTTGTTGGGGCTATCTGGGCCTGTGTGTTGGGGGAATTTGCGGCTGTGTGTTGGGGGTATTTGGGGCTGTGTGTGTTGCGGTATTTGGGGCTGAGTTTGTTGGGGGTTTTTGGGGCTGTGTGTTGGGGGCATTTGGGGCTGAGTGTGTTGGGGGTATTTGGGGCTGAGTGTGTTGGGAGTATTTGGGGCTGAGTGTGTTGGGGGTATTTGGGGCTGAGTGTTTTGGGGGTATTTGGGGCTGAGTGTGTTGGGGGTATTTGGCGCTGAGTGTGTGGGGGGTATTTGGGGCTGAGTGTGTTGAGGGTATTTGGGTTGAGTGTGTTGTGGGTATTTGGGACTGAGTGAGTTGGGGGTATTTGGGGCTGAGTGTGTTGGGGGTGTTTGAAGCTGAGTTTGTTGGAGGTACTTGGGGCTTCGTGTGTTTAGGGTATTTGGGGCTGAGTGTGTTGAGGGTATTTGGGTTGAGTGTGTTGGGGGTATTTGGGACTGAGTGAGTTGGGGGTATTTGGGGCTGAGTGTGTTGAGGGTATTTGGGGCTGTTTGTTGGGGCTATCTGGGCCTGTGTGTTGGGGGGATTTGGGGCTGTGTGTTGGGGGTATTTGGGGCTGTGTGTGTTGCGGGTATTTGGGGCTTTGTGTGTTGGGGTATTTGGGGCTGAGTTTGTTGGGGGTATTTGGGGCTGTGTGTTGGGGGCATTTGGGGCTGAGTGTGTTGGGGGTTTTTGGGGCTGAGTGTGTTGGGGGTATTTGGGGCTGAGTGTGTTGGGGGTATTTGGGGCTGAGTGTTTTGGGGGTATTTGGGGCTGAGTGTGTTGGGGGTATTTGGCGCTGAGTGTGTTGGGGGTATTTGGGGCTGAGTGTTTTGAGGGTATTTGGGTTGAGTGTGTTGGGGGTATTTGGGACTGAGTGAGTTGGGGGTATGTGGGGCTGAGTGTGTTGGGGGTGTTTGAAGCTGAGTTTGTTGGAGGTTTTTGGGGCTGAGTGTGTTGCGGGTGTTTATAGCTGAGTTTGTTGGAGGTATTTGGGGCTGAGTGTGTTGAGGGTATCTGGGGCTGTTCGTTGGGGGTATCTGGGGCTGTGTGTTGGGGGAATTTGGGGCTGTGTGTTGGGGTATTTTGGGCTGTGTGTGTTGGGGTATTTGGGGCTGATGGTGAGTTGGGGCTATTTGGGGCTGAGTGTATTTGGGGGCATTTGGGGCTGAGTGTATTTGGGGCTGTCTGTGTTTGGGATATTTGGGGCTGTGTTGGGGGTATTTGAAGCTGAGTGTGTTGGGGGTTATTGGGGCTGAGTGTGTTGGTGGTATTTGGGGCTGAGTTTGTTGCGGGTATTTGGGGCTGAGTGTGTTGAGGGTATTTGGGGCTGTTTGTTGGGGGTATCTGGGCCTATGTGTTGGGGGAATTTGGGGCTGTGTGTTGGGGGTATTTGGGGCTGTGTGTGTTGCGGTATTTGGGGCTGAGTTTGTTGGGGGTATTTGGGGCTGTGTGTTGGGGGCATTTGGGGCTGAGTGTGTTGGGGGTATTTGGGGTTGAGTGTGTTGCGGGTATTTGGGGCTGAGTGTGTTGGGGGTATTTGGGGCTGAGTGTGTTGGGGGTATTTGGGGCTGAGAGTTTTGGGGGTATTTCGGGCTGAGTGTGTTGGGGGTATTTGGCGCTGAGTGTGTTGGGGGTATTTGGGGCTGAGTGTGTTGAGGGTATTTGGGTTGAGTGTGTTGGGGGTATTTGGGACTGAGTGAGTTGGGGGTATTTGGGGCTGAGTGTGTTGGGGGTGTTTGAAGCTGAGTTTGTTGGAGGTTTTTGGGGCTGAGTGTGTTGGGGGTATTTGGGGCTGAGTGTGTTGGGGGTATTTGGGGCTGAGTGTGTTGGAGGTATTTGGAGCTGAGTGTGTTGAGGGTATCTGGGGCTGTTCGTTGGGGGTATCTGGGGCTGTGTGTTGGGGGAATTTGGGGCTGTGTGTTGGGGTATTTGGGGCTGTGTGTGTTGGGGTATTTGGGGCTGAGTATGCTGTGGGTACTTGGGGCTGAGTGAGGTGGGAGTAATTGGGGCTGTGTGTGTTGGGCTATTTGGCGCTGATGGTGAGTTGGGGCTATTTGGGGCTGAGTGTATTTGGGGGCATTTGGGGCTGAGTGTATTTGGGGCTGTCTGTGTTTGGGGTATTTGGGGCTGTGTTGGGGATATTTGAAGCTGAGTGTGTTGGGGGTTATTGGGGCTGAGTGTGTTGGTGGTATTTGGGGCTGAGTTTGTTGCGGGTATTTGGGGCTGAGTGTGTTGAGGGTATTTGGGGCTGTTTGTTGGGGGTATCTGGGCCTGTGTGTTGGGGGAATTTGGGGCTGTGTGTTGTGGGTATTTGGGGCTGTGTGTGTTGCGGTATTTGGGGCTGAGTTTGTTGGGGGTATTTGGGGCTGTGTGTTGGGGGCATTTGGGGCTGAGTGTGTTGGGGGTATTTGGGGCTGTGTGTGTTGCGGGTATTTGGGGCTGAGTGTGTTGGGGGTTTTTGGGGCTGGATGTGTTGGGGGTATTTGGGGCTGAGTGTTTTGGGGGTATTTGGGGCTGAGTGTGTTGGGGGTATTTGGCGCTGAGTGTGTTGGGGGTATTTGGGGCTGAGTGTGTTGAGGGTATTTGGGTTGAGTGTGTTGGGGGTATTTGGGACTGAGTGAGTTGGGGGTATTTGGGGCTGAGTGTGTTGGGTGTGTTTGAAGCTGAGTTTGTTGGAGGTTTTTGGGGCTGAGTGTGTTGCGGGTGTTTATAGCTGAGTTTGTTGGAGGTATTTGGGGCTGAGTGTGTTGAGGGTATCTGGGGCTGTTCGTTGGGGGTATCTGGGGCTGTGTGTTGGGGGAATTTGGGGCTGTGTGTTGGGGTATTTTGGGCTGTGTGTGTTGGGGTATTTGGGGCTGAGTCTGCTGTGGGTACTTGGGGCTGATTGAGGTGAGAGTAATTGGGGCTGTGTGTGTTGGGCTATTTGGCGCTGATGGTAAGTTGGGGCTATTTGGGGCTGAGTGTATTTGGGGGCATTTGGGGCTGAGTGTATTTGGGGCTGTCTGTGTTTGGGGTATTTGGGGCTGTGTTGGGGGTATTTGAAGCTGAGTGTGTTGGGGGTTATTGGGGCTGAGTGTGTTGGTGGTATTTGGGGCTGAGTTTGTTGCGGGTATTTGGGGCTGAGTGTGTTGAGGGTATTTGGGGCTGTTTGTTGGGGGTATCTGGGCCTGTGTGTTGGGGGAATTTGGGGCTGTGAGTTGGGGGTATTTGGGGCTGTGTGTGTTGCGGTATTTGGGGCTGAGTTTGTTGGGGGTATTTGGGGCTGTGTGTTGGGGGCATTTGGGGCTGAGTGTGTTGAGGGTATTTGGGTTGAGTGTGTTGGGGGTATTTGGGACTGAGTGAGTTGGGGGTATTTGGGGCTGAGTGTGTTGGGGGTGTTTGAAGCTGAGTTTGTTGGAGGTACTTGGGGCTTCGTGTGTTTAGGGTATTTGGGGCTGAGTGTGTTGAGGGTATTTGGGTTGAGTGTGTTGGGGGTATTTGGGACTGAGTGAGTTGGGGGTATTTGGGGCTGAGTGTGTTGAGGGTATTTGGGGCTGTTTGTTGGGGCTATCTGGGCCTGTGTGTTGGGGGAATTTGCGGCTGTGTGTTGGGGGTATTTGGGGCTGTGTGTGTTGCGGTATTTGGGGCTGAGTTTGTTGGGGGTTTTTGGGGCTGTGTGTTGGGGGCATTTGGGGCTGAGTGTGTTGGGGGTATTTGGGGCTGAGTGTGTTGGGAGTATTTGGGGCTGAGTGTGTTGGGGGTATTTGGGGCTGAGTGTTTTGGGGGTATTTGGGGCTGAGTGTGTTGGGGGTATTTGGCGCTGAGTGTGTGGGGGGTATTTGGGGCTGAGTGTGTTGAGGGTATTTGGGTTGAGTGTGTTGGGGGTATTTGGGACTGAGTGAGTTGGGGGTATTTGGGGCTGAGTGTGTTGGGGGTGTTTGAAGCTGAGTTTGTTGGAGGTACTTGGGGCTTCGTGTGTTTAGGGTATTTGGGGCTGAGTGTGTTGAGGGTATTTGGGTTGAGTGTGTTGGGGGTATTTGGGACTGAGTGAGTTGGGGGTATTTGGGGCTGAGTGTGTTGAGGGTATTTGGGGCTGTTTGTTGGGGCTATCTGGGCCTGTGTGTTGGGGGGATTTGGGGCTGTGTGTTGGGGGTATTTGGGGCTGTGTGTGTTGCGGGTATTTGGGGCTTTGTGTGTTGGGGTATTTGGGGCTGAGTTTGTTGGGGGTATTTGGGGCTGTGTGTTGGGGGCATTTGGGGCTGAGTGTGTTGGGAGTTTTTGGGGCTGAGTGTGTTGGGGGTATTTGGGGCTGAGTGTGTTGGGGGTATTTGGGGCTGAGTGTTTTGGGGGTATTTGGGGCTGAGTGTGTTGGGGGTATTTGGCGCTGAGTGTGTTGGGGGTATTTGGGGCTGAGTGTTTTGAGGGTATTTGGGTTGAGTGTGTTGGGGGTATTTGGGACTGAGTGAGTTGGGGGTATGTGGGGCTGAGTGTGTTGGGGGTGTTTGAAGCTGAGTTTGTTGGAGGTTTTTGGGGCTGAGTGTGTTGCGGGTGTTTATAGCTGAGTTTGTTGGAGGTATTTGGGGCTGAGTGTGTTGAGGGTATCTGGGGCTGTTCGTTGGGGGTATCTGGGGCTGTGTGTTGGGGGAATTTGGGGCTGTGTGTTGGGGTATTTTGGGCTGTGTGTGTTGGGGTATTTGGGGCTGATGGTGAGTTGGGGCTATTTGGGGCTGAGTGTATTTGGGGGCATTTGGGGCTGAGTGTATTTGGGGCTGTCTGTGTTTGGGATATTTGGGGCTGTGTTGGGGGTATTTGAAGCTGAGTGTGTTGGGGGTTATTGGGGCTGAGTGTGTTGGTGGTATTTGGGGCTGAGTTTGTTGCGGGTATTTGGGGCTGAGTGTGTTGAGGGTATTTGGGGCTGTTTGTTGGGGGTATCTGGGCCTATGTGTTGGGGGAATTTGGGGCTGTGTGTTGGGGGTATTTGGGGCTGTGTGTGTTGCGGTATTTGGGGCTGAGTTTGTTGGGGGTATTTGGGGCTGTGTGTTGGGGGCATTTGGGGCTGAGTGTGTTGGGGGTATTTGGGGTTGAGTGTGTTGCGGGTATTTGGGGCTGAGTGTGTTGGGGGTATTTGGGGCTGAGTGTGTTGGGGGTATTTGGGGCTGAGAGTTTTGGGGGTATTTCGGGCTGAGTGTGTTGGGGGTATTTGGCGCTGAGTGTGTTGGGGGTATTTGGGGCTGAGTGTGTTGAGGGTATTTGGGTTGAGTGTGTTGGGGGTATTTGGGACTGAGTGAGTTGGGGGTATTTGGGGCTGAGTGTGTTGGGGGTGTTTGAAGCTGAGTTTGTTGGAGGTTTTTGGGGCTGAGTGTGTTGGGGGTATTTGGGGCTGAGTGTGTTGGGGGTATTTGGGGCTGAGTGTGTTGGAGGTATTTGGAGCTGTGTGTGTTGAGGGTATCTGGGGCTGTTCGTTGGGGGTATCTGGGGCTGTGTGTTGGGGGAATTTGGGGCTGTGTGTTGGGGTATTTGGGGCTGTGTGTGTTGGGGTATTTGGGGCTGAGTATGCTGTGGGTACTTGGGGCTGAGTGAGGTGGGAGTAATTGGGGCTGTGTGTGTTGGGCTATTTGGCGCTGATGGTGAGTTGGGGCTATTTGGGGCTGAGTGTATTTGGGGGCATTTGGGGCTGAGTGTATTTGGGGCTGTCTGTGTTTGGGGTATTTGGGGCTGTGTTGGGGATATTTGAAGCTGAGTGTGTTGGGGGTTATTGGGGCTGAGTGTGTTGGTGGTATTTGGGGCTGAGTTTGTTGCGGGTATTTGGGGCTGAGTGTGTTGAGGGTATTTGGGGCTGTTTGTTGGGGGTATCTGGGCCTGTGTGTTGGGGGAATTTGGGGCTGTGTGTTGTGGGTATTTGGGGCTGTGTGTGTTGCGGTATTTGGGGCTGAGTTTGTTGGGGGTATTTGGGGCTGTGTGTTGGGGGCATTTGGGGCTGAGTGTGTTGGGGGTATTTGGGGCTGTGTGTGTTGCGGGTATTTGGGGCTGAGTGTGTTGGGGGTTTTTGGGGCTGGATGTGTTGGGGGTATTTGGGGCTGAGTGTTTTGGGGGTATTTGGGGCTGAGTGTGTTGGGGGTATTTGGCGCTGAGTGTGTTGGGGGTATTTGGGGCTGAGTGTGTTGAGGGTATTTGGGTTGAGTGTGTTGGGGGTATTTGGGACTGAGTGAGTTGGGGGTATTTGGGGCTGAGTGTGTTGGGTGTGTTTGAAGCTGAGTTTGTTGGAGGTTTTTGGGGCTGAGTGTGTTGCGGGTGTTTATAGCTGAGTTTGTTGGAGGTATTTGGGGCTGAGTGTGTTGAGGGTATCTGGGGCTGTTCGTTGGGGGTATCTGGGGCTGTGTGTTGGGGGAATTTGGGGCTGTGTGTTGGGGTATTTTGGGCTGTGTGTGTTGGGGTATTTGGGGCTGAGTCTGCTGTGGGTACTTGGGGCTGATTGAGGTGAGAGTAATTGGGGCTGTGTGTGTTGGGCTATTTGGCGCTGATGGTAAGTTGGGGCTATTTGGGGCTGAGTGTATTTGGGGGCATTTGGGGCTGAGTGTATTTGGGGCTGTCTGTGTTTGGGGTATTTGGGGCTGTGTTGGGGGTATTTGAAGCTGAGTGTGTTGGGGGTTATTGGGGCTGAGTGTGTTGGTGGTATTTGGGGCTGAGTTTGTTGCGGGTATTTGGGGCTGAGTGTGTTGAGGGTATTTGGGGCTGTTTGTTGGGGGTATCTGGGCCTGTGTGTTGGGGGAATTTGGGGCTGTGAGTTGGGGGTATTTGGGGCTGTGTGTGTTGCGGTATTTGGGGCTGAGTTTGTTGGGGGTATTTGGGGCTGTGTGTTGGGGGCATTTGGGGCTGAGTGTGTTGAGGGTATTTGGGTTGAGTGTGTTGGGGGTATTTGGGACTGAGTGAGTTGGGGGTATTTGGGGCTGAGTGTGTTGGGGGTGTTTGAAGCTGAGTTTGTTGGAGGTACTTGGGGCTTCGTGTGTTTAGGGTATTTGGGGCTGAGTGTGTTGAGGGTATTTGGGTTGAGTGTGTTGGGGGTATTTGGGACTGAGTGAGTTGGGGGTATTTGGGGCTGAGTGTGTTGAGGGTATTTGGGGCTGTTTGTTGGGGCTATCTGGGCCTGTGTGTTGGGGGAATTTGCGGCTGTGTGTTGGGGGTATTTGGGGCTGAGTGTGTTGGGGGTGTTTGAAGCTGAGTTTGTTGGAGGTACTTGGGGCTTAGTGTGTTTAGGGTATTTGGGGCTGAGTGTGTTGGAGGTATTTGGGGCTGAGTGTGTTGAGGGTATTTGGGGCTGTTTGTTGGGGCTATCTGGGCCTGTGTGTTGGGGGAATTTGCGGCTGTGTGTTGGGGGTATTTGGGGCTGTGTGTGTTGCGGTATTTGGGGCTGAGTTTGTTGGGGGTTTTTGGGGCTGTGTGTTGGGGGCATTTGGGGCTGAGTGTGTTGGGGGTATTTGGGGCTGAGTGTGTTGGGAGTATTTGGGGCTGAGTGTGTTGGGGGTATTTGGGGCTGAGTGTTTTGGGGGTATTTGGGGCTGAGTGTGTTGGGGGTATTTGGCGCTGAGTGTGTGGGGGGTATTTGGGGCTGAGTGTGTTGAGGGTATTTGGGTTGAGTGTGTTGGGGGTATTTGGGACTGAGTGAGTTGGGGGTATTTGGGGCTGAGTGTGTTGGGGGTGTTTGAAGCTGAGTTTGTTGGAGGTACTTGGGGCTTCGTGTGTTTAGGGTATTTGGGGCTGAGTGTGTTGAGGGTATTTGGGTTGAGTGTGTTGGGGGTATTTGGGACTGAGTGAGTTGGGGGTATTTGGGGCTGAGTGTGTTGAGGGTATTTGGGGCTGTTTGTTGGGGCTATCTGGGCCTGTGTGTTGGGGGAATTTGCGGCTGTGTGTTGGGGGTATTTGGGGCTGAGTGTGTTGGGGGTGTTTGAAGCTGAGTTTGTTGGAGGTACTTGGGGCTTAGTGTGTTTAGGGTATTTGGGGCTGAGTGTGTTGGAGGTATTTGGGGCTGAGTGTGTTGAGGGTATTTGGGGCTGTTTGTTGGGGCTATCTGGGCCTGTGTGTTGGGGGAATTTGCGGCTGTGAGTTGGGGGTATTTGGGGCTGTGTGTGTTGCGGTATTTGGGGCTGAGTTTGTTGGGGGTTTTTGGGGCTGTGTGTTGGGGGCATTTGGGGCTGAGTGTGTTGGGGGTATTTGGGGCTGAGTGTGTTGGGAGTATTTGGGGCTGAGTGTGTTGGGGGTATTTGGGGCTGAGTGTTTTGGGGGTATTTGGGGCTGAGTGTGTTGGGGGTATTTGGCGCTGAGTGTGTGGGGGGTATTTGGGGCTGAGTGTGTTGAGGGTATTTGGGTTGAGTGTGTTGGGGGTATTTGGGGCTGAGTGTGTTGAGGGTATCTGGGGCTGTTTGTTGGGAGTATCTGGGGCTGTGTGTTGGGGGTATTTGGGGCTGTGTGTGTTGGGGTATTTGGGGCTGAGTATGCTGTGGGTACTTGGGGCTGAGTGAGGTGGGAGTAATTGGGGCTGTCTGTGTTGGGCTATTTGGCGCTGATAGTGAGTTGGGGCTATTTGGGGCTGAGTGTATTCGGGGGCATTTGGGGCTGAGTGTATTTGGGGCTGTCTGTGTTTAGGGTATTTGGGGCTGTGTTGGGGGTATTTGAAGCGAGTGTGTTGGGGGTTATTGGGGCTGAGTGTGTTGGTGGTATTTGGGGCTGAGTTTGTTGCAGGTATTTGGGGCTGAGTGTGTTGAGGGTATTTGGGGCTGTTTGTTGGGGGCATTTGGGGCTGACTGTGTTGGGAGTATTTGGGGCTGAGTGTGTTGCGGGTATTTGGGGCTGAGTGTGTTGGGGGTATTTGGGGCTGAATGTGTTGGGGGTATTTGGGGCTGAGTGTGTTGGGGGTATTTGGGGCTTAGTGTGTTGGGGGTATTTGGCGCTTAGTGTGTTGGGGGTATTTGGGGCTGAGTGTGTTGAGGGTATTTGGGTTGAGTGTGTTGGGGGTATTTGGGACTGAGTGAGTTGGGGGTATTTGGGGCTGAGTGTGTTGAGGGTATTTGGGGCTGTTTGTTGGGGCTATCTGGGCCTGTGTGTTGGGGGGATTTGGGGCTGTGTGTTGGGGGTATTTGGGGCTGTGTGTGTTGCGGGTATTTGGGGCTTTGTGTGTTGGGGTATTTGGGGCTGAGTTTGTTGGGGGTATTTGGGGCTGTGTGTTGGGGGCATTTGGGGCTGAGTGTGTTGGGGGTTTTTGGGGCTGAGTGTGTTGGGGGTATTTGGGGCTGAGTGTGTTGGGGGTATTTGGGGCTGAGTGTTTTGGGGGTATTTGGGGCTGAGTGTGTTGGGGGTATTTGGCGCTGAGTGTGTTGGGGGTATGTGGGGCTGAGTGTGTTGGGGGTGTTTGAAGCTGAGTTTGTTGGAGGTTTTTGGGGCTGAGTGTGTTGCGGGTGTTTATAGCTGAGTTTGTTGGAGGTATTTGGGGCTGAGTGTGTTGAGGGTATCTGGGGCTGTTCGTTGGGGGTATCTGGGGCTGTGTGTTGGGGGAATTTGGGGCTGTGTGTTGGGGTATTTTGGGCTGTGTGTGTTGGGGTATTTGGGGCTGATGGTGAGTTGGGGCTATTTGGGGCTGAGTGTATTTGGGGGCATTTGGGGCTGAGTGTATTTGGGGCTGTCTGTGTTTGGGATATTTGGGGCTGTGTTGGGGGTATTTGAAGCTGAGTGTGTTGGGGGTTATTGGGGCTGAGTGTGTTGGTGGTATTTGGGGCTGAGTTTGTTGCGGGTATTTGGGGCTGAGTGTGTTGAGGGTATTTGGGGCTGTTTGTTGGGGGTATCTGGGCCTATGTGTTGGGGGAATTTGGGGCTGTGTGTTGGGGGTATTTGGGGCTGTGTGTGTTGCGGTATTTGGGGCTGAGTTTGTTGGGGGTATTTGGGGCTGTGTGTTGGGGGCATTTGGGGCTGAGTGTGTTGGGGGTATTTGGGGTTGAGTGTGTTGCGGGTATTTGGGGCTGAGTGTGTTGGGGGTATTTGGGGCTGAGTGTGTTGGGGGTATTTGGGGCTGAGAGTTTTGGGGGTATTTCGGGCTGAGTGTGTTGGGGGTATTTGGCGCTGAGTGTGTTGGGGGTATTTGGGGCTGAGTGTGTTGAGGGTATTTGGGTTGAGTGTGTTGGGGGTATTTGGGACTGAGTGAGTTGGGGGTATTTGGGGCTGAGTGTGTTGGGGGTGTTTGAAGCTGAGTTTGTTGGAGGTTTTTGGGGCTGAGTGTGTTGGGGGTATTTGGGGCTGAGTGTGTTGGGGGTATTTGGGGCTGAGTGTGTTGGAGGTATTTGGAGCTGAGTGTGTTGAGGGTATCTGGGGCTGTTCGTTGGGGGTATCTGGGGCTGTGTGTTGGGGGAATTTGGGGCTGTGTGTTGGGGTATTTGGGGCTGTGTGTGTTGGGGTATTTGGGGCTGAGTATGCTGTGGGTACTTGGGGCTGAGTGAGGTGGGAGTAATTGGGGCTGTGTGTGTTGGGCTATTTGGCGCTGATGGTGAGTTGGGGCTATTTGGGGCTGAGTGTATTTGGGGGCATTTGGGGCTGAGTGTATTTGGGGCTGTCTGTGTTTGGGGTATTTGGGGCTGTGTTGGGGATATTTGAAGCTGAGTGTGTTGGGGGTTATTGGGGCTGAGTGTGTTGGTGGTATTTGGGGCTGAGTTTGTTGCGGGTATTTGGGGCTGAGTGTGTTGAGGGTATTTGGGGCTGTTTGTTGGGGGTATCTGGGCCTGTGTGTTGGGGGAATTTGGGGCTGTGTGTTGTGGGTATTTGGGGCTGTGTGTGTTGCGGTATTTGGGGCTGAGTTTGTTGGGGGTATTTGGGGCTGTGTGTTGGGGGCATTTGGGGCTGAGTGTGTTGGGGGTATTTGGGGCTGTGTGTGTTGCGGGTATTTGGGGCTGAGTGTGTTGGGGGTTTTTGGGGCTGGATGTGTTGGGGGTATTTGGGGCTGAGTGTTTTGGGGGTATTTGGGGCTGAGTGTGTTGGGGGTATTTGGCGCTGAGTGTGTTGGGGGTATTTGGGGCTGAGTGTGTTGAGGGTATTTGGGTTGAGTGTGTTGGGGGTATTTGGGACTGAGTGAGTTGGGGGTATTTGGGGCTGAGTGTGTTGGGTGTGTTTGAAGCTGAGTTTGTTGGAGGTTTTTGGGGCTGAGTGTGTTGCGGGTGTTTATAGCTGAGTTTGTTGGAGGTATTTGGGGCTGAGTGTGTTGAGGGTATCTGGGGCTGTTCGTTGGGGGTATCTGGGGCTGTGTGTTGGGGGAATTTGGGGCTGTGTGTTGGGGTATTTTGGGCTGTGTGTGTTGGGGTATTTGGGGCTGAGTCTGCTGTGGGTACTTGGGGCTGATTGAGGTGAGAGTAATTGGGGCTGTGTGTGTTGGGCTATTTGGCGCTGATGGTAAGTTGGGGCTATTTGGGGCTGAGTGTATTTGGGGGCATTTGGGGCTGAGTGTATTTGGGGCTGTCTGTGTTTGGGGTATTTGGGGCTGTGTTGGGGGTATTTGAAGCTGAGTGTGTTGGGGGTTATTGGGGCTGAGTGTGTTGGTGGTATTTGGGGCTGAGTTTGTTGCGGGTATTTGGGGCTGAGTGTGTTGAGGGTATTTGGGGCTGTTTGTTGGGGGTATCTGGGCCTGTGTGTTGGGGGAATTTGGGGCTGTGAGTTGGGGGTATTTGGGGCTGTGTGTGTTGCGGTATTTGGGGCTGAGTTTGTTGGGGGTATTTGGGGCTGTGTGTTGGGGGCATTTGGGGCTGAGTGTGTTGAGGGTATTTGGGTTGAGTGTGTTGGGGGTATTTGGGACTGAGTGAGTTGGGGGTATTTGGGGCTGAGTGTGTTGGGGGTGTTTGAAGCTGAGTTTGTTGGAGGTACTTGGGGCTTCGTGTGTTTAGGGTATTTGGGGCTGAGTGTGTTGAGGGTATTTGGGTTGAGTGTGTTGGGGGTATTTGGGACTGAGTGAGTTGGGGGTATTTGGGGCTGAGTGTGTTGAGGGTATTTGGGGCTGTTTGTTGGGGCTATCTGGGCCTGTGTGTTGGGGGAATTTGCGGCTGTGTGTTGGGGGTATTTGGGGCTGAGTGTGTTGGGGGTGTTTGAAGCTGAGTTTGTTGGAGGTACTTGGGGCTTAGTGTGTTTAGGGTATTTGGGGCTGAGTGTGTTGGAGGTATTTGGGGCTGAGTGTGTTGAGGGTATTTGGGGCTGTTTGTTGGGGCTATCTGGGCCTGTGTGTTGGGGGAATTTGCGGCTGTGTGTTGGGGGTATTTGGGGCTGTGTGTGTTGCGGTATTTGGGGCTGAGTTTGTTGGGGGTTTTTGGGGCTGTGTGTTGGGGGCATTTGGGGCTGAGTGTGTTGGGGGTATTTGGGGCTGAGTGTGTTGGGAGTATTTGGGGCTGAGTGTGTTGGGGGTATTTGGGGCTGAGTGTTTTGGGGGTATTTGGGGCTGAGTGTGTTGGGGGTATTTGGCGCTGAGTGTGTGGGGGGTATTTGGGGCTGAGTGTGTTGAGGGTATTTGGGTTGAGTGTGTTGGGGGTATTTGGGACTGAGTGAGTTGGGGGTATTTGGGGCTGAGTGTGTTGGGGGTGTTTGAAGCTGAGTTTGTTGGAGGTACTTGGGGCTTCGTGTGTTTAGGGTATTTGGGGCTGAGTGTGTTGAGGGTATTTGGGTTGAGTGTGTTGGGGGTATTTGGGACTGAGTGAGTTGGGGGTATTTGGGGCTGAGTGTGTTGAGGGTATTTGGGGCTGTTTGTTGGGGCTATCTGGGCCTGTGTGTTGGGGGAATTTGCGGCTGTGTGTTGGGGGTATTTGGGGCTGAGTGTGTTGGGGGTGTTTGAAGCTGAGTTTGTTGGAGGTACTTGGGGCTTAGTGTGTTTAGGGTATTTGGGGCTGAGTGTGTTGGAGGTATTTGGGGCTGAGTGTGTTGAGGGTATTTGGGGCTGTTTGTTGGGGCTATCTGGGCCTGTGTGTTGGGGGAATTTGCGGCTGTGAGTTGGGGGTATTTGGGGCTGTGTGTGTTGCGGTATTTGGGGCTGAGTTTGTTGGGGGTTTTTGGGGCTGTGTGTTGGGGGCATTTGGGGCTGAGTGTGTTGGGGGTATTTGGGGCTGAGTGTGTTGGGAGTATTTGGGGCTGAGTGTGTTGGGGGTATTTGGGGCTGAGTGTTTTGGGGGTATTTGGGGCTGAGTGTGTTGGGGGTATTTGGCGCTGAGTGTGTGGGGGGTATTTGGGGCTGAGTGTGTTGAGGGTATTTGGGTTGAGTGTGTTGGGGGTATTTGGGGCTGAGTGTGTTGAGGGTATCTGGGGCTGTTTGTTGGGAGTATCTGGGGCTGTGTGTTGGGGGTATTTGGGGCTGTGTGTGTTGGGGTATTTGGGGCTGAGTATGCTGTGGGTACTTGGGGCTGAGTGAGGTGGGAGTAATTGGGGCTGTCTGTGTTGGGCTATTTGGCGCTGATAGTGAGTTGGGGCTATTTGGGGCTGAGTGTATTTGGGGGCATTTGGGGCTGAGTGTATTTGGGGCTGTCTGTGTTTAGGGTATTTGGGGCTGTGTTGGGGGTATTTGAAGCGAGTGTGTTGGGGGTTATTGGGGCTGAGTGTGTTGGTGGTATTTGGGGCTGAGTTTGTTGCAGGTATTTGGGGCTGAGTGTGTTGAGGGTATTTGGGGCTGTTTGTTGGGGGCATTTGGGGCTGACTGTGTTGGGAGTATTTGGGGCTGAGTGTGTTGCGGGTATTTGGGGCTGAGTGTGTTGGGGGTATTTGGGGCTGAATGTGTTGGGGGTATTTGGGGCTGAGTGTGTTGGGGGTATTTGGGGCTTAGTGTGTTGGGGGTATTTGGCGCTTAGTGTGTTGGGGGTATTTGGGGCTGAGTGTGTTGAGGGTATTTGGGTTGAGTGTGTTGGGGGTATTTGGGACTGAGTGAGTTGGGTGTATTTGGGGCTGAGTGTGTTGGGGGTGTTTGAAGCTGAGTTTGTTGGAGGTTTTTGGGGCTGAGTGTGGTGCGGGTGTTTATAGCTGAGTTTGTTGGAGGTATTTGGGGCTGAGTGTGTTGAGGGTATCTGGGGCTGTTTGTTGGGGGTATCTGGGGCTGTGTGTTGGGGGAATTTGGTGCTGTGTGTTGGGGTATTTGGGGCTGTGTGTGTTGGGGTATTTGGGGCTGAGTATGCTGTGGGTACTTGGGGCTGAGTGAGGTGGGAGTAATTGGGGCTGTCTGTGTTGGGCTATTTGACGCTGATGGTGAGTTGGGGCTATTTGGGGCTGAGTGTATTTGGGGGCATTTGGGGCTGAGTGTATTTGGGGCTGTCTGTGTTTGGGGTATTTGGGGCTGTGTTGGGGGTATTTGAAGCTGAGTGTGTTGGGGGTTATTGGGGCTGAGTGTGTTGGTGGTATTTGGGGCTGAGTTTGTTGCGGTTATTTGGGACTGAGTGTGTTGAGGATATTTGGGGCTGTTTGTTGGGGGTATCTGGGCCTGTGTGTTGGGGGAATTTGGGGTTGTGTGTTGGGGGTATTTGGGGCTGTGTGTGTTGCGGTATTTGGGGCTGAGTTTGTTGGTGGTATTTGGGGCTGAGTGTGTTGGGGGTATTTGGCGCTGAGTGTGTTGGGGGTATTTGGGGCTGAGTGTGTTGAGGGTATTTGGGTTGAGTGTGTTGGGGGTATTTGGGACTGAGTGAGTTGGGGGTATTTGGGGCTGAGTGTGTTGGGTGTGTTTGAAGCTGAGTTTGTTGGAGGTTTTTGGGGCTGAGTGTGTTGCGGGTGTTTATAGCTGAGTTTGTTGGAGGTATTTGGGGCTGAGTGTGTTGAGGGTATCTGGGGCTGTTCGTTGGGGGTATCTGGGGCTGTGTGTTGGGGGAATTTGGGGCTGTGTGTTGGGGTATTTTGGGCTGTGTGTGTTGGGGTATTTGGGGCTGAGTCTGCTGTGGGTACTTGGGGCTGATTGAGGTGAGAGTAATTGGGGCTGTCTGTGTTGGGCTATTTGGCGCTGATGGTGAGTTGGGGCTATTTGGGGCTGAGTGTATTTGGGGGCATTTGGGGCTGAGTGAATTTGGGGCTGTCTGTGTTTGGGGTATTTGGGGCTGTGTTGGGGGTATTTGAAGCTGAGTGTGTTGGGGGTTATTGGGGCTGAGTGTGTTGGTGGTATTTGGGGCTGAGTTTGTTGCGGGTATTTGGGGCTGAGTGTGTTGAGGGTATTTGGGGCTGTTTGTTGGGGGTATCTGGGCCTGTGTGTTGGGGGAATTTGGGGCTGTGAGTTGGGGGTATTTGGGGCTGTGTGTGTTGCGGTATTTGGGGCTGAGTTTGTTGGGGGTATTTGGGGCTGTGTGTTGGGGGCATTTGGGGCTGAGTGTGTTGAGGGTATTTGGGTTGAGTGTGTTGGGGGTATTTGGGACTGAGTGAGTTGGGGGTATTTGGGGCTGAGTGTGTTGGGGGTGTTTGAAGCTGAGTTTGTTGGAGGTACTTGGGGCTTCGTGTGTTTAGGGTATTTGGGGCTGAGTGTGTTGAGGGTATTTGGGTTGAGTGTGTTGGGGGTATTTGGGACTGAGTGAGTTGGGGGTATTTGGGGCTGAGTGTGTTGAGGGTATTTGGGGCTGTTTGTTGGGGCTATCTGGGCCTGTGTGTTGGGGGAATTTGCGGCTGTGTGTTGGGGGTATTTGGGGCTGAGTGTGTTAGGGGTGTTTGAAGCTGAGTTTGTTGGAGGTACTTGGGGCTTAGTGTGTTTAGGGTATTTGGGGCTGAGTGTGTTGGAGGTATTTGGGGCTGAGTGTGTTGAGGGTATTTGGGGCTGTTTGTTGGGGCTATCTGGGCCTGTGTGTTGGGGGAATTTGCGGCTGTGTGTTGGGGGTATTTGGGGCTGTGTGTGTTGCGGTATTTGGGGCTGAGTTTGTTGGGGGTTTTTGGGGCTGTGTGTTGGGGGCATTTGGGGCTGAGTGTGTTGGGGGTATTTGGGGCTGAGTGTGTTGGGAGTATTTGGGGCTGAGTGTGTTGGGGGTATTTGGGGCTGAGTGTTTTGGGGGTATTTGGGGCTGAGTGTGTTGGGGGTATTTGGCGCTGAGTGTGTGGGGGGTATTTGGGGCTGAGTGTGTTGAGGGTATTTGGGTTGAGTGTGTTGGGGGTATTTGGGACTGAGTGAGTTGGGGGTATTTGGGGCTGAGTGTGTTGGGGGTGTTTGAAGCTGAGTTTGTTGGAGGTACTTGGGGCTTCGTGTGTTTAGGGTATTTGGGGCTGAGTGTGTTGAGGGTATTTGGGTTGAGTGTGTTGGGGGTATTTGGGACTGAGTGAGTTGGGGGTATTTGGGGCTGAGTGTGTTGAGGGTATTTGGGGCTGTTTGTTGGGGCTATCTGGGCCTGTGTGTTGGGGGAATTTGCGGCTGTGTGTTGGGGGTATTTGGGGCTGAGTGTGTTGGGGGTGTTTGAAGCTGAGTTTGTTGGAGGTACTTGGGGCTTAGTGTGTTTAGGGTATTTGGGGCTGAGTGTGTTGGAGGTATTTGGGGCTGAGTGTGTTGAGGGTATTTGGGGCTGTTTGTTGGGGCTATCTGGGCCTGTGTGTTGGGGGAATTTGCGGCTGTGTGTTGGGGGTATTTGGGGCTGTGTGTGTTGCGGTATTTGGGGCTGAGTTTGTTGGGGGTTTTTGGGGCTGTGTGTTGGGGGCATTTGGGGCTGAGTGTGTTGGGGGTATTTGGGGCTGAGTGTGTTGGGAGTATTTGGGGCTGAGTGTGTTGGGGGTATTTGGGGCTGAGTGTTTTGGGGGTATTTGGGGCTGAGTGTGTTGGGGGTATTTGGCGCTGAGTGTGTGGGGGGTATTTGGGGCTGAGTGTGTTGAGGGTATTTGGGTTGAGTGTGTTGGGGGTATTTGGGACTGAGTGAGTTGGGGGTATTTGGGGCTGAGTGTGTTGGGGGTGTTTGAAGCTGAGTTTGTTGGAGGTACTTGGGGCTTCGTGTGTTTAGGGTATTTGGGGCTGAGTGTGTTGAGGGTATTTGGGTTGAGTGTGTTGGGGGTATTTGGGACTGAGTGAGTTGGGGGTATTTGGGGCTGAGTGTGTTGAGGGTATTTGGGGCTGTTTGTTGGGGCTATCTGGGCCTGTGTGTTGGGGGAATTTGCGGCTGTGTGTTGGGGGTATTTGGGGCTGAGTGTGTTGGGGGTGTTTGAAGCTGAGTTTGTTGGAGGTACTTGGGGCTTAGTGTGTTTAGGGTATTTGGGGCTGAGTGTGTTGGAGGTATTTGGGGCTGAGTGTGTTGAGGGTATTTGGGGCTGTTTGTTGGGGCTATCTGGGCCTGTGTGTTGGGGGAATTTGCGGCTGTGTGTTGGGGGTATTTGGGGCTGTGTGTGTTGCGGTATTTGGGGCTGAGTTTGTTGGGGGTTTTTGGGGCTGTGTGTTGGGGGCATTTGGGGCTGAGTGTGTTGGGGGTATTTGGGGCTGAGTGTGTTGGGAGTATTTGGGGCTGAGTGTGTTGGGGGTATTTGGGGCTGAGTGTTTTGGGGGTATTTGGGGCTGAGTGTGTTGGGGGTATTTGGCGCTGAGTGTGTGGGGGGTATTTGGGGCTGAGTGTGTTGAGGGTATTTGGGTTGAGTGTGTTGGGGGTATTTGGGGCTGAGTGTGTTGAGGGTATCTGGGGCTGTTTGTTGGGAGTATCTGGGGCTGTGTGTTGGGGGTATTTGGGGCTGTGTGTGTTGGGGTATTTGGGGCTGAGTATGCTGTGGGTACTTGGGGCTGAGTGAGGTGGGAGTAATTGGGGCTGTCTGTGTTGGGCTATTTGGCGCTGATAGTGAGTTGGGGCTATTTGGGGCTGAGTGTATTTGGGGGCATTTGGGGCTGAGTGTATTTGGGGCTGTCTGTGTTTAGGGTATTTGGGGCTGTGTTGGGGGTATTTGAAGCGAGTGTGTTGGGGGTTATTGGGGCTGAGTGTGTTGGTGGTATTTGGGGCTGAGTTTGTTGCAGGTATTTGGGGCTGAGTGTGTTGAGGGTATTTGGGGCTGTTTGTTGGGGGCATTTGGGGCTGACTGTGTTGGGAGTATTTGGGGCTGAGTGTGTTGCGGGTATTTGGGGCTGAGTGTGTTGGGGGTATTTGGGGCTGAATGTGTTGGGGGTATTTGGGGCTGAGTGTGTTGGGGGTATTTGGGGCTTAGTGTGTTGGGGGTATTTGGCGCTTAGTGTGTTGGGGGTATTTGGGGCTGAGTGTGTTGAGGGTATTTGGGTTGAGTGTGTTGGGGGTATTTGGGACTGAGTGAGTTGGGTGTATTTGGGGCTGAGTGTGTTGGGGGTGTTTGAAGCTGAGTTTGTTGGAGGTTTTTGGGGCTGAGTGTGGTGCGGGTGTTTATAGCTGAGTTTGTTGGAGGTATTTGGGGCTGAGTGTGTTGAGGGTATCTGGGGCTGTTTGTTGGGGGTATCTGGGGCTGTGTGTTGGGGGAATTTGGTGCTGTGTGTTGGGGTATTTGGGGCTGTGTGTGTTGGGGTATTTGGGGCTGAGTATGCTGTGGGTACTTGGGGCTGAGTGAGGTGGGAGTAATTGGGGCTGTCTGTGTTGGGCTATTTGACGCTGATGGTGAGTTGGGGCTATTTGGGGCTGAGTGTATTTGGGGGCATTTGGGGCTGAGTGTATTTGGGGCTGTCTGTGTTTGGGGTATTTGGGGCTGTGTTGGGGGTATTTGAAGCTGAGTGTGTTGGGGGTTATTGGGGCTGAGTGTGTTGGTGGTATTTGGGGCTGAGTTTGTTGCGGTTATTTGGGACTGAGTGTGTTGAGGATATTTGGGGCTGTTTGTTGGGGGTATCTGGGCCTGTGTGTTGGGGGAATTTGGGGTTGTGTGTTGGGGGTATTTGGGGCTGTGTGTGTTGCGGTATTTGGGGCTGAGTTTGTTGGGGGTATTTGGGGCTGTGTGTTGGGGGCATTTGGGGCTGAGTGTGTTGAGGATATTTGGGTTGAGTGTGTTGGGGGTATTTGGGGCTGAGTGTGTTGGAGGTATTTGGGGCTGAGTGTGTTGAGGGTATCTGGGGCTGTTTGTTGGGGGTATCTGGGGCTGTGTGTTGGGGGAATTTGGGGCTGTGTGTTGGGGTATTTGGGGCTGTGTGTGTTGGGGTATTTGGGGCTGAGTATGCTGTGGGTACTTGGGGCTGAGTGAGGTGGGAGTAATTGGGGCTGTCTGTGTTGGGCTATTTGGCGCTGATGGTGAGTTGGGGCTATTTGGGGCTGAGTGTTTTTGGGGGCATTTGGGGCTGAGTGTATTTGGGGCTGTCTGTGTTTGGGGTATTTGGGGCTGTGTTGGGGGTATTTGAAGCTGAGTGTGTTGGGGGTTATTGGGGCTGAGTGTGTTGGTGGTATTTGGGTTGAGTGTGTTGGTGGTATTTGGGACTGAGTGAGTTGGGGGTATTTGGGGCTGAGTGTGTTGGGGGTATTTGGGGCTGAGTGTGTTGAGGGTATTTGGGGCTGAGTGTGTTGAGGGTATTTGGGTTGAGTGTGTTGGGGGTATTTGGGACTGAGTGAGTTGGGGGTATTTGGGGCTGAGTGTGTTGGGGGTGTTTGAAGCTGAGTTTGTTGGAGGTACTTGGGGCTGAGTGTGTTGCGGGTGTTTATATCTGAGTTTGTTGGAGGTATTTGGGGCTGAGTGTGTTGAGGGTATCTGGGGCTGTTTGTTGGGGGTATCTGGGGCTGTGTGTTGGGGGAATTTGGGGCTGTGTGTTGGGGTATTTGGGGCTGTGTGTGTTTGGGTATTTGGGGCTGTGTATGCTGTGGGTACATGGGGCTGAGTGAGGTGGGAGTAATTGGGTCTGTCTGTGTTGGGCTATTTGGCGCTGATGGTGAGTTGGGGCTATTTGGGGCTGAGTGTATTTGGGGGCATTTGGGGCTGAGTGTATTTGGGGGCATTTGGGGCTGAGTGTATTTGGGGCTGTTTGTGTTTGGGGTATTTGGGGCTGTGTTGGAGGTATTTGAAGCTGAGTGTGTTGAGAGTATTTGGGGCTGAGTGTATTTGGGGTGACTTTGTTGGGGGTATTTGGGGCTGAGTGTGTTGGAGGTATTTGGGGCTGAGTGTGTTGGGGGTATTTGGGGCTGAGTGTATTTGTAGCTGACTGTATTTGGGGTATTTGGAGCAGTGTGTTGGGGGTATTTGGGGCTGAGTGTGCTGTGGGTGTTTGGGACTGAGTGTGTTGAGGCTATTTGGGGCTGAGTGTGTTGGGGGTATTTGGGGCTGAGTGTGTTGCGGGTATTTGGGGATGAGTTTGTTGGGGGTATTTGGGGATGAGTGTGTTGGGGGTATTTGGGGCAAAGTGTGTTGGGGGTATTTGGGGTGAGTGTGTTGGGGGTATTTGGGGCAAAGTGTGTTGGGGGTATTTGGGGCTGAGTGTATTTGGAGCTGACTGTATTTGGGGTATTTGGGGCAGTGTGTTGGGGGTATTTGGGGCTGAGTGTGCTGTGGGTGTTTGGGACTGAGTGTGTTGAGGCTATTTGGGGCTAAGTGTGTTGGGGGTATTTGGGGCATAGTGTGTTGAGGGTATTTGGGGCTGTTTGTTGTAGGTATCTGGGCCTGTGTGTTGGGGGGATTTGGGGCTGTGTGTTGGGGGTATTTGGGGCTGTGTGTGTTGCGGGTATTTCGGGCTTTGTGTGTTGGGGTATTTGGGGCTGAGTTTGTTGGGGGTATTTGGGGCTGTGTGTTGGGGGCATTTGGGGCTGAGTGTGTTGGGGCTATTTGGGGCTGAGTGTGTTGGGGGTATTTGGGGCTGAGTGTGTTGGGGGTATTTGGGGCTGAGTGTTTTGGGGGTATTTGGGGCTGAGTGTGTTGGGGGTATTTGGGGCTGAGTGTGTTGGGGGTATTTGGGGCTGAGTGTTTTGGGAGTATTTGGGGCTGAGTGTGCTGGGGCTATTTGGCGCTGAGTGAGTTGGGGGTATTTGGGACTGAGTGAGTTGGGGGTATTTGGGGCTGAGTGTGTTGGGGGTATTTGAAGCTGAGTTTGTTGGAGGTACTTGGGGCTTAGTGTGTTTAGGGTATTTGGGGCTGAGTGTGTTGGAGGTATTTGGGGCTGAGTGTGTTGAGGGTATCTGGGGCTGTTTGTTGGGGGTATCTGGGGCTGTGTGTTGGAGGAGTTTGGGGCTGTGTGTTGGGATATTTGGGGCTGTGTGTGTTGGGGTATTTGGGGCTGAGTATGCTGTGGGTACTTGGGGCTGAGTGAGGTGGGAGTAATTGGGGCTGTCTGTGTTGGGCTATTTGCCGCTGATGGTGAGTTGGGGCTATTTGGGGCTGAGTGTATTTGGGGGCATTTGGGGCTGAGTGTATTTGGGGCTGTCTGTGTTTGGGGTATTTGGGGCTGTGTTGGGGGTATTTGAAGCTGAGTTTGTTGGGGGTTATTGGGGCTGAGTGTTGGGAGCATTTGGGGCTGAGTGTGTTGGGGGTATTTGGGGCTGAGTGTTTTGGGGGTATTTGGGGCTGAGTGTGTTGGGTGTATTTGGCGCTGAGTGTGTTGGGGGTATTTGGGTTGAGTGTGTTGGGGGTATTTGGGACTGAGTGAGTTGGGGGTATTTGGGGCTGAGTGTGTTGCGGTTGTTTGAAGCTGAGTTTGTTGGAGGTTTTTGGGGCTGAGTGTGTTGCGGGTATTTATAGCTGAGTTTGTTGGAGGTATTTGGGGCTGAGTGTGTTGAGGGTATTTGGGGCTGAGTGTGTTGGAGGTATTTGGGGCTGAGTGTGTTGAGGGTATCTGGGGCTGTTCGTTGGGGGTATCTGGGGCTGTGTGTTGGGGGAATTTGGGGCTGTGTGTTGGAGTATTTGGGGCTGTGTGTGTTGGGGTATTTGGTGCTGATGGTGAGTTGGGGCTATTTGGGGCTGAGTGTATTTGGGGGCATTTGGGGCTGAGTGTATTTGGGGCTGTCTGTGTTTGGGGTATTTGGGGCTGTGTTGGGGGTATTTGAAGCTGAGTGTGTTGGGGGTTATTGGGGCTGAGTGTGTTGGTGGTATTTGGGGCTGAGTTTGTTGCGGGTATTTGGGGCTGAGTGTGTTGAGGGTATTTGGGGCTGTTTGTTGGGGGTATCTGGGCCTGTGTGTTGGGGGAATTTGGGGCTGTGTGTTGTGGGTATTTGGGGCTGTGTGTGTTGCGGTATTTAGGGCTGAGTTTGTTGGGGGTATTTGGGGCTAAGTGTGTTGGGGGTATTTGGGGCTGGATGTGTTGGGGGTATTTGGGGCTGAGTGTGTTGGGGGTATTTGGGGCTGAGTGTTTTGGGGGTATTTGGGGCTGGATGTGTTGGGGGTATTTGGGGCTGAGTGTGTTGGGGGTATTTGGGGCTGAGTGTTTTGGGGGTATTTGGGGCTGGATGTGTTGGGGGTATTTGGGGCTGAGTGTGTTGGGGGTATTTGGGGCTGAGTGTTTTGGGGGTATTTGGGGCTGAGTGTGTTGGGGGTATTTGGCGCTGAGTGTGTTGGGGGTATTTGGGGCTGAGTGTGTTGAGGGTATTTGGGTTGAGTGTGTTGGGGGTATTTGGGACTGAGTGAGTTGGGGGTATTTGGGGCTGAGTGTGTTGGGGGTGTTTGAAGCTGAGTTTGTTGGAGGTTTTTGGGGCTGAGTGTGTTGCGGGTGTTTATATCTGAGTTTGTTGGAGGTATTTGGGGCTGAGTGTGTTGAGGGTATCTGGGGCTGTTTGTTGGGGGTATCTGGGGCTGTGTGTTGGGGGAATTTGGGGCTGTGTGTTGGGGTATTTGGGGCTCTGTGTGTTGGGGTATTTGGGGCTGAGTATGCTGTGGGTACTTGGGGCTGATTGAGGTGAGAGTAATTGGGGCTGTCTGTGTTGGGCTATTTGGCGCTGATGGTGAGTTGGGGCTATTTGGGGCTGAGTGTATTTGGGGGCATTTGGGGCTGAGTGTATTTGGGGCTGTCTGTGTTTGGGGTATTTGGGGCTGTGTTGGGGGTATTTGAAGCTGAGTTTGTTGCGGGTATTTGGGGCCGAGTGTGTTGAGGGTATTTGGGGCTGTTTGTTGGGGGTATCTGGGCCTGTGTGTTGGGGGAATTTGGGGCTGTGAGTTGGGGGTATTTGGGGCTGTGAGTTGGGGGTATTTGGGGCTGTGTGTGTTGCGGTATTTGGGGCTGAGTTTGTTGGGGGTATTTGGGGCTGTGTGTTGGGGGCATTTGGGGCTGAATGTGTTGTGGATATTTGGGGCTGAGTGTGTTGAGGGTATTTGGGTTGAGTGTGTTGGTGGTATTTGGGACTGAGTGTGTTGGGGGTGTTTGAAGCTGAGTTTGTTGGAGGTACTTGGGGCTTAGTGTGTTTAGGGTATTTGGGGCTGAGTGTATTTGGGGGCATTTGGGGCTGAGTGTATTTGGGGCTGTCTGTGTTTGGGGTATTTGGGGCTGTGTTGGGGGTATTTGAAGCTGAGTGTGTTGGGGGTTATTGGGGCTGAGTGTGTTGGTGGTATTTGGGGCTGAGTTTGTTGCGGGTATTTGGGGCTGAGTGTGTTGAGGGTATTTGGGACTCAGTGTGTTGGGGGTATTTGGGGCTGAGTGTGTTGCGGGTGTTTGAAGCTGAGTTTGTTGGAGGTATTTGGGGCTGAGTGTGTTGGGGGTATTTGGGGCTGAGTGTGTTGAGGGTATTTGGGTTGAGTGTGTTGGGGGTATTTGGGACTGAGTGAGTTGGGGGTATTTGGGTTGAGTGAGTTGGGGGTATTTGGGACTGAGTGAGTTGGGGGTATTTGGGGCTGAGTGTGTTGGGGGTGTTTGAAGCTGAGTTTGTTGGAGGTTTTTGGGGCTGAGTGTGTTGCGGGTGTTTATAGCTGAGTTTGTTGGAGGTATTTGGGGCTGAGTGTGTTGAGGGTATTTGGGGCTGAGTGTGTTGGAGGTATTTGGGGCTGAGTGTGTTGAGGGTATCTGGGGCTGTTTGTTGGGGGTATCTGGGGCTGTGTGTTGGGGGAATTTGGGGCTGTGTGTTGGAGTATTTGGGGCTGTGTGTGTTTGTGGTATTTGGGGCTGAGTGCGTTGAGGGTATTTGGGGCTGAGTGTGTTGGAGGTATTTGGGGCTGAGTGTGTTGAGGGTATCTGGGGCTGTTTGTTGGGGGTATCTGGGGCTGTGTGTTGGGGGAATTTGGGGCTGTGTGTTGGGGTATTTGGGGCTGTGTGTGTTGGGGTATTTGGGGCTGAGTATGCTGTGGGTACTTGGGGCTGTGTGTTGGGGGCATTTGGGGCTGAGTGTGTTGGGGGTATTTGGGGCTGAGAGTTTTGGGGGTATTTCGGGCTGAGTGTGTTGGGGGTATTTGGCGCTGAGTGTGTTGGGGGTATTTGGGGCTGAGTGTGTTGAGGGTATTTGGGTTGAGTGTGTTGGGGGTATTTGGGACTGAGTGAGTTGGGGGTATTTGGAGCTGAGTGTGTTGAGGGTATCTGGGGCTGTTCGTTGGGGGTATCTGGGGCTGTGTGTTGGGGGAATTTGGGGCTGTGTGTTGGGGTATTTGGGGCTATGTGTGTTGGGGTATTTCGGGCTGAGTATGCTGTGGGTACTTGGGGCTGAGTGAGGTGGGAGTAATTGGGGCTGTCTGTGTTGGGCTATTTGGCGCTGATGGTGAGTTGGGGCTATTTGGGGCTGTCTGTGTTTGGGGTATTTGGGGCTGTGTTGGGGGTATTTGAAGCTGAGTGTGTTGGGGGTTATTGGGGCTGAGTGTGTTGGTGGTATTTGGGGCTGAGTGTGTTGAGGGTATTTGGGGCTGTTTGTTGGGGGTATCTGGGACTGTGTGTTGGGGGAATTTGGGGCTGTGTGTTATGGGTATTTGGGGCTGTGTGTGTTGCGATATTTGGGGCTGAGTTTGTTGGGGGTATTTGGGGCTGTGTGTTGGGGGCATTTGGGGCTGAGTGTGTTGGGGGTATCTGGGGCTGTTTGTTGGGGGTATCTGGGGCTGTGTGTTGGGGGAATTTGGGGCTGTGTGTTGGGGTATTTGGGGCTGTGTGTGTTGGGGTATTTGGGGCTGTGTGTTGGGGGCATTTGGGGCTGAGTGTGTTGAGGGTATTTGGGTTGAGTGTGTTGGGGGTATTTGGGACTGAGTGAGTTGGGGGTATTTGGGGCTGAGTGTGTTGCGGGTGTTTGAAGCTGAGTTTGTTGGAGGTACTTGGGGCTTAGTGTGTTTAGGGTATTTGGGGCTGAGTGTGTTGGAGGTATTTGGGGCTGAGTGTGTTGAGGGTATCTGGGGCTGTTTGTTGGGGGTATCTGGGGCTGTGTGTTGGAGGAGTTTGGGGCTGTGTGTTGGGGTATTTGGGGCTGTGTGTGTTGGGGTATTTGGGGCTGAGTATGCTGTGGGTACTTGGGGCTGAGTGAGGTGGGAGTAATTGGGGCTGTCTGTGTTGGGCTATTTGGCGCTGATGGTGAGTTGGGGCTATTTGGGGCTGAGTGTATTTGGGGGCATTTGGGGCTGAGTGTATTTGGGGCTGTCTGTGTTTGGGGTATTTGGGGCTGTGTTGGGGGTATTTGAAGCTGAGTTTGTTGCGGGTATTTGGGGCCGAGTGTGTTGAGGGTATTTGGGGCTGTTTGTTGGGGGTATCTGGGCCTGTGTGTTGGGGGAATTTGGGGCTGTGAGTTGGGGGTATTTGGGGCTGTGAGTTGGGGGTATTTGGGGCTGTGTGTGTTGCGGTATTTGGGGCTGAGTTTGTTGGGGGTATTTGGGGCTGTGTGTTGGGGGCATTTGGGGCTGAGTGTGTTGAGGGTATTTGGGTTGAGTGTGTTGGGGGTATTTGGGACTGAGTGAGTTGGGGGTATTTGGGGCTGAGTGTGTTGGGGGTGTTTGAAGCTGAGTTTGTTGGAGGTACTTGGGGCTTAGTGTGTTTAGGGTATTTGGGGCTGAGTGTATTTGGGGGCATTTGGGGCTGAGTGTATTTGGGGCTGTCTGTGTTTGGGGTATTTGGGGCTGTGTTGGGGGTATTTGAAGCTGAGTGTGTTGTGGGTTATTGGGGCTGAGTGTGTTGGTGGTATTTGGGTTGAGTGTGTTGGGGGTATTTGGGGCTGAGTGTGTTGGGGGTATTTGGGGCTGAGTGTGTTGCGGGTGTTTGAAGCTGAGTTTGTTGGAGGTATTTGGGGCTGAGTGTGTTGGGGGTATTTGGGGCTGAGTGTGTTGAGGGTATTTGGGTTGAGTGTGTTGGGGGTATTTGGGACTGAGTGAGTTGGGGGTATTTGGGGCTGAGTGTGTTGGGGGTGTTTGAAGCTGAGTTTGTTGGAGGTTTTTGGGGCTGAGTGTGTTGCGGGTGTTTATAGCTGAGTTTGTTGGAGGTATTTGGGGCTGAGTGTGTTGAGGGTATTTGGGGCTGAGTGTGTTGGAGGTATTTGGGGCTGAGTGTGTTGAGGGTATCTGGGGCTGTTTGTTGGGGGTATCTGGGGCTGTGTGTTGGGGGAATTTGGGGCTGTGTGTTGGGGTATTTGGGGCTGTGTGTGTTTGGGTATTTGGGGCTGTGTATGCTGTGGTTACATGGGGCTGAGTGAGGTGGGAGTAATTGGGTCTGTCTGTGTTGGGCTATTTGGCGCTGATGGTGAGTTGGGGCTATTTGGGGCTGAGTGTATTTGGGGGCATTTGGGGCTGAGTGTATTTGGGGGCATTTGGGGCTGAGTGTATTTGGGGCTGTTTGTGTTTGGGGTATTTGGGGCTGTGTTGGAGGTATTTGAAGCTGAGTGTGTTGAGAGTATTTGGGGCTGAGTGTATTTGGGGTGACTTTGTTGGGGGTATTTGGGGCTGAGTGTGTTGGAGGTATTTGGGGCTGAGTGTGTTGGGGGTATTTGGGGCTGAGTGTATTTGTAGCTGACTGTATTTGGGGTATTTGGAGCAGTGTGTTGGGGGTATTTGGGGCTGAGTGTGCTGTGGGTGTTTGGGACTGAGTGTGTTGAGGCTATTTGGGGCTGAGTGTGTTGGGGGTATTTGGGGCTGAGTGTGTTGCGGGTATTTGGGGATGAGTTTGTTGGGGGTATTTGGGGATGAGTGTGTTGGGGGTATTTGGGGCAAAGTGTGTTGGGGGTATTTGGGGTGAGTGTGTTGGGGGTATTTGGGGCAAAGTGTGTTGGGGGTATTTGGGGCTGAGTGTATTTGGAGCTGACTGTATTTGGGGTATTTGGGGCAGTGTGTTGGGGGTATTTGGGGCTGAGTGTGCTGTGGGTGTTTGGGACTGAGTGTGTTGAGGCTATTTGGGGCTAAGTGTGTTGGGGGTATTTGGGGCATAGTGTGTTGAGGGTATTTGGGGCTGTTTGTTGTAGGTATCTGGGCCTGTGTGTTGGGGGGATTTGGGGCTGTGTGTTGGGGGTATTTGGGGCTGTGTGTGTTGCGGGTATTTCGGGCTTTGTGTGTTGGGGTATTTGGGGCTGAGTTTGTTGGGGGTATTTGGGGCTGTGTGTTGGGGGCATTTGGGGCTGAGTGTGTTGGGGCTATTTGGGGCTGAGTGTGTTGGGGGTATTTGGGGCTGAGTGTGTTGGGGGTATTTGGGGCTGAGTGTTTTGGGGGTATTTGGGGCTGGATGTGTTGGGGGTATTTGGGGCTGAGTGTGTTGGGGGTATTTGGGGCTGAGTGTTTTGGGGGTATTTGGGGCTGGATGTGTTGGGGGTATTTGGGGCTGAGTGTGTTGGGGTATTTGGGGCTGAGTGTTTTGGGGGTATTTGGGGCTGAGTGTGTTGGGGGTATTTGGCGCTGAGTGTGTTGGGGGTATTTGGGGCTGAGTGTGTTGAGGGTATTTGGGTTGAGTGTGTTGGGGGTATTTGGGACTGAGTGAGTTGGGGGTATTTGGGGCTGAGTGTGTTGGGGGTGTTTGAAGCTGAGTTTGTTGGAGGTTTTTGGGGCTGAGTGTGTTGCGGGTGTTTATATCTGAGTTTGTTGGAGGTATTTGGGGCTGAGTGTGTTGAGGGTATCTGGGGCTGTTTGTTGGGGGTATCTGGGGCTGTGTGTTGGGGGAATTTGGGGCTGTGTGTTGGGGTATTTGGGGCTCTGTGTGTTGGGGTATTTGGGGCTGAGTATGCTGTGGGTACTTGGGGCTGATTGAGGTGAGAGTAATTGGGGCTGTCTGTGTTGGGCTATTTGGCGCTGATGGTGAGTTGGGGCTATTTGGGGCTGAGTGTATTTGGGGGCATTTGGGGCTGAGTGTATTTGGGGCTGTCTGTGTTTGGGGTATTTGGGGCTGTGTTGGGGGTATTTGAAGCTGAGTTTGTTGCGGGTATTTGGGGCCGAGTGTGTTGAGGGTATTTGGGGCTGTTTGTTGGGGGTATCTGGGCCTGTGTGTTGGGGGAATTTGGGGCTGTGAGTTGGGGGTATTTGGGGCTGTGAGTTGGGGGTATTTGGGGCTGTGTGTGTTGCGGTATTTGGGGCTGAGTTTGTTGGGGGTATTTGGGGCTGTGTGTTGGGGGCATTTGGGGCTGAATGTGTTGTGGATATTTGGGGCTGAGTGTGTTGAGGGTATTTGGGTTGAGTGTGTTGGTGGTATTTGGGACTGAGTGTGTTGGGGGTGTTTGAAGCTGAGTTTGTTGGAGGTACTTGGGGCTTAGTGTGTTTAGGGTATTTGGGGCTGAGTGTATTTGGGGGCATTTGGGGCTGAGTGTATTTGGGGCTGTCTGTGTTTGGGGTATTTGGGGCTGTGTTGGGGGTATTTGAAGCTGAGTGTGTTGGGGGTTATTGGGGCTGAGTGTGTTGGTGGTATTTGGGGCTGAGTTTGTTGCGGGTATTTGGGGCTGAGTGTGTTGAGGGTATTTGGGACTCAGTGTGTTGGGGGTATTTGGGGCTGAGTGTGTTGCGGGTGTTTGAAGCTGAGTTTGTTGGAGGTATTTGGGGCTGAGTGTGTTGGGGGTATTTGGGGCTGAGTGTGTTGAGGGTATTTGGGTTGAGTGTGTTGGGGGTATTTGGGACTGAGTGAGTTGGGGGTATTTGGGTTGAGTGAGTTGGGGGTATTTGGGACTGAGTGAGTTGGGGGTATTTGGGGCTGAGTGTGTTGGGGGTGTTTGAAGCTGAGTTTGTTGGAGGTTTTTGGGGCTGAGTGTGTTGCGGGTGTTTATAGCTGAGTTTGTTGGAGGTATTTGGGGCTGAGTGTGTTGAGGGTATTTGGGGCTGAGTGTGTTGGAGGTATTTGGGGCTGAGTGTGTTGAGGGTATCTGGGGCTGTTTGTTGGGGGTATCTGGGGCTGTGTGTTGGGGGAATTTGGGGCTGTGTGTTGGAGTATTTGGGGCTGTGTGTGTTTGTGGTATTTGGGGCTGAGTGCGTTGAGGGTATTTGGGGCTGAGTGTGTTGGAGGTATTTGGGGCTGAGTGTGTTGAGGGTATCTGGGGCTGTTTGTTGGGGGTATCTGGGGCTGTGTGTTGGGGGAATTTGGGGCTGTGTGTTGGGGTATTTGGGGCTGTGTGTGTTGGGGTATTTGGGGCTGAGTATGCTGTGGGTACTTGGGGCTGTGTGTTGGGGGCATTTGGGGCTGAGTGTGTTGGGGGTATTTGGGGCTGAGAGTTTTGGGGGTATTTCGGGCTGAGTGTGTTGGGGGTATTTGGCGCTGAGTGTGTTGGGGGTATTTGGGGCTGAGTGTGTTGAGGGTATTTGGGTTGAGTGTGTTGGGGGTATTTGGGACTGAGTGAGTTGGGGGTATTTGGAGCTGAGTGTGTTGAGGGTATCTGGGGCTGTTCGTTGGGGGTATCTGGGGCTGTGTGTTGGGGGAATTTGGGGCTGTGTGTTGGGGTATTTGGGGCTATGTGTGTTGGGGTATTTCGGGCTGAGTATGCTGTGGGTACTTGGGGCTGAGTGAGGTGGGAGTAATTGGGGCTGTCTGTGTTGGGCTATTTGGCGCTGATGGTGAGTTGGGGCTATTTGGGGCTGTCTGTGTTTGGGGTATTTGGGGCTGTGTTGGGGGTATTTGAAGCTGAGTGTGTTGGGGGTTATTGGGGCTGAGTGTGTTGGTGGTATTTGGGGCTGAGTGTGTTGAGGGTATTTGGGGCTGTTTGTTGGGGGTATCTGGGACTGTGTGTTGGGGGAATTTGGGGCTGTGTGTTATGGGTATTTGGGGCTGTGTGTGTTGCGATATTTGGGGCTGAGTTTGTTGGGGGTATTTGGGGCTGTGTGTTGGGGGCATTTGGGGCTGAGTGTGTTGGGGGTATCTGGGGCTGTTTGTTGGGGGTATCTGGGGCTGTGTGTTGGGGGAATTTGGGGCTGTGTGTTGGGGTATTTGGGGCTGTGTGTGTTGGGGTATTTGGGGCTGTGTGTTGGGGGCATTTGGGGCTGAGTGTGTTGAGGGTATTTGGGTTGAGTGTGTTGGGGGTATTTGGGACTGAGTGAGTTGGGGGTATTTGGGGCTGAGTGTGTTGCGGGTGTTTGAAGCTGAGTTTGTTGGAGGTACTTGGGGCTTAGTGTGTTTAGGGTATTTGGGGCTGAGTGTGTTGGAGGTATTTGGGGCTGAGTGTGTTGAGGGTATCTGGGGCTGTTTGTTGGGGGTATCTGGGGCTGTGTGTTGGAGGAGTTTGGGGCTGTGTGTTGGGGTATTTGGGGCTGTGTGTGTTGGGGTATTTGGGGCTGAGTATGCTGTGGGTACTTGGGGCTGAGTGAGGTGGGAGTAATTGGGGCTGTCTGTGTTGGGCTATTTGGCGCTGATGGTGAGTTGGGGCTATTTGGGGCTGAGTGTATTTGGGGGCATTTGGGGCTGAGTGTATTTGGGGCTGTCTGTGTTTGGGGTATTTGGGGCTGTGTTGGGGGTATTTGAAGCTGAGTTTGTTGCGGGTATTTGGGGCCGAGTGTGTTGAGGGTATTTGGGGCTGTTTGTTGGGGGTATCTGGGCCTGTGTGTTGGGGGAATTTGGGGCTGTGAGTTGGGGGTATTTGGGGCTGTGAGTTGGGGGTATTTGGGGCTGTGTGTGTTGCGGTATTTGGGGCTGAGTTTGTTGGGGGTATTTGGGGCTGTGTGTTGGGGGCATTTGGGGCTGAGTGTGTTGAGGGTATTTGGGTTGAGTGTGTTGGGGGTATTTGGGACTGAGTGAGTTGGGGGTATTTGGGGCTGAGTGTGTTGGGGGTGTTTGAAGCTGAGTTTGTTGGAGGTACTTGGGGCTTAGTGTGTTTAGGGTATTTGGGGCTGAGTGTATTTGGGGGCATTTGGGGCTGAGTGTATTTGGGGCTGTCTGTGTTTGGGGTATTTGGGGCTGTGTTGGGGGTATTTGAAGCTGAGTGTGTTGTGGGTTATTGGGGCTGAGTGTGTTGGTGGTATTTGGGTTGAGTGTGTTGGGGGTATTTGGGGCTGAGTGTGTTGGGGGTATTTGGGGCTGAGTGTGTTGCGGGTGTTTGAAGCTGAGTTTGTTGGAGGTATTTGGGGCTGAGTGTGTTGGGGGTATTTGGGGCTGAGTGTGTTGAGGGTATTTGGGTTGAGTGTGTTGGGGGTATTTGGGACTGAGTGAGTTGGGGGTATTTGGGGCTGAGTGTGTTGGGGGTGTTTGAAGCTGAGTTTGTTGGAGGTTTTTGGGGCTGAGTGTGTTGCGGGTGTTTATAGCTGAGTTTGTTGGAGGTATTTGGGGCTGAGTGTGTTGAGGGTATTTGGGGCTGAGTGTGTTGGAGGTATTTGGGGCTGAGTGTGTTGAGGGTATCTGGGGCTGTTTGTTGGGGGTATCTGGGGCTGTGTGTTGGGGGAATTTGGGGCTGTGTGTTGGGGTATTTGGGGCTGTGTGTGTTTGGGTATTTGGGGCTGTGTATTCTGTGGGTACATGGGGCTGAGTGAGGTGGGAGTAATTGGGTCTGTCTGTGTTGGGCTATTTGGCGCTGATGGTGAGTTGGGGCTATTTGGGGCTGAGTGTATTTGGGGGCATTTGGGGCTGAGTGTATTTGGGGGCATTTGGGGCTGAGTGTATTTGGGGCTGTTTGTGTTTGGGGTATTTGGGGCTGTGTTGGAGGTATTTGAAGCTGAGTGTGTTGAGAGTATTTGGGGCTGAGTGTATTTGGGGTGACTTTGTTGGGGGTATTTGGGGCTGAGTGTGTTGGAGGTATTTGGGGCTGAGTGTGTTGGGGGTATTTGGGGCTGAGTGTATTTGTAGCTGACTGTATTTGGGGTATTTGGAGCAGTGTGTTGGGGGTATTTGGGGCTGAGTGTGCTGTGGGTGTTTGGGACTGAGTGTGTTGAGGCTATTTGGGGCTGAGTGTGTTGGGGGTATTTGGGGCTGAGTGTGTTGCGGGTATTTGGGGATGAGTTTGTTGGGGGTATTTGGGGATGAGTGTGTTGGGGGTATTTGGGGCAAAGTGTGTTGGGGGTATTTGGGGTGAGTGTGTTGGGGGTATTTGGGGCAAAGTGTGTTGGGGGTATTTGGGGCTGAGTGTATTTGGAGCTGACTGTATTTGGGGTATTTGGGGCAGTGTGTTGGGGGTATTTGGGGCTGAGTGTGCTGTGGGTGTTTGGGACTGAGTGTGTTGAGGCTATTTGGGGCTAAGTGTGTTGGGGGTATTTGGGGCATAGTGTGTTGAGGGTATTTGGGGCTGTTTGTTGTAGGTATCTGGGCCTGTGTGTTGGGGGGATTTGGGGCTGTGTGTTGGGGGTATTTGGGGCTGTGTGTGTTGCGGGTATTTCGGGCTTTGTGTGTTGGGGTATTTGGGGCTGAGTTTGTTGGGGGTATTTGGGGCTGTGTGTTGGGGGCATTTGGGGCTGAGTGTGTTGGGGCTATTTGGGGCTGAGTGTGTTGGGGGTATTTGGGGCTGAGTGTGTTGGGGGTATTTGGGGCTGAGTGTTTTGGGGGTATTTGGGGCTGAGTGTGTTGGGGGTATTTGGGGCTGAGTGTGTTGGGGGTATTTGGGGCTGAGTGTTTTGGGAGTATTTGGGGCTGAGTGTGCTGGGGCTATTTGGCGCTGAGTGAGTTGGGGGTATTTGGGACTGAGTGAGTTGGGGGTATTTGGGGCTGAGTGTGTTGGGGGTATTTGAAGCTGAGTTTGTTGGAGGTACTTGGGGCTTAGTGTGTTTAGGGTATTTGGGGCTGAGTGTGTTGGAGGTATTTGGGGCTGAGTGTGTTGAGGGTATCTGGGGCTGTTTGTTGGGGGTATCTGGGGCTGTGTGTTGGAGGAGTTTGGGGCTGTGTGTTGGGATATTTGGGGCTGTGTGTGTTGGGGTATTTGGGGCTGAGTATGCTGTGGGTACTTGGGGCTGAGTGAGGTGGGAGTAATTGGGGCTGTCTGTGTTGGGCTATTTGGCGCTGATGGTGAGTTGGGGCTATTTGGGGCTGAGTGTATTTGGGGGCATTTGGGGCTGAGTGTATTTGGGGCTGTCTGTGTTTGGGGTATTTGGGGCTGTGTTGCGGGTATTTGAAGCTGAGTTTGTTGGGGGTTATTGGGGCTGAGTGTTGGGAGCATTTGGGGCTGAGTGTGTTGGGGGTATTTGGGGCTGAGTGTTTTGGGGGTATTTGGGGCTGAGTGTGTTGGGTGTATTTGGCGCTGAGTGTGTTGGGGGTATTTGGGTTGAGTGTGTTGGGGGTATTTGGGACTGAGTGAGTTGGGGGTATTTGGGGCTGAGTGTGTTGCGGTTGTTTGAAGCTGAGTTTGTTGGAGGTTTTTGGGGCTGAGTGTGTTGCGGGTATTTATAGCTGAGTTTGTTGGAGGTATTTGGGGCTGAGTGTGTTGAGGGTATTTGGGGCTGAGTGTGTTGGAGGTATTTGGGGCTGAGTGTGTTGAGGGTATCTGGGGCTGTTCGTTGGGGGTATCTGGGGCTGTGTGTTGGGGGAATTTGGGGCTGTGTGTTGGAGTATTTGGGGCTGTGTGTGTTGGGGTATTTGGTGCTGATGGTGAGTTGGGGCTATTTGGGGCTGAGTGTATTTGGGGGCATTTGGGGCTGAGTGTATTTGGGGCTGTCTGTGTTTGGGGTATTTGGGGCTGTGTTGGGGGTATTTGAAGCTGAGTGTGTTGGGGGTTATTGGGGCTGAGTGTGTTGGTGGTATTTGGGGCTGAGTTTGTTGCGGGTATTTGGGGCTGAGTGTGTTGAGGGTATTTGGGGCTGTTTGTTGGGGGTATCTGGGCCTGTGTGTTGGGGGAATTTGGGGCTGTGTGTTGTGGGTATTTGGGGCTGTGTGTGTTGCGGTATTTGGGGCTGAGTTTGTTGGGGGTATTTGGGGCTAAGTGTGTTGGGGGTATTTGGGGCTGGATGTGTTGGGGGTATTTGGGGCTGAGTGTGTTGGGGGTATTTGGGGCTGAGTGTTTTGGGGGTATTTGGGGCTGGATGTGTTGGGGGTATTTGGGGCTGAGTGTGTTGGGGGTATTTGGGGCTGAGTGTTTTGGGGGTATTTGGGGCTGGATGTGTTGGGGGTATTTGGGGCTGAGTGTGTTGGGGGTATTTGGGGCTGAGTGTTTTGGGGGTATTTGGGGCTGAGTGTGTTGGGGGTATTTGGGGCTGTGAGTTGGGGGTATTTGGGGCTGTGTGTGTTGCGGTATTTGGGGCTGAGTTTGTTGGGGGTATTTGGGGCTGTGTGTTGGGGGCATTTGGGGCTGAATGTGTTGTGGATATTTGGGGCTGAGTGTGTTGAGGGTATTTGGGTTGAGTGTGTTGGTGGTATTTGGGACTGAGTGTGTTGGGGGTGTTTGAAGCTGAGTTTGTTGGAGGTACTTGGGGCTTAGTGTGTTTAGGGTATTTGGGGCTGAGTGTATTTGGGGGCATTTGGGGCTGAGTGTATTTGGGGCTGTCTGTGTTTGGGGTATTTGGGGCTGTGTTGGGGGTATTTGAAGCTGAGTGTGTTGGGGGTTATTGGGGCTGAGTGTGTTGGTGGTATTTGGGGCTGAGTTTGTTGCGGGTATTTGGGGCTGAGTGTGTTGAGGGTATTTGGGACTCAGTGTGTTGGGGGTATTTGGGGCTGAGTGTGTTGCGGGTGTTTGAAGCTGAGTTTGTTGGAGGTATTTGGGGCTGAGTGTGTTGGGGGTATTTGGGGCTGAGTGTGTTGAGGGTATTTGGGTTGAGTGTGTTGGGGGTATTTGGGACTGAGTGAGTTGGGGGTATTTGGGTTGAGTGAGTTGGGGGTATTTGGGACTGAGTGAGTTGGGGGTATTTGGGGCTGAGTGTGTTGGGGGTGTTTGAAGCTGAGTTTGTTGGAGGTTTTTGGGGCTGAGTGTGTTGCGGGTGTTTATAGCTGAGTTTGTTGGAGGTATTTGGGGCTGAGTGTGTTGAGGGTATTTGGGGCTGAGTGTGTTGGAGGTATTTGGGGCTGAGTGTGTTGAGGGTATCTGGGGCTGTTTGTTGGGGGTATCTGGGGCTGTGTGTTGGGGGAATTTGGGGCTGTGTGTTGGAGTATTTGGGGCTGTGTGTGTTTGTGGTATTTGGGGCTGAGTGCGTTGAGGGTATTTGGGGCTGAGTGTGTTGGAGGTATTTGGGGCTGAGTGTGTTGAGGGTATCTGGGGCTGTTTGTTGGGGGTATCTGGGGCTGTGTGTTGGGGGAATTTGGGGCTGTGTGTTGGGGTATTTGGGGCTGTGTGTGTTGGGGTATTTGGGGCTGAGTATGCTGTGGGTACTTGGGGCTGTGTGTTGGGGGCATTTGGGGCTGAGTGTGTTGGGGGTATTTGGGGCTGAGAGTTTTGGGGGTATTTCGGGCTGAGTGTGTTGGGGGTATTTGGCGCTGAGTGTGTTGGGGGTATTTGGGGCTGAGTGTGTTGAGGGTATTTGGGTTGAGTGTGTTGGGGGTATTTGGGACTGAGTGAGTTGGGGGTATTTGGAGCTGAGTGTGTTGAGGGTATCTGGGGCTGTTCGTTGGGGGTATCTGGGGCTGTGTGTTGGGGGAATTTGGGGCTGTGTGTTGGGGTATTTGGGGCTATGTGTGTTGGGGTATTTCGGGCTGAGTATGCTGTGGGTACTTGGGGCTGAGTGAGGTGGGAGTAATTGGGGCTGTCTGTGTTGGGCTATTTGGCGCTGATGGTGAGTTGGGGCTATTTGGGGCTGTCTGTGTTTGGGGTATTTGGGGCTGTGTTGGGGGTATTTGAAGCTGAGTGTGTTGGGGGTTATTGGGGCTGAGTGTGTTGGTGGTATTTGGGGCTGAGTGTGTTGAGGGTATTTGGGGCTGTTTGTTGGGGGTATCTGGGACTGTGTGTTGGGGGAATTTGGGGCTGTGTGTTATGGGTATTTGGGGCTGTGTGTGTTGCGATATTTGGGGCTGAGTTTGTTGGGGGTATTTGGGGCTGTGTGTTGGGGGCATTTGGGGCTGAGTGTGTTGGGGGTATCTGGGGCTGTTTGTTGGGGGTATCTGGGGCTGTGTGTTGGGGGAATTTGGGGCTGTGTGTTGGGGTATTTGGGGCTGTGTGTGTTGGGGTATTTGGGGCTGTGTGTTGGGGGCATTTGGGGCTGAGTGTGTTGAGGGTATTTGGGTTGAGTGTGTTGGGGGTATTTGGGACTGAGTGAGTTGGGGGTATTTGGGGCTGAGTGTGTTGCGGGTGTTTGAAGCTGAGTTTGTTGGAGGTACTTGGGGCTTAGTGTGTTTAGGGTATTTGGGGCTGAGTGTGTTGGAGGTATTTGGGGCTGAGTGTGTTGAGGGTATCTGGGGCTGTTTGTTGGGGGTATCTGGGGCTGTGTGTTGGAGGAGTTTGGGGCTGTGTGTTGGGGTATTTGGGGCTGTGTGTGTTGGGGTATTTGGGGCTGAGTATGCTGTGGGTACTTGGGGCTGAGTGAGGTGGGAGTAATTGGGGCTGTCTGTGTTGGGCTATTTGGCGCTGATGGTGAGTTGGGGCTATTTGGGGCTGAGTGTATTTGGGGGCATTTGGGGCTGAGTGTATTTGGGGCTGTCTGTGTTTGGGGTATTTGGGGCTGTGTTGGGGGTATTTGAAGCTGAGTTTGTTGCGGGTATTTGGGGCCGAGTGTGTTGAGGGTATTTGGGGCTGTTTGTTGGGGGTATCTGGGCCTGTGTGTTGGGGGAATTTGGGGCTGTGAGTTGGGGGTATTTGGGGCTGTGAGTTGGGGGTATTTGGGGCTGTGTGTGTTGCGGTATTTGGGGCTGAGTTTGTTGGGGGTATTTGGGGCTGTGTGTTGGGGGCATTTGGGGCTGAGTGTGTTGAGGGTATTTGGGTTGAGTGTGTTGGGGGTATTTGGGACTGAGTGAGTTGGGGGTATTTGGGGCTGAGTGTGTTGGGGGTGTTTGAAGCTGAGTTTGTTGGAGGTACTTGGGGCTTAGTGTGTTTAGGGTATTTGGGGCTGAGTGTATTTGGGGGCATTTGGGGCTGAGTGTATTTGGGGCTGTCTGTGTTTGGGGTATTTGGGGCTGTGTTGGGGGTATTTGAAGCTGAGTGTGTTGTGGGTTATTGGGGCTGAGTGTGTTGGTGGTATTTGGGTTGAGTGTGTTGGGGGTATTTGGGGCTGAGTGTGTTGGGGGTATTTGGGGCTGAGTGTGTTGCGGGTGTTTGAAGCTGAGTTTGTTGGAGGTATTTGGGGCTGAGTGTGTTGGGGGTATTTGGGGCTGAGTGTGTTGAGGGTATTTGGGTTGAGTGTGTTGGGGGTATTTGGGACTGAGTGAGTTGGGGGTATTTGGGGCTGAGTGTGTTGGGGGTGTTTGAAGCTGAGTTTGTTGGAGGTTTTTGGGGCTGAGTGTGTTGCGGGTGTTTATAGCTGAGTTTGTTGGAGGTATTTGGGGCTGAGTGTGTTGAGGGTATTTGGGGCTGAGTGTGTTGGAGGTATTTGGGGCTGAGTGTGTTGAGGGTATCTGGGGCTGTTTGTTGGGGGTATCTGGGGCTGTGTGTTGGGGGAATTTGGGGCTGTGTGTTGGGGTATTTGGGGCTGTGTGTGTTTGGGTATTTGGGGCTGTGTATTCTGTGGGTACATGGGGCTGAGTGAGGTGGGAGTAATTGGGTCTGTCTGTGTTGGGCTATTTGGCGCTGATGGTGAGTTGGGGCTATTTGGGGCTGAGTGTATTTGGGGGCATTTGGGGCTGAGTGTATTTGGGGGCATTTGGGGCTGAGTGTATTTGGGGCTGTTTGTGTTTGGGGTATTTGGGGCTGTGTTGGAGGTATTTGAAGCTGAGTGTGTTGAGAGTATTTGGGGCTGAGTGTATTTGGGGTGACTTTGTTGGGGGTATTTGGGGCTGAGTGTGTTGGAGGTATTTGGGGCTGAGTGTGTTGGGGGTATTTGGGGCTGAGTGTATTTGTAGCTGACTGTATTTGGGGTATTTGGAGCAGTGTGTTGGGGGTATTTGGGGCTGAGTGTGCTGTGGGTGTTTGGGACTGAGTGTGTTGAGGCTATTTGGGGCTGAGTGTGTTGGGGGTATTTGGGGCTGAGTGTGTTGCGGGTATTTGGGGATGAGTTTGTTGGGGGTATTTGGGGATGAGTGTGTTGGGGGTATTTGGGGCAAAGTGTGTTGGGGGTATTTGGGGTGAGTGTGTTGGGGGTATTTGGGGCAAAGTGTGTTGGGGGTATTTGGGGCTGAGTGTATTTGGAGCTGACTGTATTTGGGGTATTTGGGGCAGTGTGTTGGGGGTATTTGGGGCTGAGTGTGCTGTGGGTGTTTGGGACTGAGTGTGTTGAGGCTATTTGGGGCTAAGTGTGTTGGGGGTATTTGGGGCATAGTGTGTTGAGGGTATTTGGGGCTGTTTGTTGTAGGTATCTGGGCCTGTGTGTTGGGGGGATTTGGGGCTGTGTGTTGGGGGTATTTGGGGCTGTGTGTGTTGCGGGTATTTCGGGCTTTGTGTGTTGGGGTATTTGGGGCTGAGTTTGTTGGGGGTATTTGGGGCTGTGTGTTGGGGGCATTTGGGGCTGAGTGTGTTGGGGCTATTTGGGGCTGAGTGTGTTGGGGGTATTTGGGGCTGAGTGTGTTGGGGGTATTTGGGGCTGAGTGTTTTGGGGGTATTTGGGGCTGAGTGTGTTGGGGGTATTTGGGGCTGAGTGTGTTGGGGGTATTTGGGGCTGAGTGTTTTGGGAGTATTTGGGGCTGAGTGTGCTGGGGCTATTTGGCGCTGAGTGAGTTGGGGGTATTTGGGACTGAGTGAGTTGGGGGTATTTGGGGCTGAGTGTGTTGGGGGTATTTGAAGCTGAGTTTGTTGGAGGTACTTGGGGCTTAGTGTGTTTAGGGTATTTGGGGCTGAGTGTGTTGGAGGTATTTGGGGCTGAGTGTGTTGAGGGTATCTGGGGCTGTTTGTTGGGGGTATCTGGGGCTGTGTGTTGGAGGAGTTTGGGGCTGTGTGTTGGGATATTTGGGGCTGTGTGTGTTGGGGTATTTGGGGCTGAGTATGCTGTGGGTACTTGGGGCTGAGTGAGGTGGGAGTAATTGGGGCTGTCTGTGTTGGGCTATTTGGCGCTGATGGTGAGTTGGGTCTATTTGGGGCTGAGTGTATTTGGGGGCATTTGGGGCTGAGTGTATTTGGGGCTGTCTGTGTTTGGGGTATTTGGGGCTGTGTTGCGGGTATTTGAAGCTGAGTTTGTTGGGGGTTATTGGGGCTGAGTGTTGGGAGCATTTGGGGCTGAGTGTGTTGGGGGTATTTGGGGCTGAGTGTTTTGGGGGTATTTGGGGCTGAGTGTGTTGGGTGTATTTGGCGCTGAGTGTGTTGGGGGTATTTGGGTTGAGTGTGTTGGGGGTATTTGGGACTGAGTGAGTTGGGGGTATTTGGGGCTGAGTGTGTTGCGGTTGTTTGAAGCTGAGTTTGTTGGAGGTTTTTGGGGCTGAGTGTGTTGCGGGTATTTATAGCTGAGTTTGTTGGAGGTATTTGGGGCTGAGTGTGTTGAGGGTATTTGGGGCTGAGTGTGTTGGAGGTATTTGGGGCTGAGTGTGTTGAGGGTATCTGGGGCTGTTCGTTGGGGGTATCTGGGGCTGTGTGTTGGGGGAATTTGGGGCTGTGTGTTGGAGTATTTGGGGCTGTGTGTGTTGGGGTATTTGGTGCTGATGGTGAGTTGGGGCTATTTGGGGCTGAGTGTATTTGGGGGCATTTGGGGCTGAGTGTATTTGGGGCTGTCTGTGTTTGGGGTATTTGGGGCTGTGTTGGGGGTATTTGAAGCTGAGTGTGTTGGGGGTTATTGGGGCTGAGTGTGTTGGTGGTATTTGGGGCTGAGTTTGTTGCGGGTATTTGGGGCTGAGTGTGTTGAGGGTATTTGGGGCTGTTTGTTGGGGGTATCTGGGCCTGTGTGTTGGGGGAATTTGGGGCTGTGTGTTGTGGGTATTTGGGGCTGTGTGTGTTGCGGTATTTGGGGCTGAGTTTGTTGGGGGTATTTGGGGCTAAGTGTGTTGGGGGTATTTGGGGCTGGATGTGTTGGGGGTATTTGGGGCTGAGTGTGTTGGGGGTATTTGGGGCTGAGTGTTTTGGGGGTATTTGGGGCTGGATGTGTTGGGGGTATTTGGGGCTGAGTGTGTTGGGGGTATTTGGGGCTGAGTGTTTTGGGGGTATTTGGGGCTGGATGTGTTGGGGGTATTTGGGGCTGAGTGTGTTGGGGGTATTTGGGGCTGAGTGTTTTGGGGGTATTTGGGGCTGAGTGTGTTGGGGGTATTTGGCGCTGAGTGTGTTGGGGGTATTTGGGGCTGAGTGTGTTGAGGGTATTTGGGTTGAGTGTGTTGGGGGTATTTGGGACTGAGTGAGTTGGGGGTATTTGGGGCTGAGTGTGTTGGGGGTGTTTGAAGCTGAGTTTGTTGGAGGTTTTTGGGGCTGAGTGTGTTGCGGGTGTTTATAGCTGAGTTTGTTGGAGGTATTTGGGGCTGAGTGTGTTGAGGGTATCTGGGGCTGTTTGTTGGGGGTATCTGGGGCTGTGTGTTGGGGGAATTTGGGGCTGTGTGTTGGGGTATTTGGGGCTCTGTGTGTTGGGGTATTTGGGGCTGAGTATGCTGTGGGTACTTGGGGCTGATTGAGGTGAGAGTAATTGGGGCTGTCTGTGTTGGGCTATTTGGCGCTGATGGTGAGTTGGGGCTATTTGGGGCTGAGTGTATTTGGGGGCATTTGGGGCTGAGTGTATTTGGGGCTGTCTGTGTTTGGGGTATTTGGGGCTGTGTTGGGGGTATTTGAAGCTGAGTTTGTTGCGGGTATTTGGGGCCGAGTGTGTTGAGGGTATTTGGGGCTGTTTGTTGGGGGTATCTGGGCCTGTGTGTTGGGGGAATTTGGGGCTGTGAGTTGGGGGTATTTGGGGCTGTGAGTTGGGGGTATTTGGGGCTGTGTGTGTTGCGGTATTTGGGGCTGAGTTTGTTGGGGGTATTTGGGGCTGTGTGTTGGGGGCATTTGGGGCTGAATGTGTTGTGGATATTTGGGGCTGAGTGTGTTGAGGGTATTTGGGTTGAGTGTGTTGGTGGTATTTGGGACTGAGTGTGTTGGGGGTGTTTGAAGCTGAGTTTGTTGGAGGTACTTGGGGCTTAGTGTGTTTAGGGTATTTGGGGCTGAGTGTATTTGGGGGCATTTGGGGCTGAGTGTATTTGGGGCTGTCTGTGTTTGGGGTATTTGGGGCTGTGTTGGGGGTATTTGAAGCTGAGTGTGTTGGGGGTTATTGGGGCTGAGTGTGTTGGTGGTATTTGGGGCTGAGTTTGTTGCGGGTATTTGGGGCTGAGTGTGTTGAGGGTATTTGGGACTGAGTGAGTTGGGGGTATTTGGGTTGAGTGAGTTGGGGGTATTTGGGACTGAGTGAGTTGGGGGTATTTGGGGCTGAGTGTGTTGGGGGTGTTTGAAGCTGAGTTTGTTGGAGGTTTTTGGGGCTGAGTGTGTTGCGGGTGTTTATAGCTGAGTTTGTTGGAGGTATTTGGGGCTGAGTGTGTTGAGGGTATTTGGGGCTGAGTGTGTTGGAGGTATTTGGGGCTGAGTGTGTTGAGGGTATCTGGGGCTGTTTGTTGGGGGTATCTGGGGCTGTGTGTTGGGGGAATTTGGGGCTGTGTGTTGGAGTATTTGGGGCTGTGTGTGTTTGTGGTATTTGGGGCTGAGTGCGTTGAGGGTATTTGGGGCTGAGTGTGTTGGAGGTATTTGGGGCTGAGTGTGTTGAGGGTATCTGGGGCTGTTTGTTGGGGGTATCTGGGGCTGTGTGTTGGGGGAATTTGGGGCTGTGTGTTGGGGTATTTGGGGCTGTGTGTGTTGGGGTATTTGGGGCTGAGTATGCTGTGGGTACTTGGGGCTGTGTGTTGGGGGCATTTGGGGCTGAGTGTGTTGGGGGTATTTGGGGCTGAGAGTTTTGGGGGTATTTCGGGCTGAGTGTGTTGGGGGTATTTGGCGCTGAGTGTGTTGGGGGTATTTGGGGCTGAGTGTGTTGAGGGTATTTGGGTTGAGTGTGTTGGGGGTATTTGGGACTGAGTGAGTTGGGGGTATTTGGAGCTGAGTGTGTTGAGGGTATCTGGGGCTGTTCGTTGGGGGTATCTGGGGCTGTGTGTTGGGGGAATTTGGGGCTGTGTGTTGGGGTATTTGGGGCTATGTGTGTTGGGGTATTTCGGGCTGAGTATGCTGTGGGTACTTGGGGCTGAGTGAGGTGGGAGTAATTGGGGCTGTCTGTGTTGGGCTATTTGGCGCTGATGGTGAGTTGGGGCTATTTGGGGCTGTCTGTGTTTGGGGTATTTGGGGCTGTGTTGGGGGTATTTGAAGCTGAGTGTGTTGGGGGTTATTGGGGCTGAGTGTGTTGGTGGTATTTGGGGCTGAGTGTGTTGAGGGTATTTGGGGCTGTTTGTTGGGGGTATCTGGGACTGTGTGTTGGGGGAATTTGGGGCTGTGTGTTATGGGTATTTGGGGCTGTGTGTGTTGCGATATTTGGGGCTGAGTTTGTTGGGGGTATTTGGGGCTGTGTGTTGGGGGCATTTGGGGCTGAGTGTGTTGGGGGTATCTGGGGCTGTTTGTTGGGGGTATCTGGGGCTGTGTGTTGGGGGAATTTGGGGCTGTGTGTTGGGGTATTTGGGGCTGTGTGTGTTGGGGTATTTGGGGCTGTGTGTTGGGGGCATTTGGGGCTGAGTGTGTTGAGGGTATTTGGGTTGAGTGTGTTGGGGGTATTTGGGACTGAGTGAGTTGGGGGTATTTGGGGCTGAGTGTGTTGCGGGTGTTTGAAGCTGAGTTTGTTGGAGGTACTTGGGGCTTAGTGTGTTTAGGGTATTTGGGGCTGAGTGTGTTGGAGGTATTTGGGGCTGAGTGTGTTGAGGGTATCTGGGGCTGTTTGTTGGGGGTATCTGGGGCTGTGTGTTGGAGGAGTTTGGGGCTGTGTGTTGGGGTATTTGGGGCTGTGTGTGTTGGGGTATTTGGGGCTGAGTATGCTGTGGGTACTTGGGGCTGAGTGAGGTGGGAGTAATTGGGGCTGTCTGTGTTGGGCTATTTGGCGCTGATGGTGAGTTGGGGCTATTTGGGGCTGAGTGTATTTGGGGGCATTTGGGGCTGAGTGTATTTGGGGCTGTCTGTGTTTGGGGTATTTGGGGCTGTGTTGGGGGTATTTGAAGCTGAGTTTGTTGCGGGTATTTGGGGCCGAGTGTGTTGAGGGTATTTGGGGCTGTTTGTTGGGGGTATCTGGGCCTGTGTGTTGGGGGAATTTGGGGCTGTGAGTTGGGGGTATTTGGGGCTGTGAGTTGGGGGTATTTGGGGCTGTGTGTGTTGCGGTATTTGGGGCTGAGTTTGTTGGGGGTATTTGGGGCTGTGTGTTGGGGGCATTTGGGGCTGAGTGTGTTGAGGGTATTTGGGTTGAGTGTGTTGGGGGTATTTGGGACTGAGTGAGTTGGGGGTATTTGGGGCTGAGTGTGTTGGGGGTGTTTGAAGCTGAGTTTGTTGGAGGTACTTGGGGCTTAGTGTGTTTAGGGTATTTGGGGCTGAGTGTATTTGGGGGCATTTGGGGCTGAGTGTATTTGGGGCTGTCTGTGTTTGGGGTATTTGGGGCTGTGTTGGGGGTATTTGAAGCTGAGTGTGTTGTGGGTTATTGGGGCTGAGTGTGTTGGTGGTATTTGGGTTGAGTGTGTTGGGGGTATTTGGGGCTGAGTGTGTTGGGGGTATTTGGGGCTGAGTGTGTTGCGGGTGTTTGAAGCTGAGTTTGTTGGAGGTATTTGGGGCTGAGTGTGTTGGGGGTATTTGGGGCTGAGTGTGTTGAGGGTATTTGGGTTGAGTGTGTTGGGGGTATTTGGGACTGAGTGAGTTGGGGGTATTTGGGGCTGAGTGTGTTGGGGGTGTTTGAAGCTGAGTTTGTTGGAGGTTTTTGGGGCTGAGTGTGTTGCGGGTGTTTATAGCTGAGTTTGTTGGAGGTATTTGGGGCTGAGTGTGTTGAGGGTATTTGGGGCTGAGTGTGTTGGAGGTATTTGGGGCTGAGTGTGTTGAGGGTATCTGGGGCTGTTTGTTGGGGGTATCTGGGGCTGTGTGTTGGGGGAATTTGGGGCTGTGTGTTGGAGTATTTGGGGCTGTGTGTGTTTGTGGTATTTGGGGCTGAGTGTGTTGAGGGTATTTGGGGCTGAGTGTGTTGAGGGTATTTGGGGCTGAGTGTGTTGGAGGTATTTGGGGCTGAGTGTGTTGAGGGTATCTGGGGCTGTTTGTTGGGGGTATCTGGGGCTGTGTGTTGGGGGAATTTGGGGCTGTGTGTTGGAGTATTTGGGGCTGTGTGTGTTTGTGGTATTTGGGGCTGAGTGTGTTGAGGGTATTTGGGGCTGAGTGTGTTGGAGGTATTTGGGGCTGAGTGTGTTGAGGGTATCTGGGGCTGTATGTTGGGGGTATCTGGGGCTGTGTGTTGGGGGAATTTGGGGCTGTGTGTTGGGGTATTTGGAGCTGTGTGTGTTGGGGTATTTGGGGCTGAGTATGCTGTGGGTACTTGGGGCTGTGTGTTGGGGGCATTTGGGGCTGAGTGTGTTGGGGGTATTTGGGGCTGAGTGTGTTGGGGGTATTTGGGGCTGAGAGTTTTGGGGGTATTTCGGGCTGAGTGTGTTGGGGGTATTTGGCGCTGAGTGTGTTGAGGGTATTTGGGGCTGAGTGTGTTGAGGGTATTTGGGTTGAGTGTGTTGGGGGTATTTGGGACTGAGTGAGTTGGGGGTATTTGGAGCTGAGTGTGTTGAGGGTATCTGGGGCTGTTCGTTGGGGGTATCTGGGGCTGTGTGTTGGGGGAATTTGGGGCTGTGTGTTGGGGTATTTTGGGCTGTGTGTGTTGGGGTATTTGGGGCTGAGTCTGCTGTGGGTACTTGGGGCTGAGTGAGGTGGGAGTAATTGGGGCTGTCTGTGTTGGGCTATTTGGCGCTGATGGTGAGTTGGGGCTATTTGGGGCTGTCTGTGTTTGGGGTATTTGGGGCTGTGTTGGGGGTATTTGAAGCTGAGTGTGTTGGGGGTTATTGGGGCTGAGTGTGTTGGTGGTATTTGGGGCTGAGTGTGTTGAGGGTATTTGGGGCTGTTTGTTGGGGGTATCTGGGCCTGTGTGTTGGGGGAATTTGGGGCTGTGTGTTATGGGTATTTGGGGCTGTGTGTGTTGCGATATTTGGGGCTGAGTTTGTTGGGGGTATTTGGGGCTGTGTGTTGGGGGCATTTGGGGCTGAGTGTGTTGGGGGTATTTGGGGCTGTGTGTGTTGCGGGTATTTGGGGCTGAGTGTGTTGGGGGTTTTTGGGGCTGGATGTGTTGAGGGTATTTGGGTTGAGTGTGTTGGGGGTATTTGGGACTGAGTGAGTTGGGGGTATTTGGGGCTGAGTGTGTTGGGGGTATTTGGGGCTGAGTGTGTTGGGTGTGTTTGAAGCTGAGTTTGTTGGAGGTTTTTGGGGCTGAGTGTGTTGCGGGTGTTTATAGCTGAGTTTGTTGGAGGTATTTGGGGCTGAGTGTGTTGAGGGTATCTGGGGCTGTTTGTTGGGGGTATCTGGGGCTGTGTGTTGGGGGAATCTGGGGCTGTGTGTTGGGGTATTTGGGGCTGTGTGTGTTGGGGTATTTGGGGCTGTGAGTTGGGGGCATTTGGGGCTGAGTGTGTTGAGGGTATTTGGGTTGAGTGTGTTGGGGGTATTTGGGGCTGAGTGTGTTGGAGGTATTTGGGGCTGAGTGTGTTGAGGGTATCTGGGGCTGTTTGTTGGGGGTATCTGGGGCTGTGTGTTGGAGGAGTTTGGGGCTGTGTGTTGGGGTATTTGGGGCTGTGTGTGTTGGGGTATTTGGGGCTGAGTATGCTGTGGGTACTTGGGGCTGAGTGAGGTGGGAGTAATTGGGGCTGTCTGTGTTGGGCTATTTGGCGCTGATGGTGAGTTGGGGCTATTTGGGGCTGAGTTTATTTGGGGGCATTTGGGGCTGAGTGTATTTGGGGCTGTCTGTGTTTGGGGTATTTGGGGCTGTGTTGGGGGTATTTGAAGCTGAGTTTGTTGCGGGTATTTGGGGCCGAGTGTGTTGAGGGTATTTGGGGCTGTTTGTTGGGTGTATCTGGGCCTGTGTGTTAGGGGAATTTGGGGCTGTGAGTTGGGGGTATTTGGGGCTGTGAGTTGGGGGTATTTGGGGCTGTGTGTGTTGCGGTATTTGGGGCTGAGTTTGTTGGGGGTATTTGGGGCTGTGTGTTGGGGGCATTTGGGGCTAAGTGTGTTGAGGGTATTTGGGTTGAGTGTGTTGGGGGTATTTGGGACTGAGTGAGTTGGGGGTATTTGGGGCTGAGTGTGTTGGGGGTGTTTGAAGCTGAGTTTGTTGGAGGTACTTGGGGCTTAGTGTGTTTAGGGTATTTGGGGCTGAGTGTATTTGGGGGCATTTGTGGCTGAGTGTATTTGGGGCTGTCTGTGTTTGGGGTATTTGGGGCTGTGTTGGGGGTATTTGAAGCTGAGTGTGTTGTGGGTTATTGGGGCTGAGTGTGTTGGTGGTATTTGGGTTGAGTGTGTTGGGGGTATTTGGGGCTGAGTGTGTTGGGGGTATTTGGGGCTGAGTGTGTTGCGGGTGTTTGAAGCTGAGTTTGTTGGAGGTATTTGGGGCTGAGTGTGTTGGGGGTATTTGGGGCTGAGTGTGTTGAGGGTATTTGGGTTGAGTGTGTTGGGGGTATTTGGGACTGAGTGAGTTGGGGGTATTTGGGGCTGAGTGTGTTGGAGGTATTTGGGGCTGAGTGTGTTGGGGGTGTTTGAAGCTGAGTTTGTTGGAGGTTTTTGGGGCTGAGTGTGTTGCGGGTGTTTATAGCTGAGTTTGTTGGAGGTATTTGGGGCTGAGTGTGTTGAGGGTATTTGGGGCTGAGTGTGTTGGAGGTATTTGGGGCTGAGTGTGTTGAGGGTATCTGGGGCTGTTTGTTGGGGGTATCTGGGGCTGTGTGTTGGGGGAATTTGGGGCTGTGTGTTGGAGTATTTGGGGCTGTGTGTGTTTGTGGTATTTGGGGCTGAGTGTGTTGAGGGTATTTGGGGCTGAGTGTGTTGGAGGTATTTGGGGCTGAGTGTGTTGAGGGTATCTGGGGCTGTTTGTTGGGGGTATCTGGAGCTGTGTGTTGGGGGAATTTGGGGCTGTGTGTTGGGGTATTTGGGGCTGTGTGTGTTGGGGTATTTGGGGCTGAGTGTGCTGTGGGTACTTGGGGCTGTGTGTTGGGGGCATTTGGGGCTGAGTGTGTTGGGGGTATTTGGGGCTGAGAGTTTTGGGGGTATTTCGGGCTGAGTGTGTTGTGGGTATTTGGCGCTGAGTGTGTTGGGGGTATTTGGGGCTGAGTGTGTTGAGGGTATTTGGGTTGAGTGTGTTGGGGGTATTTGGGACTGAGTGAGTTGGGGGTATTTGGAGCTGAGTGTGTTGAGGGTATTTGGGTTGAGTGTGTTGGGGGTATTTGGGACTGAGTGAGTTGGGGGTATTTGGGGCTGAGTGTGTTGAGGGTATTTGGGTTGAGTGTGTTGGGGGTATTTGGGGCTGAGTGTGTTGGAGGTATTTGGAGCTGAGTGTGTTGAGGGTATCTGGGGCTGTTCGTTGGGGGTATCTGGGGCTGTGTGTTGGGGGAATTTGGGGCTGTGTGTTGGGGTATTTGGGGCTATGTGTGTTGGGGTATTTGGGGCTGAGTATGCTGTGGGTACTTGGGGCTGAGTGAGGTGGGAGTAATTGGGGCTGTCTGTGTTGGGCTATTTGGCGCTGATGGTGAGTTGGGGCTATTTGGGGCTGTCTGTGTTTGGGGTATTTGGGGCTGTGTTGGGGGTATTTGAAGCTGAGTGTGTTGGGGGTTATTGGGGCTGAGTGTGTTGGTGGTATTTGGGTTGAGTGTGTTGGGGGTATTTGGGACTGAGTGAGTTGGGGGTATTTGGGGCTGAGTGTGTTGCGGGTGTTTGAAGCTGAGTTTGTTGGAGGTACTTGGGGCTTAGTGTGTTTAGGGTATTTGGGGCTGAGTGTGTTGGAGGTATTTGGGGCTGAGTGTGTTGAGGGTATCTGGGGCTGTTTGTTGGGGGTATCTGGGGCTGTGTGTTGGAGGAGTTTGGGGCTGTGTGTTGGGGTATTTGGGGCTGTGTGTGTTGGGGTATTTGGGGCTGAGTATGCTGTGGGTACTTGGGGCTGAGTGAGGTGGGAGTAATTGGGGCTGTCTGTGTTGGGCTATTTGGCGCTGATGGTGAGTTGGGGCTATTTGGGGCTGAGTGCATTTGGGGGCATTTGGGGCTGAGTGTATTTGGGGCTGTCTGTGTTTGGGGTATTTGGGGCCGAGTGTGTTGAGGGTATTTGGGGCTGTTTTTTGGGGGTATCTGGGCCTGTGTGTTGGGGGAATTTGGGGCTGTGAGTTGGGGGTATTTGGGGCTGTGAGTTGGGGGTATTTGGGGCTGTGTGTGTTGCGGTATTTGGGGCTGAGTTTGTTGGGGGTATTTGGGGCTGTGTGTTGGGGGCATTTGGGGCTGAGTGTGTTGAGGGTATTTGGGTTGAGTGTGTTGGGGGTATTTGGGACTGAGTGAGTTGGGGATATTTGGGGCTGAGTGTGTTGGGGGTGTTTGAAGCTGAGTTTGTTGGAGGTACTTGGGGCTTAGTGTGTTTAGGGTATTTGGGGCTGAGTGTATTTGGGGGCATTTGGGGCTGAGTGTATTTGGGGCTGTCTGTGTTTGGGGTATTTGGGGCTGTGTTGGGGGTATTTGAAGCTGAGTGTGTTGTGGGTTATTGGGGCTGAGTGTGTTGGTGGTATTTGGGTTGAGTGTGTTGGGGGTATTTGGGGCTGAGTGTGTTGGGGGTATTTGGGGCTGAGTGTGTTGCGGGTGTTTGAAGCTGAGTTTGTTGGAGGTATTTGGGGCTGAGTGTGTTGGGGGTATTTGGGGCTGAGTGTGTTGAGGGTATTTGGGTTGAGTGTGTTGGGGGTATTTGGGACTGAGTGAGTTGGGGGTATTTGGGGCTGAGTGTGTTGGGGGTGTTTGAAGCTGAGTTTGTTGGAGGTTTTTGGGGCTGAGTGTGTTGCGGGTGTTTATAGCTGAGTTTGTTGGAGGTATTTGGGGCTGAGTGTGTTGAGGGTATTTGGGGCTGAGTGTGTTGGAGGTATTTGGGGCTGAGTGTGTTGAGGGTATCTGGGGCTGTTTGTTGGGGGTATCTGGGGCTGTGTGTTGGGGGAATTTGGGGCTGTGTGTTGGAGTATTTGGGGCTGTGTGTGTTTGTGGTATTTGGGGCTGAGTGTGTTGAGGGTATTTGGGGCTGAGTGTGTTGAGGGTATTTGGGGCTGAGTGTGTTGGAGGTATTTGGGGCTGAGTGTGTTGAGGGTATCTGGGGCTGTTTGTTGGGGGTATCTGGGGCTGTGTGTTGGGGGAATTTGGGGCTGTGTGTTGGAGTATTTGGGGCTGTGTGTGTTTGTGGTATTTGGGGCTGAGTGTGTTGAGGGTATTTGGGGCTGAGTGTGTTGGAGGTATTTGGGGCTGAGTGTGTTGAGGGTATCTGGGGCTGTTTGTTGGGGGTATCTGGGGCTGTGTGTTGGGGGAATTTGGGGCTGTGTGTTGGGGTATTTGGAGCTGTGTGTGTTGGGGTATTTGGGGCTGAGTATGCTGTGGGTACTTGGGGCTGTGTGTTGGGGGCATTTGGGGCTGAGTGTGTTGGGGGTATTTGGGGCTGAGTGTGTTGGGGGTATTTGGGGCTGAGAGTTTTGGGGGTATTTCGGGCTGAGTGTGTTGGGGGTATTTGGCGCTGAGTGTGTTGAGGGTATTTGGGGCTGAGTGTGTTGAGGGTATTTGGGTTGAGTGTGTTGGGGGTATTTGGGACTGAGTGAGTTGGGGGTATTTGGAGCTGAGTGTGTTGAGGGTATCTGGGGCTGTGTGTTGGGGGAATTTGGGGCTCTGTGTTGGGGTATTTTGGGCTGTGTGTGTTGGGGTATTTGGGGCTGAGTCTGCTGTGGGTACTTGGGGCTGAGTGAGGTGGGAGTAATTGGGGCTGTCTGTGTTGGGCTATTTGGCGCTGATGGTGAGTTGGGGCTATTTGGGGCTGTCTGTGTTTGGGGTATTTGGGGCTGTGTTGGGGGTATTTGAAGCTGAGTGTGTTGGGGGTTATTGGGGCTGAGTGTGTTGGTGGTATTTGGGGCTGAGTGTGTTGAGGGTATTTGGGGCTGTTTGTTGGGGGTATCTGGGCCTGTGTGTTGGGGGAATTTGGGGCTGTGTGTTATGGGTATTTGGGGCTGTGTGTGTTGCGATATTTGGGGCTGAGTTTGTTGGGGGTATTTGGGGCTGTGTGTTGGGGGCATTTGGGGCTGAGTGTGTTGGGGGTATTTGGGGCTGTGTGTGTTGCGGGTATTTGGGGCTGAGTGTGTTGGGGGTTTTTGGGGCTGGATGTGTTGAGGGTATTTGGGTTGAGTGTGTTGGGGGTATTTGGGACTGAGTGAGTTGGGGGTATTTGGGGCTGAGTGTGTTGGGGGTATTTGGGGCTGAGTGTGTTGGGTGTGTTTGAAGCTGAGTTTGTTGGAGGTTTTTGGGGCTGAGTGTGTTGCGGGTGTTTATAGCTGAGTTTGTTGGAGGTATTTGGGGCTGAGTGTGTTGAGGGTATCTGGGGCTGTTTGTTGGGGGTATCTGGGGCTGTGTGTTGGGGGAATCTGGGGCTGTGTGTTGGGGTATTTGGGGCTGTGTGTGTTGGGGTATTTGGGGCTGTGTGTTGGGGGCATTTGGGGCTGAGTGTGTTGAGGGTATTTGGGTTGAGTGTGTTGGGGGTATTTGGGGCTGAGTGTGTTGGAGGTATTTGGGGCTGAGTGTGTTGAGGGTATCTGGGGCTGTTTGTTGGGGGTATCTGGGGCTGTGTGTTGGAGGAGTTTGGGGCTGTGTGTTGGGGTATTTGGGGCTGTGTGTGTTGGGGTATTTGGGGCTGAGTATGCTGTGGGTACTTGGGGCTGAGTGAGGTGGGAGTAATTGGGGCTGTCTGTGTTGGGCTATTTGGCGCTGATGGTGAGTTGGGGCTATTTGGGGCTGAGTTTATTTGGGGGCATTTGGGGCTGAGTGTATTTGGGGCTGTCTGTGTTTGGGGTATTTGGGGCTGTGTTGGGGGTATTTGAAGCTGAGTTTGTTGCGGGTATTTGGGGCCGAGTGTGTTGAGGGTATTTGGGGCTGTTTGTTGGGTGTATCTGGGCCTGTGTGTTAGGGGAATTTGGGGCTGTGAGTTGGGGGTATTTGGGGCTGTGAGTTGGGGGTATTTGGGGCTGTGTGTGTTGCGGTATTTGGGGCTGAGTTTGTTGGGGGTATTTGGGGCTGTGTGTTGGGGGCATTTGGGGCTGAGTGTGTTGAGGGTATTTGGGTTGAGTGTGTTGGGGGTATTTGGGACTGAGTGAGTTGGGGGTATTTGGGGCTGAGTGTGTTGGGGGTGTTTGAAGCTGAGTTTGTTGGAGGTACTTGGGCTTAGTGTGTTTCGGGTATTTGGGGCTGAGTGTATTTGGGGGCATTTGTGGCTGAGTGTATTTGGGGCTGTCTGTGTTTGGGGTATTTGGGGCTGTGTTGGGGGTATTTGAAGCTGAGTGTGTTGTGGGTTATTGGGGCTGAGTGTGTTGGTGGTATTTGGGTTGAGTGTGTTGGGGGTATTTGGGGCTGAGTGTGTTGGGGGTATTTGGGGCTGAGTGTGTTGCGGGTGTTTGAAGCTGAGTTTGTTGGAGGTATTTGGGGCTGAGTGTGTTGGGGGTATTTGGGGCTGAGTGTGTTGAGGGTATTTGGGTTGAGTGTGTTGGGGGTATTTGGGACTGAGTGAGTTGGGGGTATTTGGGGCTGAGTGTGTTGGAGGTATTTGGGGCTGAGTGTGTTGGGGGTGTTTGAAGCTGAGTTTGTTGGAGGTTTTTGGGGCTGAGTGTGTTGCGGGTGTTTATAGCTGAGTTTGTTGGAGGTATTTGGGGCTGAGTGTGTTGAGGGTATTTGGGGCTGAGTGTGTTGGAGGTATTTGGGGCTGAGTGTGTTGAGGGTATCTGGGGCTGTTTGTTGGGGGTATCTGGGGCTGTGTGTTGGGGGAATTTGGGGCTGTGTGTTGGAGTATTTGGGGCTGTGTGTGTTTGTGGTATTTGGGGCTGAGTGTGTTGAGGGTATTTGGGGCTGAGTGTGTTGGAGGTATTTGGGGCTGAGTGTGTTGAGGGTATCTGGGGCTGTTTGTTGGGGGTATCTGGGGCTGTGTGTTGGGGGAATTTGGGGCTGTGTGTTGGGGTATTTGGGGCTGTGTGTGTTGGGGTATTTGGGGCTGAGTGTGCTGTGGGTACTTGGGGCTGTGTGTTGGGGGCATTTGGGGCTGAGTGTGTTGGGGGTATTTGGGGCTGAGAGTTTTGGGGGTATTTCGGGCTGAGTGTGTTGGGGGTATTTGGCGCTGAGTGTGTTGGGGGTATTTGGGTTGAGTGTGTTGGGGGTATTTGGGACTGAGTGAGTTGGGGGTATTTGGAGCTGAGTGTGTTGAGGGTATTTGGGTTGAGTGTGTTGGGGGTATTTGGGACTGAGTGAGTTGGGGGTATTTGGGGCTGAGTGTGTTGAGGGTATTTGGGTTGAGTGTGTTGGGGGTATTTGGGGCTGAGTGTGTTGGAGGTATTTGGAGCTGAGTGTGTTGAGGGTATCTGGGGCTGTTCGTTGGGGGTATCTGGGGCTGTGTGTTGGGGGAATTTGGGGCTGTGTGTTGGGGTATTTGGGGCTATGTGTGTTGGGGTATTTGGGGCTGAGTATGCTGTGGGTACTTGGGGCTGAGTGAGGTGGGAGTAATTGGGGCTGTCTGTGTTGGGCTATTTGGCGCTGATGGTGAGTTGGGGCTATTTGGGGCTGTCTGTGTTTGGGGTATTTGGGGCTGTGTTGGGGGTATTTGAAGCTGAGTGTGTTGGGGGTTATTGGGGCTGAGTGTGTTGGTGGTATTTGGGGCTGAGTGTGTTGAGGGTATTTGGGGCTGTTTGTTGGGGGTATCTGGGCCTGTGTGTTGGGGGAATTTGGGGCTGTGTGTTGTGGGTATTTGGGGCTGTGTGTGTTGCGATATTTGGGGCTGAGTTTGTTGGGGGTATTTGGGGCTGTGTGTTGGGGGCATTTGGGGCTGAGTGTGTTGGGGGTATTTGGGGCTGTGTGTGTTGCGGGTATTTGGGGCTGAGTGTGTTGGGGGTATTTGGGACTGAGTGAGTTGGGGGTATTTGGGGCTGAGTGTGTTGAGGGTATCTGGGGCTGTTTGTTGGGGGTATCTGGGGCTGTGTGTTGGGGGAATTTGGGGCTGTGTGTTGGGGTATTTGGGGCTGTGTGTGTTGGGGTATTTGGGGCTGTGTGTTGGGGGCATTTGGGGCTGAGTGTGTTGAGGGTATTTGGGTTGACTGTGTTGGGGGTATTTGGGACTGAGTGAGTTGGGGGTATTTGGGGCTGAGTGTGTTGGGGGTGTTTGGGGCTGAGTGTGTTGGGGGTGTTTGAAGCTGAGTTTGTTGGAGGTACTTGGGGCTTAGTGTGTTGCGGGTGTTTATAGCTGAGTGTGTTGAGGGTATTTGGGGCTGAGTGTGTTGAGGGTATTTGGGGCTGAGTGTGTTGAGGGTATTTGGGGCTGAGTGTGTTGGAGGTATTTGGGGCTGAGTGTGTTGAGGGTATCTGGGGCTGTTTGTTGGGGGTATCTGGGGCTGTGTGTTGGAGGAGTTTGGGGCTGTGTGTTGGGGTATTTGGGGCTGTGTGTGTTGGGGTATTTGGGGCTGAGTATGCTGTGGGTACTTGGGGCTGAGTGAGGTGGGAGTAATTGGGGCTGTCTGTGTTGGGCTATTTGGCGCTGATGGTGAGTTGGGGCTATTTGGGGCTGAGTGTATTTGGGGGTGTTTGAAGCTGAGTTTGTTGGAGGTATTTGGGGCTGTGTGTTGGGGGCATTTGGGGCTGAGTGTGTTGGGGGTATTTGGGGCTGAGTGTGTTGAGGGTATTTGGGTTGAGTGTGTTGGGGGTATTTGGGACTGAGTGAGTTGGGGGTATTTGGGGCTGAGTGTGTTGGGGTGTTTGAAGCTGAGTTTGTTGGAGGTTTTTGGGGCTGAGTGTGTTGCGGGTGTTTATAGCTGAGTTTGTTGGAGGTATTTGGGGCTGAGTGTGTTGAGGGTATTTGGGGCTGAGTGTGTTGGAGGTATTTGGGGCTGAGTGTGTTGAGGGTATCTGGGGCTGTTTGTTGGGGGTATCTGGGGCTGTGTGTTGGGGGAATTTGGGGCTGTGTGTTGGGGTATTTGGGGCTGTGTGTGTTGGGGTATTTGGGGCTGAGTATGCTGTGGGTACTTGGGGCTGAGTGAGGTGGGAGCAATTGGGGCTGTCTGTGTTGGGCTATTTGGCGCTGATGGTGAGTTGGGCTATTTGGGGCTGAGTGTATTTGGGGGCATTTGGGGCTGAGTGTATTTGGGGCTGTCTGTGTTTGGGGTATTTGGGGCTGTGTTGGGGGTATTTCAAGCTCAGTGTGCTGGGGGTTATTGGGGCTGAGTGTGTTGGTGGTATTTGGGGCTGAGTTTGTTGCGGGTATTTGGGGCTGAGTGTGTTGAGGGTATTTGGGGCTGTTTGTTGGGGCTATCTGGGCCTGTGTGTTGGGGGATTTTGGGGCTGTGTGTTGGGGGTATTAGGGGCTGTGTGTGTTGCGGTATTTGGGGCTGAGTTTGTTGGGGGTATTTGGGGCTGTGTGTTGGGGGCATTTGGAGCTGAGTGTGTTGGGGGTATTTGGGGCTGAGTGTGTTGGGGGTATTTGGGGCTGAGTGTGTTGGGGGTATTTGGGGCTGAGAGTTTTGGGGGTATTTCGGGCTGAGTGTGTTGTGGGTATTTGGCGCTGAGTGTGTTGGGGCTATTTGGGGCTGAGTGTGTTGAGGGTATTTGGGTTGAGTGTGTTGGGGGTATTTGGGACTGAGTGAGTTGGTGGTATTTGGGGCTGAGTGTGTTGGGGGTGTTTGAAGCTGAGTTTGTTGGAGGTTTTTGGGGCTGAGTGTGTTGGGGGTATTTGGGGCTGAGTGTGTTGGGGGTATTTGGAGCTGAGTGTGTTGAGGGTATCTGGGGCTGTTTGTTGGGAGTATCTGGGGCTGTGTGTTGGGGTATTTGGGGCTGTGTGTGTTGGGGTATTTGGGGCTGAGTATGCTGTGGGTACTTGGGGCTGAGTGAGGTGGGAGTAATTGGGGCTGTCTGTGTTGGGCTATTTGGCGCTGATGGTGAGTTGGGGCTATTTGGGGCTGAGTGTATTTGGGGGCATTTGGGGCTGAGTGTATTTGGGGCTGTCTGTGTTTGGGGTATTTGGGGCTGTGTTGGGGGTATTTGAAGCTGAGTGTGTTGGGGGTTATTGGGGCTGAGTGTGTTGGTGGTATTTGGGGCTGAGTTTGTTGCGGGTATTTGGGGCTGAGTGTGTTGAGGGTATTTGGGGCTGTTTGTTGGGGGTATCTGGGCCTGTGTGTTGGGGGAATTTGGGGCTGTGTGTTGTGGGTATTTGGGGCTGTGTGTGTTGCGGTATTTGGGGCTGAGTTTGTTGGGGGTATTTGGGGCTGTGTGTTGGGGGCATTTGGGGCTGAGTGTGTTGGGGGTATTTGGGGCTGTGTGTGTTGCGGGTATTTGGGGCTGAGTGTGTTGGGGGTTTTTGGGGCTGGATGTGTTGGGGGTATTTGGGGCTGAGTGTTTTGGGGGTATTTGGGGCTGAGTGTTTTGGGGGTATTTGGGGCTGAGTGTGTTGGGGGTATTTGGCGCTGAGTGTGTTGGGGGTATTTGGGGCTGAGTGTGTTGAGGGTATTTGGGTTGAGTGTGTTGGGGGTATTTGGGGCTGAGTGTGTTGAGGGTATTTGGGTTGAGTGTGTTGGGGGTATTTGGGACTGAGTGAGTTGGGGGTATTTGGGGCTGAGTGTGTTGCGGGTGTTTATAGCTGAGTTTGTTGGAGGTATTTGGGGCTGAGTGTGTTGAGGGTATCTGGGGCTGTTCGTTGGGGGTATCTGGGGCTGTGTGTTGGGGGAATTTGGGGCTGTGTTTTGGGGTATTTTGGGCTGTGTGTGTTGGGGTATTTGGGGCTGAGTCTGCTGTGGGTACTTGGGGCTGATTGAGGTGAGAGTAATTGGGGCTGTGTGTGTTGGGCTATTTGGTGCTGATGGTGAGTTGGGGCTATTTGGGGCTGAGTGTATTTGGGGGCATTTGGGGCTGAGTGTATTTGGGGCTGTCTGTGTTTGGGGTATTTGGGGCTGAGTGTGTTGGGGGTATTTGAAGCTGAGTGTGTTGGGGGTTATTGGGGCTGAGTGTGTTGGTGGTATTTGGGGCTGAGTTTGTTGCGGGTATTTGGGGCTGAGTGTGTTGAGGGTATTTGGGGCTGTTTGTTGGGGGTATCTGGGCCTGTGTGTTGAGGGAATTTGGGGCTGTGAGTTGGGGGTATTTGGGGCTGTGTGTGTTGCGGTATTTGGGGCTGAGTTTGTTGGGGGTATTTGGGGCTGTGTGTTGGGGGCATTTGGGGCTGAGTGTGTTGAGGGTATTTGGGTTGAGTGTGTTGGGGGTATTTGGGACTGAGTGAGTTGGGGGTATTTGGGGCTGAGTGTGTTGGGGGTGTTTGAAGCTGAGTGTGTTGAGGGTATTTGGGGCTGTTTGTTGGGGCTATCTGGGCCTGTGTGTTGGGGGAATTTGCGGCTGTGTGTTGGGGGTATTTGGGGCTGTGTGTGTTGCGGTATTTGGGGCTGAGTGTTGGGGGCATTTGGGGCTGAGTGTGTTGAGGGTATTTGGGGCTGTTTGTTGGGGCTATCTGGGCCTGTGTGTTGGGGGAATTTGCGGCTGTGTGTTGGGGGTATTTGGGGCTGTGTGTGTTGCGGTTTTTGGGGCTGTGTGTTGGGGGCATTTGGGGCTGAGTGTGTTGGGGGTATTTGGGGCTGAGTGTGTTGGGGGTATTTGGGGCTGAGTGTGTTGGGGGTATTTGGGGCTGAGTGTGTTGGGGGTATTTGGGGCTGAATGTTTTGGGGGTATTTGGGGCTGAGTGTGTTGGGGGTATTTGGCGCTGAGTGTGTGGGGGGTATTTGGGGCTGAGTGTGTTGAGGGTATTTGGGTTGAGTGTGTTGGGGGTATTTGGGGCTGAGTGTGTTGAGGGTATCTGGGGCTGTTTGTTGGGAGTATCTGGGGCTGTGTGTTGGGGGTATTTGGGGCTGTGTGTGTTGGGGTATTTGGGGCTGAGTATGCTGTGGGTACTTGGGGCTGAGTGAGGTGGGAGTAATTGGGGCTGTCTGTGTTGGGCTATTTGGCGCTGATGGTGAGTTGGGGCTATTTGGGGCTGAGTGTATTTGGGGGCATTTGGGGCTGAGTGTATTTGGGTCTGTCTGTGTTTGGGGTATTTGGGACTGTGTTGGGGGTATTTGAAGCTGAGTGTGTTGGGGGTTATTGGGGCTGAGTGTGTTGGTGGTATTTGGGTTGAGTGTGTTGGGGGTATTTGAGGCTGAGTGTGTTGAGGGTATTTGGGGCTGAGTGTGTTGAGGGTATTTGGGTTGAGTGTGTTGGGGGTATTTGGGACTGAGTGAGTTGGGGGTATTTGGGGCTGAGTGTGTTTAGGGTATTTGGGGCTGAGTGTGTTGGAGGTATTTGGGGCTGAGTGTGTTGAGGGTATCTCGGGCTGTTTGTTGGGGGTATCTGGGGCTGTGTGTTGGGGGAATTTGGGGCTGTGTGTTGGGGTATTTGGGGCTGTGTGTGTTGGGGTATTTGGGGCTGTGTATGCTGTGGGTACATGGGGCTGAGTGAGGTGGGAGTAATTGGGTCTGTCTGTGTTGGGCTATTTGGCGCTGATGGTGAGTTGGGGCTATTTGGGGCTGAGTGTATTTGGGGGCATTTGGGGCTGAGTGTATTTGGGGGCATTTGGGGCTGAGTGTATTTGGGGCTGTTTGTGTTTGGGGTATTTGGGGCTGTGTTGGGGGTATTTGAAGCTGAGTGTGTTGCGGGTATTTGGGGCTGAGTGTGTTGGGGGTATTTGGGGCCGAGCGTGATTTGGTTATCTGGGGCTGAGTGTGTTGGGGGTATTTGGGGCTGAGTGTGTTGGGGGTATTTGGGGATGAGTGTGTTGGAGGTATTTGGGGCTGAGTGTGTTGGGGGTATTTGGGGCTGAGTGTGTTGGGGGTATTTGGGGCTGAGTGTGTTGGGGGTATTTGGGGCTGAGTGTGTTGGAGGTATTTGGGGCTGAGTGTATTTGGAGCTGACTGTATTTGGGGTATTTGGAGCAGTGTGTTGTGGGTATTTGGAGCTGAGTGTGCTGTGGGTGTTTGGGACTGAGTGTGTTGGGGGTATTTGGGGCTGAGTGTGTTGCGGGTATTTGGGGATGAGTGTGTTGGGGGTATTTGGGGATGAGTGTGTTGCGGGTATTTGGGGCAAAGTGTGTTGGGGGTATTTGGGGCTGAGTGTGTTGGGGGTATTTGGGGCTGAGTGTGTTGCGGGTATTTGGGGATGAGTGTGTTGGGGGTATTTGGGGATGAGTGTGTTGGGGGTATTTGGGGCAAAGTGTGTTGGGGGTATTTGGGGCTGAGTGTATTTGGAGCTGACTGTATTTGGAGCTGACTGTATTTGGGGTATTTGGAGCAGTGTGTTGGGGGTATTTGGGGCTGAGTGTGTTGAGGCTATTTGGGGCTAAGTGTGTTGGGGTATTTGGGGCTGAGTATGCTGTGGGTACTTGGGGCTGAGTGAGGTGGGAGTAATTGGGGCTTTCTGTGTTGGGCTATTTGGCGCTGATGGTGAGTTGGGGCTCTTTGGGGCTGAGTGTATTTGGGGGCATTTGGGGCTGAGTGTATTTGGGGCTGTTTGTGTTTGGGGTATTTGGGGCTGTGTTGGGGGTATTTGAAGCTGAATGTGTTGGGAGTATTTGGGGCTGAGTGTGTTGCGGGTATTTGGGGCTGAGTGTGTTGAGGGTATTTGGGGCTGAGTGTGTTGGAGGTATTTGGGGCTGAGTGTGTTGGGTGTATTTAGGGCTGAGTGTATTGGTTGTATTTGGGGCTGTGTGTGTTGCGGGTATTTGGGGCTGATGTGTTGCGGGTATTTGGGGCTGACGATCCTGTGTAAGGTTCACACAGATGCGGGAATCGCTCAGTGTGAGTAATAAGATGTCACATTTCCTGGAATTAATAAGACGGAAACAGGCCATTCAGTCTGAGTGGAACATGCCGCTGTTTATGCTCCACACCAGCCCCCGCTCACACTGCTTCATCTCATTCTATCAGCATAACCTTGCATTTTCTTCTTCCTCATGTGGTTATCTAACTTCCCCGTAAATAGATCGACACTATTCACCTCATCCACTCCTTGTGGCAGCAAGTTCCACATTCTCACCAACCTCTGGGTAAAGAAGTTTCTCCTGAATTCCCGATTGGATTTATTCGTGACTCTCTTATATTTATGGCCTCTAGTTCTGTATTCCCCACAAGTGGCAACATCTTTGCTATGTCTATCCTATCAAACCCCTTCATAGTTTTAAAGGCCCCGAATGAAGGAGCCCCACCCCGCTCAGTCTTCCCTGATAAGTATAATCTCGTTCTGGTATCATCCTTGTGAATCTTTTTTTGCTGTTTCTGCAGTGCCTCTATACCGTTATTAATATGGCGACCAATATTGTGCACAATGCTCCAAGTGTGGTCTAACACGCTCAATGCAAGTTTAACATAACCTCCTTGCTTTTGAATTCCATTCCTTCTGAAATGAAACGCCGTGCTTGGTTTGCACATTTTATGAGCTGCGTAGCGACTTTCAATGATTAGTGAATCTGTACTTTGAACACGAGGCCTCCTTCAGTTCTTGATCACGGGCCAGTTGTGTGTATTATGGGGACACCTGCAGGTGGGGTGAGTTAGTACAGCGATACTGTCCCACTTCATTCTCATTCACCCAGACAGGCTTTGTTCTGCTTCCTCTGCCAGTCTTCCCACACACTCTGGGCTACAGTTCCTGTCCGCCATTCAGGAGCCATGATTCAGGCTTTTAAGGCAGATATTATGGAGGCAAGCAATTATTAACATAGACTTCAACCAGAGAGCTGGGGAAAATGAGAGCGATGAATTCTCTGACCTTTCCCAACTCTGTTGTTAATTTTCTCTCCCCAACTCTTGCTTCTCTCGCCAGCGATGCTGCCTGACCTGCTGAGTGTTTCCAGCAAGTGCTGCTTTCATTTCAGATTTCCAGCATATTTTGCATTTGTCAGAGCCTGACATCTCTGTCACAGGTGGAACAGCACAGCTTCATTCGTTGCACATGGACCAATCATTCTGCAGCATCACCGACCCCAAGGCACTGATTGACATAGAAGCAGGTTTACCCATGCTCCCCAACGCAAGTGGAAGTGCTCTAGATGTTTTGTAGGGCAGTTTAACAGGTGTCGGATCAGAAGTGTTCCCTGTGAATGTGTGCACTCCTCATTCACAACCAGATGCTGCTGTAGGAAAGATAGGTTCATAAATGATGACAGAATAGTTTGACAGTATGTCAATCAATAAAGCACAGATCGATGGTTCTGATGGGGAGAGAGCAGGGCGTTGGGATTACTTGCAGACTGCATGTAGCCACCACAGGCAGGGCGGGCTATAAGCTGCTGTGGCTGTAAGGGAGATTCAGCTCAGTGACCTATTGTGGCAAATCCACCCACCTCAAAGGGCCGGGTTTAATGTCCAGTCTGTGCTGAGTTAGCTGGTCAGTCGGGCAGGAGGAGGAGCACGACAATCGGACAGCGCCTCTGTCTGGGAGGGTTTGCCCTCTTGGTCAATATCCAGTGGCCCAGACCGGTAAGCGTGGGCATCAAGTAACGATGCTGTGATTCCAACGTCGTTAAAATAGCCTGTTGGCACACACCACAGTGCCATAGGGTAAGGGAGGCTGCTGCAGGCTGTTGGACCCAGGGGGAGGGTGGGGGGCAGCTGTGGGTCGTGGGGGGGGGGCGCTGTGGGACGTGGGGTGGGGGGCTGTGGGATGTAGGGGGGGGGAGGCTGTGGGTCGTGGGGAGGCTGTGGGGAGGGGGAGGCTGTGGGACGTGGGGAGGGGGGGCTGTGGGACGTGGGGAGGGGGGGCTGTGGGTTGTGGGGGGGGGGCTGTGGGTCGTGGGGGGAGGCTGTGGATGTAGGGGGGCAGTGCTGTGGGATGTGAGGAGATGGGGAGGCTGTGGGACGTGGTGGGGGGGTGGGAGCCATGGGGTGGGGGAAAGAAGGGGTGGGGGCTGTGGGATGTAGGGAGGGGGGAAGCTGTGGGACGTGGGATGGGGGGGAGGCTGTGGGACAGTTTGTGGGGGCTGTGTGTCGTGGGGGGGGCAGGGGAGGTGGGAACCATCTGGTGGGGGAAAGAGGGGCTGTGGGACGTTAGGGGGGGGCAGGGGAAGCTGTGGGACGTGGGGGGGGGGGCAGGCTGCTGTGAGACGTGGGGGGTGTGGGGAGCTGCGGGGATGATTAAGAGCCACACATACAGAAGGATGGGTGGAATGGTCAGCACCCTTTCAGTGTAAAGGGCTGGAAACAGCGGCTCCAGCCGCCACTTCCCTGTGGCTCACCCAGGTTCCCGATACAGAGGCACTGAGCCCAGAGTTCTGCTCACCCTGCAGGAACAGTGTCGACGCGCCAGAGTGAATGGGCACCCACCCGGGTAGCGGGTCTGAGACAAGTGCAGTCTCTGAGATTGGCACGCAAAGGAAACCATAAAACCTACAGCAGGGCAGGGAAGCTACAGGGCCGAAAGCTGAGCACAGTTTTAATTCGCTCTATAATCTGAAGTGGAGGAGCCCGGGCAGCCGTCCTTCAATGGGCTGAATGTCAGATTATCAGCCTCTGTATAAAACCGGCAATAGTTTAGGTGCTGCTGCTGGGGTGGTGGAGGAAGTTGAGAGAATGTGTGCTGTTAAACTGATACGAGTCCCAGGAGGGCAGAGAAAACACTTCAAGGACACCCTCAAATTCTCCTTGAACAAATGTAATATCCCCACCGACTCTTGGGAATCCCTGGCCCAAGACCGCCCAAAGTGGAGGAGGAGCATCCGAGAAGGCCCGGAACACTTTGAGTCTCTTCGCCGGGAACATACGGAAGCCAAGTACAAACAGCGGAAGGAGTGTACAACAAATCAAGCACCCCACCCTCCGTCCCTCCAACCACCGTCTGCCCCACCTGTAGATCCCGCATTGGTCTCATCAGTCACCTGAGAACTCATATTAGTGTGGAAGCAAGTCATCCTCGACTCCGAGGCACTGCCCAAGAAGAAGACGACTGTGATCAGTGAGACACGAGATAGGATGAGTGCAAACCTCTTGACAGGCAGCAGTCTGTAATTCTCTATGGTACAGGTACATTAATGTAGTGAAGGGTACACAGATCATCAGGTTAGGGAACACTGAGCCCTGCACCCCCCCCGGCACTGAATGTCCTCGTGGCCTCTCATGCTCCTCCAACAGAACTCTGGCGGAATCCCAATTTACCCAGGTCGAGGCGATTACAGCCATTTACGTTGGTGGAACGGGAGAGGCCCTGAGGAAAACTCCCATGCGACTCCAATTGTAAAATACACATAAGACAACATTAAAGGATTGGATTCAGCTGCTGGATCATCGAGGTTGATTATTCGCACTTACAGCCGGCGCTCAATGTCATCGTTACGCGGTTCAATGTCTCAGTGTTCGCTGCTCAGCGCGGGCACAGCCTCCGCATAGCCAGCTGGAAGTTTCGGCTGGGAAGGCACGGGATGCAACAGGCATTGCGGGTCGTTACTGCTCACAGGCCAAGCGGCCCTCGCTCTCCGACTCCTCCTGGTCGGCACACCGTCCGTCGGGGTCGATCAGGTGCTGAATTTCCTCTGCGCTGACCGGAACTCGCTCCGGCTGCAGCCACCGCTTGAAATGGTCAATGGCGCTGGAGGAATAAAGGAAGTGATCACAGAGTAGACTGGATGCAGACAGGGCTTCCTAAATGTACAGAGTGCTACGGACCGGGAATCTTCTTTTACTGAATGGAAGCACAAAAAACCCTAACTGTGTAATGGAGCGACATCAATCCAGGGCGTAAACCTCCCTGTAAAACCAGCTGAAGGAACCGGCAACAACAGGGTTAATTCTGGAGGTCCAGTACTCCCAGTGAAGTGTCCCATTCCTATGCTATCATCCCCACAGGTCTTTAAAGCCACCTGTCGAGTATATCTGTGCATGTATGTATATATCTATGTGTGTGTGTGTGTGTCTGTGTCAGTGTGTGTCTGCATCTGTGTGTGCCTATCTGTGTATGCGTATCTGTGTGTGTGTGTGTGTGCTTGTGTGCGTGCGTGTCTGTGTGTGCGAGTCTGTGTGTGCGTGTCTGTGTCTATCTGTGTATGTATGTGAGGGTGTATGTGTGATTGTGTGTGAATCTGTGTCTGTGTCAGTGTGTGTGTATGTAGCTGTGTGTGGAGTCTGTGTGTGCGTGTGTGTGTGTGTATGTGCGTGTGTGTGTGTCAGTATGTGTGTGTGTCAGTGTGTGTGTGTGTAATAGTGTCTGTGTGAATACCTGTGTCAGTATGTGTGTGTGTGTGTGGGGGGGGGGGGGAAGTCTGTGTGTGTGTGTGTCTGTGTGCGTATCCGTGACAGTGTGTGTGTGTGTGTGTATCTGTGTGTATGTATCCGTGTGTGTGTGTGTGTCAGTGTGTGTGTGTGTGTGTGTGGGTGTCATTGTGTGTGTGTGTGGGTGTGTGTCTGTCAGTGTGTGTGGGTGTCAGTGTGTGTGTGTCAGTGTGTGTGTGTCAGTGTGTGCGTGTGTGTGTGTGCATCTGTGTGTCAGTATGTGCGTGTCTGTGTGACAGTGTCTGTGTGACAGTGTCTGTGTGTGTGCGTGTGTGTGTCAGTATGTGCGTGTCTGTGTGACAGTGTCTGTGTGACAGTGTCTGTGTGTGTGCGTGTGTGTGTCAGTATGTGCGTGTCTGTGTGACAGTGTCTGTGTGACAGTGTCTGTGTGTGTGCGTGTGTGTGTCAGTATGTGCGTGTCTGTGTGACAGTGTCTGTGTGACAGTGTCTGTGTGTGTGCGTGTGTGTGTCAGTATGTGCGTGTCTGTGTGACAGTGTCTGTGTGACAGTGTCTGTGTGTGTGCGTGTGTGTGTCAGTATGTGCGTGTCTGTGTGACAGTGTCTGTGTGACAGTGTCTGTGTGTGTGCGTGTGTGTGTCAGTATGTGCGTGTCTGTGTGACAGTGTCTGTGTGACAGTGTCTGTGTGACAGTGTCTGTGTGTGTGCGTGTGTGTGTCAGTATGTGCGTGTCTGTGTGACAGTGTCTGTGTGACAGTGTCTGTGTGTGTGCGTGTGTGTGTCAGTATGTGCGTGTCTGTGTGACAGTGTCTGTGTGACAGTGTCTGTGTGAGTGTCTGTGTGACAGTGTCTGTGTGACAGTGTCTGTGTGTGTGCGTGTGTGTGTGTGTGTGTGTCAGTATGTGCGTGTCTGTGTGACAGTGTCTGTGTGACAGTGTCTGTGTGTGTGCGTGTGTGTGTCAGTATGTGCGTGTCTGTGTGACAGTGTCTGTGTGACAGTGTCTGTGTGACAGTGTCTGTGTGTGTGCGTGTGTGTGTCAGTATGTGCGTGTCTGTGTGACAGTGTCTGTGTGACAGTGTCTGTGTGTGTGCGTGTCAGTATGTGCGTGTCTGTGTGACAGTGTCTGTGTGACAGTGTCTGTGTGTGTGCGTGTGTGTGTCAGTATGTGCGTGTCTGTGTGACAGTGTCTGTGTGACAGTGTCTGTGTGTGTGCGTGTGTGTGTCAGTATGTGCGTGTCTGTGTGACAGTGTCTGTGTGACAGTGTCTGTGTGACAGTGTCTGTGTGTGTGCGTGTGTGTGTCAGTATGTGCGTGTCTGTGTGACAGTGTCTGTGTGACAGTATCTGTGTGTGTGCGTGTGTGTGTTAGTATGTGCGTGTCTGTGTGACAGTGTCTGTGTGACAGTGTCTGTGTGTGTGCGTGTGTGTGTCAGTATGTGCGTGTCTGTGTGACAGTGTCTGTGCGTGTGTGTGTCAGTATTTGCATGTGTGTGTGACAGTGTCTGTGTGACAGTGTCTGTGTGACAGTGTCTGTGTGTGTGCGTGTGTGTGTCAGTATGTGTGTGTCTGTGTGACAGTGTCTGTGTGACAGTGTCTGTGTGACAGTGTCTGTGTGTGTGCGTGTGTGTGTCAGTATGTGCGTGTCTGTGTGACAGTGTCTGTGTGACAGTGTCTGTGTGTGTGCGTGTGTGTGTCAGTATGTGCGTGTCTGTGTGACAGTGTCTGTGTGACAGTGTCTGTGTGTGTGCGTGTGTGTGTCAGTATGTGCGTGTCTGTGTGACAGTGTCTGTGTGACAGTGTCTGTGTGTGTGCGTGTGTGTGTCAGTATGTGCGTGTCTGTGTGACAGTGTCTGTGTGACAGTGTCTGTGTGTGTGCGTGTGTGTGTCAGTATGTGCGTGTCTGTGTGACAGTGTCTGTGTGACAGTGTCTGTGTGTGTGCGTGTGTGTGTCAGTATGTGCGTGTCTGTGTGACAGTGTCTGTGTGACAGTGTCTGTGTGTGTGCGTGTGTGTCAGTATGTGCGTGTCTGTGTGACAGTGTCTGTGTGACAGTGTCTGTGTGACAGTGTCTGTGTGACAGTGTCTGTGTGACAGTGTCTGTGTGTGTGTCAGTATGTGCGTGTCTGTGTGACAGTGTCTGTGTGACAGTGTCTGTGTGTGTGCGTGTGTGTGTCAGTATGTGCGTGTCTGTGTGACAGTGTCTGTGTGACAGTGTCTGTGTGACAGTGTCTGTGTGTGTGCGTGTGTGTGTCAGTATGTGCGTGTCTGTGTGACAGTGTCTGTGTGACAGTGTCTGTGTGACAGTGTCTGTGTGTGTGTGTGTCAGTATGTGCGTGTCTGTGTGACAGTGTCTGTGTGACAGTGTCTGTGTGACAGTGTCTGTGTGTGTGCGTGTGTGTGTCTGGTTGCGTGTGTGGTTGTTCTCCTAATCGGAGGAAGGACATTCTTGCTATTGAGGGAGTGCAGCGAAGGTTCACCAGACTGATTCCCGGGATGGCAGGACTGACATATGAAGAAAGACTGGATTGACTGGAATTTAGAAGAATGAGAGGTGATCTCATAGAAACATATAAAATTCTGATAGGATTGGATAGGTTTGATGCAGGAAGAATGTTCTCGATGTTGGGGGAGTCCAGAAGCAGGGGTCACAATCTAAGGATAAGGGGTAAGCCATTTAGGATCGAGATGAGGAGAAACTTCCTCAACTCAGAGAATTGTGAACCTGTGAAATTCTCTACGATAGAAAGTTGTTGAGGCCAGTTCATTGGATAAATTCAAAAGGGAGTTAGATATGGCCCTTATGGCTAAAGGGATCAAGGGGTATGGAGAGAAAGCAGGAATGGGGTACTGAAGTCGCATGATCAGCCATGATCATATTGAATGGTGTGCAGGCTCGAAGGGCCGAATGGCCTACTCCTGCACTTATTTTCTATGTTTCTATGTGTCTGTGTGAGTGTGTGTGTGTGTGGAGGGGGAGGTCATTGTGTGTATGTGTCCGTGTGTGTCTGTGACAGTGTGTGTGTGTCTGTGTGTGTCAAATGTGTGTGCATGTCTGTGTGTATGCGTGTCAGTGTGTATGCGTGTCAGTGTGTATGCATTTCAGTGTTTTGCATGTGTGTGTGGGGGGTCTGTGTGTGTGTGTGTGTGCGCGTGTGTCGGTGTTGGTGTGCATGTGCGTGCGTGTCTGTGCGTGTGCGTATGTCTGTGCGGCGTGTGCGTGCCCATGCGTGTCTGTGCGTGCATCTGTGCCCGTGCGCGCGTGTGCCTGTGCGTGCATGCATGTGCGTGCGTGTATATGCTTGCATGCGTGTCTGTGCTTGCGTGTCTGTGCGTGTGTCTGTGCATGCGCGTGCGTGCCCGTGTGTCTGTGCGTGCCCATGTGTGTCCGTGCGTGCACGCCCGTGCGGCGTGCCCATGTGTGCGTGTGCCCATGCGTGTCTGTCCGTGTGTCTGTGCGTGCATGCCCATGTGTGCGTACGTGTCTGTGCGTGTGTGCCCGTGCATGCATGTATACATCTGTGTGCATTCCCTGCAAGCTGTGCGGCCCGCAGCACACTGGAGCTCCCGCACAGCCAGCTCACCGGTCTTTAAATGGGAAAAACTGCGCATGCGCGGTATTTTGAATGGGCCGTGTAGCCTCTTAAAGGGGTTGCACACCCAAAAACTGAAGGGAAGAGTGATGGGTCTGTGTGTGTGTGTGTGTGTCTATATATATCAGTGTGTGAACCTTGGATTCCGGTGTGGATCAGGGTGGGGGCGGAGATCTAGGAGCATTGGATTCGGAATGTCACCCTGTGCTCTGACAGGGGGATCAAGTGGTTGTGGCTGTTTTCAAAGTATACAACTGAAGATATTAATCAGTGTTTTCCCAAAGTTAATAAGTCACTGCCAGGGGAGGGGTCAGGTATTAGTCCCTCCCACCACCTGCTTAATCCCTCGGTCCTAGTGGGGGAACATGCTGCCATTAGTCTCTGCATGGGGAATTGAGTCGTGTCTGGTTATTTGTAATAACTGGCAGAAGCCAGGTTACTGCAGACCAACGTTACCTCTGGTCCATCTCGTAACCATCACTGTACATATCAGACCCGTACTGCTCATGTAGGAACCGATCCCAGCATTCCTTCTTTGCCTGTGACAGGCTGCGGAGCATCTCTTTCGAACTTGGTTCCTCATTCAGACCCTTCAATTTTCTCAGGCGAGTTTCTGTTAGAAAAACACAAACCAGTCAGTACACAGACTGCACCAACTACACACAAACACAGTACACAGATTGCAGCAGTACATACATAGTGCACAGACTGCACCATCTACACACAAACACAGTACACAGATTGCAGCAGTACACATAGTGCACAGATTGCAACAACTACACACACAGTGCACAGACTGCACCAACTACACACATACACAGTAGACTGCACCAGCTACACACATACACAGTACACAGACTGCACCAGCTACACACACAGTGCACAGACTGCACCAACTACACACACACAGTACACAGACTGCACCAGCTACACACAGTACACAGATTGCACCAGCTACACACACACAGTACACAGACTGCACCAGCTACACACACACAGTACACAGACTGCACCAGCTACACACACACACAGTACACAGACTGCACCAACTACACATATACACAGTGCAGACTGCACCAACTACACAAACACAGTGCACAGACTGCACCAGCTACACACACAGTACACAGACTGCACCAGCTACACACACAGTACACAGACTGCACCAACTACACACACACACACACAGTGCACAGACTGCACCAGCTACACACACAGTGCACAGACTGCACCAACTACACACACACACACAGTGCACAGACTGCACCAGCTACACACACAGTAAACAGACTGCACCAGCTACACACACATACAGTGCACAGACTGCACCAGCTACACACACACACAGTACACAGACTGCACCAGCTACACACACAGTGCACAGACTGCACCAGCTACACACACAGTACAGAGACTGCACCAGCTACACACACACAGTACACAGACTGCACCAACTACACACACACAGTGCACAGACTGCACCAGCTATACACACACACACAGTACACAGACTGCACCAGCTACACACACAGTAGACTGCACCAGCTACACACACAGCACAGTGCACAGACTGCACCAACTACACACACAGAGTACACAGACTGCACCAACTACACACACAGAGTACACAGACAAGTTGACTTTACTATTTTGAGGACTGCCAACCTTATAAGTACCTCCTTTTTATCTATTTTTATCTTATCCAATATCACTGCTGCCTACTCGTTTACTGTGACATTGGCAGCATCTTCTTCTTCAGTGAAGAAAGATGCAAAGTACACATTTATACCTCAGCCATGTCCTTTGCCTCCATAAGAATATCTCCTATTTGGCTGCTAACCGGCCTTACCCTTCCTTTGACTACAACACTGCTACACACAGTACAAGACAGTACACAGACTGTCAGTGAGGGTGTGGGACTGTGTGCCAGTATTGGGTCTGTCGGTAATTGTGTATTCTGTTTCGGATCCCGACCCGCCTGGGATGGGTTTGGGCACACGGCTATGTTGCCCATGGTTGGAATCTGAGGCTAGATCATCCACTGTGTTCTTTTTAAAAAGCCAGCATTTATTGCTCATCCCTAATTGCCCCTGAGAAGATTGTGGTGAGCCGCTTTCTTGAACCGCTGGCGTCCGTGTGGTGATGGTACTCCCGCACTGCTATCAGATAGGGAGTTCCAGGATTTCGACCTAAAGACGGTGGAGGAACAGCCGATATATTTCCAAGTTGGGAATATGGAGGTGGTGGCGTTTGCATGCGCCTGCTGCCCTTGGCCTTCTCGGTGGGAGAGGTCACGGGTTTGGGAGGTGCTACCAAAGAAGCCTTGGCGAGATGCTGCAGTGTATCTAGGAGATGGTACACACTGCGCTGGTGATGCAGGGAGTGAATGTTTAAGGTGGTGGATGGGGTGCCAATCAAGTGGGCTGCTTTGTCATGGATGAGGTCGAGTTTCTTGAGTGCTGTTGGAGCCGCACTCATCCAGGCAAGTGGGCAGTGTTCCATCACACTCCTGACTTGTGTCTTGTAGATGGTGGAAAGGTTTTGGGGAGTCAGGAGGTGAGACACTCGCCGCAGAATACCCAGCCTCTGACCTGCTCTTGTGGCCACAGTATTTATATGGCTGGTCCAGTGAAGTTTCTGGTCTCTGCCCCTCTCCCCCATTGATCAGCGCACTGACGGAGTGCTGGAACAGATTCTTTCCCCACTGTTGGATCCAAAATTGGCTGAGAGGCAGGAAGCAAAGGGTAATGGTTGATATGTGTTTTTGTGACTGGAAGGCTGTATCCAGTGGGGTTCCGCAGGGCTTAGTGCTGGATCCCTTGCTTTTTGTGGTATATATCAATGACATGGACTTGAATGTTGGGGGTATGATTTAGGAGTTTGCAGATAACATTAACATAGGTTGTGTGGTTGATAATGAAGAATACCAAAGGGCAGAAAACGCTGGTGTGTACAGACCACCAAACAGTAGTAGTGAGGTTGGGGACAGCACAAACAAGAAATTAGGGATGCGTGCAATAAAGGTACAGCAGTTATCATGGGCGATTTTAATCTACATATAGATTGGACTAACCAAACTGGTAGCAGTATGATGGAGGAGGATTTCCTGGAGTGTATTAGGGATGGTTTTCTAGACCAATATGTCAAGGAACCAACTAGAGGGCTGGCCATCCTAGACTGGGTGATGTGTAATGAGAAAGGACTAATTAGCAATCTTGTTGTGCGTGGCCCCTTGGGGAAGAGTGACCATAATATGGTAGAATTCTTTATTAAGATGGAGAGTGACACAGTTAATTCAGAGACTAGGGTCCTGAACTTAAGGAAAGGTAACTTCGATGGTATGAGATGTGAATTGGCTAGAATAGACTGGCGAATGATACTTAAAGGGTTGACGGTGGATAGGCAATGGCAAACATTTAAGGATCACATGAATGAACTTCAACAATTATACATCCCTGTCTGGAATAAAAATAAAACGGGGAAGGTGGCTCAACCGTGGCTAACAAGGGAAATTAAGGATAGTGTTAAATCCAAGGAAGAGGCATATAAATTGGCCAGAAAAAGCAGCAAACCTGAGGACTGGGAGAAATTTAGAATTCAGCAGAGGAGGACAAAGGGTTTCATTAGGAGGGGGAAAATAGAGTATGAGAGGAAGTGTGCTGGGAACATAAGAACTGACTGCAAAAGCTTCTATAGATATGTGAAGAGAAAAAGATTAGTGAAGACAAACGTAAGTCCCTGGCAGTCAGAATCAGGTGAATTTATAATGGGGAATAAAGAAATAGCAGACCAACTGAACAAATACTTTGGTTCTGTCTTCACGAAGGAAGACACAAATAACATTCTGGAAGTACTAGGGGACCGAGTGTCTAGCGAGAAGGAAGAACTGAAGGAAATCCTTATTAGTCAGGAAATTGTGTTAGGGAAATTGATGGGATTGAAGGCCGATAAATCCCCAGGGCCTGATAGTCTGCATGCCAGAGTACTTAAGGAAGTAGCCCTAGAAATAGTGGATGCATTGGTGACCATTTTTCAACAGTCTATCGACTCTGGATCAGTTGCTATAGATTGGAGGATAGCTAATGTAACACCACTTTTTAAGAAAGGAGGGAGAGAGAAAACGGGTAATTATAGACCGGTTAGCCTGACATCAGTAGTGGGAAAAATGTTGGAATCAATTATTAAAGATGAAATAGCAGCACATTTGGAAAGCAGTGACAGGATCGGTCCAAATCAGCATGGATTTATGAAAAGGAAATCATGCTTGACAAATCTTCTAGAATTTTTTGAGGATGTAACTAGTAGAATGGACAAGGGATAACCAGTGAATGTGGTGTATTTGGACTTTCAAAAGGCTTTTGACAAGGTCCCACACAAGAGATTGGTGTGCAAAATTAAAGCACATGGTATTGGGGGTAATGTACTGACGTGGATAGAGAACTTGTTGGCAGACAGGAAGCAGAGAGTCGGGATAAACGAGTCCTTTTCAGAATGGGAGGCAGTGACTAGTGGGGTGCCGCAGGGCTCAGTGCTGGGACCCCAGCTATTTACAATATACATCAATGATTTAGATGAAGAATTGAAAGTAATATCTCCAAGTTTGCAAATGACAATAAGCTGGGTGGCGGTGTGAGCTGTGAGGAGGATGCTAAGAGGCTGCAGGGTGACTTGGACAGGTTAGGTGAGTGGGCAAATGCATGGCAGATGCAGTACAATGTGGATAAATGTGAGGTTATCCACTTTGGTGGCAAAAACATGAAGGCAGAATATTATCTGAATGGTGGCAGATTAGGAAAAGGGGAGGTACAATGAGATCTGGGTGTCATGGTACATCAGTCATTGAAGGTTGGCATGCAGGTACAGTAGGCGGTGAAGAAGGCAAATGGCATGTTGGCCTTCATAGCTAGGGGATTTGAGTATAGGAGCAGGGAGGTCTTACTGCAGTTGTACAGGGCCTTGGTGAGGCCACACCTTGAATATTGTGTACAGTTTTGTTCTACTAATCTGAGGAAGGACATTCTTGCTATTGAGGGAGTGCAGCGAAGGTTCACCATACTGATTCCCGGGACAACAGGACTGACATATGAGAAGAGAGTGATAGACCGGGCCTGTATTCACTGGAGTTTAGAAGAATGAGAGGAGATCTAATAGAAACATATAAAATTCTGATGGGACTGGACAGGTTAGATGCAGGAAGAATGTTCCCGATGTTGGGGGAGTCCAGAACCAGGGGTCACAGTCTAAGGATAAGGGGTAAGCCATTTAGGACTGAGATGAGGAGAAACTTCTTCACTCAGAGAGTTGTTAACCTGTAGCATTCTCTCCCGTAGAGAGTTGTTGATGCCAGTCCGTTAGATATATTCAAGAGGGAGTTAGATATGGCCCTTATGGCTATAGGGATCAAGGGGTATGGAGAGAAAGCAGGAAAGGGGTACCTGAGGTGAATGATCAGCCATGATCTTATTGAATGGTACTGCAGGCTCGAAGGGCCGAATGGCCTACTCCTGCACCTATTTTCTATGTTTCTATGTAAGAAAGCTGTGGACTGCAGGTGTGAATGTTTAAAAATGTATAGAGACATTGAAGTTGAGAACGTGGGAACTGTATAGGGACAGTATAAGCTAACAAACAATTCATGGAGGAATAGCCATGACATCTCAGACTCGAGACTGTGAAATGTTACAACACTAACACATATTGAAACAAAACCCACAGCTTGCAGAAAAACCTCAAGGTCTTATTAAATCATGTTATTAACCTGTCAATGTTTCATTGACAGAAGGTCTTTGTTTAAAATCGGACCATGCTTGGGTCGGCTTATGAGTGGACGAAGGGAAGGAGGGATCAAAAGAGATGGGCTGAGCTGGGATGTCACTCTAGCCCTATCTTGTTATCTTTTGCCGAAAATGTATAACCATCGTGCCTCGACAATGTAACGTCACTTATCCGTAGGGAGTGTGTACGCTCTATCGAGAGAGTATATCTTCTGTCTGATAGGTCTTGCCGGCCGGTAAAATAAAGACTGCTTTGTTCAAAGCACAAGAGGTATTCGACTCAGTAATTTTACTGAACCAGATTGAGAGAAAAGAATCTACATTTACACAGGAAGATATCAATGAACTGGTCAAGTGGGCAAAACAGTGGCAAATGGAATTCAATCTGGAGAAGTGTGAGGTAGTGCATTTGGGGAGGTCTAACAAGGCAAGGGAATACACATTAAATGGTAGGACACTGAGAAGTGTAGAGGAACAAAGGGACCTTGGAGTGCAGGTCCACAGATCCCTAAAGGTAGCAGGCCAGGTAGATAAGCTGGTTAAGAAGGTATATGGAATACTTGTCTTTATTAGTCGAGGCATGGAATACAAGAGCAAGGAGGTTGTGCTTGAACTGTATAAAACACTGGTTAGGCTACAGCTGGAGTACTGCGTGCAGTTTTGGTCACCACATTACAGGAAAGATGTTATTGCACTAGAAAGGGTGGAACAGAAGAAGCTGAGTGGAGGTCTGATTGAGGTGTATAAAATTAAGAGGGGCCTCAATAGAGTGGATAGGAAGGACCTGTTTCGCTTGGCAGAGGGGTCAACAACCAGGGGACATAGATTTAGAGTAATTGAGGGGAGGTTTAGAGGTGATATATGGTGAAATTTCTTCATGCAGAGGGAGAGGGGGAGAGAAAGCCGTTCGTTGCCGCTGTGCGGGAGGGGGGGGGGAGAGAAAGCTGTTCGTTGCCGCTGTGTGGGAGGGGGGGGGGGGAGAGAAAGCCGTTCGTTGCCGCTGTGCGGGAGGGGGGGGGGAGAGAAAGCTGTTCGTTGCCGCTGTGTGGGAGGGGGGGGGGGGAGAGAAAGCCGTTCGTTGCCGCTGTGCGGGGGGGGGGGGGGAGAGAAAGCTGTTCGTTGCCGCTGTGCGGGAGGGGGGGGGGGGGGAGAGAAAGCCGTTCGTTGCCGCTGTGCGGGAGGGGGGGGGGGGGGAGAAAGCTGTTCGTTGCCGCTGTGCGGGAGGGGGGGGGGGGGAGGGAGAGAAAGCCGTTCGTTGCCGCTGTGCGGGAGGGGGGGGGGGGGGGGGAGAGAAAGCCATTCGTTGCCGCTGTGCGGGGGGGGGGGGGGGGAGAAAGCTGTTCGTTGCCGCTGTGCGGGAGGGGGGGGGGGGGGGAGAGAAAGCCATTCGTTGCCGCTGTGCGGGGGGGGGGGGGGGGGAGAAAGCTGTTCGTTGCCGCTGTGCGGGAGGGGGGGGGGGGAGAGAAAGCCGTTCGTTGCCGCTGTGCGGGAGGGGGGGGGGGGGGGAGAGAAAGCCATTCGTTGCCGCTGTGCGGGGGGGGGGGGGGGGGGAGAAAGCTGTTCGTTGCCGCTGTGCGGGAGGGGGGGGGGGGAGAGAAAGCCGTTCGTTGCCGCTGTGCGGGAGGGGGGGGGGGGGGGAGAGAAAGCCATTCGTTGCCGCTGTGCGGGGGGGGGGGGGGGGGAGAAAGCTGTTCGTTGCCGCTGTGTGGGAGGGGGGGGGGGGAGAGAAAGCCGTTCGTTGCCGCTGTGTGGGAGGGGGGGGGGGGAGAGAAAGCCGTTCGTTGCCGCTGTGTGGGGGGGGGGGGGGGGGAGAAAGCTGTTCGTTGCCGCTGTGCGGGAGGGGGGGGGGGGGGAGAAAGCTGTTCGTTGCCGCTGTGCGGGAGGGGGGGGGGGGGGGGGAGAGAAAGCCGTTCGTTGCCGCTGTGCGGGAGGGGGGGGGGGGGGAGAAAGCTGTTCGTTGCCGCTGTGCGGGAGGGGGGGGGGGGGGGGGAGAGAAAGCCGTTCGTTGCCGCTGTGCGGGAGGGGGGGGGGGGGGAGAAAGCTGTTCGTTGCCGCTGTGCGGGAGGGGGGGGGGGGGGGGGGGAGAGAAAGCCATTCGTTGCCGCTGTGCGGGGGGGGGGGGGGGAGAAAGCTGTTCGTTGCCGCTGTGCGGGAGGGGGGGGGAAGAAAACAGCCGTTCGTTCCCGGGGGGGGGGAAGGAGACAGTGAGAAGGCTGCAAGTGCTGATGGCAATGTGCTTTTATTAAAAAATGTTCAAAAATTAAACAGCTACAAAGAACTACAAAAATGGCCGAGTGCCAATGTTTTTTTCACACTGCGCGTGCGCGAATGCTCCAACGCGCACGCGCAGCATTGCCGGCAGGAAAAAAACTAATTTAAATAGTACTCGCCCCCTCGCACTTACAAAATCGGCGCGTGTAGGCTCCGCCCCCCTGAGCACCACGCCAAGCAGACAAGGAGCTGCAAAGCGCTCCAGAATCGCGATTTTTTTTAGGCGCCGTTTTAGGCTCGGAGGGGCGCCCGTTTTTTTTCTTGTGGAAACTTGGGCCCTTAAAAAGTACTTGGATGTGCACTTAAAGTGCCGTAACCTACAGGGCTACAGACCAAGAGCTGGAAAGTGGGATTAGGCTGAATAGCTGTTGGTTGGCCGGCGCGGACACGATGGGCCGAAATGGCCTCCTTCCATGCTGTAAATTTCTATGATTCTATGTCCTGGGAGGGCAAGGGTGACTTGGGGATCTGGAATAAAAAGCTTTAAATCACACACTTACCCAATGCTGCTATATATTGGTGTGAATCTGCCATGGGAGCCCAAGGATTGACACCTTCTGCGTGATCCTCATCGTTGCTCATCGAATCCAAGTCCAGCGCCATCCCGGGAATTGGGCTGAATATTTCAGAGAAAGATTCCGGCAGATAGTCTTCGATTGGGGACTCGGCGAGAGCAGGCAGTCCAGAACATATCCGTTCCCAGATATCATCACCACACTCCGTGTCACTCACATCCATCGCAAACACTCCCAAACCTCGAAACAATGACAGCTGGAGTCAGTCAGTCAGCAAACCCCTTGCGGAATCATCCAGACTCAAAGCAGGGAAACTACAGGGACAACAAGAACACATTCAGTCTCACGCCGACAGGGGCAGACGGTCAGTCTCACACCGACAGACGGTCAGTCTCACGCCGACAGGGACAGACGGTCAGTCTCACACCGACAGAAACAGACGGTCAGTCTCACACCGACAGGGACAGACGGTCAGTTTCACACCGACAGGGACAGGCGGTCAGTCTCACACCGACAGGAACAGACGGTCAGTTTCACACCGACAGGGACAGACGGTCAGTTTCACACCGACAGGGACAGAGGGTTAGTTTCATACTGACAGGGACAGACGGTCAGTCTCACACCGACAGGGACAGACGGTTAGTTTCACACCGACAGGAACAGACGGTTAGTTTCACACCGACAGGGACAGACGGTTAGTTTCACACTGACAGTCTCAGACGGTCAATCTCACACCGACAGGTACAGACGGTCAGTTTCACACTGACAGGAACAGACGGTCAGTCTCACGCCGACAGGGACAGAGGGTCAGTCTCACGCCGACAGGGACAGACGGTCAGTCTCACGCCGACAGGGAGAGACGGTCAGTCTCAGCCGACAGGGACAGACGGTCAGTTTCACACCGACAGGGACAGACGGTTAGTTTCACACCGACAGGGACAGACGGTTAGTTTCATGCTGACAGGGACAGACGGTCAGTCTCACACCGACAGGGACAGACGGTTAGTTTCACACCGACAGGAACAGACGGTCAGTCTCACACCGACAGACGGTCAGTCTCACGCCGACAGGGACAGACGGTCAGTCTCACGACGACAGACGGTCAGTCTCACACCGACAGGGACAGACGGCCAGTCTTACACCGACAGACGGTCAGTCTCACACCGACAGGGACAGACGGTCAGTCTCACGCCGACAGGGACAGACGGTCAGTCTCACGCCGACAGACGGTCAGTATCACGCCGTCAGGGACAGACAATCAGTCTCACACCGACAGACGGTCAGTCTCACGCCAACAGGGACATACGGTCAGTCTCAGGCCGACATGGACAGACAATCAGTCTCACACCGACAGACGGTCAGTCTCACGCCAACAGTGACAGACGGTCAGTCTCACGCCGACAGGGACAGACAGTCAGTCTCACACCGACAGGGACAGACGGTTAGTTTCACACTGACAGTCTCAGACGGTCAATCTCACACCGACAGGTACAGACGGTCAGTTTCACACTGACAGGAACAGACGGTCAGTCTCACGCCGACAGGGACAGACGGTCAGTCTCACGCCGACAGGGACAGAGGGTCAGTCTCACGCCGACAGGGACAGACGGTCAGTCTCACGCCGACAGGGACAGACGGTCAGTCTCAGCCGACAGGGACAGATGGTCAGTCTCACGCCGACAGGAACAGACGGTCGGTCTCACGTCTACAGGGAGAGACGGTCAGTGTCACACCGACAGGGAGAGACGGTCAGTCTCACACCGACAGGGACAGACGGTCAGTCTCACACTGACAGGGACAGATGGTCAGTCTCACACCGACAGGGACAGACGGTCAGTCTCACACCGACAGGGACAGACGGTTAGTTTCACACCGACAGGGACAGAAGGTTAGTTTCATACTGACAGGGACAGACGGTCAGTCTCACACCGACAGGGACAGACGGTTAGTTTCACACCGACAGGAACAGACGGTCAGTCTCACACCGACAGACGGTCAGTCTCACGCCGACAGGGACAGACGGTCAGTCTCACGACGACAGACGGTCAGTCTCACACCGACAGGGACAGACGGTCAGTCTCACGCCGACAGGGACAGACGGTCAGTCTCACGCCGACAGACGGTCAGTATCACGCCGTCAGGGACAGACGGTCAGTCTCACACCGACAGAGACAGACAATCAGTCTCACACCGACAGACGGTCAGTCTCACGCCAACAGGGACAGACGGTCAGTCTCAGGCCGACATGGACAGACGGTCAGTCTCACACCGACAGGGACAGACGGTCAGTTTCACACCGACAGGGACAGACGGTCAGTCTCACACCGACAGGGACAGACGGTCAGTCTCACACCGACAGGGACAGACGGTTAGTTTCACACCGACAGGAACAAACGGTCAGTCTCACACCGACAGACGGTCAGTCTCACGCCAACAGGGACAGACGGTCAGTCTCACACCGACAGACAGTCAGTCTCACACCGACAGTGACAGACGGTCAGTCTCACACCGACAGGGACAGACGGTCAGTCTCACACTGACAGGAACAGACGGTCAGTTTCACACCGACAGGAACAAACGGTCAGTCTCACACCGACAGACGGTCAGTCTCATGCCAACAGGGACAGACGGTCAGTCTCACACCGACAGTCAGTCTCACACCGACAGTGACAGACGGTCAGTCTCACACCGACAGGTACAGACGGTCAGTTTCACACAGACGGTCAGTTTCACACCGACAGGGACAGACGGTTAGTTTCATACTGACAGGGACAGACGGTCAGTCTCACACCAACAGGGACAGATGGTTAGTTTCATACTGACAGGGACAGACGGTCAGTCTCACAGCGACAGACGGTCAGTCTCACGCCGACAGGGACAGACGGTCAGTCTCACGTCGACAGGGACAGACGGTCAGTCTCACACCGACAGACAGTCAGTCTCACGCCGAAAGGGACAGACGGTCAGTCTCACACCGACAGATGGTCAGTCTCACACCGACAGGGACAGACGGTCAGTCTCACACCGACAGACAGTCAGTCTCACACTGACAGGAACAGACGGTCAGTCTCACGCCGACAGGGACAGACGGTTAGTCTCAGCCGACAGGGACAGACTGTTAGTCTCAGCCGACAGGGACAGACGGTCAGTCTCACGCCGACAGGGACAGACGGTCAGTCTCACACCGACAGACGGTCAGTCTCATGCCGACAGGGACAGACGGTCAGTCTCACACCTACAGACGGTCAGTCTCACGCCGACAGGGACAGACGGTCAGTCTCACACCGACAGACGGTCAGTCTCATGCCGACAGGGACAGACGGTCAGTCTCACACCTACAGACGGTCAGTCTCACGCCGACAGGGACAGACGGTCAGCCTCACGCCGACAGGGACAGACGGTCGGTCTCACATCTACAGGGAGAGACGGTCAGTCTCACACCGACAGGGACAGACGGTCAGTCTCACACCGATAGGGACAGGCGGTCAGTCTCACACCGACAGGGACAGACGGTCAGTTTCACACCGACAGGGACAGACGGTCAGTTTCACACCGACAGGGACAGACGGTTAGTTTCATACTGACAGGGACAGACGGTCAGTCTCACACCGACAGGGACAGACGGTCAGTCTCACACCGACAGGGACAGACGGTTAGTTTCATACTGACAGGGACAGACGGTCAGTCTCACACCGACAGGGACAGACGGTCAGTCTCACGCCGACAGGGACAGACGGTTAGTTTCACACCGACAGGAACAGATGGTCAGTCTCACACCGACAGACGGTCAGTTTCATACTGACAGGGACAGACGGTCAGTCTCACACTGACAGGGACAGACGGTCAGTCTCACGCCGACAGGGACAGACGGTCAGTCTCACGCCGACAGGGACAGAAGGTCAGTCTCACGCCGACAGGAACAGATGGTCAGTCTCACATCTACCTGGAGAGACGGTCAGTCTCACACCGACAGGGACAGACGGTCAGTCACACACCGACAGGGACAGACGATCAGTCTCACATTGACAGGAACAGACGGTCCGTTTCACACCGACAGGGACAGACGGTTAGTTTCATACTGACAGGGACAGACGGTCAGTCTCACACCGACAGGGACAGACGGTTAGTTTCACACCGACAGGAACAGATGGTCAGTCTCACACCGACAGACGGTCAGTCTCACACCGACAGGGACAGACGGTCAGTCTCACGCCGACAGGGACAGACGTTCAGTCTCACGCCGACAGGGACAGACGGTCAGTTTCACGCCGACAGGAACAGACGGTCAGTCTCACACCGACAGGGACAGACGGTCAGTTTCACACCGACAGGGACAGACGGTCAGTTTCACACCGACCGGGACAGACGGTTAGTTTCACACCGACAGGGACAGATGGTTAGTTTCACACCGACAGGGACAGATGGTTAGTTTCACACTGACGGGGACAGACGATCAATCTCACACCGACAGGTACAGAGGTCAGTTTCACACCGACAGGAACAGACGGTCAGTCTCACACCGACAGACGGTCAGTCTCACGCCGACAGGGACAGACGGTCAGTCACACGCCGACAGGGACAGACGGTCAGTCTCAGCCGACAGGGACAGATGGTCAGTCTCACGCCGACGGGAACAGACGGTCAGTCTCACATCTACAGGGAGAGACGGTCAGTCTCACACCGACAGGGAGAGACGGTCAGTCTAACACCGACAGGGACAGACAGTCAGTCTCACACCGACAGATGGTCAGTCTCACACCGACAGGAACAGACGCTCAGTCTCACACCGACAGGGACAGGCGGTCAGTCTCACACCGACAGGAACAGACGGTCAGTTTCACACCAACAGGGACAGACGGTCAGTTTCACACCGACAGGGACAGATGGTTAGATTCATACTGACATGGACAGACGGTCAGTCTCACACCGACAGGGACAGACGGTTAGTTTCACACCGACAGGAACAGACGGTCAGTCTCACACCGACAGACGGTCAGTCTCACACCGAAAGGGACAGACGGTCAGTCTCACACTGACAGTCGGTCAGTCTCACCAACAGGGACAGAGGGTCAGTCTCACACCGACAGGGACGGTTAGTTTCACACCGACTGGAACAGACGGTCAGTCTCACACCGACATACGGTCAGTCTCACGCCGACAGGGACAGACGGTCAATCTCACGCCGACAGGGACAGACGGTCAGTCTCACACCGACAGACGGTCAGTCTCACACCGACAGGGACAGACGGTCAGTCTCACACCGACAGACGGTCAGTCTCACACCGACAGACGGTCAGTCTCACACCGACAGGGAGAGGCGGTCAGTCTCAGCCGACAGGGACAGATGGCAGGGACAGACGGTTAGTTTCACACTGACAGGGACGGACGGTCAGTCTCACCCCGACAGGGACAGACGGTCAGTCTCACACCGACAGACGGTCAGTCTTACACCGACAGGAACAGACGGTCAGTTTCACACCGACAGGTTCAGATGGTTAGTTTCACACCGACAGGGACAGACGGTCAGTTTCACACTGACAGGGACGGACGGTCAGTCTCACACCGACAGGGACAGACGGTCAGTCTCACACCGACAGACGGTCAGTCTCACACCGACAGACGGTCAGTCTCACACCGACAGGGACAGACGGTCAGTTTCACACCGACAGGGACAGACGGTCAGTCTCACACCGACAGACGGTCAGTCTCACGCCGACAGGGACAGACGGTCAGTCTCACGCCGACAGGGACAGACGGTCAGTCTCAGCCGACAGGGACAGACAGTCAGTCTTACGCCGACAGGAACAGACGGTCAGTCTCACATCGACAGGGAGAGACGGTCAGTCTCACACCGACAGGGAGAAACGGTCAGTCTCACACCGACAGGGACAGACGGTCAGTCTCACACCGACAGACAGTCAGTCTCACACCGACAGACGGTCAGTCTCACACCGACAGGGACAGACGGTTAGTTTCACACCGACAGACGGTCAGTCTCACACCGACAGACGGTCAGTCTCACACCGACAGACGGTCAGTCTCACACCGACAGGGACAGACGGTCAGTCTCACACCGACAGTCGGTCAGTCTCACACCGACAGGGACAGACGGTTAGTTTCATACTGACAGGGACAGACGGTCAGTCTCACACCGACAGGGACAGACGGTCAGTCTCACGCCGACAGGGACAGACGGTTAGTTTCACACCGACAGGAACAGATGGTCAGTCTCACACCGACAGACGGTCAGTTTCATACTGACAGGGACAGACGGTCAGTCTCACACTGACAGGGACAGACGGTCAGTCTCACGCCGACAGGGACAGACGGTCAGTCTCACGCCGACAGGAACAGATGGTCAGTCTCACATCTACCTGGAGAGACGGTCAGTCTCACACCGACAGGGACAGACGGTCAGTCACACACCGACAGGGACAGACGATCAGTCTCACATTGACAGGAACAGACGGTCAGTTTCACACCGACAGGGACAGACGGTTAGTTTCATACTGACAGGGACAGACGGTCAGTCTCACACCGACAGGGACAGACGGTTAGTTTCACACCGACAGGAACAGATGGTCAGTCTCACACCGACAGACGGTCAGTCTCACACCGACAGGGACAGACGGTCAGTCTCACGCCGACAGGGACAGACGTTCAGTCTCACGCCGACAGGGACAGACGGTCAGTTCCACGCCGACAGGAACAGACGGTCAGTCTCACACCGACAGGGACAGACGGTCAGTTTCACACCGACAGGGACAGACGGTCATAATCACACTGACAGGGAGAGACGGTCAGTCTCACACCGACAGGGAGAAACGGTCAGTCTCACACCGACAGGGACAGACGGTCAGTCTCACACCGACAGACAGTCAGTCTCACACCGACAGACGGTCAGTCTCACACCGACAGGGACAGACGGTTAGTTTCACACCGACAGACGGTCAGTCTCACACCGACAGACGGTCAGTCTCACACCGACAGGGACAGACGGTCAGTCTCACACCGACAGTCGGTCAGTCTCACACCGACAGGGACAGACGGTCAGTCTCACACCGACAGACGGTCAGTCTCACACCGACAGGGACAGACGGTCAGTCTCACACCGACAGTCGGTCAGTCTCACACCGACAGGGACAGACGGTCAGTCTCACACCGACAGACGGTCAGTCTCACACCGACAGGGACAGATGGTCAGTCTCACGCCGACAGGGACAGACGGTCAGTCTCACACCGACAGGGACAGACAATCAGTCTCACACCGACAGACGGTCAGTCTCACGCCGACAGGGTCAGACGGTCAGTCTCACACCGACAGGGACAGACGGTCAGTCTCACACCGACAGACGGTCAGTCTCACACCGACAGGGACAGACGGTCAGTCTCATGCCGACAGGGACAGACGTTCAGTCTCACACTGACAGGAACAGACGGTCAGTCTCACGCCGACAGGGACAGATGGTCAGTCTCACACTGACAGGAACAGACGGTCAGTCTCACGCTGACAGGGACAGACGGTCAGTCAGACGCCGACAGGGACAGACGGTCAGTCTAAGCCGACAGGGACAGATGGTCAGTCTCACGCCGACAGGAACAGATGGTCAGTCTCACATCTACAGGGAGAGACGGTCAGTCTCACACCGACAGGGACAGACAGTCAGTCTAACACCGACAGGGACAGTCAGTCTCACACCGACAGGGACAGACGGTCAGTTTCACACCGACAGGGACAGACGGTCAGTCTCACACTGACAAGAACAGACGGTCAGTTTCACACCGACAGGGACAGACGGTTAGATTCATACTGACAGGGACAGATGGTCAGTCTCACGCCGACAGGGACAGACGGTCAGTTTCACACCGACAGGGACAGACGGTCAGTCTCACACTGACAAGAACAGACGGTCAGTTTCACACCGACAGGGACAGACGGTTAGATTCATACTGACAGGGACAGATGGTCAGTCTCACACCGACAGGGACAGACGGTTAGTTTCACACCGACAGGAACAGACGGTCAGTCTCACACCGACAGACGGTCAGTCTCACACCGACAGGGACAGACGGTCAGTCTCACACCGACAGTCGGTCAGTCTCACACCGACAGGGACAGACGGTCAGTCTCACACCGACAGACGGTCAGTCTCACACCGACATGGACAGATGGTCAGTCTCACGCCGACAGGGACAGACGGTCAGTGTCACACCGACAGGGACAGACAATCAGTCTCACACCGACAGACGGTCAGTCTCACGCCAACAGGGACGGTTAGTTTCACACCGACAGAAACAGACGGTCAGTCTCACACCGACAGACGGTCAGTCTCACGCCGACAGGGACAGACGGTCAGTCTCACGCCGACAGGGACAGACGGTCAGTCTCACGCCGACAGGGACAGACGGTCAGTCTCACGCCGACAGGAACAGATGGTCAGTCTCACATCTACCTGGAGAGACGGTCAGTCTCACACCGACAGGGACAGACGGTCAGTCACACACCGACAGGGACAGACGATCAGTCTCACATTGACAGGAACAGACGGTCAGTTTCACATCGACAGGGACAGACGGTCAGTTTCACACCGACAGGGACAGACGGTTAGTTTCATACTGACAGGGACAGACGGTCAGTCTCACACCGACAGGGACAGACGGTTAGTTTCACACCGACAGGGACAGACGGTCAGTCTCACACCGACAGACGGTCAGTCTCACACCGACAGGGACAGACGGTCAGTCTCACGCCGACAGGGACAGACGTTCAGTCTCACGCCAACAGGGACAGACGGTCAGTTTCACGCCGACAGGAACAGACGGTCAGTCTCACACCGACAGGGACAGACGGTCAGTTTCACACCGACAGGGACAGACGGTCATAATCACACTGACAGGAAAAGACGGTCAGTTTCACACCGACCGGGACAGACGGTTAGTTTCACACCGACAGGGACAGATGGTTAGTTTCACACCGACAGGGACAGATGGTTAGTTTCACACTGACAGGGACAGACGGTCAGTCTCACACCGACAGACGGCCAGTCTCACGCCGACAGGGACAGACGGTCAGTCACACGCCGACAGGGACAGACGGTCAGTCTCAGCCGACAGGGACAGATGGTCAGTCTCACGCCGACGGTAACAGACGGTCAGTCTCACATCTACAGGGAGAGATGGTCAGTCTCACACCGACAGGGAGAGACGGTCAGTCTAACACCGACAGGGACAGACAGTCAGTCTCACACCGACAGATGGTCAGTCTCACACCGACAGGAACAGACGGTCAGTCTCACACCGACAGGGACAGGCGGTCAGTCTCACACCGACAGGAACAGACGGTTAGTTTCACACCAACAGGGACAGACGGTCAGTTTCACACCGACAGGGACAGATGGTTAGATTCATACTGACAGGGACAGACGGTCAGTCTCACACCGACAGGGACAGACGGTTAGTTTCACACCGACAGGAACAGACGGTCAGTCTCACACCGACAGACGGTCAGTCTCACACCGATAGGGACAGACGGTCAGTCTCACACTGACAGTCGGTCAGTCTCACCAACAGGGACAGAGGGTCAGTCTCACACCGACAGGGACGGTTAGTTTCACACCGACTGGAACAGACGGTCAGTCTCACACCGACATACGGTCAGTCTCACGCCGACAGGGACAGACGGTCAGTCTCACGCCGACAGGGACAGACGGTCAGTCTCACACCGACAGACGGTCAGTCTCACACCGACAGACGGTCAGTCTCACACCGACAGGGACAGACGGTCAGTCTCACACCGACAGACGGTCAGTCTCACACCGACAGGGACAGACGGTCAGTCTCACACCGACAGACGGTCAGTCTCACACCGACAGGGAGAGGCGGTCAGTCTCAGCCGACAGGGACAGATGGTTAGTTTCACACCGACAGGGACAGACGGTTAGTTTCACACTGACAGGGACGGACGGTCAGTCTCACCCCGACAGGGACAGACGGTCAGTCTCACACCGACAGACGGTCAGTCTTACACCGACAGGAACAGACGGTCAGTTTCACACCGACAGGTTTAGATGGTTAGTTTCACACCGACAGGGACAGGCGGTCAGTTTCACACTGACAGGGACGGACGGTCAGTCTCACACCGACAGGGACAGACGGTCAGTCTCACACCGACAGACGGTCAGTCTCACACCGACAGACGGTCAGTCTCACACCGACAGGGACAGACGGTCAGTTTCACACCGACAGGGACAGACGGTCAGTCTCACACCGACAGACGGTCAGTCTCACGCCGACAGGGACAGACGGTCAGTCTCACACCGACAGGGACAGACGGTCAGTCTCAGCCGACAGGGACAGACAGGCAGTCTTACGCCGACAGGAACAGACGGTCAGTCTCACATCGACAGGGAGAGACGGTCAGTCTCACACCGACAGGGAGAAACGGTCAGTCTCACACCGACAGGGACAGACGGTCAGTCTCACACCGACAGATGGTCAGTCTCACACCGACAGGAACAGACGGTCAGTCTCACACCGACAGGGACAGGCGGTCAGTCTCACACCGACAGGACCAGACGGTCAGTTTCACACCGACAGATGGTCAGTCTCACACCGACAGGAACAGACGGTCAGTCTCACACCGACAGGGACAGGCGGTCAGTTTCACACCGACAGGGACAGATGGTTAGATTCATACTGACAGGGACAGACGGTCAGTCTCACACCGACAGGGACAGACGGTTAGTTTCACACCGACAGGAACAGACGGTCAGTCTCACACCGACAGACGGTCAGTCTCACACCGACAGGGACAGACGGTCAGTCTCACACTGACAGTCGGTCAGTCTCACCAACAGGGACAGAGGGTCAGTCTCACACCGACAGGGACGGTTAGTTTCACACCGACTGGAACAGACGGTCAGTCTCACACCGACATACGGTCAGTCTCACGCCGACAGGGACAGACGGTCAGTCTCACGCCGACAGGGACAGACGGTCAGTCTCACACCGACAGACGGTCAGTCTCACACCGACAGGGACTGACGGTCAGTCTCACACCGACAGACGGTCAGTCTCACACCGACAGACGGTCAGTCTCACACCGACAGGGAGAGGCGGTCAGTCTCAGCCGACAGGGACAGATGGTTAGTTTCACACCGACAGGGACAGACGGTTAGTTTCACACTGACAGGGACGGACGGTCAGTCTCACCCCGACAGGGACAGACGGTCAGTCTCACACCGACAGACGGTCAGTCTTACACCGACAGGAACAGACGGTCAGTTTCACACCGACAGGTTCAGATGGTTAGTTTCACACCGACAGGGACAGACGGTCAGTTTCACACTGACAGGGACGGACGGTCAGTCTCACACCGACAGGGACAGACGGTCAGTCTCACACCGACAGACGGTCAGTCTCACACCGACAGGGACAGACGGTCAGTCTCACGCCGACAGGGACAGACGGTCAGTCTCACGCCGACAGGGACAGACGGTCAGTCTCAGCCGACAGGGACAGACAGTCAGTCTTACGCCGACAGGAACAGACGGTCAGTCTCACATCGACAGGGAGAGACGGTCAGTCTCACACCGACAGGGAGAAACGGTCAGTCTCACACCGACAGGGACAGACGGTCAGTCTCACACCGACAGACAGTCAGTCTCACACCGACAGACGGTCAGTCTCACACCGACAGGGACAGACGGTTAGTTTCACACCGACAGACGGTCAGTCTCACACCGACAGACGGTCAGTCTCACACCGACAGGGACAGACGGTCAGTCTCACACCGACAGTCGGTCAGTCTCACACCGACAGGGACAGACGGTCAGTCTCACACCGACAGACGGTCAGTCTCACACCGACAGGGACAGACGGTCAGTCTCACACCGACAGTCGGTCAGTCTCACACCGACAGGGACAGACGGTCAGTCTCACACCGACAGACGGTCAGTCTCACACCGACAGGGACAGATGGTCAGTCTCACGCCGACAGGGACAGACGGTCAGTCTCACACCGACAGGGACAGACAATCAGTCTCACACCGACAGACGGTCAGTCTCACACCGACAGGGAGAGGCGGTCAGTCTCAGCCGACAGGGACAGATGGTTAGTTTCACACCGGCAGGGACAGACGGTTAGTTTCACACTGACAGGGACGGACGGTCAGTCTCACCCCGACAGGGACAGATGGTCAGTCTCACACCGACAGACGGTCAGTCTTACACCGACAGGAACAGACGGTCAGTTTCACACCGAAAGGTTCAGATGGTTAGTTTCACACCGACAGGGACAGACGGTCAGTTTCACACTGACAGGGACGGACGGTCAGTCTCACACCGACAGGGACAGACGGTCAGTCTCACACCGACAGACGGTCAGTCTCACACCGACAGGGAGAAACGGTCAGTCTCACACCGACAGGGACAGACGGTCAGTCTCACACCGACAGGGACAGACGGTCAGTCTCACACCGACAGGGACAGATGGTTAGTTTCACACCGACAGGGACAGATGGTTAGTTTCACACTGACAGGGACAGACGATCAATCTCACACCGACAGGTACAGAGGTCAGTTTCACACCGACAGGGACAGACGGTCAGTCTCACACCGACAGACAGTCAGTCTCACACCGACAGACGGTCAGTCTCACACCGACAGGGACAGACGGTTAGTTTCACACCGACAGACGGTCAGTCTCACACCGACAGACGGTCAGTCTCACACCGACAGGGACAGACGGTCAGTCTCACACCGACAGTCGGTCAGTCTCACACCGACAGGGACAGACGGTCAGTCTCACACCGACAGACGGTCAGTCTCACACCGACAGGGACAGACGGTCAGTCTCACACCGACAGTCGGTCAGTCTCACACCGACAGGGACAGATGGTCAGTCTCACACCGACAGACGGTCAGTCTCACACCGACAGGGACAGATGGTCAGTCTCACGCCGACAGGGACAGACGGTCAGTCTCACACCGACAGGGACAGACAATCAGTCTCACACCGACAGACGGTCAGTCTCACACCGACAGGGAGAGGCGGTCAGTCTCAGCCGACAGGGACAGATGGTTAGTTTCACACCGACAGGGACAGACGGTTAGTTTCACACTGACAGGGACGGACGGTCAGTCTCACCCCGACAGGGACAGACGGTCAGTCTCACACCGACAGACGGTCAGTCTTACACCGACAGGAACAGACGGTCAGTTTCACACCGAAAGGTTCAGATGGTTAGTTTCACACCGACAGGGACAGACGGTCAGTTTCACACCGACAGGGACAGACGGTCAGTCTCACACCGACAGACAGTCAGTCTCACACCGACAGACGGTCAGTCTCACACCGACAGGGACAGACGGTTAGTTTCACACCGACAGACGGTCAGTCTCACACCGACAGACGGTCAGTCTCACACCGACAGGGACAGACGGTCAGTCTCACACCGACAGTCGGTCAGTCTCACACCGACAGGGACAGACGGTCAGTCTCACACCAACAGACGGTCAGTCTCACACCGACAGGGACAGACGGTCAGTCTCACACCGACAGTCGGTCAGTCTCACACCGACAGGGACAGACGGTCAGTCTCACACCGACAGACGGTCAGTCTCACACCGACATGGACAGATGGTCAGTCTCACGCCGACAGGGACAGACGGTCAGTGTCACACCGACAGGGACAGACAATCAGTCTCACACCGACAGACGGTCAGTCTCACGCCAACAGGGACGGTTAGTTTCACACCGACAGAAACAGACGGTCAGTCTCACACCGACAGACGGTCAGTCTCACGCCGATAGGGACAGACGGTCAGTCTCACGCCGACAGGGACAGACGGTCAGTCTCACGCCGACAGGGACAGACGGTCAGTCTCACGCCGACAGGAACAGATGGTCAGTCTCACATCTACCTGGAGAGACGGTCAGTCTCACACCGACAGGGACAGACGGTCAGTCACACACCGACAGGGACAGACGATCAGTCTCACATTGACAGGAACAGACGGTCAGTTTCACATCGACAGGGACAGACGGTCAGTTTCACACCGACAGGGACAGACGGTTAGTTTCATACTGACAGGGACAGACGGTCAGTCTCACACCGACAGGGACAGACGGTTAGTTTCACACCGACAGGGACAGACGGTCAGTCTCACACCGACAGACGGTCAGTCTCACACCGACAGGGACAGACGGTCAGTCTCACGCCGACAGGGACAGACGTTCAGTCTCACGCCAACAGGGACAGACGGTCAGTTTCACGCCGACAGGAACAGACGGTCAGTCTCACACCGACAGGGACAGACGGTCAGTTTCACACCGACAGGGACAGACGGTCATAATCACACTGACAGGAAAAGACGGTCAGTTTCACACCGACCGGGACAGACGGTTAGTTTCACACCGACAGGGACAGATGGTTAGTTTCACACCGACAGGGACAGATGGTTAGTTTCACACTGACAGGGACAGACGATCAATCTCACACCGACAGGTACAGAGGTCAGTTTCACACCGACAGGAACAGACGGTCAGTCTCACACCGACAGACGGCCAGTCTCACGCCGACAGGGACAGACGGTCAGTCACACGCCGACAGGGACAGACGGTCAGTCTCAGCCGACAGGGACAGATGGTCAGTCTCACGCCGACGGTAACAGACGGTCAGTCTCACATCTACAGGGAGAGATGGTCAGTCTCACACCGACAGGGAGAGACGGTCAGTCTAACACCGACAGGGACAGACAGTCAGTCTCACACCGACAGATGGTCAGTCTCACACCGACAGGAACAGACGGTCAGTCTCACACCGACAGGGACAGGCGGTCAGTCTCACACCGACAGGAACAGACGGTTAGTTTCACACCAACAGGGACAGACGGTCAGTTTCACACCGACAGGGACAGATGGTTAGATTCATACTGACAGGGACAGACGGTCAGTCTCACACCGACAGGGACAGACGGTTAGTTTCACACCGACAGGAACAGACGGTCAGTCTCACACCGACAGACGGTCAGTCTCACACCGACAGGGACAGACGGTCAGTCTCACACTGACAGTCGGTCAGTCTCACCAACAGGGACAGAGGGTCAGTCTCACACCGACAGGGACGGTTAGTTTCACACCGACTGGAACAGACGGTCAGTCTCACACCGACATACGGTCAGTCTCACGCCGACAGGGACAGACGGTCAGTCTCACGCCGACAGGGACAGACGGTCAGTCTCACACCGACAGACGGTCAGTCTCACACCGACAGGGACAGACGGTCAGTCTCACACCGACAGACGGTCAGTCTCACACCGACAGGGACAGACGGTCAGTCTCACGCCGACAGGAACAGATGGTCAGTCTCACATCTACCTGGAGAGACGGTCAGTCTCACACCGACAGGGACAGACGGTCAGTCACACACCGACAGGGACAGACGATCAGTCTCACATTGACAGGAACAGACGGTCAGTTTCACATCGACAGGGACAGACGGTCAGTTTCACACCGACAGGGACAGACGGTTAGTTTCATACTGACAGGGACAGACGGTCAGTCTCACACCGACAGGGACAGACGGTTAGTTTCACACCGACAGGGACAGACGGTCAGTCTCACACCGACAGACGGTCAGTCTCACACCGACAGGGACAGACGGTCAGTCTCACGCCGACAGGGACAGACGTTCAGTCTCACGCCAACAGGGACAGACGGTCAGTTTCACGCCGACAGGAACAGACGGTCAGTCTCACACCGACAGGGACAGACGTTCAGTCTCACACCGACAGGGACAGACGGTCAGTTTCACACCGACAGGGACAGACGGTCATAATCACACTGACAGGAAAAGACGGTCAGTTTCACACCGACCGGGACAGACGGTTAGTTTCACACCGACAGGGACAGATGGTTAGTTTCACACCGACAGGGACAGATGGTTAGTTTCACACTGACAGGGACAGACGATCAATCTCACACCGACAGGTACAGAGGTCAGTTTCACACCGACAGGAACAGACGGTCAGTCTCACACCGACAGACGGCCAGTCTCACGCCGACAGGGACAGACGGTCAGTCACACGCCGACAGGGACAGACGGTCAGTCTCAGCCGACAGGGACAGATGGTCAGTCTCACGCCGACGGTAACAGACGGTCAGTCTCACATCTACAGGGAGAGATGGTCAGTCTCACACCGACAGGGAGAGACGGTCAGTCTAACACCGACAGGGACAGACAGTCAGTCTCACACCGACAGATGGTCAGTCTCACACCGACAGGAACAGACGGTCAGTCTCACACCGACAGGGACAGGCGGTCAGTCTCACACCGACAGGAACAGACGGTTAGTTTCACACCAACAGGGACAGACGGTCAGTTTCACACCGACAGGGACAGATGGTTAGATTCATACTGACAGGGACAGACGGTCAGTCTCACACCGACAGGGACAGACGGTTAGTTTCACACCGACAGGAACAGACGGTCAGTCTCACACCGACAGACGGTCAGTCTCACACCGACAGGGACAGACGGTCAGTCTCACACTGACAGTCGGTCAGTCTCACCAACAGGGACAGAGGGTCAGTCTCACACCGACAGGGACGGTTAGTTTCACACCGACTGGAACAGACGGTCAGTCTCACACCGACATACGGTCAGTCTCACGCCGACAGGGACAGACGGTCAGTCTCACGCCGACAGGGACAGACGGTCAGTCTCACACCGACAGACGGTCAGTCTCACACCGACAGGGACAGACGGTCAGTCTCACACCGACAGACGGTCAGTCTCACACCGACAGGGACAGACGGTCAGTCTCACACCGACAGACGGTCAGTCTCACACCGACAGGGAGAGGCGGTCAGTCTCAGCCGACAGGGACAGATGGTTAGTTTCACACCGACAGGGACAGACGGTTAGTTTCACACTGACAGGGACGGACGGTCAGTCTCACCCCGACAGGGACAGACGGTCAGTCTCACACCGACAGACGGTCAGTCTTACACCGACAGGAACAGACGGTCAGTTTCACACCGACAGGTTTAGATGGTTAGTTTCACACCGACAGGGACAGGCGGTCAGTTTCACACTGACAGGGACGGACGGTCAGTCTCACACCGACAGGGACAGACGGTCAGTCTCACACCGACAGACGGTCAGTCTCACACCGACAGACGGTCAGTCTCACACCGACAGGGACAGACGGTCAGTTTCACACCGACAGGGACAGACGGTCAGTCTCACACCGACAGACGGTCAGTCTCACGCCGACAGGGACAGACGGTCAGTCTTACGCCGACAGGAACAGACGGTCAGTCTCACATCGACAGGGAGAGACGGTCAGTCTCACACCGACAGGGAGAAACGGTCAGTCTCACACCGACAGGGACAGACGGTCAGTCTCACACCGACAGATGGTCAGTCTCACACCGACAGGAACAGACGGTCAGTCTCACACCGACAGGGACAGGCGGTCAGTCTCACACCGACAGGACCAGACGGTCAGTTTCACACCGACAGATGGTCAGTCTCACACCGACAGGAACAGACGGTCAGTCTCACACCGACAGGGACAGGCGGTCAGTTTCACACCGACAGGGACAGATGGTTAGATTCATACTGACAGGGACAGACGGTCAGTCTCACACCGACAGGGACAGACGGTTAGTTTCACACCGACAGGAACAGACGGTCAGTCTCACACCGACAGACGGTCAGTCTCACACCGACAGGGACAGACGGTCAGTCTCACACTGACAGTCGGTCAGTCTCACCAACAGGGACAGAGGGTCAGTCTCACACCGACAGGGACGGTTAGTTTCACACCGACTGGAACAGACGGTCAGTCTCACACCGACATACGGTCAGTCTCACGCCGACAGGGACAGACGGTCAGTCTCACGCCGACAGGGACAGACGGTCAGTCTCACACCGACAGACGGTCAGTCTCACACCGACAGGGACTGACGGTCAGTCTCACACCGACAGACGGTCAGTCTCACACCGACAGACGGTCAGTCTCACACCGACAGGGAGAGGCGGTCAGTCTCAGCCGACAGGGACAGATGGTTAGTTTCACACCGACAGGGACAGACGGTTAGTTTCACACTGACAGGGACGGACGGTCAGTCTCACCCCGACAGGGACAGACGGTCAGTCTCACACCGACAGACGGTCAGTCTTACACCGACAGGAACAGACGGTCAGTTTCACACCGACAGGTTCAGATGGTTAGTTTCACACCGACAGGGACAGACGGTCAGTTTCACACTGACAGGGACGGACGGTCAGTCTCACACCGACAGGGACAGACGGTCAGTCTCACACCGACAGACGGTCAGTCTCACACCGACAGGGACAGACGGTCAGTCTCACGCCGACAGGGACAGACGGTCAGTCTCACGCCGACAGGGACAGACGGTCAGTCTCAGCCGACAGGGACAGACAGTCAGTCTTACGCCGACAGGAACAGACGGTCAGTCTCACATCGACAGGGAGAGACGGTCAGTCTCACACCGACAGGGAGAAACGGTCAGTCTCACACCGACAGGGACAGACGGTCAGTCTCACACCGACAGACAGTCAGTCTCACACCGACAGACGGTCAGTCTCACACCGACAGGGACAGACGGTTAGTTTCACACCGACAGACGGTCAGTCTCACACCGACAGACGGTCAGTCTCACACCGACAGGGACAGACGGTCAGTCTCACACCGACAGTCGGTCAGTCTCACACCGACAGGGACAGACGGTCAGTCTCACACCGACAGACGGTCAGTCTCACACCGACAGGGACAGATGGTCAGTCTCACACCGACAGTCGGTCAGTCTCACACCGACAGGGACAGACGGTCAGTCTCACACCGACAGACGGTCAGTCTCACACCGACAGGGACAGATGGTATCAGTCTCACGCCGACAGGGACAGACGGTCAGTCTCACACCGACAGGGACAGACAATCAGTCTCACACCGACAGACGGTCAGTCTCACACCGACAGGGAGAGGCGGTCAGTCTCAGCCGACAGGGACAGATGGTTAGTTTCACACCGGCAGGGACAGACGGTTAGTTTCACACTGACAGGGACGGACGGTCAGTCTCACCCCGACAGGGACAGATGGTCAGTCTCACACCGACAGACGGTCAGTCTTACACCGACAGGAACAGACGGTCAGTTTCACACCGAAAGGTTCAGATGGTTAGTTTCACACCGACAGGGACAGACGGTCAGTTTCACACTGACAGGGACGGACGGTCAGTCTCACACCGACAGGGACAGACGGTCAGTCTCACACCGACAGACGGTCAGTCTCACACCGACAGGGAGAAACGGTCAGTCTCACACCGACAGGGACAGACGGTCAGTCTCACACCGACAGGGACAGACGGTCAGTCTCACACCGACAGGGACAGATGGTTAGTTTCACACCGACAGGGACAGATGGTTAGTTTCACACTGACAGGGACAGACGATCAATCTCACACCGACAGGTACAGAGGTCAGTTTCACACCGACAGGGACAGACGGTCAGTCTCACACCGACAGACAGTCAGTCTCACACCGACAGACGGTCAGTCTCACACCGACAGGGACAGACGGTTAGTTTCACACCGACAGACGGTCAGTCTCACACCGACAGACGGTCAGTCTCACACCGACAGGGACAGACGGTCAGTCTCACACCGACAGACGGTCAGTCTCACACCGACAGGGACAGACGGTCAGTCTCACACCGACAGACGGTCAGTCTCACACCGACAGGGACAGACGGTCAGTCTCACACCGACAGTCGGTCAGTCTCACACCGACAGGGACAGATGGTCAGTCTCACACCGACAGACGGTCAGTCTCACACCGACAGGGACAGATGGTCAGTCTCACGCCGACAGGGACAGACAGTCAGTCTCACACCGACAGGGACAGACAATCAGTCTCACACCGACAGACGGTCAGTCTCACACCGACAGGGAGAGGCGGTCAGTCTCAGCCGACAGGGACAGATGGTTAGTTTCACACCGACAGGGACAGACGGTTAGTTTCACACTGACAGGGACGGACGGTCAGTCTCACCCCGACAGGGACAGACGGTCAGTCTCACACCGACAGACGGTCAGTCTTACACCGACAGGAACAGACGGTCAGTTTCACACCGAAAGGTTCAGATGGTTAGTTTCACACCGACAGGGACAGACGGTCAGTTTCACACCGACAGGGACAGACGGTCAGTCTCACACCGACAGACAGTCAGTCTCACACCGACAGACGGTCAGTCTCACACCGACAGGGACAGACGGTTAGTTTCACACCGACAGACGGTCAGTCTCACACCGACAGACGGTCAGTCTCACACCGACAGGGACAGACGGTCAGTCTCACACCGACAGTCGGTCAGTCTCACACCGACAGGGACAGACGGTCAGTCTCACACCAACAGACGGTCAGTCTCACACCGACAGGGACAGACGGTCAGTCTCACACCGACAGTCGGTCAGTCTCACACCGACAGGGACAGACGGTCAGTCTCACACCGACAGACGGTCAGTCTCACACCGACAGGGACAGATGGTCAGTCTCACGCCGACAGGGACAGACGGTCAGTCTCACACCGACAGGGACAGACAATCAGTCTCACACCGACAGACGGTCAGTCTCACACCGACAGGGAGAGGCGGTCAGTCTCAGCCGACAGGGACAGATGGTTAGTTTCACACCGACAGGGACAGACGGTTAGTTTCACACTGACAGGGACGGACGGTCAGTCTCACCCCGACAGGGACAGACGGTCAGTCTCACACCGACAGACGGTCAGTCTTACACCGACAGGAACAGACGGTCAGTTTCACACCGAAAGGTTCAGATGGTTAGTTTCACACCGACAGGGACAGACGGTCAGTTTCACACTGACAGGGACGGACGGTCAGTCTCACACCGACAGGGACAGACGGTCAGTCTCACACCGACAGACGGTCAGTCTCACACCGACAGACGGTCAGTCTCACACCGACAGGGACAGACGGTCAGTTTCACACCGACAGGGACAGACGGTCAGTCTCACACCGACAGACGGTCAGTCTCACGCCGACAGGGACAGACGGTCAGTCACACGCCGACAGGGACAGACGGTCAGTCTCAGCCGACAGGGACAGATGGTCAGTCTCACGCCGACGGTAACAGACGGTCAGTCTCACATCTACAGGGAGAGATGGTCAGTCTCACACCGACAGGGAGAGACGGTCAGTCTAACACCGACAGGGACAGACAGTCAGTCTCACACCGACAGATGGTCAGTCTCACACCGACAGGAACAGACGGTCAGTCTCACACCGACAGGGACAGGCGGTCAGTCTCACACCGACAGATGGTCAGTCTCACACCGACAGGGACAGACGGTCAGTCTCACACTGACAGTCGGTCAGTCTCACCAACAGGGACAGAGGGTCAGTCTCACACCGACTGGAACAGACGGTCAGTCTCACACCGACATACGGTCAGTCTCACGCCGACAGGGACAGACGGTCAGTCTCACGCCGACAGGGACAGACGGTCAGTCTCACACCGACAGACGGTCAGTCTCACACCGACAGGGACAGACGGTCAGTCTCACACCGACAGACGGTCAGTCTCACACCGACAGACGGTCAGTCTCACACCGACAGGGAGAGGCGGTCAGTCTCAGCCGACAGGGACAGATGGTTAGTTTCACACCGACAGGGACAGACGGTTAGTTTCACACTGACAGGGACGGACGGTCAGTCTCACCCCGACAGGGACAGACGGTCAGTCTCACACCGACAGACGGTCAGTCTTACACCGACAGGAACAGACGGTCAGTTTCACACCGACAGGTTTAGATGGTTAGTTTCACACCGACAGGGACAGGCGGTCAGTTTCACACTGACAGGGACGGACGGTCAGTCTCACACCGACAGGGACAGACGGTCAGTCTCACACCGACAGACGGTCAGTCTCACACCGACAGGGACAGACGGTCAGTTTCACACCGACAGGGACAGACGGTCAGTCTCACACCGACAGACGGTCAGTCTCACGCCGACAGGGACAGACGGTCAGTCTCACGCCGACAGGGACAGACGGTCAGTCTCAGCCGACAGGGACAGACAGGCAGTCTTACGCCGACAGGAACAGACGGTCAGTCTCACATCGACAGGGAGAGACGGTCAGTCTCACACCGACAGGGAGAAACGGTCAGTCTCACACCGACAGGGACAGACGGTCAGTCTCACACCGACAGATGGTCAGTCTCACACCGACAGGAACAGACGGTCAGTCTCACACCGACAGGGACAGGCGGTCAGTCTCACACCGACAGGACCAGACGGTCAGTTTCACACCGACAGATGGTCAGTCTCACACCGACAGGAACAGACGGTCAGTCTCACACCGACAGGGACAGGCGGTCAGTTTCACACCGACAGGGACAGATGGTTAGATTCATACTGACAGGGACAGACGGTCAGTCTCACACCGACAGGGACAGACGGTTAGTTTCACACCGACAGGAACAGACGGTCAGTCTCACACCGACAGACAGTCAGTCTCACACCGACAGGGACAGACGGTCAGTCTCACACTGACAGTCGGTCAGTCTCACCAACAGGGACAGATGGTCAGTCTCACACCGACAGGGACAGTTAGTTTCACACCGACTGGAACAGACGGTCAGTCTCACACCGACATACGGTCAGTCTCACGCCGACAGGGACAGACGGTCAGTCTCACGCCGACAGGGACAGACGGTCAGTCTCACACCGACAGACGGTCAGTCTCACACCGACAGGGACAGACGGTCAGTCTCACACCGACAGACGGTCAGTCTCACACCGACAGACGGTCAGTCTCACACCGACAGGGAGAGGCGGTCAGTCTCAGCCGACAGGGACAGATGGTTAGTTTCACACCGACAGGGACAGACGGTTAGTTTCACACTGACAGGGACGGACGGTCAGTCTCACCCCGACAGGGACAGACGGTCAGTCTCACACCGACAGACGGTCAGTCTTACACCGACAGGAACAGACGGTCAGTTTCACACCGACAGGTTCAGATGGTTAGTTTCACACCGACAGGGACAGACGGTCAGTTTCACACTGACAGGGACGGACGGTCAGTCTCACACCGACAGGGACAGATGGTCAGTCTCACACCGACAGACGGTCAGTCTCACACCGACAGACGGTCAGTCTCACACCGACAGGGACAGACGGTCAGTCTCACACCGACAGACGGTCAGTCTCACGCCGACAGGGACAGACGGTCAGTCTCACGCCGACAGGGACAGACGGTCAGTCTCAGCCGACAGGGACAGACAGTCAGTCTTACGCCGACAGGAACAGACGGTCAGTCTCACATCGACAGGGAGAGACGGTCAGTCTCACACCGACAGGGAGAAACGGTCAGTCTCACACCGACAGGGACAGACGGTCAGTCTCACACCGACAGACAGTCAGTCTCACACCGACAGACGGTCAGTCTCACACCGACAGGGACAGACGGTTAGTTTCACACCGACAGACGGTCAGTCTCACACCGACAGACGGTCAGTCTCACACCGACAGGGACAGACGGTCAGTCTCACACCGACAGTCGGTCAGTCTCACACCGACAGGGACAGACGGTCAGTCTCACACCGACAGACGGTCAGTCTCACACCGACAGGGACAGACGGTCAGTCTCACACCGACAGTCGGTCAGTCTCACACCGACAGGGACAGACGGTCAGTCTCACACCGACAGACGGTCAGTCTCACACCGACAGGGACAGACGGTCAGTCTCACACCGACAGACGGTCAGTCTCACACCGACAGTCGGTCAGTCTCACACCGACAGGGACAGACGGTCAGTCTCACACCGACAGACGGTCAGTCTCACACCGACAGGGACAGATGGTCAGTCTCACGCCGACAGGGACAGACGGTCAGTCTCACACCGACAGGGACAGACAATCAGTCTCACACCGACAGACGGTCAGTCTCACGCCGACAGGGTCAGACGGTCAGTCTCACACCGACAGGGACAGACGGTCAGTCTCACACCGACAGACGGTCAGTCTCACACCGACAGGGACAGACGGTCAGTCTCACGCCGACAGGGACAGACGTTCAGTCTCACACTGACAGGAACAGACGGTCAGTCTCACGCCGACAGGGACAGATGGTCAGTCTCACACTGACAGGAACAGACGGTCAGTCTCACGCTGACAGGGACAGACGGTCAGTCAGACGCCGACAGGGACAGACGGTCAGTCTAAGCCGACAGGGACAGATGGTCAGTCTCACGCCGACAGGAACAGATGGTCAGTCTCACATCTACAGGGAGAGACGGTCAGTCTCACACCGACAGGGACAGACAGTCAGTCTAACACCGACAGGGACAGTCAGTCTCACACCGACAGGGACAGACGGTCAGTTTCACACCGACAGGGACAGACGGTCAGTCTCACACTGACAAGAACAGACGGTCAGTTTCACACCGACAGGGACAGACGGTTAGATTCATACTGACAGGGACAGATGGTCAGTCTCACGCCGACAGGGACAGACGGTCAGTTTCACACCGACAGGGACAGACGGTCAGTCTCACACTGACAAGAACAGACGGTCAGTTTCACACCGACAGGGACAGACGGTTAGATTCATACTGACAGGGACAGATGGTCAGTCTCACACCGACAGGGACAGACGGTTAGTTTCACACCGACAGGAACAGACGGTCAGTCTCACACCGACAGACGGTCAGTCTCACACCGACAGGGACAGACGGTCAGTCTCACACCGACAGTCGGTCAGTCTCACACCGACAGGGACAGACGGTCAGTCTCACACCGACAGACGGTCAGTCTCACACCGACATGGACAGATGGTCAGTCTCACGCCGACAGGGACAGACGGTCAGTGTCACACCGACAGGGACAGACAATCAGTCTCACACCGACAGACGGTCAGTCTCACGCCAACAGGGACGGTTAGTTTCACACCGACAGAAACAGACGGTCAGTCTCACACCGACAGACGGTCAGTCTCACGCCGACAGGGACAGACGGTCAGTCTCACGCCGACAGGGACAGACGGTCAGTCTCACGCCGACAGGGACAGACGGTCAGTCTCACGCCGACAGGAACAGATGGTCAGTCTCACATCTACCTGGAGAGACGGTCAGTCTCACACCGACAGGGACAGACGGTCAGTCACACACCGACAGGGACAGACGATCAGTCTCACATTGACAGGAACAGACGGTCAGTTTCACATCGACAGGGACAGACGGTCAGTTTCACACCGACAGGGACAGACGGTTAGTTTCATACTGACAGGGACAGACGGTCAGTCTCACACCGACAGGGACAGACGGTTAGTTTCACACCGACAGGGACAGACGGTCAGTCTCACACCGACAGACGGTCAGTCTCACACCGACAGGGACAGAAGGTCAGTCTCACGCCGACAGGGACAGACGTTCAGTCTCACGCCAACAGGGACAGACGGTCAGTTTCACGCCGACAGGAACAGACGGTCAGTCTCACACCGACAGGGACAGACGGTCAGTTTCACACCGACAGGGACAGACGGTCATAATCACACTGACAGGAAAAGACGGTCAGTTTCACACCGACCGGGACAGACGGTTAGTTTCACACCGACAGGGACAGATGGTTAGTTTCACACCGACAGGGACAGATGGTTAGTTTCACACTGACAGGGACAGACGATCAATCTCACACCGACAGGTACAGAGGTCAGTTTCACACCGACAGGAACAGACGGTCAGTCTCACACCGACAGACGGCCAGTCTCACGCCGACAGGGACAGACGGTCAGTCACACGCCGACAGGGACAGACGGTCAGTCTCAGCCGACAGGGACAGATGGTCAGTCTCACGCCGACGGTAACAGACGGTCAGTCTCACATCTACAGGGAGAGATGGTCAGTCTCACACCGACAGGGAGAGACGGTCAGTCTAACACCGACAGGGACAGACAGTCAGTCTCACACCGACAGATGGTCAGTCTCACACCGACAGGAACAGACGGTCAGTCTCACACCGACAGGGACAGGCGGTCAGTCTCACACCGACAGGAACAGACGGTTAGTTTCACACCAACAGGGACAGACGGTCAGTTTCACACCGACAGGGACAGATGGTTAGATTCATACTGACAGGGACAGACGGTCAGTCTCACACCGACAGGGACAGACGGTTAGTTTCACACCGACAGGAACAGACGGTCAGTCTCACACCGACAGACGGACAGTCTCACACCGATAGGGACAGACGGTCAGTCTCACACTGACAGTCGGTCAGTCTCACCAACAGGGACAGAGGGTCAGTCTCACACCGACAGGGACGGTTAGTTTCACACCGACTGGAACAGACGGTCAGTCTCACACCGACATACGGTCAGTCTCACGCCGACAGGGACAGACGGTCAGTCTCACACCGACAGACGGTCAGTCTCACACCGACAGGGACAGACGGTCAGTCTCACACCGACAGACGGTCAGTCTCACACCGACAGGGACAGACGGTCAGTCTCACACCGACAGACGGTCAGTCTCACACCGACAGGGAGAGGCGGTCAGTCTCAGCCGACAGGGACAGATGGTTAGTTTCACACCGACAGGGACAGACGGTTAGTTTCACACTGACAGGGACGGACGGTCAGTCTCACCCCGACAGGGACAGACGGTCAGTCTCACACCGACAGACGGTCAGTCTTACACCGACAGGAACAGACGGTCAGTTTCACACCGACAGGTTTAGATGGTTAGTTTCACACCGACAGGGACAGGCGGTCAGTTTCACACTGACAGGGACGGACGGTCAGTCTCACACCGACAGGGACAGACGGTCAGTCTCACACCGACAGACGGTCAGTCTCACACCGACAGGGACAGACGGTCAGTTTCACACCGACAGGGACAGACGGTCAGTCTCACACCGACAGACGGTCAGTCTCACGCCGACAGGGACAGACGGTCAGTCTCACGCCGACAGGGACAGACGGTCAGTCTCAGCCGACAGGGACAGACAGGCAGTCTTACGCCGACAGGAACAGACGGTCAGTCTCACATCGACAGGGAGAGACGGTCAGTCTCACACCGACAGGGAGAAACGGTCAGTCTCACACCGACAGGGACAGACGGTCAGTCTCACACCGACAGATGGTCAGTCTCACACCGACAGGAACAGACGGTCAGTCTCACACCGACAGGGACAGGCGGTCAGTCTCACACCGACAGGACCAGACGGTCAGTTTCACACCGACAGATGGTCAGTCTCACACCGACAGGAACAGACGGTCAGTCTCACACCGACAGGGACAGGCGGTCAGTTTCACACCGACAGGGACAGATGGTTAGATTCATACTGACAGGGACAGACGGTCAGTCTCACACCGACAGGGACAGACGGTTAGTTTCACACCGACAGGAACAGACGGTCAGTCTCACACCGACAGACGGTCAGTCTCACACCGACAGGGACAGACGGTCAGTCTCACACTGACAGTCGGTCAGTCTCACCAACAGGGACAGAGGGTCAGTCTCACACCGACAGGGACGGTTAGTTTCACACCGACTGGAACAGACGGTCAGTCTCACACCGACATACGGTCAGTCTCACGCCGACAGGGACAGACGGTCAGTCTCACGCCGACAGGGACAGACGGTCAGTCTCACACCGACAGACGGTCAGTCTCACACCGACAGGGACTGACGGTCAGTCTCACACCGACAGACGGTCAGTCTCACACCGACAGACGGTCAGTCTCACACCGACAGGGAGAGGCGGTCAGTCTCAGCCGACAGGGACAGATGGTTAGTTTCACACCGACAGGGACAGACGGTTAGTTTCACACTGACAGGGACGGACGGTCAGTCTCACCCCGACAGGGACAGACGGTCAGTCTCACACCGACAGACGGTCAGTCTTACACCGACAGGAACAGACGGTCAGTTTCACACCGACAGGTTCAGATGGTTAGTTTCACACCGACAGGGACAGACGGTCAGTTTCACACTGACAGGGACGGACGGTCAGTCTCACACCGACAGGGACAGACGGTCAGTCTCACACCGACAGACGGTCAGTCTCACACCGACAGGGACAGACGGTCAGTCTCACGCCGACAGGGACAGACGGTCAGTCTCACGCCGACAGGGACAGACGGTCAGTCTCAGCCGACAGGGACAGACAGTCAGTCTTACGCCGACAGGAACAGATGGTCAGTCTCACATCGACAGGGAGAGACGGTCAGTCTCACACCGACAGAGAGAAACGGTCAGTCTCACACCGACAGGGACAGACGGTCAGTCTCACACCGACAGACAGTCAGTCTCACACCGACAGACGGTCAGTCTCACACCGACAGGGACAGACGGTTAGTTTCACACCGACAGACGGTCAGTCTCACACCGACAGACGGTCAGTCTCACACCGACAGGGACAGACGGTCAGTCTCACACCGACAGTCGGTCAGTCTCACACCGACAGGGACAGACGGTCAGTCTCACACCGACAGACGGTCAGTCTCACACCGACAGGGACAGACGGTCAGTCTCACACCGACAGTCGGTCAGTCTCACACCGACAGGGACAGACAATCAGTCTCACACCGACAGACGGTCAGTCTCACACCGACAGGGAGAGGCGGTCAGTCTCAGCCGACAGGGACAGATGGTTAGTTTCACACCGGCAGGGACAGACGGTTAGTTTCACACTGACAGGGACGGACGGTCAGTCTCACCCCGACAGGGACAGATGGTCAGTCTCACACCGACAGACGGTCAGTCTTACACCGACAGGAACAGACGGTCAGTTTCACACCGAAAGGTTCAGATGGTTAGTTTCACACCGACAGGGACAGACGGTCAGTTTCACACTGACAGGGACGGACGGTCAGTCTCACACCGACAGGGACAGACGGTCAGTCTCACACCGACAGACGGTCAGTCTCACACCGACAGGGAGAAACGGTCAGTCTCACACCGACAGGGACAGACGGTCAGTCTCACACCGACAGGGACAGACGGTCAGTCTCACACCGACAGGGACAGATGGTTAGTTTCACACTGACAGGGACAGACGATCAATCTCACACCGACAGGTACAGAGGTCAGTTTCACACCGACAGGGACAGACGGTCAGTCTCACACCGACAGACAGTCAGTCTCACACCGACAGACGGTCAGTCTCACACCGACAGGGACAGACGGTTAGTTTCACACCGACAGACGGTCAGTCTCACACCGACAGACGGTCAGTCTCACACCGACAGGGACAGACGGTCAGTCTCACACCGACAGTCGGTCAGTCTCACACCGACAGGGACAGACGGTCAGTCTCACACCGACAGACGGTCAGTCTCACACCGACAGGGACAGACGGTCAGTCTCACACCGACAGTCGGTCAGTCTCACACCGACAGGGACAGATGGTCAGTCTCACACCGACAGACGGTCAGTCTCACACCGACAGGGACAGATGGTCAGTCTCACGCCGACAGGGACAGACGGTCAGTCTCACACCGACAGGGACAGACAATCAGTCTCACACCGACAGACGGTCAGTCTCACACCGACAGGGAGAGGCGGTCAGTCTCAGCCGACAGGGACAGATGGTTAGTTTCACACCGACAGGGACAGACGGTTAGTTTCACACTGACAGGGACGGACGGTCAGTCTCACCCCGACAGGGACAGACGGTCAGTCTCACACCGACAGACGGTCAGTCTTACACCGACAGGAACAGACGGTCAGTTTCACACCGAAAGGTTCAGATGGTTAGTTTCACACCGACAGGGACAGACGGTCAGTTTCACACCGACAGGGACAGACGGTCAGTCTCACACCGACAGACAGTCAGTCTCACACCGACAGACAGTCAGTCTCACACCGACAGGGACAGACGGTTAGTTTCACACCGACAGACGGTCAGTCTCACACCGACAGACGGTCAGTCTCACACCGACAGGGACAGACGGTCAGTCTCACACCGACAGTCGGTCAGTCTCACACCGACAGGGACAGACGGTCAGTCTCACACCAACAGACGGTCAGTCTCACACCGACAGGGACAGACGGTCAGTCTCACACCGACAGTCGGTCAGTCTCACACCGACAGGGACAGACGGTCAGTCTCACACCGACAGACGGTCAGTCTCACACCGACATGGACAGATGGTCAGTCTCACGCCGACAGGGACAGACGGTCAGTGTCACACCGACAGGGACAGACAATCAGTCTCACACCGACAGACGGTCAGTCTCACGCCAACAGGGACGGTTAGTTTCACACCGACAGAAACAGACGGTCAGTCTCACACCGACAGACGGTCAGTCTCACGCCGACAGGGACAGACGGTCAGTCTCACGCCGACAGGGACAGACGGTCAGTCTCACGCCGACAGGGACAGACGGTCAGTCTCACGCCGACAGGAACAGATGGTCAGTCTCACATCTACCTGGAGAGACGGTCAGTCTCACACCGACAGGGACAGACGGTCAGTCACACACCGACAGGGACAGACGATCAGTCTCACATTGACAGGAACAGACGGTCAGTTTCACATCGACAGGGACAGACGGTCAGTTTCACACCGACAGGGACAGACGGTTAGTTTCATACTGACAGGGACAGACGGTCAGTCTCACACCGACAGGGACAGACGGTTAGTTTCACACCGACAGGGACAGACGGTCAGTCTCACACCGACAGACGGTCAGTCTCACACCGACAGGGACAGACGGTCAGTCTCACGCCGACAGGGACAGACGTTCAGTCTCACGCCAACAGGGACAGACGGTCAGTTTCACGCCGACAGGAACAGACGGTCAGTCTCACACCGACAGGGACAGACGGTCAGTTTCACACCGACAGGGACAGACGGTCATAATCACACTGACAGGAAAAGACAGTCAGTTTCACACCGACCGGGACAGACGGTTAGTTTCACACCGACAGGGACAGATGGTTAGTTTCACACCGACAGGGACAGATGGTTAGTTTCACACTGACAGGGACAGACGATCAATCTCACACCGACAGGTACAGAGGTCAGTTTCACACCGACAGGAACAGACGGTCAGTCTCACACCGACAGACGGCCAGTCTCACGCCGACAGGGACAGACGGTCAGTCACACGCCGACAGGGACAGACGGTCAGTCTCAGCCGACAGGGACAGATGGTCAGTCTCACGCCGACGGTAACAGACGGTCAGTCTCACATCTACAGGGAGAGATGGTCAGTCTCACACCGACAGGGAGAGACGGTCAGTCTAACACCGACAGGGACAGACAGTCAGTCTCACACCGACAGATGGTCAGTCTCACACCGACAGGAACAGACGGTCAGTCTCACACCGACAGGGACAGGCGGTCAGTCTCACACCGACAGGAACAGACGGTTAGTTTCACACCAACAGGGACAGACGGTCAGTTTCACACCGACAGGGACAGATGGTTAGATTCATACTGACAGGGACAGACGGTCAGTCTCACACCGACAGGGACAGACGGTTAGTTTCACACCGACAGGAACAGACGGTCAGTCTCACACCGACAGACGGTCAGTCTCACCAACAGGGACAGAGGGTCAGTCTCACACCGACAGGGACGGTTAGTTTCACACCGACTGGAACAGACGGTCAGTCTCACACCGACATACGGTCAGTCTCACGCCGACAGGGACAGACGGTCAGTCTCACGCCGACAGGGACAGACGGTCAGTCTCACACCGACAGACGGTCAGTCTCACACCGACAGGGACTGACGGTCAGTCTCACACCGACAGACGGTCAGTCTCACACCGACAGACGGTCAGTCTCACACCGACAGGGAGAGGCGGTCAGTCTCAGCCGACAGGGACAGATGGTTAGTTTCACACCGACAGGGACAGACGGTTAGTTTCACACTGACAGGGACGGACGGTCAGTCTCACCCCGACAGGGACAGACGGTCAGTCTCACACCGACAGACGGTCAGTCTTACACCGACAGGAACAGACGGTCAGTTTCACACCGACAGGTTCAGATGGTTAGTTTCACACCGACAGGGACAGACGGTCAGTTTCACACTGACAGGGACGGACGGTCAGTCTCACACCGACAGGGACAGACGGTCAGTCTCACACCGACAGACGGTCAGTCTCACACCGACAGGGACAGACGGTCAGTCTCACGCCGACAGGGACAGACGGTCAGTCTCACGCCGACAGGGACAGACGGTCAGTCTCAGCCGACAGGGACAGACAGTCAGTCTTACGCCGACAGGAACAGATGGTCAGTCTCACATCGACAGGGAGAGACGGTCAGTCTCACACCGACAGAGAGAAACGGTCAGTCTCACACCGACAGGGACAGACGGTCAGTCTCACACCGACAGACAGTCAGTCTCACACCGACAGACGGTCAGTCTCACACCGACAGGGACAGACGGTTAGTTTCACACCGACAGACGGTCAGTCTCACACCGACAGACGGTCAGTCTCACACCGACAGGGACAGACGGTCAGTCTCACACCGACAGTCGGTCAGTCTCACACCGACAGGGACAGACGGTCAGTCTCACACCGACAGACGGTCAGTCTCACACCGACAGGGACAGACGGTCAGTCTCACACCGACAGTCGGTCAGTCTCACACCGACAGGGACAGACAATCAGTCTCACACCGACAGACGGTCAGTCTCACACCGACAGGGAGAGGCGGTCAGTCTCAGCCGACAGGGACAGATGGTTAGTTTCACACCGGCAGGGACAGACGGTTAGTTTCACACTGACAGGGACGGACGGTCAGTCTCACCCCGACAGGGACAGATGGTCAGTCTCACACCGACAGACGGTCAGTCTTACACCGACAGGAACAGACGGTCAGTTTCACACCGAAAGGTTCAGATGGTTAGTTTCACACCGACAGGGACAGACGGTCAGTTTCACACTGACAGGGACGGACGGTCAGTCTCACACCGACAGGGACAGACGGTCAGTCTCACACCGACAGACGGTCAGTCTCACACCGACAGGGAGAAACGGTCAGTCTCACACCGACAGGGACAGACGGTCAGTCTCACACCGACAGGGACAGACGGTCAGTCTCACACCGACAGGGACAGATGGTTAGTTTCACACTGACAGGGACAGACGATCAATCTCACACCGACAGGTACAGAGGTCAGTTTCACACCGACAGGGACAGACGGTCAGTCTCACACCGACAGACAGTCAGTCTCACACCGACAGACGGTCAGTCTCACACCGACAGGGACAGACGGTTAGTTTCACACCGACAGACGGTCAGTCTCACACCGACAGACGGTCAGTCTCACACCGACAGGGACAGACGGTCAGTCTCACACCGACAGTCGGTCAGTCTCACACCGACAGGGACAGACGGTCAGTCTCACACCGACAGACGGTCAGTCTCACACCGACAGGGACAGACGGTCAGTCTCACACCGACAGTCGGTCAGTCTCACACCGACAGGGACAGATGGTCAGTCTCACACCGACAGACGGTCAGTCTCACACCGACAGGGACAGATGGTCAGTCTCACGCCGACAGGGACAGACGGTCAGTCTCACACCGACAGGGACAGACAATCAGTCTCACACCGACAGACGGTCAGTCTCACACCGACAGGGAGAGGCGGTCAGTCTCAGCCGACAGGGACAGATGGTTAGTTTCACACCGACAGGGACAGACGGTTAGTTTCACACTGACAGGGACGGACGGTCAGTCTCACCCCGACAGGGACAGACGGTCAGTCTCACACCGACAGACGGTCAGTCTTACACCGACAGGAACAGACGGTCAGTTTCACACCGAAAGGTTCAGATGGTTAGTTTCACACCGACAGGGACAGACGGTCAGTTTCACACCGACAGGGACAGACGGTCAGTCTCACACCGACAGACAGTCAGTCTCACACCGACAGACAGTCAGTCTCACACCGACAGGGACAGACGGTTAGTTTCACACCGACAGACGGTCAGTCTCACACCGACAGACGGTCAGTCTCACACCGACAGGGACAGACGGTCAGTCTCACACCGACAGTCGGTCAGTCTCACACCGACAGGGACAGACGGTCAGTCTCACACCAACAGACGGTCAGTCTCACACCGACAGGGACAGACGGTCAGTCTCACACCGACAGTCGGTCAGTCTCACACCGACAGGGACAGACGGTCAGTCTCACACCGACAGACGGTCAGTCTCACACCGACATGGACAGATGGTCAGTCTCACGCCGACAGGGACAGACGGTCAGTGTCACACCGACAGGGACAGACAATCAGTCTCACACCGACAGACGGTCAGTCTCACGCCAACAGGGACGGTTAGTTTCACACCGACAGAAACAGACGGTCAGTCTCACACCGACAGACGGTCAGTCTCACGCCGACAGGGACAGACGGTCAGTCTCACGCCGACAGGGACAGACGGTCAGTCTCACGCCGACAGGGACAGACGGTCAGTCTCACGCCGACAGGAACAGATGGTCAGTCTCACATCTACCTGGAGAGACGGTCAGTCTCACACCGACAGGGACAGACGGTCAGTCACACACCGACAGGGACAGACGATCAGTCTCACATTGACAGGAACAGACGGTCAGTTTCACATCGACAGGGACAGACGGTCAGTTTCACACCGACAGGGACAGACGGTTAGTTTCATACTGACAGGGACAGACGGTCAGTCTCACACCGACAGGGACAGACGGTTAGTTTCACACCGACAGGGACAGACGGTCAGTCTCACACCGACAGACGGTCAGTCTCACACCGACAGGGACAGACGGTCAGTCTCACGCCGACAGGGACAGACGTTCAGTCTCACGCCAACAGGGACAGACGGTCAGTTTCACGCCGACAGGAACAGACGGTCAGTCTCACACCGACAGGGACAGACGGTCAGTTTCACACCGACAGGGACAGACGGTCATAATCACACTGACAGGAAAAGACGGTCAGTTTCACACCGACCGGGACAGACGGTTAGTTTCACACCGACAGGGACAGATGGTTAGTTTCACACCGACAGGGACAGATGGTTAGTTTCACACTGACAGGGACAGACGATCAATCTCACACCGACAGGTACAGAGGTCAGTTTCACACCGACAGGAACAGACGGTCAGTCTCACACCGACAGACGGCCAGTCTCACGCCGACAGGGACAGACGGTCAGTCACACGCCGACAGGGACAGACGGTCAGTCTCAGCCGACAGGGACAGATGGTCAGTCTCACGCCGACGGTAACAGACGGTCAGTCTCACATCTACAGGGAGAGATGGTCAGTCTCACACCGACAGGGAGAGACGGTCAGTCTAACACCGACAGGGACAGACAGTCAGTCTCACACCGACAGATGGTCAGTCTCACACCGACAGGAACAGACGGTCAGTCTCACACCGACAGGGACAGGCGGTCAGTCTCACACCGACAGGAACAGACGGTTAGTTTCACACCAACAGGGACAGACGGTCAGTTTCACACCGACAGGGACAGATGGTTAGATTCATACTGACAGGGACAGACGGTCAGTCTCACACCGACAGGGACAGACGGTTAGTTTCACACCGACAGGAACAGACGGTCAGTCTCACACCGACAGACGGTCAGTCTCACACCGACAGGGACAGACGGTCAGTCTCACACTGACAGTCGGTCAGTCTCACCAACAGGGACAGAGGGTCAGTCTCACACCGACAGGGACGGTTAGTTTCACACCGACTGGAACAGACGGTCAGTCTCACACCGACATACGGTCAGTCTCACGCCGACAGGGACAGACGGTCAGTCTCACGCCGACAGGGACAGACGGTCAGTCTCACACCGACAGACGGTCAGTCTCACACCGACAGGGACAGACGGTCAGTCTCACACCGACAGACGGTCAGTCTCACACCGACAGGGACAGACGGTCAGTCTCACACCGACAGACGGTCAGTCTCACACCGACAGGGAGAGGCGGTCAGTCTCAGCCGACAGGGACAGATGGTTAGTTTCACACCGACAGGGACAGACGGTTAGTTTCACACTGACAGGGACGGACGGTCAGTCTCACCCCGACAGGGACAGACGGTCAGTCTCACACCGACAGACGGTCAGTCTTACACCGACAGGAACAGACGGTCAGTTTCACACCGACAGGTTTAGATGGTTAGTTTCACACCGACAGGGACAGGCGGTCAGTTTCACACTGACAGGGACGGACGGTCAGTCTCACACCGACAGGGACAGACGGTCAGTCTCACACCGACAGACGGTCAGTCTCACACCGACAGACGGTCAGTCTCACACCGACAGGGACAGACGGTCAGTTTCACACCGACAGGGACAGACGGTCAGTCTCACACCGACAGACGGTCAGTCTCACGCCGACAGGGACAGACGGTCAGTCTCACGCCGACAGGGACAGACGGTCAGTCTCAGCCGACAGGGACAGACAGGCAGTCTTACGCCGACAGGAACAGACGGTCAGTCTCACATCGACAGGGAGAGACGGTCAGTCTCACACCGACAGGGAGAAACGGTCAGTCTCACACCGACAGGGACAGACGGTCAGTCTCACACCGACAGATGGTCAGTCTCACACCGACAGGAACAGACGGTCAGTCTCACACCGACAGGGACAGGCGGTCAGTCTCACACCGACAGGACCAGACGGTCAGTTTCACACCGACAGATGGTCAGTCTCACACCGACAGGAACAGACGGTCAGTCTCACACCGACAGGGACAGGCGGTCAGTTTCACACCGACAGGGACAGATGGTTAGATTCATACTGACAGGGACAGACGGTCAGTCTCACACCGACAGGGACAGACGGTTAGTTTCACACCGACAGGAACAGACGGTCAGTCTCACACCGACAGACGGTCAGTCTCACACCGACAGGGACAGACGGTCAGTCTCACACTGACAGTCGGTCAGTCTCACCAACAGGGACAGAGGGTCAGTCTCACACCGACAGGGACGGTTAGTTTCACACCGACTGGAACAGACGGTCAGTCTCACACCGACATACGGTCAGTCTCACGCCGACAGGGACAGACGGTCAGTCTCACGCCGACAGGGACAGACGGTCAGTCTCACACCGACAGACGGTCAGTCTCACACCGACAGGGACTGACGGTCAGTCTCACACCGACAGACGGTCAGTCTCACACCGACAGACGGTCAGTCTCACACCGACAGGGAGAGGCGGTCAGTCTCAGCCGACAGGGACAGATGGTTAGTTTCACACCGACAGGGACAGACGGTTAGTTTCACACTGACAGGGACGGACGGTCAGTCTCACCCCGACAGGGACAGACGGTCAGTCTCACACCGACAGACGGTCAGTCTTACACCGACAGGAACAGACGGTCAGTTTCACACCGACAGGTTCAGATGGTTAGTTTCACACCGACAGGGACAGACGGTCAGTTTCACACTGACAGGGACGGACGGTCAGTCTCACACCGACAGGGACAGACGGTCAGTCTCACACCGACAGACGGTCAGTCTCACACCGACAGGGACAGACGGTCAGTCTCACGCCGACAGGGACAGACGGTCAGTCTCACGCCGACAGGGACAGACGGTCAGTCTCAGCCGACAGGGACAGACAATCAGTCTTACGCCGACAGGAACAGACGGTCAGTCTCACATCGACAGGGAGAGACGGTCAGTCTCACACCGACAGGGAGAAACGGTCAGTCTCACACCGACAGGGACAGACGGTCAGTCTCACACCGACAGACAGTCAGTCTCACACCGACAGACGGTCAGTCTCACACCGACAGGGACAGACGGTTAGTTTCACACCGACAGACGGTCAGTCTCACACCGACAGACGGTCAGTCTCACACCGACAGGGACAGACGGTCAGTCTCACACCGACAGTCGGTCAGTCTCACACCGACAGGGACAGACGGTCAGTCTCACACCGACAGACGGTCAGTCTCACACCGACAGGGACAGACGGTCAGTCTCACACCGACAGTCGGTCAGTCTCACACCGACAGGGACAGACGGTCAGTCTCACACCGACAGACGGTCAGTCTCACATCGACAGGGACAGATGGTCAGTCTCACGCCGACAGGGACAGACGGTCAGTCTCACACCGACAGGGACAGACAATCAGTCTCACACCGACAGACGGTCAGTCTCACACCGACAGGGAGAGGCGGTCAGTCTCAGCCGACAGGGACAGATGGTTAGTTTCACACCGGCAGGGACAGACGGTTAGTTTCACACTGACAGGGACGGACGGTCAGTCTCACCCCGACAGGGACAGATGGTCAGTCTCACACCGACAGACGGTCAGTCTTACACCGACAGGAACAGACGGTCAGTTTCACACCGAAAGGTTCAGATGGTTAGTTTCACACCGACAGGGACAGACGGTCAGTTTCACACTGACAGGGACGGACGGTCAGTCTCACACCGACAGGGACAGACGGTCAGTCTCACACCGACAGACGGTCAGTCTCACACCGACAGGGAGAAACGGTCAGTCTCACACCGACAGGGACAGACGGTCAGTCTCACACCGACAGGGACAGACGGTCAGTCTCACACCGACAGGGACAGATGGTTAGTTTCACACCGACAGGGACAGATGGTTAGTTTCACACTGACAGGGACAGACGATCAATCTCACACCGACAGGTACAGAGGTCAGTTTCACACCGACAGGGACAGACGGTCAGTCTCACACCGACAGACAGTCAGTCTCACACCGACAGACGGTCAGTCTCACACCGACAGGGACAGACGGTTAGTTTCACACCGACAGACGGTCAGTCTCACACCGACAGACGGTCAGTCTCACACCGACAGGGACAGACGGTCAGTCTCACACCGACAGTCGGTCAGTCTCACACCGACAGGGACAGACGGTCAGTCTCACACCGACAGACGGTCAGTCTCACACCGACAGGGACAGACGGTCAGTCTCACACCGACAGTCGGTCAGTCTCACACCGACAGGGACAGATGGTCAGTCTCACACCGACAGACGGTCAGTCTCACACCGACAGGGACAGATGGTCAGTCTCACGCCGACAGGGACAGACGGTCAGTCTCACACCGACAGGGACAGACAATCAGTCTCACACCGACAGACGGTCAGTCTCACACCGACAGGGAGAGGCGGTCAGTCTCAGCCGACAGGGACAGATGGTTAGTTTTACACCGACAGGGACAGACGGTTAGTTTCACACTGACAGGGACGGACGGTCAGTCTCACCCCGACAGGGACAGACGGTCAGTCTCACACCGACAGACGGTCAGTCTTACACCGACAGGAACAGACGGTCAGTTTCACACCGAAAGGTTCAGATGGTTAGTTTCACACCGACAGGGACAGACGGTCAGTTTCACACCGACAGGGACAGACGGTCAGTCTCACACCGACAGACAGTCAGTCTCACACCGACAGACGGTCAGTCTCACACCGACAGGGACAGACGGTTAGTTTCACACCGACAGACGGTCAGTCTCACACCGACAGACGGTCAGTCTCACACCGACAGGGACAGACGGTCAGTCTCACACCGACAGTCGGTCAGTCTCACACCGACAGGGACAGACGGTCAGTCTCACACCAACAGACGGTCAGTCTCACACCGACAGGGACAGACGGTCAGTCTCACACCGACAGTCGGTCAGTCTCACACCGACAGGGACAGACGGTCAGTCTCACACCGACAGACGGTCAGTCTCACACCGACAGGGACAGATGGTCAGTCTCACGCCGACAGGGACAGACGGTCAGTCTCACACCGACAGGGACAGACAATCAGTCTCACACCGACAGACGGTCAGTCTCACACCGACAGGGAGAGGCGGTCAGTCTCAGCCGACAGGGACAGATGGTTAGTTTCACACCGACAGGGACAGACGGTTAGTTTCACACTGACAGGGACGGACGGTCAGTCTCACCCCGACAGGGACAGACGGTCAGTCTCACACCGACAGACGGTCAGTCTTACACCGACAGACGGTCAGTCTTACACCGACAGGAACAGACGGTCAGTTTCACACCGAAAGGTTCAGATGGTTAGTTTCACACCGACAGGGACAGACGGTCAGTTTCACACTGACAGGGACGGACGGTCAGTCTCACACCGACAGGGACAGACGGTCAGTCTCACACCGACAGACGGTCAGTCTCACACCGACAGACGGTCAGTCTCACACCGACAGGGACAGACGGTCAGTTTCACACCGACAGGGACAGACGGTCAGTCTCACACCGACAGACAGTCAGTCTCACGCCGACAGGGACAGACGGTCAGTCACACGCCAACAGGGACAGACGGTCAGTCTCAGCCGACAGGGACAGATGGTCAGTCTCACGCCGACGGTAACAGACGGTCAGTCTCACATCTACAGGGAGAGATGGTCAGTCTCACACCGACAGGGAGAGACGGTCAGTCTAACACCGACAGGGACAGACAGTCAGTCTCACACCGACAGATGGTCAGTCTCACACCGACAGGAACAGACGGTCAGTCTCACACCGACAGGGACAGGCAGTCAGTCTCACACCGACAGACGGTCAGTCTCACACCGACAGGGACAGACGGTCAGTCTCACACTGACAGTCGGTCAGTCTCACCAACAGGGACAGAGGGTCAGTCTCACACCGACTGGAACAGACGGTCAGTCTCACACCGACATACGGTCAGTCTCACGCCGACAGGGACAGACGGTCAGTCTCACGCCGACAGGGACAGACGGTCAGTCTCACACCGACAGACGGTCAGTCTCACACCGACAGGGACAGACGGTCAGTCTCACACCGACAGACGGTCAGTCTCACACCGACAGACGGTCAGTCTCACACCGACAGGGAGAGGCGGTCAGTCTCAGCCGACAGGGACAGATGGTTAGTTTCACACCGACAGGGACAGACGGTTAGTTTCACACTGACAGGGACGGACGGTCAGTCTCACCCCGACAGGGACAGACGGTCAGTCTCACACCGACAGACGGTCAGTCTTACACCGACAGGAACAGACGGTCAGTTTCACACCGACAGGTTTAGATGGTTAGTTTCACACCGACAGGGACAGGCGGTCAGTTTCACACTGACAGGGACGGACGGTCAGTCTCACACCGACAGGGACAGACGGTCAGTCTCACACCGACAGACGGTCAGTCTCACACCGACAGACGGTCAGTCTCACACCGACAGGGAGAGGCGGTCAGTCTCAGCCGACAGGGACAGATGGTTAGTTTCACACCGACAGGGACAGACGGTTAGTTTCACACTGACAGGGACGGACGGTCAGTCTCACCCCGACAGGGACAGACGGTCAGTCTCACACCGACAGACGGTCAGTCTTACACCGACAGGAACAGACGGTCAGTTTCACACCGACAGGTTTAGATGGTTAGTTTCACACCGACAGGGACAGGCGGTCAGTTTCACACTGACAGGGACGGACGGTCAGTCTCACACCGACAGGGACAGACGGTCAGTCTCACACCGACAGACGGTCAGTCTCACACCGACAGGGACAGACGGTCAGTTTCACACCGACAGGGACAGACGGTCAGTCTCACACCGACAGACGGTCAGTCTCACGCCGACAGGGACAGACGGTCAGTCTCAGCCGACAGGGACAGACAGGCAGTCTTACGCCGACAGGAACAGACGGTCAGTCTCACATCGACAGGGAGAGACGGTCAGTCTCACACCGACAGGGAGAAACGGTCAGTCTCACACCGACAGGGACAGACGGTCAGTCTCACACCGACAGATGGTCAGTCTCACACCGACAGGAACAGACGGTCAGTCTCACACCGACAGGGACAGGCGGTCAGTCTCACACCGACAGGACCAGACGGTCAGTTTCACACCGACAGATGGTCAGTCTCACACCGACAGGAACAGACGGTCAGTCTCACACCGACAGGGACAGGCGGTCAGTTTCACACCGACAGGGACAGATGGTTAGATTCATACTGACAGGGACAGACGGTCAGTCTCACACCGACAGGGACAGACGGTTAGTTTCACACCGACAGGAACAGACGGTCAGTCTCACACCGACAGACGGTCAGTCTCACACCGACAGACGGTCAGTCTCACACCGACAGACGGTCAGTCTCACACCGACAGGGACAGACGGTCAGTCTCACACTGACAGTCGGTCAGTCTCACCAACAGGGACAGAGGGTCAGTCTCACACCGACAGGGACAGTTAGTTTCACACCGACTGGAACAGACGGTCAGTCTCACACCGACATACGGTCAGTCTCACGCCGACAGGGACAGACGGTCAGTCTCACGCCGACAGGGACAGACGGTCAGTCTCACACCGACAGACGGTCAGTCTCACACCGACAGGGACAGACGGTCAGTCTCACACCGACAGACGGTCAGTCTCACACCGACAGACGGTCAGTCTCACACCGACAGGGAGAGGCGGTCAGTCTCAGCCGACAGGGACAGATGGTTAGTTTCACACCGACAGGGACAGACGGTTAGTTTCACACTGACAGGGACGGACGGTCAGTCTCACCCCGACAGGGACAGACGGTCAGTCTCACACCGACAGACGGTCAGTCTTACACCGACAGGAACAGACGGTCAGTTTCACACCGACAGGTTCAGATGGTTAGTTTCACACCGACAGGGACAGACGGTCAGTTTCACACTGACAGGGACGGACGGTCAGTCTCACACCGACAGGGACAGATGGTCAGTCTCACACCGACAGACGGTCAGTCTCACACCGACAGACGGTCAGTCTCACACCGACAGGGACAGACGGTCAGTCTCACACCGACAGACGGTCAGTCTCACGCCGACAGGGACAGACGGTCAGTCTCACGCCGACAGGGACAGACGGTCAGTCTCAGCCGACAGGGACAGACAGTCAGTCTTACGCCGACAGGAACAGACGGTCAGTCTCACATCGACAGGGAGAGACGGTCAGTCTCACACCGACAGGGAGAAACGGTCAGTCTCACACCGACAGGGACAGACGGTCAGTCTCACACCGACAGACAGTCAGTCTCACACCGACAGACGGTCAGTCTCACACCGACAGGGACAGACGGTTAGTTTCACACCGACAGACGGTCAGTCTCACACCGACAGACGGTCAGTCTCACACCGACAGGGACAGACGGTCAGTCTCACACCGACAGTCGGTCAGTCTCACACCGACAGGGACAGACGGTCAGTCTCACACCGACAGACGGTCAGTCTCACACCGACAGGGACAGACGGTCAGTCTCACACCGACAGTCGGTCAGTCTCACACCGACAGGGACAGACGGTCAGTCTCACACCGACAGACGGTCAGTCTCACACCGACAGGGACAGACGGTCAGTCTCACACCGACAGACGGTCAGTCTCACACCGACAGGGACAGATGGTCAGTCTCACGCCGACAGGGACAGACGGTCAGTCTCACACCGACAGGGACAGACAATCATTCTCACACCGACAGACGGTCAGTCTCACACCGACAGGGAGAGGCGGTCAGTCTCAGCCGACAGGGACAGATGGTTAGTTTCACACCGACAGGGACAGACGGTTAGTTTCACACTGACAGGGACGGACGGTCAGTCTCACCCCGACAGGGACAGACAGTCAGTCTCACACCGACAGACGGTCAGTCTTACACCGACAGGAACAGACGGTCAGTTTCACACCGAAAGGTTCAGATGGTTAGTTTCACACCGACAGGGACAGACGGTCAGTTTCACACTGACAGGGACGGACGGTCAGTCTCACACCGACAGGGACAGACGGTCAGTCTCACACCGACAGACGGTCAGTCTCACACCGACAGACGGTCAGTCTCACACCGACAGGGACAGACGGTCAGTTTCACACCGACAGGGACAGACGGTCAGTCTCACACCGACAGACGGTCAGTCTCACGCCGACAGGGACAGACGGTCAGTCACACGCCGACAGGGACAGACGGTCAGTCTCAGCCGACAGGGACAGATGGTCAGTCTCACGCCGACGGTAACAGACGGTCAGTCTCACATCTACAGGGAGAGATGGTCAGTCTCACACCGACAGGGAGAGACGGTCAGTCTAACACTGACAGGGACAGACAGTCAGTCTCACACCGACAGATGGTCAGTCTCACACCGACAGGAACAGACGGTCAGTCTCACACCGACAGGGACAGGCGGTCAGTCTCACACCGACAGGGACAGGCGGTCAGTCTCACACCGACAGACGGTCAGTCTCACACCGACAGGGACAGACGGTCAGTCTCACACTGACAGTCGGTCAGTCTCACCAACAGGGACAGAGGGTCAGTCTCACACCGACTGGAACAGACGGTCAGTCTCACACCGACATACGGTCAGTCTCACGCCGACAGGGACAGACGGTCAGTCTCACGCCGACAGGGACAGACGGTCAGTCTCACACCGACAGACGGTCAGTCTCACACCGACAGGGACAGACGGTCAGTCTCACACCGACAGACGGTCAGTCTCACACCGACAGACGGTCAGTCTCACACCGACAGGGAGAGGCGGTCAGTCTCAGCCGACAGGGACAGATGGTTAGTTTCACACCGACAGGGACAGACGGTTAGTTTCACACTGACAGGGACGGACGGTCAGTCTCACCCCGACAGGGACAGACGGTCAGTCTCACACCGACAGACGGTCAGTCTTACACCGACAGGAACAGACGGTCAGTTTCACACCGACAGGTTTAGATGGTTAGTTTCACACCGACAGGGACAGGCGGTCAGTTTCACACCGACAGGGACGGACGGTCAGTCTCACACCGACAGGGACAGACGGTCAGTTTCACACCGACAGGGACAGACGGTCAGTCTCACACCGACAGACGGTCAGTCTCACGCCGACAGGGACAGACGGTCAGTCTCACGCCGACAGGGACAGACGGTCAGTCTCAGCCGACAGGGACAGACAGGCAGTCTTACGCCGACAGGAACAGACGGTCAGTCTCACATCGACAGGGAGAGACGGTCAGTCTCACACCGACAGGGAGAAACGGTCAGTCTCACACCGACAGGGACAGACGGTCAGTCTCACACCGACAGATGGTCAGTCTCACACCGACAGGAACAGACGGTCAGTCTCACACCGACAGGGACAGGCGGTCAGTCTCACACCGACAGGACCAGACGGTCAGTTTCACACCGACAGATGGTCAGTCTCACACCGACAGGAACAGACGGTCAGTCTCACACCGACAGGGACAGGCGGTCAGTTTCACACCGACAGGGACAGATGGTTAGATTCATACTGACAGGGACAGACGGTCAGTCTCACACCGACAGGGACAGACGGTTAGTTTCACACCGACAGGAACAGACGGTCAGTCTCACACCGACAGACGGTCAGTCTCACACCGACAGGGACAGACGGTCAGTCTCACACTGACAGTCGGTCAGTCTCACCAACAGGGACAGAGGGTCAGTCTCACACCGACAGGGACAGTTAGTTTCACACCGACTGGAACAGACGGTCAGTCTCACACCGACATACGGTCAGTCTCACGCCGACAGGGACAGACGGTCAGTCTCACGCCGACAGGGACAGACGGTCAGTCTCACACCGACAGACGGTCAGTCTCACACCGACAGGGACAGACGGTCAGTCTCACACCGACAGACGGTCAGTCTCACACCGACAGACGGTCAGTCTCACACCGACAGGGAGAGGCGGTCAGTCTCAGCCGACAGGGACAGATGGTTAGTTTCACACCGACAGGGACAGACGGTTAGTTTCACACTGACAGGGACGGACGGTCAGTCTCACCCCGACAGGGACAGACGGTCAGTCTCACACCGACAGACGGTCAGTCTTACACCGACAGGAACAGACGGTCAGTTTCACACCGACAGGTTCAGATGGTTAGTTTCACACCGACAGGGACAGACGGTCAGTTTCACACTGACAGGGACGGACGGTCAGTCTCACACCGACAGGGACAGATGGTCAGTCTCACACCGACAGACGGTCAGTCTCACACCGACAGACGGTCAGTCTCACACCGACAGGGACAGACGGTCAGTCTCACACCGACAGACGGTCAGTCTCACGCCGACAGGGACAGACGGTCAGTCTCACGCCGACAGGGACAGACGGTCAGTCTCAGCCGACAGGGACAGACAGTCAGTCTTACGCCGACAGGAACAGACGGTCAGTCTCACATCGACAGGGAGAGACGGTCAGTCTCACACCGACAGGGAGAAACGGTCAGTCTCACACCGACAGGGACAGACGGTCAGTCTCACACCGACAGACGGTCAGTCTCACACCGACAGACGGTCAGTCTCACACCGACAGGGACAGACGGTCAGTCTCACACCGACAGTCGGTCAGTCTCACACCGACAGGGACAGACGGTCAGTCTCACACCGATAGACGGTCAGTCTCACACCGACAGGGACAGACGGTCAGTCTCACACCGACAGTCGGTCAGTCTCACACCGACAGGGACAGACGGTCAGTCTCACACCGACAGTCGGTCAGTCTCACACCGACAGGGACAGACGGTCAGTCTCACACCGACAGACAGTCAGTCTCACACCGACAGACGGTCAGTCTCACACCGACAGGGACAGACGGTTAGTTTCACACCGACAGACGGTCAGTCTCACACCGACAGACGGTCAGTCTCACACCGACAGGGACAGACGGTCAGTCTCACACCGACAGTCGGTCAGTCTCACACCGACAGGGACAGACGGTCAGTCTCACACCGACAGACGGTCAGTCTCACACCGACAGGGACAGACGGTCAGTCTCACACCGACAGTCGGTCAGTCTCACACCGACAGGGACAGACGGTCAGTCTCACACCGACAGACGGTCAGTCTCACACCGACAGGGACAGACGGTCAGTCTCACACCGACAGACGGTCAGTCTCACACCGACAGGGACAGATGGTCAGTCTCACGCCGACAGGGACAGACGGTCAGTCTCACACCGACAGGGACAGACAATCATTCTCACACCGACAGACGGTCAGTCTCACACCGACAGGGAGAGGCGGTCAGTCTCAGCCGACAGGGACAGATGGTTAGTTTCACACCGACAGGGACAGACGGTTAGTTTCACACTGACAGGGACGGACGGTCAGTCTCACCCCGACAGGGACAGACAGTCAGTCTCACACCGACAGACGGTCAGTCTTACACCGACAGGAACAGACGGTCAGTTTCACACCGAAAGGTTCAGATGGTTAGTTTCACACCGACAGGGACAGACGGTCAGTTTCACACTGACAGGGACGGACGGTCAGTCTCACACCGACAGGGACAGACGGTCAGTCTCACACCGACAGACGGTCAGTCTCACACCGACAGACGGTCAGTCTCACACCGACAGGGACAGACGGTCAGTTTCACACCGACAGGGACAGACGGTCAGTCTCACACCGACAGACGGTCAGTCTCACGCCGACAGGGACAGACGGTCAGTCTCACGCCGACAGGGACAGACGGTCAGTCTCAGCCGACAGGGACAGACAGTCAGTCTTACGCCGACAGGAACAGACGGTCAGTCTCACATCGACAGGGAGAGACGGTCAGTCTCACACCGACAGGGAGAAACGGTCAGTCTCACACCGACAGGGACAGACGGTCAGTCTCACACCGACAGACAGTCAGTCTCACACCGACAGGGACAGACGGTCAGTCTCACACCGACAGGGACAGACGGTCAGTCTCACACCGACAGGGACAGACGGTTAGTTTCACACCGACAGACGGTCAGTCTCACACCGACAGACGGTCAGTCTCACACCGACAGGGACAGACGGTCAGTCTCACACCGACAGTCTGTCAGTCTCACACCGACAGGGACAGACGGTCAGTCTCACACCGACAGACGGTCAGTCTCACACCGACAGGGACAGACGGTCAGTCTCACACCGACAGTCGGTCAGTCTCACACCGACAGGGACAGACGGTCAGTCTCACACCGACAGACGGTCAGTCTCACACCGACAGGGACAGATGGTCAGTCTCACGCCGACAGGGACAGACGGTCAGTCTCACACCGACAGGGACAGACAATCAGTCTCACACCGACAGACGGTCAGTCTCACACCGACAGGGAGAGGCGGTCAGTCTCAGCCGACAGGGACAGATGGTTAGTTTCACACCGGCAGGGACAGACGGTTAGTTTCACACTGACAGGGACGGACGGTCAGTCTCACCCCGATAGGGACAGATGGTCAGTCTCACACCGACAGACGGTCAGTCTTACACCGACAGGAACAGACGGTCAGTTTCACACCGAAAGGTTCAGATGGTTAGTTTCACACCGACAGGGACAGACGGTCAGTTTCACACTGACAGGGACGGACGGTCAGTCTCACACCGACAGGGACAGACGGTCAGTCTCACACCGACAGACGGTCAGTCTCACACCGACAGGGAGAAACGGTCAGTCTCACACCGACAGGGACAGACGGTCAGTCTCACACCGACAGGGACAGACGGTCAGTCTCACACCGACAGGGACAGATGGTTAGTTTCACACCGACAGGGACAGATGGTTAGTTTCACACTGACAGGGACAGACGATCAATCTCACACCGACAGGTACAGAGGTCAGTTTCACACCGACAGGGACAGACGGTCAGTCTCACACCGACAGACAGTCAGTCTCACACCGACAGACGGTCAGTCTCACACTGACAGGGACAGACGGTTAGTTTCACACCGACAGACGGTCAGTCTCACACCGTCAGACGGTCAGTCTCACACCGACAGGGACAGACGGTCAGTCTCACACCGACAGTCGGTCAGTCTCACACCGACAGGGACAGACGGTCAGTCTCACACCGACAGACGGTCAGTCTCACACCGACAGGGACAGACGGTCAGTCTCACACCGACAGTCGGTCAGTCTCACACCGACAGGGACAGATGGTCAGTCTCACACCGACAGACGGTCAGTCTCACACCGACAGGGACAGATGGTCAGTCTCACGCCGACAGGGACAGACGGTCAGTCTCACACCGACAGGGACAGACAATCAGTCTCACACCGACAGACGGTCAGTCTCACACCGACAGGGAGAGGCGGTCAGTCTCAGCCGACAGGGACAGATGGTTAGTTTCACACCGACAGGGACAGACGGTTAGTTTCACACTGACAGGGACGGACGGTCAGTCTCACCCCGACAGGGACAGACGGTCAGTCTCACACCGACAGACGGTCAGTCTTACACCGACAGGAACAGACGGTCAGTTTCACACCGAAAGGTTCAGATGGTTAGTTTCACACCGACAGGGACAGACGGTCAGTTTCACACCGACAGGGACAGACGGTCAGTCTCACACCGACAGACAGTCAGTCTCACACCGACAGACGGTCAGTCTCACACCGACAGGGACAGACGGTTAGTTTCACACCGACAGACGGTCAGTCTCACACCGACAGACGGTCAGTCTCACACCGACAGGGACAGACGGTCAGTCTCACACCGACAGTCGGTCAGTCTCACACCGACAGGGACAGACGGTCAGTCTCACACCAACAGACGGTCAGTCTCACACCGACAGGGACAGACGGTCAGTCTCACACCGACAGTCGGTCAGTCTCACACCGACAGGGACAGACGGTCAGTCTCACACCGACAGACGGTCAGTCTCACACCGACAGGGACAGATTGTCAGTCTCACGCCGACAGGGACAGACGGTCAGTCTCACACCGACAGGGACAGACGGTCAGTTTCACACTGACAGGGACGGACGGTCAGTCTCACACCGACAGGGACAGACGGTCAGTCTCACACCGACAGACGGTCAGTCTCACACCGACAGGGAGAAACGGTCAGTCTCACACCGACAGGGACAGACGGTCAGTCTCACACCGACAGGGACAGACGGTCAGTCTCACACCGACAGGGACAGATGGTTAGTTTCACACCGACAGGGACAGATGGTTAGTTTCACACTGACAGGGACAGACGATCAATCTCACACCGACAGGTACAGAGGTCAGTTTCACACCGACAGGGACAGACGGTCAGTCTCACACCGACAGACAGTCAGTCTCACACCGACAGACGGTCAGTCTCACACTGACAGGGACAGACGGTTAGTTTCACACCGACAGACGGTCAGTCTCACACCGTCAGACGGTCAGTCTCACACCGACAGGGACAGACGGTCAGTCTCACACCGACAGTCGGTCAGTCTCACACCGACAGGGACAGACGGTCAGTCTCACACCGACAGACGGTCAGTCTCACACCGACAGGGACAGACGGTCAGTCTCACACCGACAGTCGGTCAGTCTCACACCGACAGGGACAGATGGTCAGTCTCACACCGACAGACGGTCAGTCTCACACCGACAGGGACAGATGGTCAGTCTCACGCCGACAGGGACAGACGGTCAGTCTCACACCGACAGGGACAGACAATCAGTCTCACACCGACAGACGGTCAGTCTCACACCGACAGGGAGAGGCGGTCAGTCTCAGCCGACAGGGACAGATGGTTAGTTTCACACCGACAGGGACAGACGGTTAGTTTCACACTGACAGGGACGGACGGTCAGTCTCACCCCGACAGGGACAGACGGTCAGTCTCACACCGACAGACGGTCAGTCTTACACCGACAGGAACAGACGGTCAGTTTCACACCGAAAGGTTCAGATGGTTAGTTTCACACCGACAGGGACAGACGGTCAGTTTCACACCGACAGGGACAGACGGTCAGTCTCACACCGACAGACAGTCAGTCTCACACCGACAGACGGTCAGTCTCACACCGACAGGGACAGACGGTTAGTTTCACACCGACAGACGGTCAGTCTCACACCGACAGACGGTCAGTCTCACACCGACAGGGACAGACGGTCAGTCTCACACCGACAGTCGGTCAGTCTCACACCGACAGGGACAGACGGTCAGTCTCACACCAACAGACGGTCAGTCTCACACCGACAGGGACAGACGGTCAGTCTCACACCGACAGTCGGTCAGTCTCACACCGACAGGGACAGACGGTCAGTCTCACACCGACAGACGGTCAGTCTCACACCGACAGGGACAGATTGTCAGTCTCACGCCGACAGGGACAGACGGTCAGTCTCACACCGACAGGGACAGACAATCAGTCTCACACCGACAGACGGTCAGTCTCACACCGACAGGGAGAGGCGGTCAGTCTCAGCCGACAGGGACAGATGGTTAGTTTCACACCGACAGGGACAGACGGTTAGTTTCACACTGACAGGGACGGACGGTCAGTCTCACCCCGACAGGGACAGACGGTCAGTCTCACACCGACAGACGGTCAGTCTTACACCGACAGGAACAGACGGTCAGTTTCACACCGAAAGGTTCAGATGGTTAGTTTCACACCGACAGGGACAGACGGTCAGTCTCACACCGACAGGGACAGACGGTCAGTCTCACACCGACAGACGGTCAGTCTCACACCGACAGACGGTCAGTCTCACACCGACAGGGACAGACGGTCAGTTTCACACCGACAGGGACAGACGGTCAGTCTCACACCGACAGACGGTCAGTCTCACGCCGACAGGGACAGACGGTCAGTCACACGCCGACAGGGACAGACGGTCAGTCTCAGCCGACAGGGACAGATGGTCAGTCTCACGCCGACGGTAACAGACGGTCAGTCTCACATCTACAGGGAGAGATGGTCAGTCTCACACCGACAGGGAGAGACGGTCAGTCTAACACCGACAGGGACAGACAGTCAGTCTCACACCGACAGATGGTCAGTCTCACACCGACAGGAACAGACGGTCAGTCTCACACCGACAGGGACAGGCGGTCAGTCTCACACCGACAGACGGTCAGTCTCACACCGACAGGGACAGACGGTCAGTCTCACACTGACAGTCGGTCAGTCTCACCAACAGGGACAGAGGGTCAGTCTCACACCGACAGGGACGGTTAGTTTCACACCGACTGGAACAGACGGTCAGTCTCACACCGACATACGGTCAGTCTCACGCCGACAGGGACAGACGGTCAGTCTCACGCCGACAGGGACAGACGGTTAGTCTCACACCGACAGACGGTCAGTCTCACACCGACAGGGACAGACGGTCAGTCTCACACCGACAGACGGTCAGTCTCACACCGACAGACGGTCAGTCTCACACCGACAGGGAGAGGCGGTCAGTCTCAGCCGACAGGGACAGATGGTTAGTTTCACACCGACAGGGACAGACGGTTAGTTTCACACTGACAGGGACGGACGGTCAGTCTCACCCCGACAGGGACAGACGGTCAGTCTCACACCGACAGACGGTCAGTCTTACACCGACAGGAACAGACGGTCAGTTTCACACCGACAGGTTTAGATGGTTAGTTTCACACCGACAGGGACAGGCGGTCAGTTTCACACTGACAGGGACGGACGGTCAGTCTCACACCGACAGGGACAGACGGTCAGTCTCACACCGACAGACGGTCAGTCTCACACCGACAGACGGTCAGTCTCACACCGACAGGGACAGACGGTCAGTTTCACACCGACAGGGACAGACGGTCAGTCTCACACCGACAGACGGTCAGTCTCACGCCGACAGGGACAGACGGTCAGTCTCACGCCGACAGGGACAGACGGTCAGTCTCAGCCGACAGGGACAGACAGGCAGTCTTACGCCGACAGGAACAGACGGTCAGTCACACGCCGACAGGGACAGACGGTCAGTCTCACACCGACAGGGAGAAACGGTCAGTCTCACACCGACAGGGACAGACGGTCAGTCTCACACCGACAGATGGTCAGTCTCACACCGACAGGAACAGACGGTCAGTCTCACACCGACAGGGACAGGCGGTCAGTCTCACACCGACAGGACCAGACGGTCAGTTTCACACCGACAGATGGTCAGTCTCACACCGACAGGAACAGACGGTCAGTCTCACACCGACAGGGACAGGCGGTCAGTTTCACACCGACAGGGACAGATGGTTAGATTCATACTGACAGGGACAGACGGTCAGTCTCACACCGACAGGGACAGACGGTTAGTTTCACACCGACAGGAACAGACGGTCAGTCTCACACCGACAGACGGTCAGTCTCACACCGACAGGGACAGACGGTCAGTCTCACACTGACAGTCGGTCAGTCTCACCAACAGGGACAGAGGGTCAGTCTCACACCGACAGGGACGGTTAGTTTCACACCGACTGGAACAGACGGTCAGTCTCACACCGACATACGGTCAGTCTCACGCCGACAGGGACAGACGGTCAGTCTCACGCCGACAGGGACAGACGGTCAGTCTCACACCGACAGACGGTCAGTCTCACACCGACAGGGACAGATGGTCAGTCTCACACCGACAGACGGTCAGTCTCACACCGACAGACGGTCAGTCTCACACCGACAGGGAGAGGCGGTCAGTCTCAGCCGACAGGGACAGATGGTTAGTTTCACACCGACAGGGACAGACGGTTAGTTTCACACTGACAGGGACGGACGGTCAGTCTCACCCCGACAGGGACAGACGGTCAGTCTCACACCGACAGACGGTCAGTCTTACACCGACAGGAACAGACGGTCAGTTTCACACCGACAGGTTCAGATGGTTAGTTTCACACCGACAGGGACAGACGGTCAGTTTCACACTGACAGGGACGGACGGTCAGTCTCACACCGACAGGGACAGATGGTCAGTCTCACACCGACAGACGGTCAGTCTCACACCGACAGACGGTCAGTCTCACACCGACAGGGACAGACGGTCAGTCTCACACCGACAGACGGTCAGTCTCACGCCGACAGGGACAGACGGTCAGTCTCACGCCGACAGGGACAGACGGTCAGTCTCAGCCGACAGGGACAGACAGTCAGTCTTACGCCGACAGGAACAGACGGTCAGTCTCACATCGACAGGGAGAGACGGTCAGTCTCACACCGACAGGGAGAAACGGTCAGTCTCACACCGACAGGGACAGACGGTCAGTCTCACACCGACAGACAGTCAGTCTCACACCGACAGACGGTCAGTCTCACACCGACAGGGACAGACGGTTAGTTTCACACCGACAGACGGTCAGTCTCACACCGACAGACGGTCAGTCTCACACCGACAGGGACAGACGGTCAGTCTCACACCGACAGTCGGTCAGTCTCACACCGACAGGGACAGACGGTCAGTCTCACACCGACAGACGGTCAGTCTCACACCGACAGGGACAGACGGTCAGTCTCACACCGACAGTCGGTCAGTCTCACACCGACAGGGACAGACGGTCAGTCTCACACCGACAGACGGTCAGTCTCACACCGACAGGGACAGACGGTCAGTCTCACACCGACAGACGGTCAGTCTCACACCGACAGGGACAGATGGTCAGTCTCACGCCGACAGGGACAGACGGTCAGTCTCACACCGACAGGGACAGACAATCATTCTCACACCGACAGACGGTCAGTCTCACACCGACAGGGAGAGGCGGTCAGTCTCAGCCGACAGGGACAGATGGTTAGTTTCACACCGACAGGGACAGACGGTTAGTTTCACACTGACAGGGACGGACGGTCAGTCTCACCCCGACAGGGACAGACAGTCAGTCTCACACCGACAGACGGTCAGTCTTACACCGACAGGAACAGACGGTCAGTTTCACACCGAAAGGTTCAGATGGTTAGTTTCACACCGACAGGGACAGACGGTCAGTTTCACACTGACAGGGACGGACGGTCAGTCTCACACCGACAGGGACAGACGGTCAGTCTCACACCGACAGACGGTCAGTCTCACACCGACAGACGGTCAGTCTCACACCGACAGGGACAGACAGTCAGTTTCACACCGACAGGGACAGACGGTCAGTCTCACACCGACAGACGGTCAGTCTCACGCCGACAGGGACAGACGGTCAGTCTCACGCCGACAGGGACAGACGGTCAGTCTCAGCCGACAGGGACAGACAGTCAGTCTTACGCCGACAGGAACAGACGGTCAGTCTCACATCGACAGGGAGAGACGGTCAGTCTCACACCGACAGGGAGAAACGGTCAGTCTCACACCGACAGGGACAGATGGTCAGTCTCACACCGACAGGGACAGACGGTCAGTCTCACACCGACAGATGGTCAGTCTCACACCGACAGGAACAGACGGTCAGTCTCACACCGACAGGGACAGGCGGTCATTCTCACACCGACAGGAACAGACGGTCAGTTTCACACCGACAGGGACAGATGGTTAGATTCATACTGACAGGGACAGACGGTCAGTCTCACACCGACAGGGACAGACGGTTAGTTTCACACCGACAGGAACAGACGGTCAGTCTCACACCGACAGTCGGTCAGTCTCACACCGACAGGGACAGACGGTCAGTATCACGCCAACAGGGACAGACGGTCAGTCTCACACCGACAGGGACAGACGGTCAGTCTCACACCGACAGACGGTCAGTCTCACACCGACAGGGAGAGGCGGTCAGTCTCAGCCGACAGGAACAGGCGGTCAGTCTCACCCCGACAGGGACAGACGGTCAGTCTCACACCGACAGTAACAGACGGTCAGTTTCACACCGACAGGGACAGACAGTTAGTTTCACACTGACAGGGACGGACGGTCAGTCTCACACCGACAGGGACAGACAGTCAGTCTCACACCGATAGACGGTCAGTCTCACACCGACAGACGGTCAGTCTCACACCGACAGGGACAGACGGTCAGTTTCACACCGACAGGGACAGACGGTCAGTCTCACACCGACAGGGACAGACAATCAGTCTCACACCGACAGACGGTCAGACTCACGCCGACAGGGACAGACGGTCAGTCTCACGCCGACATGGACAGACAATCAGTCTCACACCGACAGACGGTCAGTCTCACGCCAACAGGGACGGTTAGTTTCACACCGACAGAAACAGACGGTCAGTCTCACACCGACAGACGGTCAGTCTCACGCCGACAGGGACAGACGGTCAGTCTCACGCCGACAAGGACAGACGGTCAGTCTCACACCGACAGACGGTCAGTCTCACACAGACAGGGACAGACGGACGGTCTCACACCGACAGACGGTCAGTCTCACACCGACAGGGAGAGGCGGTCAGTCTCAGCCGACAGGAACAGACGGTCAGTCTCACCCCGACAGGGACAGACGGTCAGTTTCACACCGACGGTCAGTTTCACACCGACAGGGACAGACGGTCAGTCTCACACCGACAGACGGTCAGTCTCACGCCGACAGGGACAGACGGTCAGTCTCACGCCGACAGGGACAGACGGTCAGTCTCACACCGACAGGGACAGACGGTCGGTCTCACACCGACAGACGGTCAGTCTCACACCGACAGGGAGAGGCGGTCAGTCTCAGCCGACAGGAACAGACGGTCAGTCTCACCCCGACAGGGACAGACGGTCAGTCTCACACCGACAGGGACAGACGGTCAGTCTCACCCCGACAGGGACAGACGGTCAGTCTCAAACCGACAGTAACAGACGGTCAGTTTCACACCGACAGGTACAGACGGTTAGTTTCACACTGACAGGGACGACGGTCAGTCTCACACCGACAGACGGTCAGTCTCACACCGACATGGACAGACGGTCAGTTTCACACCGACAGGGACAGACGGTCAGTCTCACACCGACAGACGGTCAGTCTCACGCCGACAGGGACAGACGGTCAGTCTCACACCGACAGGGACAGACGGTCAGTTTCACACCGACAGGAACAGACGGTCAGTCTCACACCGACAGACGGTCAGTCTCATGCCGACAGGGACAGACGGTCAGTCTCATGCCGACAGGGACAGACGGTCAGTCTCACAGGGACAGACGGTCAGTCTCACACCGACAGACGGTCAGTCTCACACCGACAGGGACAGACGGTCAGTCTCACACCGACAGTCGGTCAGTCTCACACCGACAGGGACAGACGGTCAGTATCACGCCAACAGGGACAGACGGTCAGTCTCACACCGACAGGGACAGACAATCAGTCTCACACCGACAGACGGTCAGACTCACGCCGACACGGACAGACGGTCAGTCTCACGCCGACATGGACAGACAATCAGTCTCACACCGACAGACGGTCAGTCTCACGCCAACAGGGACGGTTAGTTTCACACCGACAGGAACAGACGGTCAGTCTCACGCCGACAGGGACAGACGGTCAGTCTCACACCGACAGACGGTCAGTCTCACACCGACAGGGACAGACGGTCAGTCTCAGCCGACAGGGACAGGCGGTCAGTCTCACATCTACAGGGAGAGACGGTCAGTCTCACACCGACAGTAACAGACGGTCAGTTTCACACCGACAGTGACAGACGGTTAGTTTCACACTGACAGGGACGGACGGTCAGTCTCACACCGACAGGGACAGACGGTCAGTCTCACACCGACAGACGGTCAGTCTCACACCGACAGACGGTCAGTCTCACACCGACAGGGACAGACGGTCAGTCTCAGCCGACAGGGACAGGCGGTCAGTCTCACATCTACAGGGAGAGACGGTCAGTCTCACACCGACAGGGAGAGACGGTCAGTCTAACACCGACAGGGACAGACAGTCAGTCTCACACCGACAGACGGTCATTCTCACACCGACAGGGACAGGCGGTCAGTCTCACACCGACAGGGACAGGCGGTCAGTTTCACATCGACAGGGACAGACGGTCAGTCTCACACTGACAAGAACAGACGGTCAGTTTCACACCGACAGGGACAGACGGTTAGATTCATACTGACAGGGACAGACGGTCAGTCTCACACCGACAGGGACAGACGGTTAGTTTCACACCGACAGGAACAGACGGTCAGTCTCACACCGACAGACGGTCAGTCTCACGCCGACAGGGACAGACGGTTAGTTTCACACCGACAGGAACAGACGGTCAGTCTCACACCGACAGACGGTCAGTCTCACACCGACAGGGACAGACGGTCAGTCTCACACCGACAGTCGGTCAGTCTCACACCGACAGGGACAGACGGTCAGTATCACGCCAACAGGGACAGACGGTCAGTCTCACACCGACAGGGACAGACAATCAGTCTCACACCGACAGACGGTCAGACTCACGCCGACACGGACAGACGGTCAGTCTCACGCCAACAGGGACGGTTAGTTTCACACCGACAGGAACAGACGGTCAGTCTCACGCCGACAGGGACAGACGGTCAGTCTCACGCCGACAGGGACAGACGGTCAGTCTCACAGGGACAGACGGTCAGTCTCACAGCGACAGACGGTCAGTCTCACGCCGACAGGGACAGACGGTCAGTCTCACGCCGACAGGGACAGACGGTCAGTCTCACACCGACAGGGACAGACGGTCAGTCTCACAGGGACTGACGGTCAGTCTCACACCGACAGACGGTCAGTCTCACACCGACAGGGACAGACGGTCAGTCTCACACCGACAGTCGGTCAGTCTCACACCGACAGGGACAGACGGTCAGTATCACGCCAACAGGGACAGACGGTCAGTCTCACACCGACAGGGACAGACAATCAGTCTCATACCGACAGACGGTCAGTCTCACACCGACAGGGACAGACGGTCAGTCTCACACCGACAGGGACAGACGGTAAGTCTCACGCCGACAGGGACAGACGGTCAGTCTCACACCGACAGACGGTCAGTCTCACGCCGACAGGGACAGACGGTCAGTCTCACACCGACAGGGACAGACGGTCAGTCTCACACCGACAGACGGTCAGTCTCACACCGACAGGGACAGACGGTCAGTCTCACGCCGACAGGGACAGACGTTCAGTCTCACACCGACAGGAACAGACGGTCAGTTTCACACCGACAGGGACAGACGGTCAGTCTCACACTGACAGGAACAGACGGTCAGTCTGACGCCGACAGGGACAGACGGTCAGTCACACGCCGACAGGGACAGACGGTCAGTCTCAGCCGACAGGGACAGATGGTCAGTCTCACGCCGACAGGAACAGATGGTCAGTCTCACATCTACAGGGAGAGACGGTCAGTCTCACACCGACAGGGACATACGGTCAGTCTCACACCGACAGGGACAGGCGATCAGTCTCACATTGACAGGAACAGACGGTCAGTTTCACACCGACAGGGACAGACGGTCAGTTTCACACCGACAGGGACAGACGGTTAGTTTCATACTGACAGGGACAGACGGTCAGTCTCACACCGACAGGGACAGACGGTTAGTTTCACACCGACAGGAACAGACGGTCAGTCTCACACCGACAGACGGTCAGTCTCACACCGACAGGGACAGACGGTCAGTCTCACACCGACAGGGACAGACGGTCAGTCTCACACCGACAGGGACAGACGGTTAGTTTCACACTGACAGGGACAGACGATCAATCTCACACCGACAGATACAGACGGTCAGTTTCACACCGACAGGAACAGGCGGTCAGTCTCACACCGACAGACGGTCAGTCTCACGCCGACAGGGACAGACGGTCAGTCTCAGCCGACAGGGACAGATGGTCAGTCTCACGCCGACAGGAACAGATGGTCAGTCTCACATCTACAGGGAGAGACGGTCAGTCTCACACCGACAGGGAGAGACGGTCAGTCTAACACCGACAGGTACAGGCAGTCAGTCTCACACCGACAGACGGTCAGTCTCACACCGACAGGAACAGACGGTCAGTCTCACACCGACAGGGACAGGCGGTCAGTCTCACACCGACAGGGACAGACGGTCAGTTTCACACCGACAGGGACAGACGGTCAGTCTCACACTGACAAGAACAGACGGTCAGTTTCACACCGACAGGGACAGACGGTTAGATTCATACTGACAGGGACAGACGGTTAGTTTCACACCGACAGGAACAGACGGTCAGTCTCACACCGACAGACGGTCAGTCTCACACCGACAGGGACAGACGGTCAGTCTCACACCGACAGTCGGTCAGTCTCACACCGACAGGGACAGACGGTCAGTATCACGCCAACAGGGACAGACGGTCAGTCTCACACCGACAGGGACAGACAATCAGTCTCACACCGACAGACGGTCAGACTCACGCCGACACGGACAGACGGTCAGTCTCACGCCGACATGGACAGACAATCAGTCTCACACCGACAGACGGTCAGTCTCACGCCAACAGGGACGGTTAGTTTCACACCGACAGGAACAGACGGTCAGTCTCATGCCGACAGGGACAGACGGTCAGTCTCATGCCGACAGGGACAGACGGTCAGTCTCACACCGACAGACGGTCAGTCTCACACCGACAGGGACAGACGGTCGGTCTCACACCGACAGACGGTCAGTCTCACACCGACAGACGGTCAGTCTCACACCGACAGGGACAGACGGTCAGTCTCACACCGACAGTCGGTCAGTCTCACACCGACAGGGACAGACGGTCAGTATCACGCCAACAGGGACAGACGGTCAGTCTCACACCGACAGGGACAGACAATCAGTCTCACACCGACAGACGGTCAGTCTCACACCGACAGGGACAGACGGTCAGTCTCACGCCGACAGGGACAGACGGTCAGTCTCACGCCGACAGGGACAGACGGTCAATTTCACACCGACAGGAACAGACGGTCATGTCTCACACCGACAGACGGTCAGTCTCATGCCGACAGGGACAGACGGTCAGTCTCACGCCGACAGGGACAGACGGTCAGTCTCACAGGGACAGACGGTCAGTCTCACACCGACAGACGGTCAGTCTCACACTGACAGGGACAGACGGTCAGTCTCACATCGACAGTCGGTCAGTCTCACACCGACAGGGACAGACGGTCAGTCTCACACCGACAGGGACAGACGGTCAGTCTCACGCCGACAGGGACAGACGGTCAGTCTCACACCGACAGGGACAGACGGTCAGTTTCACACCGACAGGAACAGACGGTCAGTCTCACACCGACAGACGGTCAGTCTCATGCCGACAGGGACAGACGGTCAGTCTCATGCCGACAGGGACAGACGGTCAGTCTCACAGGGACAGACGGTCAGTCTCACACCGACAGACGGTCAGTCTCACACCGACAGGGACAGACGGTCAGTCTCACACCGACAGTCGGTCAGTCTCACACCGACAGGGACAGACGGTCAGTATCACGCCAACAGGGACAGACGGTCAGTCTCACACCGACAGGGACAGACAATCAGTCTCACACCGACAGACGGTCAGACTCACGCCGACACGGACAGACGGTCAGTCTCACGCCGACATGGACAGACAATCAGTCTCACACCGACAGACGGTCAGTCTCACGCCAACAGGGACGGTTAGTTTCACACCGACAGGAACAGACGGTCAGTCTCACGCCGACAGGGACAGACGGTCAGTCTCACACCGACAGACGGTCAGTCTCACACCGACAGGGACAGACGGTCGGTCTCACACCGACAGACGGTCAGTCTCACACCGACAGGGAGAGGCGGTCAGTCTCAGCCGACAGGAACAGACGGTCAGTCTCACCCCGACAAGGACAGACGGTCAGTCTCACACCGACAGTAACAGACGGTCAGTTTCACACCGACAGTGACAGACGGTTAGTTTCACACTGACAGGGACGGACGGTCAGTCTCACACCGACAGGGACAGACGGTCAGTCTCACACCGACAGACGGTCAGTCTCACACCGACAGACGGTCAGTCTCACACCGACAGGGACAGACGGTCAGTCTCAGCCGACAGGGACAGGCGGTCAGTCTCAGCCGACAGGGACAGGCGGTCAGTCTCACATCTACAGGGAGAGACGGTCAGTCTCACACCGACAGGGAGAGACGGTCAGTCTAACACCGACAGGGACAGACAGTCAGTCTCACACCGACAGACGGTCATTCTCACACCGACAGGGACAGGCGGTCAGTCTCACACCGACAGGGACAGGCGGTCAGTTTCACATCGACAGGGACAGACGGTCAGTCTCACACTGACAAGAACAGACGGTCAGTTTCACACCGACAGGGACAGACGGTTAGATTCATACTGACAGGGACAGACGGTCAGTCTCACACCGACAGGGACAGACGGTTAGTTTCACACCGACAGGAACAGACGGTCAGTCTCACACCGACAGACGGTCAGTCTCACGCCGACAGGGACAGACGGTTAGTTTCACACCGACAGGAACAGACGGTCAGTCTCACACCGACAGACGGTCAGTCTCACACCGACAGGGACAGACGGTCAGTCTCACACCGACAGTCGGTCAGTCTCACACCGACAGGGACAGACGGTCAGTATCACGCCAACAGGGACAGACGGTCAGTCTCACACCGACAGGGACAGACAATCAGTCTCACACCGACAGGGACAGACAATCAGTCTCACACCGACAGACGGTCAGACTCACGCCGACACGGACAGACGGTCAGTCTCACGCCAACAGGGACGGTTAGTTTCACACCGACAGGAACAGACGGTCAGTCTCACGCCGACAGGGACAGACGGTCAGTCTCACGCCGACAGGGACAGACGGTCAGTCTCACAGGGACAGACGGTCAGTCTCACAGCGACAGACGGTCAGTCTCACGCCGACAGGGACAGACGGTCAGTCTCACGCCGACAGGGACAGACGGTCAGTCTCACACCGACAGGGACAGACGGTCAGTCTCACAGGGACTGACGGTCAGTCTCACACCGACAGACGGTCAGTCTCACACCGACAGGGACAGACGGTCAGTCTCACACCGACAGTCGGTCAGTCTCACACCGACAGGGACAGACGGTCAGTATCACGCCAACAGGGACAGACGGTCAGTCTCACACCGACAGGGACAGACAATCAGTCTCACACCGACAGACGGTCAGTCTCACACCGACAGGGACAGACGGTCAGTCTCACACCGACAGGGACAGACGGTAAGTCTCACGCCGACAGGGACAGACGGTCAGTCTCACACCGACAGACGGTCAGTCTCACGCCGACAGGGACAGACGGTCAGTCTCACACCGACAGGGACAGACGGTCAGTCTCACACCGACAGACGGTCAGTCTCACACCGACAGGGACAGACGGTCAGTCTCACGCCGACAGGGACAGACGTTCAGTCTCACACCGACAGGAACAGACGGTCAGTTTCACACCGACAGGGACAGACGGTCAGTCTCACACTGACAGGAACAGACGGTCAGTCTGACGCCGACAGGGACAGACGGTCAGTCACACGCCGACAGGGACAGACGGTCAGTCTCAGCCGACAGGGACAGATGGTCAGTCTCACGCCGACAGGAACAGATGGTCAGTCTCACATCTACAGGGAGAGACGGTCAGTCTCACACCGACAGGGACATACGGTCAGTCTCACACCGACAGGGACAGGCGATCAGTCTCACATTGACAGGAACAGACGGTCAGTTTCACACCGACAGGGACAGACGGTCAGTTTCACACCGACAGGGACAGACGGTTAGTTTCATACTGACAGGGACAGACGGTCAGTCTCACACCGACAGGGACAGACGGTTAGTTTCACACCGACAGGAACAGACGGTCAGTCTCACACCGACAGACGGTCAGTCTCACACCGACAGGGACAGACGGTCAGTCTCACACCGACAGGGACAGACGGTCAGTCTCACACCGACAGGGACAGACGGTTAGTTTCACACTGACAGGGACAGACGATCAATCTCACACCGACAGATACAGACGGTCAGTTTCACACCGACAGGAACAGGCGGTCAGTCTCACACCGACAGACGGTCAGTCTCACGCCGACAGGGACAGACGGTCAGTCTCAGCCGACAGGGACAGATGGTCAGTCTCACGCCGACAGGAACAGATGGTCAGTCTCACATCTACAGGGAGAGACGGTCAGTCTCACACCGACAGGGAGAGACGGTCAGTCTAACACCGACAGGTACAGGCAGTCAGTCTCACACCGACAGACGGTCAGTCTCACACCGACAGGAACAGACGGTCAGTCTCACACCGACAGGGACAGGCGGTCAGTCTCACACCGACAGGGACAGACGGTCAGTTTCACACCGACAGGGACAGACGGTCAGTCTCACACTGACAAGAACAGACGGTCAGTTTCACACCGACAGGGACAGACGGTTAGATTCATACTGACAGGGACAGACGGTTAGTTTCACACCGACAGGAACAGACGGTCAGTCTCACACCGACAGACGGTCAGTCTCACACCGACAGGGACAGACGGTCAGTCTCACACCGACAGTCGGTCAGTCTCACACCGACAGGGACAGACGGTCAGTATCACGCCAACAGGGACAGACGGTCAGTCTCACACCGACAGGGACAGACAATCAGTCTCACACCGACAGACGGTCAGACTCACGCCGACACGGACAGACGGTCAGTCTCACGCCGACATGGACAGACAATCAGTCTCACACCGACAGACGGTCAGTCTCACGCCAACAGGGACGGTTAGTTTCACACCGACAGGAACAGACGGTCAGTCTCACGCCGACAGGGACAGACGGTCAGTCTCATGCCGACAGGGACAGACGGTCAGTCTCACACCGACAGACGGTCAGTCTCACACCGACAGGGACAGACGGTCGGTCTCACACCGACAGACGGTCAGTCTCACACCGACAGACGGTCAGTCTCACACCGACAGGGACAGACGGTCAGTCTCACACCGACAGTCGGTCAGTCTCACACCGACAGGGACAGACGGTCAGTATCACGCCAACAGGGACAGACGGTCAGTCTCACACCGACAGGGACAGACAATCAGTCTCACACCGACAGACGGTCAGTCTCACACCGACAGGGACAGACGGTCAGTCTCACGCCGACAGGGACAGACGGTCAGTCTCACGCCGACAGGGACAGACGGTCAATTTCACACCGACAGGAACAGACGGTCATGTCTCACACCGACAGACGGTCAGTCTCATGCCGACAGGGACAGACGGTCAGTCTCACGCCGACAGGGACAGACGGTCAGTCTCACAGGGACAGACGGTCAGTCTCACACCGACAGACGGTCAGTCTCACACTGACAGGGACAGACGGTCAGTCTCACATCGACAGTCGGTCAGTCTCACACCGACAGGGACAGACGGTCAGTCTCACACCGACAGGGACAGACGGTCAGTCTCACACCGACAGTCGGTCAGTCTCACACCGACAGGGACAGGCGGTCAGTCTCACACCGACAGGGACAGGCGATCAGTCTCATACTGACAGGAAAAGACGGTCAGTTTCACACCGACAGGGACAGACGGTCAGTCTCACACCGACAGACGGTCAGTCTCACACCGACAGGGACAGACGGTCAATCAGGGGGCGGGGGGTTGTCAGGGGGCCGGGGGGGAGGGGTTCGGTTGTCAGGGAGTTTTGGCGGGGGCGGGGTTCGGTTGTCAGGGAGCAGGGGGGAGGTTGGTTGTCCGGGGAGCGGGGGTCAGTTGTCAGGGGCCGGGGGTGTTCGGTTGTCAGGGAGCCGGTAGGAGGTCGGTTGTTTGGGACCGGGGTCAGGGAGTGGGGTGTCGGTTGTCAGCGGGCCGTGGTTGAGGGGTTTTCGTTTGTCAGGGGGTCTGGGAGGGGGTGGGGATCGATTGTCAGTGAGCTGGGGGCGGTTGTCAGGGAGCGGGGGCGTTCCGTTGTCAAGGAGTCGGGGGGTCGGTTGTCAGGGGGCCGGGAGGGTGGATCAGTTGACTGGAAGCGAGGGGGTGTTCGCTCGTCAGGGGTCGTGGGGGTTGGTTGTCAGGGGGTGGGGGTTGCAGAGTCGGTTGTCAGGGGGCGCGGGGGGGTTCGGTTGTCAGGGGGCGGTGGGAGGGGAAGGGTGGTTCGATTATCCGGGGGCGGGGGGTTCGGTTGCCGGGGTCGTGGGTCACTCACTCACTCACCGCGCTGACAAACCGGCGGGCGCTCGCGGGCCTGAAGTGCGCAGAGTGAGTGCGTCATCACCCGGGCGACACGAACTGTGAGTAACTGAGAGAGAGAGAGAGAGAGAGACACGGAAAGAGAGAGTGTGTATGAGTGAGGGGGGGCGGACATAGCGAGTGTGAGTGAGGGTGAGGGGGAGAGTGTGGGGGAGAGGGAGAGTGTGGGAGTGGGGGGAGGGAGAGTGTGGGAGTGGGGGGAGGGAGAGTGTGGGAGTGGGGGGAGGGGGAGAGTGTGGGAGTGGGGGGAGGGGGAGAGTGTGGGAGTGGGGGGAGGGGGAGAGTGTGGGAGTGGGGGGAGGGGGAGAGTGTGGGAGTGGGGGGAGGGGGAGAGTGTGGGAGTGGGGGGAGGGGAGAGTGTGGGAGTGGGGGGAGGGGGAGAGTGTGGGAGTGGGGGGAGGGGGAGAGTGTGGGAGTGGGGGGAGGGGGAGGAATGTGGGAGTGGGGGGGGAGAATGTGGGAGTGGGGGGGGGAGAATGTGGGAGTGGGGGGGGGAGAATGTGGGAGTGGGGGGGGGAGTGTGGGAGAGTGTGGGAGTGGGGGAGAGTGTGGGAGTGAGTGGGGGGAGAGTGTGGGAGTGGGGGGGGGGGGAGAGTGTGGGAGTGGGGGGGGGGGAGAGTGTGGGAGTGGGGGGGGGAGAGTGTGGGAGGGGGGGGGGAGAGTGTGGGAGGGGGGGGGAGAGTGTGGGAGGGGGGGGAGAGTGTGGGAGGGGGGGGGGAGAGTGTGGAGGGGGGGGGGAGAGGTGGAGGGGGGGGGAGAGTGTGGAGTGGGGGGGGAGAGAGTGTGGGAGTGGGGGGGAGAGAGGTGTGGGGGGGGGGGGGAGAGTGTGGGAGGGGGGGGGAGAGTGTGGGAGGGGGGGGAGAGTGTGGGAGGGGGGGGGGGAGTGTGGGAGTGGGGGGGGGGGGGAGAATGTGGGAGTGGGGGGGGGGGGAAGAGTGGGGGGGGGGGAAGAGTGTGGGAGTGGGGGGGGAAGAGTGTGGGAGTGGGGGGGGGAGAGTGTGGGAGTGGGGGGGGGAGAGTGTGGGGGGGGGGGGGGAAGAGTGTGGGAGTGGGGGGGGGGGAAGAGTGTGGGAGTGGGAGGGGGGGGAGAGTGTGGGGAGTGGGAGGGGGGGAGAGTGGGGGGGGGGGAGAGTGTGGGGGGGGGGGAGAGTGTGGGGGTGGGGGTGGGGGAGAGTGTGGGGGGGGGGGAGAGTGGGGGGGGGGAGAGTGTGGGGTGGGGGAAGTGTGGGAGTGGGGGGGGGGGGGGAGAGTGGGGGGGGGGAGAGTGTGGGGGTGGGGGGGGGGAGAGTGTGGGGGTGGGGGGGGGAGAGTGTGTGTGGGGGGGGGGGGGGAGTGTGGGTGGGGGGGGGGGGAGCTGTGGGGTGGGGGGGGGAGAGTGTGGGCTGGGGGGGGG